>NC_133658.1:475384520-476072227 GCF_037893015.1 Macrotis lagotis
AGAGATACCATTCCTGATTTCATTGACTCTCAGATGAAATTCTTTGCTGTCAATGAAAGCCTTGACTTTCAAGAAAGAGCAGCTGCTGCCACAATTTTTCCCCATAGGATTTCTTCAGCTTAAAAAAAAAGCATCAGAAACCTATGACTGGGACCAAAAAAATGCTCCACTTCATGTTTTTCTTTCTTGTTCTCTTATCAGCTTTGTGACTCCCCTGAAAGGAATGAGTGATGCCTACACATTTGAGAATCTACCTGAAATCTATTGTGTTAATGGTGCTATAAAGATGACAGGACCCTATTTCTTGATAACTTCCTATCATGACATCCTAGTTCAATTCAACAAGCATTTATGAAGTATTAACCATGTATCAGGCAGTGTGAAAGATGCTGGGGATGCAAATACAAAATGAAATAATCCCTGTCCCTAGGGAGCTTATTGAGAGAAAAACAAATATACAGATGCAAAATATATGCAAAATAATTTCTGGGAGAAGACCACAGATGAGTATGAAAGGTACTTTGTTAACTAAAGTGCAGGGCTTTTTGAAGGCACAATTGAAGGGTAGGGTAGAGAAGATAGAGAGAAACAGAGAATCACAAGGATTCTGAATGGAGTAGTTGAGAAGTAGATTGCCACTTTCTACACAGAAGCAAAGAGTAAATTAGTTTCATAATGATTAGACATGTTCAGGCAGGAGTTCAGAAGCCTCTGCCCTGGGATCACAAAAATATCCTAACAATACCTCTTCTATCCCTAACTAGTTATGTCCATGTTGGAGAAAATGAGTCACCTTCATTATTAACCTATAGAGGTCATTTTTGATGAGGCATAATGAAGAGAGCACCAGAAATAGAAAACCCTGAGTTCAAAGACTATCTCTGCTCTCATCCTTCTCATTCTCACTGGATTGAGAGCTAGACCAATTGCTTAGATTGTTATCCTTAAACCTTAATAGATGAAATTTTTGCCTTATTTTTTTCTAGAACCAAAAATTTCTATCACTTCTTGGCTTCCATCTCCAAACTATGCCAAACCAAGTACTATATACACTGTCCCTTACTTCCCTACAACCCACTTTCCACCTTCCCTTTATATACTATTTCCGTTATTAGAACATAAGCTTCTTGGACTTCAAGTCAAGATGGCTGAGAGAAGCCAGGCACTGTTTTAAGCTCTCTTGGCTTTCTCTCAGAACTAACATGATTCAAGCCTTTTAACAAAGCCAGTGCAGGAGCAGCAGGGTGAGAGTCTGGGGGACTGACTTGAGAATAGCAGCAAAGGCTTTGGCTGTGTGAGTGGTGAGCAATAGAGATCCAGCATCATGGCCTGGACACATATTCTGCCAGCTAGGCTAGTCTAGAAGATCCAGGACTCAAGCCCCCATGTTTCCAGTGGAGCCCCCCTCCCCCCATTTCTGTGGGAGAACAGGATTTTCTCTAGAACAAATAACCTCCCTTTAGTATCTGCAACTTGTCCTGAGGCTCAGGTGTGGGCAGCAGATCTCCCCCAGCTCTGATTATGAATTCAATAGGTTAACTATCTAGCCCAAAGGCCCAGTACACAATGTTGGAGAACAGCCAAGAATCAGAGTGGGTAACTAATCAACTTCTCAGACAAGTCAGAGAAAGTTCCTGGAATCCCCTATAGGCCAACCAACTGAATAATCCCTGAAGTGGAGGAAGCCTCTAGGGATCTCAACAATGAAGGTCTATGAACCAGCCCCTCAATCAGCACAAATCCTAAGGGAAAGGACTCAAAATGAAGGAAGATCAGCTTAAAAGGGGGCAGGGTTCATTGAATATTACCTTGAAAACAAGGATCCTTACTCAGAGAGGTCTAGAACTTCAGAGGAGAATATGAATTGGTCTCTAGCCCAGAAAGGCTTTTTATAAGACACCAGAAAGGAGTTCAAAAATCAATTAGAAAAACTGGGGAAAGAAATGGAATTGAAAATTAACATCTTACAACAAGAAAACAAATCTTTTGAAAATACAATTGTACAAGTGAAAAAAGAAAATAATTCAAAAATACAATGGACAATGGAAAAAATCCTTCAAAAATAGAATTGACTAATTGGAAAAGGAGATGCAAAAGGTAAATGGTGAAAATTCTTTTCTTTCTTTTTAAAAATTAATTTGCTTTCATTGATATATACATGCATATTTCCAAGTTATGAAATTCCCACTCCCCTCCACTCAGCAGGGAACAGTTGGGTCAGCATTTTACATACATATTTTGTTAAACACATTTACAAATTAATAATTTTTAATATGAAGAATTAGGATTAAAGGAAAGAGATACATAAGAAATATTTTTTTTTGGATTTTTGCAAGGCAAATAGGGTTAAGTGGCTTGGCCAAGGCCACACAGCTAGGTCATTATTAACTGTCTGAAGCCAGATCTGAACTCAGGTACTCCTGACTCCAGGGCTGGTGGCCTATCCACTGTGCCACCTAGCCGCCCCAAGAGATACTTTTTTATAAACTGTTCATCAGATTTGGAAGGGTTGTTTTTTTCTGTATGTTTTTTTGGTTTTGTTTTTCTTCCTCTGGTTGGGGATAACATAGTCCATAACCAGTCAGATCCAGTTATCCTAGCTCTGTGGGCTTCTGAGAGAAGCTACTTCTATCAGGGTTGTTTATCTCATAATGCTGTTGTTGATATGTACATCTTTTTCTTGGTTTGAATCCCTTTGCTCAGCATCAGATGCTGTAAATCATTCCATGCTTCTCTAGAGTCCAATCATTTATGGTTTCTCATAGAACAATAGTATTGCATAGTATTCATGTACTGTAACTTGTTTATCCATTTCCCCAATTGATAGGCATCCCCTCATTTTCCAATTCTTGGCCACTACAAAAAGAGCTGCATGGAATATTTTTGGAACATGTAGGACTTTTTCCATATTTTTATAATTTATTCTGGGTATAGTCATAGAATTGGAATTGTTCGTTCAAAGGGAATGAACAGTTTTATTGCTCTTTGGGTATAGTTCCATATTGCTCTCCAGAAACATTGGATCCATTCCCAATTTCACCAGCAATGTATCAATGTCCCAATCCTTGTGCAACCACTCCAACATTGATCAATTTCCCTTTTCCTCAACTTAGCTAATCTAATAGGTGTGAGATGATACCTCATTAGGTTTTATTTTAGGTTTTTGGAAGGCAGATGAGGTTAAGTGGCTTGCCCAAGGCTACTCAGCTAGGTAATTATTAAGTGTCTGAGGCCAGATTTGAACTCATGTACTCCTGAGCTGGTTCTCTATCCACTGCACCACCTAGCTACCTCCCTCATTGTTTTTCAATTTACATTTCTCTAATCAATAGTGATTTGGAGCATTTTTTCATATGATTATAGATAGCTTTAATTTCTTCATTTGAAAATTATCTGTTCATATCATTTGACCATTTATCATTTGGGGGACAACTCTTTTATAAAAAAAAGATTAGAATCTGTGGAAACTAATGACTTCATGAGACACCAAGAATCTGTTAAACAAAATTATAAAAAAAATGAAAAAATTAGAAGAAAATTTAAAACCACAGACTTGGAAAATAGATCAATTTAAGAATCATAGGACTTCCTGAACACTTTGAAGAGGAAAAAAAAAGCCTGGATCTATACTTCAGGATTTAGTGAAAGAGAATTGTTCTGATATCCTGGAATCACAGTGCAAAGTAATCATTGAAAGAAAACATTGATTCCCTCCTGAAAGGGATCCCAAAATGAAAACACCAAAGAGTATTGTGACCAAACTCCAAAACTATTAGATTAAGGAGAAAATCCTGCAAGTGACAAGAAGGAAACAATTCAAACACCAAGGAGGCACAGTCAGTATTACACATGACCTGCATCAACATTAAGGGATTGAAGGGCCTGGAATATGATATTTGGAGATCAAGGGAGCTTGGAATGTAGCCAAGATAGCAAAACTGAGCCTTTTCTTCTGGGGTGGTGGTGAACATTTAATGAAATAGGAGACTTTCAATTTTTCCTGATAAAAAGACCAGAGCTACACAGAACATTTTACAGAAAACTCAAGAGATACATAAAAAAGGGGAAAAGGGGAAAAGAACTAAAAACTATTATTCAATAACATAAAACTGGCTATATCCCCACCTGGTAGAAGGATTCTCATAAGTCTTGAGAAATGTAACTCTCTTAGAGGTAATATACTTAGTCAGAAGTAATGGACACTCATGCCTTGTCTGTAACTATGATGGAATGAATTAAAAATACCTCCTTAAAAAGGGGAGGGACAATAAAAATATGGGAGGAAGGAGGAGACTGAATGGGGTAAAATAGGTGCAGAGGACCTATTGCAATAGAAGGGAATAAGGGAAAAGGTGAAAACTGCCTGAATTTTACTCTCATCAGATTTGGTTCAGAGGTATTAATACATACTTACTCAATTGAGTTTAGAAAAAGGTAAAGAGGAAGGGGGGAGGAAAGGAGGATCTGACATAAGAAAGGGAAGGAAGAAGGGGCAAAGGGAAAGAGGAAAGAAAAGGGAGGGGTTGGATAGGAGGGGGGCAAACACATTGAAGGAGGTGGTATTCAGAAGCAAAATATTGTGAAATAAGGATAAGGTGAAAAAAAGGGGGAAATTACGAACAGAGGGAAGACAGTATGGAGAGAAATAAAGAGTTAGTAACTATAACTTTGAGTATGAATGGGATGACCTCTCCCATCAAACTGAAGCAGATAGCAGAGTGGATTAAAAACCAGAATCCTGGAATATGCTGCTTACAAGAAACATATTTGAAGTAAAGGTAAAGTATTGGTAAAATAAGTAAAGGCAAAATTAAAGGTAAAAGATTGGAGTAGAATATTTTATGCTTCAACTAATGTGGAAAAAAGCTGGGGTAGCAATCCTTATCTCAGACAAAGCAGTTGCAAAAATAGATCTCATCAAAAGAGATTAGGAAGGAAACTATATCTTCCTAAAATGAAGCAATACAGAATGAAGCAATTTCAATACTAAATATGTATGCACCAAGAAGTATAGCATCCTAATTCTTACAAGATAAGCAAAATGAGTTACAGGAAAATATTGGGAAGATTTCAATCTCCCTCTCTCAGAATTAGATACATCTAACCATAAAATAAACAAGAAGAAAGTTAAGGAGGTAAATAGAATGTTAGAAAACTTAGACATGATAGATCTTTGGAAACAATGAACAGAGATAGAAAGGAATATAACTTTTTTTTCTGTAGTACATGGCACCTACACAAAAATTAACCATGTGCCTGGGCATTAAAACCTCATAATCAAATGAAGAAAGGCAGAAAAGTATTGAATGTATCCTTTTCTGACAATAGTGCAATCAAAATCACTTGCAATAATGGGCTATGGAAAAAGCAACCCAAAACTAATTGGAAGCTAAATAACCTCATTTTAAAGAATGAGTGTATCAAATAATAAATTACAGAAAGAATTAGGATTTCATCCAAGACAGTGACAATAATGAGACAACATATCAAAACTTATGGGATATAGCCAAAGCAATCATTAGGGATATATTTTATTTCTAAATACTTACATGAATGAAATAGAGAAAAAAGGAAATCAATGAACTGATCATGCAACTAAAAAAGTTAGATGAAGAACAAATTAAAAACTCCCAATTTAAAACCAAATTAGAAATACTAAAAATTAAAGGAGAAATTAATAAAATTGAAAGCAAGGAAACTATTGAATTAATAACTAAAACCAAGAGTTGGTTTTATGAAAAAAACAATAAAATAAATGAGACTTTAGTTAATTTGATTTAAAAAATAAGAAAACCAAATTACTAGTATCAAAAATGAAAAATGTGAACCCACCACTAATGAGGAAGAAATTAAAGTAATAATTCAGAACTATTTTGCTCAACTGTATGCCTATAAATGAATGAATATTTACAAAAATATAAATTGCCCAGGTTAAATGAAGAGGAAATTAAATGCATAAATAGGGTTACTATTTCAGAAAAATAAATTCAACAAGCCATCAGTGAATTCCATAAGAAAAAATCTCCAGGCTCAGATGGATTCATAAGTGAATTCCATCAAACATTCAAGGAACAATTGGTTCCAATTCTATATAAACTACTTGGAAAAATAGGTGAAGCTAGAACTCTGCTTTCTAATTTCTTCTAGGACACCAATATGTTACTGATACCTAAACCAGGAAGATTCAAAACAGAGAAAGAAAATTATAGACCAATTCCCTAATGAATATGGATGAGAAAAATCTTATATAAAATATTACCAAAACGATTGCAGCAAGTTATCACTAGAATAATACACTATGACCAAGCAGGATTTATTCCAGGAATGCAGGATTGTTTCAGTATTAGGAAAAATGTCAGCATAAATGACTATATCAATAACAAACCTAACGGAAATCATATGATTATTTCAATAGATGCACTTTACTGCTATAAACTTGAGAATTTAGGGTCAGCTCTGTAAGGTAGGAAATGGAACTGTCATCTCTGTGGTATTTGGAATTGAGGTGAGGAAGCTTCTACCAATATGAGTTGACAGCTTTTCTGAAATTTATAGTCTTAAAGTGTTATCTAGGGCACTGGTGGACTATGTGATTTGCTCAGGGTTACATAGCTAATATGTATGGACAAAATCCAGGGCTTTGGGCTTCAAGGCTGGCTTTCCATCTATTATACACACTTCATCTCATAATAGTTTACAGGAGATAGGTAGATCTTGTAGGTGGAAGCAAAGACATTTCAGAAGTCTCTTGCAGCAGTTGATAAAAGTAGTAATAATGGCCTGTAATGATGGCGGTGGTGGCATACATAAATAAAAAGAGATATAAGTGAGGAATGTTACAAACCCAGAAATGACAGAATTTAGCAAAAAATGAAATGAGTGATGATGGGTATGTCACAAAAAATCACAGAGCTTCAAAATTTGGGAGAATACGTTGATGATATCACTGAGAGAAACAGTAGGCTCAGAAGGAGGAAGAAGTACCAGAATAGATATGGAAAATATTTTTCTATTTAAGCATGGGGATAAAAGAAGTGAACTGTAATTGTTTTTAACACATTTCACTGATTTTTTTTATTACTATAGAGGAGAAGAAAACCTTTATGTCAGAGTTGGGGAGAACATTAAATTTAATATTTCTAATTGTGGGTTGAATGGTATCTCTTTCTCTTTGACTACCATTTCCAAACAGTTTTTCCTTTACCCCTTTTATATTGTTTATAAAAAGGATTGAATATGAATGTCATACAAATTAAATGGTATATACTTACTGAAATCCATGCTGGAGATTTGGATTTTAGTCCTGCTTCTGTGATAAATTAGTTTTTTTTTAAAGTCTCTTATTTTTCTATAGCCAAATAAACATGACAAACTTGATTCTGGATTTGTTAATATTGAGAATCTGGGGAGAGGTCTCATACAGACTGTTGGAATTTTGCGTGTGTGTGTATGTATGTGTAGCTTAGAAGAGACATTAGGCAGAGAATCAGGTTTAGGAATAAACTAGACTGAAGTAGTAGTTGAAAATATGGGAGTGATTGTTATCAAAGGAAAAGAAATATAGAGGAGTATTAAGGAGTTTGGTATAGTGGGGAGAGATCTGAATTCAAATCTTCCCTGAAATACTTACTACTTGTGTGATACAGAAAAACTCATTCAACATCTCTGGGTCTCAGATTACCAATTGTATGATGAGAAATCCAGAGTGAATGACTACCCAGTTTCTTTCCAATTCTGAATCTACAATTGCCTAATCTTAAGATTAGACAGCTATTGGGGCAGCTAGGTGGTGCAGTGGATAAAGCACCGGCCCTGGAGTCAAGAGTACCTGGGTTCAAATCTGACCTCAGACACTTAATAATTACCTCGCAAAAACCTAAAAAAAAAAAGATTAGACAGCTATATGGGAAGCTAGGTGATGCAATGGATAGTGTTCACTGGTTATCTTTATGAATTTTGTGTCCCTGGGCAAATCACCTAATCTTGTTTACCTCAGTTTTATCATTTGTAAGATGAATTAGAAAAAGAAATGGAAAACTAATCTGGTCTCTTTGCCAAGAAAATCATAAATGGGTTGATGAAGAATTGGACATGATTGAAAAATGACTAATAACAACAAATGACATTATGAAACAAAAATTTTTATTGAATGACATTACTATTATTTGGTGACCTCCCAAAGTAAAGCAAAAAGAAGACTAGAATTGCAATATATTTTTCTATACTATTACATATTTGTTTGCATAGTTGTAGGTAGATTGTAAATTTCATAAAGACAGAAAACTATGTCTTAATTATCTTTGTATCTCTTCCACTGACTGGGTTAGTGTTGTGCACACAGTAGATGTCTAATTAATGGTTGCTTAATGAATGGTTGATTGACTCAGCTACTATTTTGTTTCTGATAGTGTATAATAATGAAAAAAGAATTGCATTGGGAATCTGGAGATTTGGATTCTAGTCCTGCTTCTGTGATAAATTAGTTTCATATACTTGTATAACTGATAGCTTCTCTGGCCATTGATGTTCTCTCAAGTGGAGTTATCAATAATGATATAGAGGAGACATGTTTTATTAAAAAATATGATTTATAGAAGAGTTTCCATATAAGCAATACAAAATAATCACCAGTTTTTCTTGAAGGAAAGTGTCTCCATTTGATAGCAAAAATCACAAGATCAGTGAGTTTTTTAATATTTAATGTTCTCATTTTTATTCAAAAAAACTCCAAAAATTCCAGATCTAAATCAATATGATTCTCAAAATAATCCAATATAATCCAAACACTGTGTGAATAATTTTCAGGTTTTCTTCCACTCTTGTTGGAATAATCAAATAATCAAACAATACATATATAATATACTTTGTAACCATAAAGTTCCGTGTAAATGTCATTGTTTTATTAGAGAGTTCAAACAATGGCTTATATAATAGCGGTCCAGAGTATCATTCTATCTGAGGCCTTCAGCTACAAATTGAATTGAATGAGGGATGTAACTAAGAGAGTTTCAGGGCACCCTGGAGTTTGGAAGTAAAGGTCAAAGAACAGATGTCAGATATAGTTATCTTCAAGTAATTCAGCCATTGGGAATATCTTCAAATACAAACATTAAAAGATTATGTGAAATGGAATGAATGATCATTGGAGGATGAAGTTAAGAGGGCTAAATTTATGGGCTGGTAGTTACTCACTTCATTATGACGTTTGGTTTCAATGGACTCATTGGAGCAAGAATTAGTTAATTAAAAAAAATAATTGAAATACATATTTATACTTTAAGTCATGAACATTGCTGTTCAAAGTCACTTTGTTATATCTAGATTTGTAGGTACAGAGTAGAATAGAATTAATGGTGTTAGGATCCCACTCCCAACACATCCATTTATTTTCTTGGTGACATTGAAGCTAAGAAAAGTTTTTTCTGAAAATGAATCAGGGGAATGTCAAAGAATAAATTGTTTGTTTGTAAATGGGACAGTGCCAGGGACCCTACTAATATTTTTCTTTTTACTAACAATAATCTTTCAGAATGTGGAGACATTTTTCAGCAATCCAAAGTATTCTAACAATAGTACAAAAAAGGTTGGCTATCCTCACTAAATGTTTTATTGGTCTAGGTGACATAGTGGGTAGAATGTTAGATTTGGAGTCAGGAATACTGTGTTCAAATTCTGACACAGACATTTGCTAGCAAAACTATTTCATAGGTTTATTTTGATGATCAACGAAGATAATTTAAAATGCAAGCTTTAAAGTTCTTTATAAATGTTAACTAGTTATAAGCTTACCTCAGCGTGATTAAAATGATCAACTGTCACTCATGACTATTGGAATATACCTGTCTGAAGTCTGAAGATTCTTCATTACTTCTTTTTTTTTAGGTTTTTGCAAGGCAAGTGGGGTTAAGTGGATTGCCCAAGGCCATACAGCTAGGTAATTATTAAGTGTCTGAGACCTGATTTGAACCCAGGTACTCCTGACCCCAGGGCCGGTGCTTTATCCACTGGGCCACCTAGCCACCCCAATTCTTCATTACTTCTTAATACTCATTTCACATTTCCATTTTCCTATCAGCAATAATTAATTATTGTAAATGGGAGAGTCAGTGTATGTGTTCTGATTGAGCTAAAGTCAGGAAAATCCTGATATGGGCCCAGGGGATAAAATGATTGCAAACCAGTTTAAACAAGATATTCAAACACATGGGATGTCAACCAGTTCTAAAGATTCTATAAGTTTTAGGAATAACATTGTCACTAATGGTTCTGCTAGTAAGCACAGATCAGAAAGAAGTTCCCATTCTTCTACCTTTATTCCCCCACCCCCTAGTTTTATAATTCCATTTTCTTCTGCCAATATGAACTAGTGCTTCAGGTACTTTGCAGGCAATAAATAGGAACCTTCTTTGGTTGAGTTATTTAAGAGAAGTATGCTGTAAATTTTTCTAGGTGTTCATAACCAAAATTGGGTCGCAGATAAAATTAGCTTGGGCCAGGTTTGTGTGTTGTCAAGATATGTAGTTCATGTACCTTTGACATGCAATTGATCAAGAAGTTTTGTCTAGAAATCAATAACAAAAACCTAAAACCTATTTTTGTTGATTTATTAATGCAGTGCTTCAATTAACTGAACTCAGTAGCAATTTCTGTGTCAAGGAGGACTTTTCTTACATATAGTGGACCCTACACATGCTCAGCAGATAAAAATAGAAGAGAATTCAAACCTGGTCTGCTGAATCCTAATCTGCCTGAATGAATTTGAGAAAGTTACCTAAACTATTTGAGCATGATGGATTTGGGATGATGGCAGAACATCTCTGGGAAAATGCTTGAAATTCAAGATTGCACTGAAGGTGAGAGATATAGGCTGTATATGTGTCTAGTTTTTTGGGTTTTTTTTGCAAGGCAATGGGGTTAAGTGGCTTGCCCAAGGCCACACAGCTAGGTAATTATTAAGTGTCAGAGCCTGGATTTGAACTCAGGTACTCCTGACTCCAGGGCCTGTCCTCTATCCACTGCACCACCTAGCCACCCCTGGCTACATATATATCTAAAAGTCACAGTTGAAGATGTGAAAATGGATGATCTCTTTGAGACGATGAATTCAAAGAGATGGAAAAGGCTGAGGGAAGAGGAAGTTAGTGGATAGGGTAATGCCCATTCTCTTCCAATATGGTTCCCCCAAGGTTTCTAGCCTTGACAAATGGCAGTGAATAAAGTGAATAAAGAGTTGTGAACGAATAAGATTTGTATTAAGAATAACCCAAGTTCCTTAGAATAGTATATGGCTAAAGACAAGCCCTTCATCATAAACCAAATTTAAATCCTATGATTCTATTGACACTTGGTCAGTGATTAAAGCTAAAGAAAGTATGCCTTTTAGATCTTGATAGCAATGACTTGTTTTGTCCTAAACACTATGTTTTGGATGTACAGACAAAAGGAAATATCTTTTCTATGCCAATATTTAAAAGATTATCTTCTTAAAAGTTCCAACTCTCTTTACCAATTTCTGTCATTAAAAGAATCATTTATTCTTTGAAAAATTCCCCATAAGCGAAAATCAGCAGTTGATACTCATGGAACCAAAAGTTCTCTAGGGGAATGGAAGGAGGGGGAAAATATCTTCAGAAACTTTTTCTCTTAAAGTATAACAAAAGGATGTTACAAAGGTAGATGAGAAAAAAATAATTCAACGTGGGAAAATTTTATTGGAAGTACATAGTTACATTAACCATGCACTTAGCATGAGTTTACTTGCATCTTGGAGAAGTATATTAGATGCGGAAAGAATGGAAATACAGAAATGGCGCACACACACACACACACACACACACACACAAAATAGCAGTTGCTAAAAACATACTCTCACCCACACACTCCTGTTATAAAAAATGTGATGTATATTTGCATTTAAAAGTAACACAAAACTTAGATTTAAAGTCAGAGATGTTTAATGGTAAAGCAGGAGGGAGGTCATTTACTTTGAATTGACTAACATGAAAAAAAGAGATAGCATTATTATGATATGTCTGAACAGACTTGAAGAGCTTGTCCTGATTAAAGCAGAAAATAGTTTTGGCTAAGTAGGGTGGAATAAGAATGAGAAAGGCCTTGAAAGTCAGATAAAAGAGCCTGGGCCTGTCAGGAAAATAACAACAGGAAAGATTGTTTAAGGAAGGTTAGTCTGTGAAGTGTATTTTTTTTTCCCAATGGCTATTTTATTTTATTTTTCCTATTACATGTTATGAAAGTTTTTCAACATTCATCCACATGACTATGCATATTTATAAATTGCATAATTTTCTTCCACTCTCCCTTCCCACCCCCCCCCCCCAGTGGCAAGCAGTCTGGTGAAAATTATATATATACTTTCATGTTTAACATGTTTACAAATAAATCATTCTATATGAGGAATTGAGGCTAAGTCAAAAGAAAGAAAGCCATGAGGAAGGAAGGAAAAAAAAAACTTAAGAGAAACTTTTAAAAAGTGGACATAGCATTCATTTGCTTCTTTTTGGCGTTTGGTGTTTTGTAGTCTGGTGTTTTTTATTTTTTGTTCATCTGGATGAGTATAGCATTGTCCATAACAGGTCACTCAGATTTATCCCAGCTCTCTGAACTGTTGAGAGGAGCTGCATCCATCAAAGTCGATCAACTCACTATGTGGACAGTGTTCTCTTGGTTCTACTCCCTTCACTCAGCATCAGTTCCTCTAATTCTTTCTATGCTTCTCTAGAGTTTGACCCCTCATGCATTCTTATAGAACAATAGTCCTCTAAAACATTCCTATACCATAACTTGTTCGGCCATTCCTCATCTGATGAGCATCCCTTCACATTCCAGTTCTTTACTACAAAAAAGAGTTGCTATGCTATTTTGGAACATGAGGGACTTATCCCATTTTTTATGATTTCCTCTGGATAAAGGCCTAGTATTGGTATTACTGAGTCAAAGGTTATGATCAGTTTTATTGCTCTTTGGGCATAGTTCCATATTGCTCTCCAGAATGGTTGTATTAGTTCACAACTCCACCGATGGTCTTTTAATGTCCCAATCCTCCCACAACCTCTCCAACATTGATCATTTCCCCTTTTTGTTATCTTAGTCAATCTGAGAGGTATGAAGTGGCACTTCATAGTTGTTTTAATTTGCATTTCTCTAATTGGTAATGATTTGGTATAGTTTTTCATATTATATCTATAGCTTTAATTTCTTCATTTGAAAATTGTTCATATCCTTTGACCATTATCAATTGAGTATCCAAGAGATATTAGATTGGAATGGCAGAGCAGAAAAACTAAAGATTAGTAGGCACTGAGATTAGATCTGGTGAGAGCTGAGAGCTTGAATGGCAGAAGAAAAAGTAAAGAGAAATCTGTGAGATTTGAAAAATTTGGAAGAGTTTGGTAGCAGAGTAGATATGGGGGGGGCAGAATGAAAGAAACTTCAATGATAACGAAGGAGGTTTATATCTCCAAGACTAGAACAAGTGGTGTCAGTGGTACAATTGAAATAATTTAAAAGGATAAGAGGTGTAGAGAGTTTACTTTTGTGCCTGAGGACTTTATGGTGATGGCAGGACATTTACTGGGAAATATCCATTAGCCAGTTCACAATATAGTACAGAAATGAAGGGAGAAGCTGTCAGGGATGGATTCAAGAGTTGTCTTCTGTGGGTGATAGTTGAAAGTTGTGAGAGTAGATTAGTTTTTTTATATTAAAATATATAATAAGAACAGAAAGTTGAAAAGCAATAGTTTGTTCCTACTTTGTGCAGAAACAAATGAGTGGATAAGATTTTGGTTAGGAGAAGAACAAGTTCCTTAGAATAGAATGAGAGGCAGCTTTTTATCAGGATCAAGGACATTTTACTTTAAGGAAAGTGAGACCATTATCTATGAAACAGATTGCAGTAACCATGAGGCCTCAGGGCATTTTGTCAGGAGAAAATACAGGGAAAGTGATAGCCTAATATAGTCATCTGTTTTGAAAACTGGTCCAGAATATTTAAAGTAATAACATTTACAAGCTATAGAGGACTTTATAGATTGTCTGGGCCTTCATTTCATGGGTAAGAAAACTGAGGTCCACAGGTAGTCCAAAATTACACAGTGAATTAGTAGCAAAGTCGGCAGATGAGAACCTGTCACCTGACTCCTATTCCAAAGTTCTTTGTGCCTCTGAAGTCAGTGGCAAAATTACAACTATAATTTCCATTCCTTGATTTCTGCATAGAGTATAATTAGCCAGAGCTCACCTGAGCACTGTAATTTTTAGCAATGTGGATGCTGGACTGAATAAGGTCTAGCCAAGAAACTTCACCAAATGTAAAAGCAATGACTCAATGTTTACATAATCCCCACATTCTAGTTGTATCTTCCAACTAATCCAATTGCCTGGTTAAGAGATCTGTAAATAGTTTCTGCTGTCAAAATAATTTCTAATTGACTAGAGTTTTCCCAAGGCTTCCTTTCCCTTTTCATTTCCAGTAATGAAAGAAAGGTCAAAGGCACCAGCTACTCTTCTTACCATGAAATAAAAATTAATTTCTTTCCCTCTTTAGATTCCCATAGAATTTTTCCTTTTATTCCTTACTCTTCTCTTCATCTTACAATTGATATCTTCATTTATATGTTTCAGAGTATTTTTATTTCCCTTCACTTCCTTAATGATCTTATATTATAGCTGATATATCTGGTAACCAATATTATAGTCAGAATTTGAATTTTGCCTTGAGTCTGAAAACTTTTCAATTAGAATAATCTTAATTCTGTGTGCACTCAAGAGTATGATTTGCCTGTATCAGACACAGTATTAAGTAGGTGGTGATGGGATGGGAGCCAAACCAAGGTATCATATTGTTTTCATAATGTCACTGCTCAGCAGAGATGCAAGGAATATAATGTTAAAGCATAGTGGGGTGTGCAAAAATATAATTAAGATTGTGTCACTTTTTCCCATTTCTATACCTGATTCCATTTGTTCAACTACCAAATCAAAAGAACTTGCAAGGTGAGAACCATTTTTCACTGAGAATAAATTGCAGATTCTGCTTTTCTGTATCCATTTCAAATTAAAATTTAACCTTCCTAAATTGTAGCAGAAGGATGCTGTTGTGCTGATGCTTTTAACCACTAAAACTTTAACTTGCAGGAAGTAAATTATTACTTTTTCTTTTGCTATTTAAATATGAAGGACCAGATGTGTCTTCAAGTAAGGGGAAGGTAGATTAAAATGGAGAGGTAACAGAGATAAATATGCTATTAAAATCTGTTAAGGGTAAAAATGTATCTCTAAGGAGAGTATGATGGGTGTGATGCGATTCAATTCAATTCATAACTATTAAGCATGTACTATTTGCAAGGGACTTTAATGGCACTGCTCTGAGAAAACATCAATACCATAAAGTTTGCTCAATACCATAAATTTTAAGACTTTAAGATGCAATATCCTGTTATAATGATTAGCTGGTTTTAAACCTACAATCCAATGTTCCCTGAGGTCTACTTGGTTTCCTTATCTTTGGCTATAGGAAAAATATTTTAGATGAAAAGTTTTGAGTTCAGTACCAGGCACTTAATCCTTGGGAAAAATTCCCAACATTTAGGCAATGTTTGCCTCCTCTGCCTAGCATTATATGTATATCTATCTTTAGTTATAAAACAGAAAGATGGTACAGTGGTTGCAGTGCCAGACCTGGAGTTAGGAAGATGTGTCTTTTTTTGAGTTCAAATGTGACCTCAGACACTTAGAAGCAAGTCATTTAACCCTGTTTGTCTCAGTTCCTGATCTGATAATAAGCAGGAGAAGGAAATGTAAATTATTCTAGTATCTCTGCCAAGAAAACCCCAAATGGGGTCACAAAAAGCTGATAACCACAGAGCAAGAATCACAAAATCTTGTTAACCCTTGACCTTTTTATAATACCAGCAAAATTCAAAATTCAAAATTCTAGGAACATCTGGATAACAAAATAGCAGGAATTGAGAGATAAAGTTGGGGAAAGGCCAATCTTTTCTTCATTCTTACCTCAATCTGGATCCTCTCTTTCTATGATGCCCATTGAGACAATAACTCTCCTTGATACCTCTCTTGCCTGCCACAGTTGTCTTGCTTTGGTTCCATACTACTTCCAGTCAAAACATTCCAAGTCTTCCAATTCATGTACTTTCTCTCATTTATACAAAATATCTAGGGCTTAGTTGATAAAGTGTTATACAGTCTCCCAATTCAGATTATCTAATTCAATCAAAAAAGAAATGTTCACAGTAGTTAAGCCAGCCAAATAGGATGGTTTCAAGCCCACCCTTCAATTCAGTTAGAAGTGTATTGTTTTAGAAACATAGTTTAGTTTGTTTCTTTTTGTATTCTGTGTTTCAAGCAGCAGTGGATGGGAAAAAAGGGAAGCAAGATACTGGAATGGAAAGGGAGTTGGTGCTTTAAGCTGTGTTCTGCATTAAGAAAAATCATATGAAAATATGATTTCATGTAAAACACAAATTTGTTGTTTCAAAGAATAATTTTTCAAAAGTTTTCACTAATGATCCAGTTTCTCTAAGACTCATATTTGTGAATTATTAACTATTCTACTGAGGCCAAGATTTTTCCAAAAGTGCTTTATACTTTTTAGCTGGAATAAATGAATACATAAATGAAATGAGATAATAGATTCACAGGTTTTAAGCTTTAAGGGACCATAAAGACTGCTGATTTCACTGCTTTCATTTTACAGATGAGGAGAGTGAGACTCATAAATTAAGTTACTTCTCTAGAGTAACAGGGCTAGGAAGTATCTATGACAGGATTCAAACTTGGGGTTTTTTCTGACCTCAAATGAATATTTCTTTGTAATGTACAACCCAACAGCCTCTAAGAGAAGATGGAAGAAGAGATTCAGCAAATCCCCCAGAAAAAAAAAAAAAAAACTACAAAGGAGATGTGTTTTTAAGCATGATTTGAAGAGTAGAGACTAGTTGATTTGATGAATGAAAATTTGATTTTTACAAAAGTTTCAAAAACACAGAATACAAAGTGAAGTCTAATATTTTAGGTATTCTGCTTTATGATACCAGCCTAATTTCTGTTGCTCTGTTAAATATTCCAGTAGTTTATTAGAAACCTAGATGTTTCACTGTAAGTCAAAGCAAAAGCAAATAATTTACTTTGAATCTCCTGGGTTCAGTAATGCACATAGCTAAAGTTAGCTTCTAGGCTGGTGTCATGCTATAGTTCTCTGGTGCTGTTTACTCATCTATGCTTGAGTGTGAACTAATACTCTGACTAAAGGCTCCAGGATTTAAAGGAGATCATATGTAGTTTAAATGTTGACGATGTAGAAGAAAGGGAATGGGAGGTCTGAAAATACCTTATTAATAACTGAATTATTCCTTTATAATCTGAATTAAGATGAATCTATAAATACACAAGATGAAGGGCTGTTTTTTCTTTTTTTAAAATCAGGTAGAGAGAAATGTTATTAAATAATAAAATTTAACTACAGTTCCAGTGAAATATTAGAAATCAAGGAAAGCTACTTTTTTGGAGCTAAATTGGGTCGCACAAAAAGAAAAAAGCAGACTTGGAATTTGAATCTGGATCCAATAACTGAACTCCAATACTATTTCTGCTGCACAATTTTGACAATATTATGAAAGAAAAATATAATAATTTAGATAGTGACTATTTCAGAAATTATTATGGCTATAATATGGCTATGGGACAATATATTTATTTGCTTTCAAGAATTCATACACCTGACTTTGGAGAGAGATTGAAATTATAATTAAATATTTTTGACTATATCTATAGAACAATAATAGATTCAAAGAAAAAAGTTTTTAGAAAATCAAAAATGATTATGAATAAGTGACTTTTAATAATTATAATTATTTTAAAATTATCTTTTTTAAAGATTTTCAATTAAATTATTTATAGAGTGATATGATGAATAAATATGATGCCTAAAAGAAACTCAGAAAAAATTTGTGTTTAAACCCTGCCTCTGACACAGCCTGGTGGCACAGAGGACTCAAAAAGAACTGAGTTTGAATTTCAAATCTGGTCTCAAATAATCACTGGTTATGTGACCCTGGGCAAATCACTTTACTTCTGTGTACCTCAACTTCTTTATCTTTAAATGGGAATGATCTTAGCATCTACCTCTTGGATTGTTGTGAAGATAAAATGAGAGAATATTGTAAAGTGTTTATCACAGTGTCTGGCACATACCGAAGATGATGATTATAATGATGATGATGATGAAGATAATGATGATCTTGTGAGCCTGGGAACTGCTACCAGGCACTTATCTATGATTCTAAGTTTCAGAAAAGTTATGGATCTTCAACCATAAAGTGAGTTTTTCCCAGCTCCTTATGCCATTGAAATAATAGGACCCATCCCATTCTAAATTTTTGCTGTCATCCTATTTTTAGCACCACATTAGACTCTATTGAAGAGGAACTAGGTAGAACCATAGATAGATCACCAGTCTTGAAATCAAGAGGATGGGAGTTCATATCCCACCTTAGACACATGACACTTACTAGGTATGTGACCTTGGGCAAGTTGCAGTCCTGATTACCTGGCAACCAGGGCCTCTCCAGTCATCCAATTCAGAGCTTGCCCCTGGTTTCAGATGACTCTGGAGGAGAAAGTGAGACTGGTGACTTAGCACAACTTTCCCTCACTCAAATCCAGTTCGTGTCCTTGTGATATCACCTCCCTGATGTAATGGTCTACTTTGAGAACGAAGGACAAACACCATCCTCAGACTCTATAGAGAAGACATAATAGCATTTAGACATGGTCTTTGTCCTAATGATACTTACAAAGTTTTGGAAAAAAATAAGACTTCTATATATGAAATAAGCATGAAACAATGTAATAAGTTTACTGACTATAAACAAGTTATATAATATATTTTGAAGACTACAGGATAAATGATAAGAAAGAAGAACAATGTTAACTAAAAAGAATAATGCAAGGCATCTAGATAGTATAGTAATTAGACATCAGCCTTGAAATCAGGAGTTCTTGGGTTCACATCTGGTCTCAGACAAGTACTAGTTGTGAGACCCTGCTCAAATCACTTAACCCCAATTGTTTTTTTTTTAAAAAACAGGAATAAATAATAAATGAGACTTGTACTAATCCTTGAAGGAGTCATAGGATTTGCTAAAGTAAAGAGAAACAAGGTCCTCATTCTAGGAAGGAGGAATAGCAAAAGTCAAAGCTGTGGAGCTAACTAAGATATGATATTTATGACTGATATGAACCAAATTGATTGGATGACAAGATTATGAAAGAAAAAAATCATAAGAATCCAGATAGTGACTGTTCCAGAAATTATAGAATATGGCTATAAGGTAATATATTTATATGATTTCAAGAACTCATATATCTTCTGACTTTGGAGAGACTGAAATTATATTTAAATATTTTTGACTATATCTATAAAACACTCTTCCTCAAATCACTTAAACCAACTTAAAGTTTACAAAACTTTAGGGAGACCATAACCTTGCCCTATGAAACAAACACCATTATTATTAATCTTTTTTTCTTGTAGTAGAATATTGTATTTTAATTATTTTTCATGGATATTTTATTTTTTAATTATGTTATGAAAGTTTTTCAACATTCATCCACTTGCATATTTATAACTTACATTTGTGTTTAACATGTTTACATATTAGTCATTTTGTGGGGGCAGCCAAGTGACACAGTGGATAGAGCACTGGCCTTAGAGTCAAGAGGACCTGAGTCAAATCTGACCTCAGACACTGAATAATTACCTAGCTGTGTGACCTTGGGTAAGATACTTCACTTCATTGCCTTGCAAAAACAAAAAAAAAAGTAAAAGAAAAAGAAAAAAGTCATATTCTGTATGAGAAATTAGGACTAAGGGAAAAGAAAGAAAACCATGGGATAGGAAGAAAAAAACATAAGAGAAATTTTAAAAAGTGAACATGATGTTCATTTGGATTGTGTGGGGGTTTTTACATTTTTTTTGTCTGGATGTGGTTGGTGGTTTCCTTAACAGATCTCCCCAGGGTTTTCCTATATCTTTCAACTGCTGAGAGGAATTACATTCATCATGGTTTATTAACTTACAATGTTGTTAATGTGTACAATGTTCCCTTGAGTCTGCTCCCTTCACTCAGCATCAGTTCCTGTAATTCTTTCCATGCTTCTCTAGAGTCTGACCATTCATGGTTTCTTATAGAACAATAGTACTCCATTACTTTCATACACCATAACATGTTCAATCATTCCCCAATTGATGGGCATCCACTCAATTTTCAATTTTTTTTCCCTCTACAAAAAGAGTTACTATAGATATTTTTGAACATGTGGGAATTTCCCCATTTTTTAAATAATTTCTTCTGGATATAGACCTAGTATTGCTATTACTGAGTCAAAGGGTATGATCAGTTTTATTGCCCTTTGGGCATAGTTCCATATTGCTCTCCAGAATGGTTGAATTAGTTCCTAACTCTACCAAAAGTGCATTAATGTTCCAATCCTCCCACAACCTCTCCAACATTGATTATTATTCTTTTTTTGTCATTTTAGCCAATCTGATACATGTGATAATTGTTTTAATTTAATCTGATAATTGTTTTAATTTGCATTCCTTCATATGATTATATATTTAACTTTAACTTCTCTGTTTGAAAACAGCCTGTTTATATCCTTTGACCATTTATCAATTGGGGAATGGTTTGTAACCTTACAAATTTGTTTCAGTGCTCCATATATTTTAGAAAGGCGACCTTTATCAGAACCCTAACATGTAAAAATTATTTCTCAGCTGTTTTCTTTCGAATCTTAGCTGGAATGATTTTATTGGTGCAAACTTTTTTCAATTTAATATATTCAAAAGTCATCCATTTTGCAATGTATAATGTTATGTATTTCTTATTTGGTAATAAATGTCTCTCCTTTTCACAAATCTGACACATAGATTATTTTTATCTGTTAATTGATCTATGGCATCACCCTTTATATCTAAATTCTGTACCTATTATGACCTTATTTTGGAATATGGGGTGAGATATGGATCTATGCCTAGCTTTTGCCATCCTATATTTCAGTTTTACCAGCAGTTTTTGTCAAATAGTGAGTTCTTATGCCAGAAGCTAATGTCTTTGGGTTTCTCAAACAATAGATTACCACAGTCATTTATTACTGTTTCTTTTGTACCTATTCTAATCCACTTATCCACTACTCCAATTCTTAACCAGTATCATGCAGTTTTGATGACTGCCACTTTATAGTATAGCTTTAGATCTGATAGAGCAGGGTCACCTTCTTTTACATTTTTTTAAATCAATTCCCTTGCTATTTTTGACGTTTTGTTGCTCCAGATGAATTTCATTACTATTTTTTTCTAACTCAGTAAAATAGTTATTTGGTAGTTTGATTGATATGGTACTGAATAAGTAATTTAATTTGGGTAGAATTGTCATTTTTATTTTAATAGTGTGACCTAACCATAAGCAAATGACATTTTTCCAATTGTTTAGATCTGAATTTATTTGTGTGGAAAATGTTTTGTAACTGTGTTACAATTTGTAGGTTTGTCTTGGGAGATAGATTCCCAAGTATTTAATGTCTGCAGTTACTTTAAATGAAATTTCTCTTTCTATCTCTTGTCTTGGGCTTTGCTGTTCATATATAGAAATGTTGGTAATTTATGTGGGTTTATTTTACATCCAACTACTTGACAGAAGTTGTTAATTATTTTAAGTAGTGAGTTGATTTTCTAGGGTTCTCTAAGTATGCCATCATATCATCTGCAATGTCAATTCTAATTGACATGTTTCTTTGTCAATTCTAATTGCTTCAATTTCTTTTTCTCTTAATGTTAAAGCTATCATATCTAATACTATATTGGATAGTAATGATGATAGGGGGCATCTGTGTTTCACCCCTGATCTTATTGGAAATGATCCTAGTTTTTCCCATTACACATAATATTTGTTGATGGTTTTAAATAAATATTGCTTATTATTTTAAGGAAAACTCCATTATTCCTATTCATTCCATTGTTTTTAATAGGAATAGATGGTATATTTTGTCAGTCTTTTTTCAGCAAATATTGAGGTAATCATATGATTTCTGCTGGTTTTGTAATTGATACGTTCAATTATGTTGAGTGTTTTCCTAATATTGAACCATTCTTGCCTACCTGGTATAAATCTGACCTGGTCATGGGACATGATTTATTTAAAATTTTTGCATCGGTGTGCATTAGATCTACAATTTTCTTTGTCTGTTTTGACTCTTACTGGTTTAGATATCAGTACCACACTGTAGTCATAAAAAAAACTTGACAGAATGTCTTCTTCTCCTAATCTTTTAAATAGTTTATGTAGAATTGAAAGCAATTGTTCCTTAAATGTTTGGTATAATTCCCTTGGAAATCCATCTGGACCTGGAGACTTTTTCTTAAGGAATTTATTGATCATTTCTTCAATTTTTTTTTCTGAAATGGGATTATTTAAGTATTTTATTTCCTTTTCTGTTAATCTAGGTAGTTTGTATTTTTGTAAATATGCATCCTCAGGTTGTCAAATTTATTAGTACAGAGTTGGGCACTATAGTCAGAATCATCCCTTTAATTTTCTCCTTATTGGTGGTGAGCTCACCCCTTTCATTTTTGATACTTAAAATTTGGTATTCTTTCTTCTTTTTTAATTAGATTAACTAATGCTTTTTCCATAAAACTAACTCTTAGTTTTATTTATTAGATTCATTAGATATTGTTTTTAATTTTATTAATCTCTGTTTTGATTTTCATAGTTTCTAATTTAATATTCAATTAGGGAGGTTTTTAATTTGCTCTTTTTTCTAGACTTTTTAGTTGCATACTCAATTCATTGAACTCCTCTTTCTCTATTTTATTCATATAAGCATTTAAAGATATAAAATTTCCCCTAAAAACTGTTTTAGCTGCATCCCACAAATTGCTATGATGTCTCATTGTTATCATTTTTTAGATGAAAGGTTTAGTATTTCTATGGTTTGTTATTTGATCCTCTCATCCTTTAAAATTTAAGTTATTTAGTTTTCAATTAATTTTTGCTTTATTTACACATGGTCCTTTATTTCATGTAATTTTGATGCATATGATCTGAAAAGCATATATTTATTATTTCTTCCTTTCTGCATTTTACTATAAGGTTTTTAATGTCCCAGTACATAGTAAATTTTGGTATATGTGCCATATATTACAGAGAAAAAGGTATATTCTTTTCTATCCCTATTCAGTTTTCTCCAGAGATCTATCATATCTAAATTTTCTAGGGTTTTAATCACATTCTTAACTTTCTTCTAGTATATTATGTAGTTAGATTTATCTAATTCTGAGAGAAGGATGTTGGGGTCCCCCATTATTATAGTTCTGCTGTCTATGTCTCTGAAAATCATTCAGTTTCTCTTCTAAGAATTTGGATGCTATATCTCTTGGTGAAGTTATGCTTAATAATACTACTATTACCTCATTGCCTAGAGTCCCTTTTAAGAAGATGTAGTTTCCTTCTTTATCCCTTTTAATGAAATCTGTTTTTGTTTTTGCTTTGACTGAGATCAGAATTGCTACCCTGATTTTTTTATGTATGCTGAAGCATAATATATTTTGCTACAGTCTTTTACCTTTATCCTATTTGTATCTCTCTGTTTGAACTGAGTATTTTGGTAAACAATATATTGTAGGATTCTGGTTTTTAATCCAATTTTCTATTTGCTTCTGTTTTATGGAAGAGTTCATTCTATTCATTTTTACAGTTAAGATTACTAATTCTGTCTTTCCCTCCATGCTATCTTTCCTCATTTATACTTTTCTCTTTCCTTTCCTCTGATTGCTCCTCACCAATGTTTTGCTCCCTTTCCCCTTTAACTTTTCTTTTACATTTTAACTTTACTTTACATTTACTTTTTCCTTCCTTTTTTTTTTATCAGCCCCCTCTTCCCCTTTCTTTCCCTTCTACACCCCTCACACTTCCTTGTCAGGTAGGATAGATTCTAAAATCTACTTCAGAATGTATTTAATTCCTTCTTTGGATCAAATCTCTTCAGATCCATGTTCACATTCTTCCTTCTTTTCCTCTAATATAATAACACCACCTGGTGTTATTTATCTTCCAATGCCTAGCCTTCTTCTTCCATAGTACTTCTTTTCATGTCTCTATTGTTCTAACCTTATCTTGTACCTATAACCCCTTTGTCAAAATATACTCTTTTTATCTGCCCTGATAGAAATACAAGTTTTTTTTAGGTTTTTTGCAAGGCAAATGGGGTTAAGTGGCTTGCCCAAGGCCACACAGCTAGGTAATTATTAAGTGTCTGAGACCTGATTTGAATCCAGGTAGTTCTGACTTCAGGGCTGGTGCTTTATCTACTACGCCACCTAGCCTCCCTATAAATACAATTCTTAAAGGTTAATTGATTGTTTGAATGACTGATAAACAGCATTGCCTCATATTCGCTAGATATACTCCTGTTTTCTGTCCCGTTAGAAATATACTCACAAGAGACATAAATCACAATAAATTAAAATTGTTTTATCCTGACCCCTCTTTTCAAGTTTCCCTCCATGGATGCACAATCCTCATGAGCCAAAGCATCATGCAAAGTCAAATTGTTTCATAAACTATGTATACCATTCTCCTCCCGCCCCAACACACTTCCTCCAATTGTAGCAAAAGCATTAAGCAAAGCGAAATCACTTCATCATCTTTTAATGTCCAATTCCTCTAAGTACACTTTCTCCCTCTGTCTCTATAGTATGCCAACCATAGACCGTTAAACCTTCCCAACCAATGTATTGGGTTTACTCTCTCCTTCTGTGCCTTTAGTTCTCCAACGATAGCACAGTAACTTGGTTTATTAAAATATATGTTAAGACAAGGTCACTTCCTAATCTATTTTTGTCTAAACTTTCTAAATATGCTCCCACCCTCTGTCCCAATTGTAGTACAATCCTCCTTAACTAAAGTATCTAGCAAAGTCAAACCAACATTGCATTTATGTCTCATTTTATATCATATATTCTAAATAAAATTCCTTCAATTATATTCAACCCTTTAACTACTCTAAAAAAAATAAAATGTTCAACAGTTACAGATACTATCTTCCCTTGTAGATATGTACACAGTTTATTGTTCTTGACTAGCATTCCTCCCCAGTCCCTTTTACTATTTACCTTTTAATGCATTTCTTGAGTCTTGTATTTGAACATCTAATTTTCTGTTCAGTTCTGATGTTTTTATCAGAAAATTTTGTAAGGCCTATATTTCATTGAAAATCCATCTTTTCCCTTGACAGAATATGCTGAATTTTGCAGAGTAGTGAATTCTTGCCCTCCAAAATATATTCCAGGCCCTCTGATCCTTTAATGTTGAAACTGATAAGTACTGTGTAATTCTGAGTATATTTCTTTTTGTATTTAAATTGTTTCTTTTTAACTACTTACTGTATTTTCTCCTCTAGTTGAGAATTCTGGAATTTGACTAAGATATTCCTTGGAGTTTTTATGCTGGGGTCTCTTAGTATTCTATGTATTCTTTAAAGAATTATTTTATCCTCTCAATCTACTATATTAGGACAATTTTCCATAATAATTTTCTAAACAAAATTTCCAGGTTCTCTTTTTGATCTAATAATTCTAATAATTTGACCAATAATTCATAAATTATATTTCCTATATATTTTCCAGGTTGTTTTATTCCCCTAAAAGATGCTTCACATTTTCTTCAATTCTTTTCAGTCTCTTGATTTTGTTTGATGGAATCTTGTTGTCTCATAGATTCATTAGTTTCTATCTGTCCAATTCTAATTTTTAGGGTTCTATTTTCTTTAGTTAGCTTTTGTGTTTCCTTTTCCAGTTGGTTAATTTAAATTTTTGCTGAGTTGCATTCCTTTTCCAGTTGGTTGATTTTATTATTTAATGAGTTATATTCCTTTACTTTTAAAGGAGTTGGTTTCTTTCATCAATGTTTTCATAATTTTCATGCATAATTCTCATTTCTTTTTTCTATTTTTCTTTTTCCTCTCATCTTTGGTCTTTAAAATCTTTTTTAAGCTCTTCCATGAGGTTTTCAATATGAGTCCAATTCATAAACTCCTATGTGACTTCCCATGTAGATTGTCACTGCTTTCTTATGAGATGGCATTTTAATCATCTCTATCTGAATAGTAGCTTTCTATGGCTAACTTCCTTTTTGTCTATTTTTGCTAATTTTGCTAGTTGAGCTCTGTTCTTGGGGTATAGAGAACATTGTCCTGGGTTTTTTCCTGCTGGGGTTTGTTTTTGCTGGGGTTGGAGTCTGATTCCTGGCTAGCTTGCCAAGGTGCTGCCTATGCAAACCAGATGTTGCCTATGCAGAGGTTTGTTTCCTCCTTTATGTCCAGGATCTGCCTATGCAGTGGTTTTTCCCCAACCCAGTCTTCTCTGTTATCCCAGTGTTCCTAGGACTAAGAATTTTTTTTTAGGTTTTTGCAAGGGAAATGGGGTTAAGTGGCTTGCCCAAGGCCACACAGCTAGGTAATTATTAAGTGTCTGAGACTGGATTTGAACCCAGGTACTCCTGACTCCAGGGCCAGTGCTTTATCCACTATGCCACCTAGCTGCCCCTTGACTGAGACTTTTTCTGAGGTTGGGATCCTCCCTCCCTGCTGGCTTGTTATCTAGCTATCAGAACCTGTATTACACTGTGGTTATAAGCCTCCCACTCTCCCACTTATGTGGGCTTTACTTCCCCTTTCCCCACAAAAAGACAGATTTTCACAGAAGATTCTGCATGTTGTCTACAGGTGAGAACTTGTTTTGCTCTTTTTTTTTTTTTGGTGGAATCTGTAGCATTAATGTTTGTTTAGAGGCTTCATTTAACATTGTATATGGAAAAGCTCTGGAAGCATGCTAGCTTTAAGTTGCCACCTTGGTTCTGCCTTGTAGTGTATTTTATTATTAATCTCTTATAAAACTCTATGTTCTTAACAGTTGCTCTTGTAAACTTTTCCCTCTCTACTCAGAAAGTCAAGTCTCCTGTCACTTAGTCTATCACTCAGACAATTACCTTGTCTCCTACTTTTTCAGAAAGGATTGAGTGCATCTGATATGAGTTCACTCATCTCCACTGAGGGTAAAACCAATATCTGACATATAAGCTTGACTAGTTATTTTTTTGTTTCTTAAAGACTTTGCAGGACTTCTGGCCAAGATGGTGGAGAGAAGACAGACATTGTGATAAGTCATCCTCTTTCCCCTCAGAAACAACATGAAAGAAACCTCTCAACAACAATTCAATCAACAAAACCCAGAAAGAGAAGCTAGGAGAAAAACACCTACCAAGAGGGTCTGTTTCAGAGGACCTTGGATGAACCTGAAGAGGAGAGCAGAGGGTCAGCACAAGAACAGCAGCTGGGGGAAACCAGAGGGCCAGCCTCAGTCATAGAGACTTTGGTGAATGGCAGGTATGAGATCCAACTTTAGCTGCAGAGTCTTTGGCTGGGGGTAGAGGAGCTATGGGAGGGTGAATTCCAGCACAGAGTTTCAAAGAACACCTGGAGAATAATCAACTGGGCCAGGGACCTGAGCTCTATACTTCCAGTGGAGCCCTTTGCCCAGAACAAACAATAAACAATCCCCTCACCCCCTCAGGCTGAGGCATAGTAAACAGAGTTCACTCAATGGAAAGAGATTAACTCCCTCCCCCAGGGCCCAGCCCAGTGTTCAAGGTCAACTGAGACCCTGCAGCTGAGGGCCCCAAACACTCCAGAGAAAGCAACCAGCACTCCCTACTGGTCGACCCTTGGAATTACTAAACCAAGTGAACAAAGTCTCTAGGATCTTCAAAAGCAAACCTCTGAAAGCCAGTCTCCCCCCCAGCCAACACAAGCTCCTATAAAGATGAAGAAAGGCCAAAGAAAAGGGGGGCCCATGGAGAAATACTTAGAAGAGATAGATTATAACCCAGAGAGATCTAGCACTGCTGAGGAGAATATGAATTGGTCTACAGCCCAGAAAGACTTCCATGAAGAAATCAGGAAAGAGTTTAAAAATCAATTGGAAAAATTAGGAAAAGAAACTCAAGAGAAAATGAACACATTGCAAGAGAAAATTAACATCTCGCAACAAGAAAATAAATCCTTAGAAAATACAATTGGACAAATACAAAATGAAAATAATTCTCTCAGATCTTCAATTGGGCAAATGCAAAAAGAAAATGATTCTCTCAAAACTACACTTGGGAAATTGGAAAATTCCTTTGAAAATAGAATTGACCAACTGGAAAAGGAGTTGCAAAAGATAAAGGAAGAAAAATCTTCTCTAAAAAAAAAGAATGGAACCAGTGGAAACTAATGACTTCATGAGACAACAAGATTGTCTTAAACAGAACCAAAAGATAAAAAAAATAGAATAAAAATGTAAAATATCTCATCAGCAAAACCACTGACCTCGAGAACAAATCAAGAAGGGAGAACATGAGAATTATAGGCCTTCCTGAAAACAATGAAGAGAAAAAAAGCCTGGACTTAATATTACAGGATTTAGTCATGGAAAATTGCCCTGATATCATGGAACCAGAGGGCAAAATAGTTATTGAAAGAATACATTGATCCCCTCTGGAAAGAGATCCTAAAATGATAACACCAAGGAACGCTGTGGCCAAATTCAAGAACTATCTGCCAAAAGAAAAAAACCTGCAAGCAGCCAGAAAGAGAAAAAAATTAAATACCAAGGAGCCACAGTAAGGATTATGCAGAACCTGGCCACAACAACATTAAGGAATGTAAGGGCCTGGAATAAGATATTCCAAGGGAGGTTGGAAGGCAGCCAAGAATCAACTAACCAGCAAAACTGAGCCTTCTCCTCCAAGGGAAAAGATGGACATTTAATGAAATGGGAGACTTCCAAGATTTCATGATGAAAAGACCAGAGCTAGATAGAAAATTTGGACATCAAACAGGAGGCTCAAGGGACACATGAAAATGTTTAAAAATAAGGGTAAAGCAAAAAAAAAAAACTACCATCCAATAAGATGAAGCTGGATTTTTTCTCACTTGGGAAAAAAGAGTCTTATAACTCTTGAGAATTGTAACTCTATTAGAATATACTTAGTCAGAAGTGATGGACGCTAATAACTTTTCTGTGACTCAGATAGAATGATTTAAAAGCAATACCTCCTTAAAAAGGGGAACAGTAAGTAGATGGGAGGATGGAAGATACTGAATAGGGTAAATCTCATTACATCAAGAGATACAAAAAAACTATTTTAGTTGAGGAGAAGAAGGGAGGAGATGAGAACCTGAATCTTCATCTCATCAGACTTGGCTTAAAGTTAACTTAGACATACTCAGTTAAGTTAAGAAACTTACCTTACCTTTAAAGCATTAAAAAGGGGGGAAAGGGAAGGGGGGGATGGGGAGGGGAGAAAAAGGGAACTAACAGAAGGAAGGGAAGAGAGGGAAAAGGGAAAGGGGAAAGAAGGGGGGGGCTTGATGTAAGAGGGCATTATTCAGAAACAAAACACTGGGGAATATGGAAAAAGGGGAAAAAATACAAACAGAAGGAAAATACCATGAAGGGCAATAAAGAGTTAGTAATGATAACTTTGAATGTAAATGGGATGAACTCTCCCTTAAAATGTAAAGAATGGCAGAGTAGATTAAAAACCAGAATCCTACAATATGTTTCTTACAAGAAACTCATTTGAAACAAAGAGATACATATAGAATAAAAATAAATGGTTGGAGCATTTAAAGTAATAATTTGGAAATATTTTGTCCAAGTGTATGCCAATAAATTTGATAATCTAAGTGAAATGGATGAATATTTATAAAAATAAAAGCTGCCCAGGTTAAATAAAGAGGAAACTAAATACCTAAATAACTCTATCTCAGAAAAAGAAATTTAACAAGCCATTATTGAACTCCCAAAGAAAAAATCTCCAGGGCCAGATGGATTCACAAGTGAATTCTATCAAACATTTAAGGAACAACTGGTTCTAATTCTATATAAACTCTTTGGAAAAATAGGTGAAGATAGAACTTTGCCTAACTCTTTCTATGACACCAATATGGCGCTGATGCTTAAACCAGGAACAGTCACAACAGAAAAAGAAACTTACAGATCTATTTCCCTGATGGATATAGATGAAAAAAATCTTAAAGTATTAGCAAAATGATTACAGTAAGTTATCACTAGGTTAATACACTATGACCAAGCAGAATTTATCGCAAGAATGAAGGGTTGGTTCAATATTAGGAAAACTGTTAGGTATGACTATCATAAATCATATGATCATATCAATAGATGCTGAAAAAGCTTTTGACAAAATACAGCACCCATTCCTACTAAAAACACTAGAGAGTGTAGGAATAAATGGATTGTTTCTCAGAATAATAAGCAGTATCCATCTGAAACAATCAACAAGCATTATATGCAATGGGAACAGACTAGAAGCATTCCCAATATGATCAGGGGCAAAACAAGGATGCCCAGTATCACCACTTTTATTCAGTTTTGTATTAGAAATGTTAGCTTCAGCAATAAGAGAAGAAAAAGAAATTGAAGGAATTAGAATCAGAAAAGAAGAACTATAAAACTCTCATTCTTTGCAGATCACATGATGGTATACCTAGAGGAACCAAAAGAAATCATCAAAAGAACTACTAGAAATAATTAACAACTTTAGCAAAGTAGAAGGATATAAAATAAGCCCTCATAAATCCTCAACATTTCTATATATGACTAGCAAGATGCAGCAGAAAGAGCTAGAAAGAGAAATCCCATTCAAAGTAACCTCAGACAATATAAAATACCTGGGAGTCTATCTGGCAAGGCAGACAAAAACTTTTTGAAAACAATTACAAAACACTGCTCATACAAATAAAATCAGATTTAAATAACTTGGCAAACATCAATTGTTCATGGATAGGTTAAGCTAATACAATAAAAATTCCAATGCTACCAAAACTAAACTACTTGTTTAGTGCCCCACCAACCAAAATTCCAAAAAATTACTTTAATGAGTTATGAAAATTTGTAAGTAAATTTATATGGAGAAATAAAGAGTCAAGAATTTCCAGGGATTCAATGAAAAAAAGTGCAAAAGAAGGTTGCTTAGCCTTACCAGATCTATAATTATATTATAAAGCATCAATCATTAAAACTGTCTGGTATTGGTATTGATAAAGGACTCATTTCTAAAATATACAGAGAACTGAGTCAAATTTTCAAAATAAAAAGAAACAAGCCATTCCCCAATTGACAAATGGTCAAAGGATATGCAAAGGCATTTTACAGCTGAGGAAATCAAAACAACCCATAGTCATATGAAAAATTGCTCCAAATCATTACTTATTAGAGAAATGCAAATTAAAGCATCTCTGAGATACCACCTCACAACTCTCAGACTGGCCCATATAACCAGGAAGGGCAATGATCAGTGTTGGAAGGGATGTGGAAAATCTGGGTCACTAATACATTGTTGGTGGAGCTGTGAACTCATACAACCTTTCTGAAGAGCAATTTGGAATTATGCCCAAAGGGCAACAAAAATGTGCATATCCTTTGATCCAGCAATACCACTACTAGGTCTATACCTTGAAGAGATTGAAAGAGGGTAAAAATATCACTTGTACAAAAGTATTCTTAACAGCTCTGTTTGTGGTGGCAAAGAATTGGAAATCAAGTGAATGTCCTTCAGTTGAGGAATGTCTTAATATACTGTGGTATATGTATGTCATGGAACACTACTGTTCTATAAAAAACCAGGAGGGATGGGAATTCAGGTCAACCTGGATTGATTTGCATGAATTGATGCTCAATGAAATGAACAGAACCAGAAAAACACTGTACATCCTAACAGCAACATGGGGGTGATGATCAACCTTGATGGACTTGCTTCATTCCATCAGTGCAACAAGCAGGGACAATTTGGGGGTATCTGTGAAGGAGAATACCATCTCTATCCAGAGGAAGAATTGTGGACTTTGAACAAAGACCAAAGACCATTACCTTCAGTTTAGGAAAAAGAACTGTTATCTTATTATGTAATTTTTCTGTCTCATACTTTATATGCCATCTCATACTTCCTTAAGGAAGTTCAACTGAGATCAATGTATACCATGGAAACAATGTAAAGACTAACAGAATGCCTTCTGTGGGGGGTGTGGGGAGGGAAGCAAGAATGGGGGGGAATTGTAAAACTCAAAATAAATAAAATCTTTCCAAAAAAATGTCTTTGCAACTGTCTTCAGGACATAATTGATTTAGGGAATGAACACCTTGGTTATAGATTAATTCAACTGCTAAGTGGCCAAAGTACAGAAGCCAAAGCATTAGCAGGCACAGCATTCTCCCCTAGACTTGACTAGAATACCACCATGATCAAAACAGAGGCAGGGAATCTGTATTTACTGGAATCATTGCTGTAATGTTGCTGAGTAGCCTCTCTGTGATATGACTGGATCCTTTTGTTAACTTGTTAGATAGTGTATCTCATTTTTTTCAATTTCAGACCTGAAGCATCAGACTGACATGAATCAGACATGTATTTGATAAGCTCATTCTCAGTTGAGTAGTTGTTTCAGTTTTTGCATCTATATTCCCCAGTATTTTAGTAGAATAATTTTAGTAGAGTGGTAATCCTGAAAGACAGATTTTGAAAGGATATAAAATGAGTCACTTTCCAGGAAGTAGAGATGGTGAATATAGACTAAAATTTTTTCAACTTTGTCAGTGAAGGAAGATTCTTTTAAAAGCAAAATCAAAGGATTTTATCATAATATGGGATTCTATATAGTAGACATTTAAAATTGTTTGTTGATTGATTTCATTTTTCAGATAGTTATGTGTTTTCCTCATCCATTTCTCATCACTTAGCAATCTCAGAAGATGAGATGATTTAACCCTGTTTGTCAAAGTCAGCCCCTTTGCCTATGATGACAATTTGTTTTTGACTTTACTGGGGTCTTTCTCCGTGACTCATCCTAGATAAATTTGTTCTATTAACCCAATGTCAATCTTTCTTTCTCTAGGGTCTGTTTTGCCTGTATCATAAAACTTTTTCTAGCAACCTGCTCCCCACCCCCGCCAAAAAAAACCTTTGATTTTTTTGTCTAGGTGGTGCAGTGGATGAATACCAGTTTCAGATACTAAATACTTACTTAGCTGTGTAACTTTGTGCAAGTCACTTAACTTCATTGCCTTTCAAAGAAAAAAAGGCATCCACCTTCAATGACAAAGTCTGAAAAAGATTTGTCTATATGCAGGATCTGTACTTCATGATAATTATCTTACTTTAAACCATTTCAAGATCTGTTTTCCGGGATCACTACTCTTTTAAAATTTCTCTCTAATTCCACCAATGACCTCTTTAGTGCAATATAATCCTTCTCCATCATTCCTCATTTTTCTTTACCTTTCTGTAATTGTTTCTTTGTCTGGCTCCTGACATTATCATTCACTTGATACGAATCTTCCCAAAATCATCAATAATTTTTAATTGCCAGATCTAATGTTTCTTTTTTGTAAACTTATCCTCCCTGAGCTTTCTGTAGTTTGGGACCCTATTAATCATCCTCTTTTCCCAGATACACTCTCCTCTTCAGGTTTTCATGACACTGCTTTTTCCAGATATTTCTATCTATTTGATCTTTCTCATACGTCTTTTCTGATTCAGTATCCATGCCACACCTCCTAAGCAGTTGTACCCCAAACTATCTGGAGACCTCTTTGTTTCTCTCTTTTCACTGTCTCATTTGGGGACCTTACTATTTCTCATGAGTTTAATTATTTTCTCCATGTAAATGAGGCCTAGATCTAGAAATACAACCCACAATTTCTCTCCTGAGCTCCAGTCCCATATCATTGATTCCTAGTAGACATTTAAAACTGAGTATTCCAGAAGCACCTTAAACAAAATATTGTCAAAACAAGATTCATTTCTTCTCTTCCCTTTTTACTTTTTCTTTGAGACAATCAGGGTTAAGTGATTAGCACGTGTCTGTGGCAGAGATTTGAACTCAGGTCCTGATACTCTATCCATTATACCACATAGCTCTTCCAGAATTCAGTACCCTCTTCTAAACTTCACTATTATTTTCAATCACCTAGGTTTGAGAACAATGTCATATTTACCTCCTCCCTCTCTCTTAGCCCACATAGCTATCACTTACCAAATCTTGTTTTTATCTCTATAACATCTCTCACATCTGACTCATTTACACTCTCATAGTTACTATCTTAGTAAAGTCCCTCATCACTTTTCACTTGGACTGTTACAATATTTTCCTATTTGGTCTCCCTGCCTCAAGCTTCTCCCTGTTCTCATCTATCCTCCACATATCTGTCAAATTAATCTTCCAAAATATGTATCTGAATTTGGAAATATTTTACACAGTTGTATATCTCTAAACTATATCAGATTTCTTACCATGTATTGGGGGGAGGGGAGATAGAAAGGAGGGATATAATTTGTAACACAAAATTTAAAAATAGCAACAAGTAATGTAAAAATATTATCTCTACATGTAATTTGGGGAAAAATAACATTACTTTTTAAAAATCAGTCTGAACATGTTATTCTATTTTTCAACAAACTCCAGTAACTCTATTGCCTAAATGATCAAATATAAGTTACATTTTGGGAATTGATGGATCTTTACCATGTGGCCCCCTCCTGTCATTCCAGTTTTCTTATACCTTACAGTCATCTCTGGACTTTATAATGTAACCATACTGATTTACTCACTGTTCTATAAATACTGCATCTTCCATCTCTCTGCCTTTTTACTGGTTATGTCCCAAGTGTGACATGTACTCTACCTTCAGTTCTACCTCTAAGAATCACTGTTTTCCTTCAAGACACAGTGCAATTTTCCCTTTCAATGTGAAGCTTTTATGGGAGGTGCCCTACCTGCCACACCTACTTTATATTCAATGTGTATATATTATATAGGTAATTACAAGCTTATTTGCTTTCTCATCCATTTGAATATGATCTCCTTGAGTACTGGAATTGTTCCATCTTTGTCTTTATATTCTTGGAGATTAGAACCGTGTTGACACACAGAAAGTTCTTATTAATTGCTTGCTGATTTACTGACTAACTGATATGCAAATTGCATGGATGGACTCTAAGGTTCCTTTCAGTTCTAAAATCTTTGAACTTCATGTATTAATTAGGTCTCAACTCCCAGAGTTATTTCCTATATATTGTCCTACTTCTCTTACTGAATATACCAAGATCTTAAAAGAAGATATAGTGGGAATTAATGAAAGGTAGGGCTAAGAAAACTGGAAACAAGCTTGTATTTGCATCATTGTTTTACAAAGGTGAAACAGTGGATAATGCATGTTTTATGCCTTCCATATCACACTTGATAATTTCTCAGTTTCTTTTTATTTTTATTTTTTGGTTCAGGTGTAACATTTATAAACACAAAAATAGTGCCTTGCTTGAAAAAAATGATCATGGTGGGTAATATTCCTGAAGTTTTCAATAATGACTCTATTTGTTTTGATTGCTACCAGACTATCTGAGTGAGTCAAGTAGGCAAACTAAGAGATACAATAGATTTGTCTGGACAGAATAATAGTCATTGGATATTTAATCTGCAGGAGGCACTTTTATTCACCAAGAAATGGCAAACCACCTAGGGATTGGATAATCTGTTCAATGTTAAGTGCACATGTCTGACTGTTAGAGCCTTTGGTGAAGTGGGTTGTTTTCCTAAGCATCAGTGAAAAGGAGTTGGAGTTCTCCTTTACAATCAAAAATCAAACAACTTGGAAAGATGTAGGTTTCCCAGTATTTTCACAGATATCAAGGTTGGGAGGGAGAAGCTCACAAAATCTCAGTTTTATATTTTATCCCTGCTAGGTGAAGTGGGAAGGCAGCTAGGTGATGTAGTGGATAGAATGGTGGGCAGAGAAGAAGGGAAGAAGGTGGGCAAGAAGAACTGAGTTCAAATATGATCTCCAATACTTTTCTAGTGTGTGACACTAGGCAATCTATTTACTTCCCAAATGCCCCGGTTCCTTATCTATAAAACTGGTGAATACATGGAGAAGAAAATGGTAAGCCACTTCACTTTCTTTGCTCCCCAAAATCCTGTGGAAAAAGCCATAGGTTTAGAAAAACTTGTATGAACTTCTGGCCAAGGCAGCAGAGAGAAGCCAGGCACTGTCTTAAGTTCTCCTAGCTTCCCCTCAGAACTAACATGAACCAAGTCTCTTAACAGAATTAGGATCTATAAAACCCTGAGAAGAACCTAGGAGAGGAACAGCGACAAACATGGTCAGTCTCACAGGAGCACAGGTGAGCTGGGGGCAGAGAATAAAGACCCAGTACAGAGGTGGCCAGGTAGGCCCAGGGCCTAACATGAGAACAGTTGTGGAAGTAAGTGCTTGTTCTATGAGCAGTGGCAGAGAGAGTTCCAGCATGGAAGCTTTTACTGTGTGGGGTGGATGAGCTCCAGTGCAGTGGCTGGACATCCATCTGGTCAGGAAGTCCTGGTATTTTCAGCAAACTCTGCATGTTTCTAGTTCAGTCCCTCCCCCACCCATTCCTGTGGGAGAAAGTGACTCTTCCCAGAACAAACATAGTAACAGCCCCCCCCCCCCCACTCCAAACCCTGGGCTCAAGTACAGGTAGCAGATCTTCCCCCGTGCTGACCGAGAATTAAGTAGATTAACTATATAGACCAAGGGCCCAGCTTACATTGTTCAAGGATAACCAGGATCCTGCTGTGACCCCACTCCTCCAGCCCAAGGGAGTGGCCCACCAATCAAGGTCACAGAAATTCCAGAGAAAGTATCTAACATCCCCTATTGGCCAGCCCATTTGGAGTTACTGAGCCCAGTGAGCAAAGCCTCTAGGGATTTCAACATCAAATTTCTCTGAACCTCTTCCTCCCTCAACATAAGATTTTAGGAAAATGAAGAAAAACTAGCAGAAAGGGGGGCCATTGAGAGAGACCTTAAGATAAGGACTCTAACTCAGAGGGAACTAGAATGTCAGAGGAGATTATGAATTGGTCTACAATCCAGAAAGACTTCTGAGAAGAGATCAAGATGTTGAACAATCACTTGAAAAAAATTGGGAAAAAAAATGCAAGAGAAAATTAATATCATGCAACAAGAATAGGAAAATACAATTGCAAAAGTGCAAAAAGAAAATAATTCTCTGAAAACCACAAATGGGCAAATGGGAAACACCTTCAAAAATAGAATTGACCAGGGCAGCTGGGTGGTGCAGTGATAGAGTACAGGCCCTGGAGTCAGGAGTACCTGAGTTCAAGTCCAACCTCAGACACTTAATAATCATCTAGCTGTGTGACTTTGGGCAAACCACTTAACCCCATTGCCTTGAAAAACATAAAAAAAAATAGAATTGACCAATTGGAAAAGGAGTTGCAAAAGGTAAATGAAGAAAATTCTTCTATTAACAAAAAGATTGTAATCTGTGGTAACTAATGACTTAATGAGACAACTAGAATCTGTTAAACAAAACTAAAAAATGGGGAAAAATAGAATAATACCTTATCAGCAAAACAATTGACCTGGAGAATAGATCCAGGAGAGACAACCTATGAATCATTGGGCATCCTGAAAACATTGAGGAGAAGAAAAATCAGAAGTCCATATCTCAGGATAGAGTGAAGGAGAATTTCCCTGATATCATGGAACAAGAGAACAAAATAGTGATTGATACAATACATCAATCCCCTCCTGAAAGGGATCCCAAATTGAAAACTACAAGAAATATTGTGGTCAAACTCCAGAACTATCAGAAACAAGAGAAAGTCCTGCAAACAGCCAGAAAGAAACAATCTAAATAACATGGAGACAGTAAGGATTAAGAAGGAACTGGATGCATCAACATTAAGAGATTGAAGGTCTGGAATTTGATATTCCAGAGAGCAAGGGAGCTTGAAATGAAGCCAAGAATTCACTATCCAGCAACACCAAGCCTTCTCTTCCAGGGGAAACAACAGACATTTAACAAAATAGGAGATTTCCTACTTTTCCTGATGAAATGACCAGAGCTAAATAGGTAGATTGCACTTCAAACAGGAGACTCAAGAGATACATGAAAAGGTTAAAAAAAAAGGGAAAAGAAAAAAAAACTGTTACCCCATAAAATGAAACTGGCTGTATCCTTACCTGGGAGAAAAATCCTCATAACTCTTGAGAAATGAAACTTTATTAGAGAGGATATATTTAGCCAGAAGTAATGGACACTCATGACTTGTTGGTGATGTATAGAATAATTTAAAAATAATATCTCCTTATAAAGGGGGACAGTAAAGAGATGGGATTTAATTGAAAGGAGTAAATTAAATCCCATGAAGAGGTACAGAGGTGGATCAATGCAATAGAATAGTTGCAAAACAGATACTAGGAAATGATTATAGTAATCTGCTGTTTGATAAATCCAAAGAGTCCAGCTTTGGGGATAGTTTTTTGATAAAAACTGTTGGGAAAATTGGAAGGATAATATGGCAGAAACTTGGATTAGACTAACATCTCACACCCTATACCAAAATAAGATCAAAATGGATGAAAGATTTAGACATAAAAGACAATATTATAGGAAATTAGGTCTACAAGGAATGGTTTACCTGTAAGATCTATGGAAAAGTGATCAGTTTATGATCAAAAAAGAGATAGAGAACATCATAAGAAGTAAATTGTATAATTTTGATTTCATTAAATTTAAAAGCTTTTGCACAAACAAAACCATGGTAACCAAGATCAAAAGAAATGTTGTAAATTGAGAAATAAGATTTACAACTAGTGTTTCTGACAAAAGACTGTTTTTTAAAAAATTTATAAAAAAATTTATAAATTTATAATAAAATGCCATTCTCTAGTTGACAAATGGTCAAAGGATATGCAAAGGCAATTTGCAGACAAGGAAATTAAAGCTATCTATAATCATATGAAAAATTGCTCTAAATCACTACTGAATAAAGGAATACAAACTAAGGCATCTCTGTGGTACCACCTCATACACCTCAGATTGGCCAATATGCCCAGAAAGGACAATGATCAATGTTGTAATGGATGTAGTAAATCTGGGACACTAATGTATTGTTGGTGGAGCTGTGAACTGATTCAGCTTTTCTGGAGAGCAATTTGGAATTATGAGCAAAGGGCAATAAAATATGCATACTCTTTGATTCAGCAATATTACTACTACTGGTTCTATCCTCCAAAAAGATCATGGAAAAATGGTAAAAAAAAAATCACATATACAAAAATATTCATAGCAGCTCTGTTTGTGGTAGCAAAGAATTAGAAATAGAGGCAATATCCATCTATTGGGTAATTGCTAAACAAATTGTGGTATATGTATGTTATAGAACTCTAGAAATTAGGAGGAATAAGGTTTCAGAGCAGCGTGGAAAGACTTGAATGAACTGATGCTGAGTGGAATGAGTAGAACCAGAACATTGTACACCCTAACAGCAACACGGGAGGGATGATCAACCTTAATGGACTTGCTCATTCCATCTGTGCAATAATCAGGGATATTTTAGGGTATCTGTGATGGAGAATACCATCTGTAGTCAGAGAAAGAAATGTGGAGTTTAAACAAAGACCAAAGATTTTTACCTTCAATTTTCTTTTAAAAAAGTTGTCTCATATACAACATAATTTTCCTATCTCTAATATTTTATTTCTTCCTTAAGGATATTTTTTCCTCTCAATACATTCAATTTTGATAAATGCATAGCATAGAAACAATGTAAAGATTGTCAAATTTCCTTCTGTGAGGGGAAGGAAGGAGGGAAGAAAGGGTGGTGGTGGGGAAATTGTAAAATTCATGCTCTTACAAAAAAGGATAGGAAGAAAAAGCTATTGTATATAATTGGAAAAAAAATAAAATATTTGTTAAAAAAAGAACAACTTGGACACAACTGATTAACTGAGCAACAACAAATGTGAAGATTATCTAAATTATATATATCTAAATTATATATATAAATTATATGTTATTAAAAATAATAAATAGGGGCAAGCCCAGAAGTATTAAGATTTGGTTGAATGCCAAACAAATATTTACTTTCATATTCAGGGTCAGGGATATTAGAATTGAAGTAATTTTTTGGGGGGTTGATCTCATTCTTTATGATAAGTCCATCACAAAAGTTACTTCCATATTTTGCCAACGTTGCCATTGCTGATCGCAACTCCCTCCTTTCTTATTTCTCCACTACCATGTACTATATTTTCTCTCTCCTTTCACTCTGACTCTGCTGTAGGGTCGCTGAGTGGCACAGCAGACAGATCCCTGGTTCTGGGGCCAAGAAGCCCTGAGCCCCCATACAACCCCTTAGGCCCAGAATCCACCTGGCCCTATGGTCCTGGGCAGGCCATCCAATCCCAGCCCCTTGCAAGAAGTAAAAAAGAAAATGTGTTATATCTGACCACTCTCCCCCCATGGTCCATCCTCTCCTCCTTTATTCACATCTCCACCCCTTCACCCTGCTCCCCACTCTTTCTTACTCCAGTTGTCTATACCCCATTGAGTATATTTCCTGTTTCCTCTCCTAGCCATCTCTGATGAGAGCAAAGGTTCCCTCATTCCCCCTTGCCTCCCCACTTCCATATCATTGCAATAGCTCATTGTAATAAAATAAAATCTTATTATGTGAAATATCTTGGACTATTCCCCCTCTCCTTTTTCTTTCTCCCATTCCATTTCCCTTTTTTTCCCTTTGACTCCATTTTTACACCATATTTTATCTTTGAATTCAGCTTTCTCCTGTGCTTCAACTATAAAAGCTCCCTCTACCTACTCTATTAACTGAGATGGTTCATACGAATATTATCAGTATCATTTTTCTATAATGCAGTTCATCCTCATTAAGTCCCTCATATTTCCCCCCTCTCCTCCAATCTCCATGCTTCACCTGAGTCCTGTATCTGAAGATCAAACCTTCTGTTCAGCTTTGGCCATTCCAAAAGGAACCTTTGAAATTCCCCTGGTTCATTGAAAGTCCATCTTTTTCCCTGGAAGAGGACATTCAGCCTTGCTGGGTAGTTCATTCTTGGCTGCATTCTAAGCTCTTTTGCCTTCCGGAATATTGTATTCCAAGCCCTACGGGCTTCCAATGTAGTTGCTGCTAAGTCCTGTGTGATCCTGACTGCAGCTCCACGATATTTGAACTGTGTCCTTCTGGCTGCTTGTAATATTTTCTCTTTGATTTGGGAGTTCTGGAACTTGGCTATAATATTCCTGGGGGTTGGTTTTTTGGGATCTCTTTCTTCAGGGGGATCGGTGGAGTCTCTCCATTTCTATTTTGCCCTCTGCTTCTAGAATATCAGGGCAATTTTCCTGTAGTAATTCTTTGAAAATGATGTCAAGGCTCTTTTCCTGATCATGACTTTCAGGTATTCCAATAATTTTCAAATTATCTTTCCTAAGTCTGTTTTCCATATCAGTTGTTTTTTCATTGAGATATTTCACATTTTCTTCTAATTTTTCATTTTTTTGATTTTGAAGTATTGATTCCTGATTTCTGGTAAATTCATCAATCTCCCTGAATTCTATTCATTGTCTGAAGCATTTGTTCTCCTCAGAGAGTTTTCTTATCTCTTTTTCCATCTGGCCAATTTTGCTTTTTAAAGCATTCTTCTCCTCAATAACTTTTTGAACTGTTTTATCCATTTGGCCTAAGCTGTTTTTTACTATGCTATTTTCTTCAGCATTTTTTTTGGATTTCCTTGACTAAGCTGCTGACTTCATTTTCATGTTTTTCCTGCATCTCTCTCCTTTCTTTTTCCAGTTTTTCTTCCAACTCCCTCATTTGATTTTCAAAGTGTTTTTTGATCTCTGTCATAGCCTGAGCCCAATTTCTGTTTTTCTTGGAGTCTTTAGATGCAGGAGCTTGTGCTTCCTCATCTTCAGACTGAGTATTTTGATCCTTCTTGGGCTCATTTGCAAAATATTTCTCAATGGTCTTCCTCTTGTTTCTTTGCTTGTTCATTTTCCTAGCCTAAGCCTGGTTTTTTTGGGTGCTTCCTGAGCTTTTGGGACAATCCCACAAGGGTCTCAGTGTGTGAGGTTCATTCTGTCCTCCCTCCTGATCTGTGAATGACCATAAGCGCCCCCCTCTGCCATGGGGCCGAGGTGGGGGGGGGCCCTGCTGTTCTATGGGGGCGCCTAGACTGTGATCAGGATCTGAATGTGGTCAGAGCCCCAGAGTCCTGTTCCAGGGGCAGAGGACAGAGCTCAGCAGTCTCTCTCTCTTCACTCCCCTCCCTCAGCTCAATGGGCTCATGCCCTGGGGGCTCCTGCTTACTGGCTCTGCCTGCTTCTGTTTCCTGGTCTAGGCTGCTGAAAGACCAAGCTGCCTGCTGTGTGCCCTGAGTGCTGGGCTCCATGTGCTTGCTCTGGCAGAGGTCCCCCGCTGTTCCCCCACTTTGTGCCTGGTGCTCCCCGGGGTGCAGCTCAGGAGACTCCCCAGCTGCTGTGAGCCATGGCTCCCAGCGCCCTGGGGAACCTCTGGGAGGCTGAAGTTCTTTGGCTCTGGTGGGCTATCCCTCTGGGGGGCTGCCCCTCCGACCCCGGGGAGCTGAGCCTTTCTGCTCTTTTCCAGGTTACCTTGAGTAGGAGAACTGCCTCACTGGGTCCCTTTGTGTGTTCTGTCTCTCGAAAGTTTAGTTAGAGTCCTTAGTTTATAAGTTTTTTATCAGAGAGCTCCTAAGACTCAATCCCTTCATGTAGCCATCTTGGCTCTGCCCCGAATTGAAGTAATTGAATCAATCTTAGTTTCTACTTTGGTGCTCATGGTCTATTTCCCTCCTGATACCCATGGGAAATGGGGAAAAGAAGGGTGAAAGTAAGGAAGGAAACAGTTATTAAGCACTTAGTACATACAAAGCTTTGTGCTAAGCTTATTACATTTATTATCTCTTTTAATCCTCACAATGACCCTGAGAGGTAGGTATTGTTATTAGTCCCATTGCAGTTAAAGAAACTGAGGCAAACAGAGGTTAAATGATTTGACCATGTAAATATCTGAGACCCTAAATGAGCCCAAGTTTTCCTGACTATAGGCCCAGCATTTTGTTCACTGTGCCCCTTGAGTTCACTGTTCAGTATAGGGAGGAAATATATTGAACAAAATCAGTTTTGTGATGTTTAATTCACTAGCTAAAATTACTCTTCATGAATTTATTTCACATATGAATTTTAGATCTCCAAAATCCATTATTTAAAATAGTTTTTTCTTAAGACTGAAAATTCCATTACAATCTCAAAAAAATAAATTAACAGGGTTTTTTTTTATTAGTTAGATTCTGTTTGTTGATATAAGTAGACACTGAATTTTAATTTAAGCAGATTATTTCTCTCTTTACATTTGTAAAGACTTATCCTGCATTTATAGCACCAGGCCTCATTTTCTATTTAGTTTTCATTTTGACTTTGCAGCTTTATCCTGAAAATGTAATAGCTAATAACTGCAACAGCCAGGGCTGTCTTATTCCAACTTGGTTTTGATTACATTTAATATTGCTATATTTGAAAGCTTTTTATTAAAACTTTTGTTATCTTATTCTTTTCCTTTTACCTGGATGTCATTTGGATAGAAATGGTCTGTGGATAGGTCTCAGTTCTGTTAAAATCATTTTATGTTTAATGTCTTGTGTGAGGTTTTACACAGGTAGATAAAATGACTATATTTGAATAAAAGTATTTGGATATAAGTTCATCAAAGGTACACTCAGTGAAAGGTTTTTATTATCATTCATGCCATTTTCATCTTTTTCAATGGAGTTCAGACTGAAGTGGATCTGGCATAAATTGAAATCATGTTATTATTATTTTATATTCAATATCCTCTTGACTATTGAAAAGGTAGCTAAAATAATTGCTTTTTTGCAATTGAATAAAATATATCAGAATTATAAACTCATTGAAATTGTTAGAGGGAGTCATCATGGTGCAAGATTTGGAGTCAAGAATCGGTTTTCAGACTAGCTGAGTGACACAGGAAAAATGACTTCACTTTAATTCCTTCATATTTAAAAAGGAAATAATAAAAGAGCATCTACTTGAGAGAGTTATGAAGATTAAGTGAGATAACATAGTAAAACATTTTATAAATCTTAAAACTCTATATAACTATTAACAATTATTATTAATTTCTCCTAACTAGATCTGTATATTTCAGATGATTTTAATGCTACCTAATTTTGATAATGAATGCATTTGTTATAAACATCTTATCTCACATAAAAAAGGAAGAACTTTTACAGAGGAGGGGGAAATGATGGTGGCATTCATCCACATATAAATAACATACAGATATACATACATACATATATTCAATTGATAATAGAAATCTAGCTTATCTAATAGGAAAGTAGGAGGGCAAGAGAAAAGAGGGGATTGATAAAAGGGAAGGCAGATAAAAGAAGATAATGGACAGAAGCAAAACAGACTTTAGTTGAGGGTAAGGGCTAAAAAGTATAAATAGAAGAAAATAGAAGAGAGGGAAATGCACAATTAGTAATCATGAAATGAATGGAATGAACTCACTCATAAAATAGAGGTAACAGAAATCAGAAATTAACAATCTGTTGTTTCCAAGAAATATATTTGAAACAGAGAGAAACATAGAACTGGAGCAGAATCTACTATGCTTAAGCTGAAGTTAAAAATGCAGGAAAAACAATTGTAATTACAGACAAATCAAAAGCAAAACTGGGACTAATTAAAAGGGACAAGAAGGGAAACTATATTTTTCTTAAAGGAAACCATAGATAATAAAACAATATAAATACTAAGTATATATTTACCAAAAGACATAGCATCAAAATTCTTAAAGTTTAAATAAACTGCAAGAGTCAATATTAAAATGATTCTAGTGGGAAATCTCAACATTCCCCCTCTCAGACCTAGATTTTTAAATCTAATCAATATACATATGAAAGAAGTCAAAGAGATGAATCAGATCTTAGAAAAATTAGATATGATAGATGTCTGAAGAAAATAGAATGAGAATAGAATGGAGTATACTTTTTCTCAGTTGTTCATGGCATTTTCACAAAAAGTAACCTTTTATTGGGGCATACCAATCTTATAACTAAATACGGAATTAGCAGAAATGTTAAATGCATTCTTGTCAGACCATGATGCAATAAAAATATCTAAATATCTAAGAAGGGGTAATAGAATCAAAGACTAAAAGATAATTGGAAAGTAAAGAGTCTAATCTTAAAGAATTGAGTGAATCAAAGAACAAATTAGAGAAGTAATCAATTACTTCATTAGCACAAATGATTACAAATCAATTTTCCAAAATTTGTACTTAATGGAAATTTTATATTTCTTAATGCATATATCAATAAAAAGATAAAGAGATCAATTAATTGATTCCCAATTAATTGGGAATGCAACTTAAAAAGACCCTAGAAATAGAACATAAATTAAAAATCCCCATTTAAACAGCAAAGTGGAAATTCTTAAAGTCAAAGGAGTGATTAATAAAATTGAAGGTAAGAAACTAATTTGATCTGATAAGTAAAAGTAGGGCTGTGAAAATACACAATAAAAATAGACAAACCATTGATTAATTTGAATTTTACAAAGTAAAAATGAAAATACTATATGGAAAAACAAAAATGCTGAATTTAGCACCAATAAAGAAATTAAAGTAATTATTAGGAATTATTTTGCCCAATTATACACCAGCAAAACTGACAATCTAAATGGAAAGGATAAATATTTACAAGAATATAAATTGCACGGTTTAATCAAAGAATATATTATGTTAAATAATCCTATCCTAGAAAAATAAATTATTTCAAGAATCATATAAATTTATAAGTGAATTCTAAGAAATATTTAAGGAATAATTAATCCCAGGACTCTATAAAGTATTTGGAAAAATATGTAAAGAAGATTTACCAAATTCCTTTTATAATACAAATATGTCTTTGAAGTCTAAACCAGGGGGAGCAAAAACAAAGAAACAATAGATTAATATCCTTAATGAGTATAAATGTAAATTTTTAAATGAAATAATTGGCAAGAAGATTATAGAAATATAGCTCAAAGATCATATATTGTGACCAGATGGGATTTATGCCAAGTATAAAGTTTGGCTCAATATCAGAAAAACTAACAACATAGTCAACACATCAATAACAAAAATAAAAAAAATCATATGATGATCTCAGTAGATGTAGAATAGGACTTTGAATGAATACAAATCATTCCTATGGAAAAAGTCTGGAAAGCATAGAAATAAACAGATCTTTTCTTAAGTGATAAATACGATTTATCTAAAACTGTCATAAGCATTATCTATAACTCAGATAAATTTGAAGCATTCTTTATATGCTTAGGTGAAACAAGGGTGTCAATGATCGCCACTATTATTCAATATTGTTCTAGAATTGCTAGTTATCACAATGATACAAGAAAAAAATTAGGCAATGAGGAAACAAAATTATCACTCGTTGAAGACAAAAGAATGGAATAGTTAGAAAACCCTAAAATACCAACTAAAAAAAGTACTTGAAACAATTCACAGCTTCAGCAAAGTTGCAGGTTATAAACTAAACATACAACAGCATTTCTATATAGTGTCATCAAAATCCAGTAACAAGAGATAGAAAGAATTTTCATTTAAATGAATGCAGACAAAATAACATGTTTGAGAGTCTATCTGCCAAGACATACTCAGGTATTATTATATTATTTATTTTTTCTAAAGGTTATAACCTTTTACCCAATAATACCACTACTAGGTTTGTATTTATTTCAAACTTACCTGATGAAAAGACCAGAGTGGAAGAGAAAATTACATCTTCAAACACAAGACTCAAGAGAAGCATAAAAAAGATAAAGAAGCAAGGGGAAAAATCATGGTATTCAATAATCTTAGTGTTTACATCCTTACATGGGAAGATGATACTTGTAACTCTCAAAAATTATACTCTATTAGGTAAACAGGAGTATACTTAGGCAGAGGGTCAGGGTGTAGAGATAAAATGAAGGGACTTTTAAAATCTGAAAAGGAAGAAAGTTTAAAGAAAGACCTTGAAGTCATTGACAATCTTCATTTAAATGTTATGTCCAACACTAATTGCTTTTTTAAACGTGAAAAAGACTGCACAGATATCTTCCATTTCTTTTGAAAAGGAAATGAATTTCATAAATTTGCAAGTTGACCCTATATTTAACTATCATGATGATCAGCTTGACAGTATGGACAGTGGAGTAAATGGGTCTCCATCTTAGATTACCATTAGAATAGTCCCTTTTAGTTTGACAGCATACATTCAACCAGACTTGAGTGCCAAAGTACTTGAGTATCAAAGTACTTGAGTACCAAAGTAATATCAGAGAAATTTTAAATTTCTATCTGCCATAACCTTCAGGAATGAATGCATTTTCCTACAATATTTTTAAGAAAGTGTAAAAATGTTTTGGGTGTTTTGAAATTCAGTGTCTGTGACAGCATCTGCTATAGTAAGAACCAGAGGAGAAAAGCTAGACCTGATGATGAAAATCATAAGTACAAGTGGCAAACATCACCAGTGACATGAGAATACCATAAAGGATCTAAGGAGAACCACCGGAATATTATATCATTATCCAGATGTTATACAGAGTAGAAAACTGAAACACTAAATTAATCATTTAAAGGAATAAAGGAAACATGTATTATATGTAGTAGCCTTTCCCCCAGAATAAGCTGACCATATGAAATCTAATTGAGTCATTTGCTATTGAGTCACCATGCTAATGACAAGCACATGAACTGGATTTGAGTGAGAGGTGCTGTATTAAGCCAGCAGCCTCACTTTCTCCTCCAGAGCCATTTGGGTCCAGTGGTCAGATATGAATCAGGACATCTGGAGAGAGCCCCGGGGGCAGCTAGGTGGCACAGTGAATAGAACACTGGCCCTAGAATCAGGAGGACTGGAGTTTGGATTCAGTCACATATACTTCACTCTTATTAGCTGAGTGACCTTAGTCACGTCACTTAACCCTGATTTCCTCACATCCAGGGCCTTCTTCAGTCTTCCTGATTTATATCTGGCCACTGGACCCAGCTGACTCTGGAGGAATCAGTGAGGCTGGTGACTTAGCACAGCATCCCCCTCACTCAAATCCAGTTCATGTACTTGTCATGGCATCACCTCTCTGAATGAAAGGCAAACATCATCACCGGACTAATGGAGACATTTTAGCTTTCTCAATTCTTTCAGGTTTTTGTTGGTGGTTGTATATATCCAAAAGAGATTCAAATTGGGGGATGAATCTATTTGTATAAAAATATTTATAACAGTTCTTTTTTCATTAGAAAGAATTTGAAAGTGATTGGATTTGAAAGTAATTGGGGAATGACTCAACAAACTTTGGTATGATTGTGACAGAATACAATTGTGCTACAAGAAATGATGAGCAAGATAATTTCAGAAAAAATATTTGTATGAACTGGGAATAATTTTATGAACTGATTCAAGGTGAAGTGAGTAGTACCAGGGGAAACCTTGATTAAATTTTCCTAGGGCACATTGATGAAATGTACTCTAGGACTAGGATAATTTTTTGGAAAATTCCTCTATGCTGTTTGAACTATGACAAAAATCAATAGAAACTATGAGATCTATTTCTAATTTTATTATAATATAGTGCCAGTTTATCATGAAAGTATTACTGTCATCAATCTATTTCCTGCACCTTTGAGATCTGCTTTAATCAGTTGTTAGAACTAATTTATTGCAGCACTTAAATCGTAGGTATTGGCATTCCTAACTTCAATTTTTCTTTCTTGTGGAACAGAATATGAAGGAGTTACAACTTACTGCACTATACACTATGTCAAACATACTATCACAGTAGTTTCAAGGAGGAATATGATAACCTACGCCCATCCTTTTAGTTCTTACATTCATAGAAGGGGTTTTATCACATTGACTAGGATGTTAATTGACCAACATTTCAGATTGAAGTCTTTCACAGAAACAATTGCTCTCAAGACAAACATGCCCAGTCTGGTGTTTACTAATAGGGACTTTATTAAAAATATACAGGTTTTCTCTGCTGCTAAGATGGGTTATGTTCACTTTGTCCATAAATTGGGGATGTCATCATCATCAGTATTCTGAATAACAATGATGATGTTAGGATTATCATTAAGGATGATGATGATGATGATGATGACAACAATAATTATGAAATGATGATGATGATGATGATGAAGATATTGGGACTTACTATACTTTTACCCTTACCAACATAATCCTTTCTCCATATTATCTGCTAAGAGTTTGTTGTTATTGATTTATTTGAGTCCTTAGTTTATCTAGCTTCAGGCAAATGAAACACTTGACTGAGATGAGGAATAAAGATCTTGGAAGGAAGAACTTGGATGACAGTTCTTCTGGAGCTGACATTTATTTATGACACTGTAAAGGAAGTGACTTTTCATTGAGGCTATCAAGGCCTTCCTCTCCCTCTGTCTGTATTCATTCAGTATTTATTCATAATGGTTCTCTTTTCCATCCATGATAATTACAGAAACTGTGATTTACTGGGTTATCACAGAAGCTCAGCAGTACAATTCTAACAATGAGGGTGAGGCAGGAAGGAAACTTCCTTGAGATTCCTGGCTCATTCATGGTATTATTTTAAAGCAGGCAATCAATTATTAGTCTGTCTGCCAATTGTCTTACTTAAGAGGCTGTCATTGTCACATGTTGATCAAATCTAACAAGTTAGAATTTGAGATTCAAAATACAAATTAAAAATGTGATGAGCTTTCAACATTTTTCATTGAAAGGCTAATCGCTGATTAGAGAAATCATTTCTGATATATCAGGAATGAGTATTTCATCTGTGATAGGAGCCCAGTGCAGGATTTTATTCTTTCTCCTAAACTTGTGTTCTTATCTACATTTATTGTACTTCTTATGAGATGGGAAAATTGGTATGTATGCCTTTTTGCGGGGGAGGGAGAGTAGGATAGCAGCAGTGAGGAAAGTGAGAAGAGCATGAGAGTGGACTACAATGTCCACTAAAAAGATAAAGAAAAGAATATTTTTTTATTCCAATTTTGTGCAACAAAGAATTCAAATTCATTTACCTGGCATTTTAAAGCTCAGTCTTTCCAGTCTTTTTTCACATTCTCCCCTTAGCACATGCATCAGTTCATTCAAAATGATCTCTGGGGTGTTTAAAAAAAACATAGGACAGGGCATTCTATCTCCTACTTCCTTGTCTTTCCCATATGGTCCTTCATGTCTGTAATGGACTTATTGTCTTTACTTCCACTTTGTGAAATTTCTCACTTCCTTAAAAGCATAGTTTAAGTCCCAACTCCAATTCCTTAAGTCAATAGATTTCTCTCTTTTTAAAACATTTTTTACTCCAAAATCTTTAGCATTTTTCCTACTTTTATGTCCACTTCTGCCTCCTTATTTGACTTCTCTTTCTCTTAAAGTCTGCATGGAGGATGTAAGGGACAACTAATACAAAAATGAATGTGGAAAACTTTCTTTACATGTAATTGAAGAAGTAAAAGTACTACTTTTTTTAGGTTTTTGCAAGGCAATGGTGTTAAGTGGCTTGCCTAAGTCCACACAGCTAGGTAATTATTAAGTGTCTGAGGTCAAATTTGAACTCAGGTACTCCTAATTCCAGGGCCGGTGTTCTATCCACTGCACCACCTAGGCGCCCGTAAAATACTGTTAATATAAAAAACAAATACATAGAAAAGAGACAGTTAATTGTTATAATGATACTATTAAGTACAAAAAGAAACACATAGAGAAATCCCAGGTCTCTTTCTAAGGATCACCATTTTCTCTATATTCTTTCTCTTTACAATGGTAATCCCTAAACAGAAGACTCTTAAATTTACTGAAACAGTCATATTTTTCATCCTGAGCTCAAGAATTGAATATCTACCTGTTTGGACCTAGATGTTCCTCTGACAACCCAAACCTGTTGAAAGATGAATTTACTACCTTTTCTCCAAAATCTGTTGTTCTTCTTGAATTGTCTTTGTATGTTCATGATAGAATCATAATCTGAGTTATTATTTACTGGCTTCACCTTCATTTTTCTTTACATAATTAGTTGATCTATTTTGATTTTATTTCATTGATCCCTCATGCATTTAAGCTTTCCAATCCTATTATCTTCATTCTATTCCCAGTCTATATTATTTCTCAACTTGATTATTATTATAACTTCATAAATATCTCCTCATTTCCAGTTCTTTTTAATTCATCTGCATTGCTACCAGATTTATCTTTCTCAAAACACAACTGATCACATCACACTCTGCTACTCAAATAAATCTTCATTGTGTGCCATGAAAAGTCCAAAGTTATAGTATAAAATAAGATCCCTTGCAGGCAAGGACTGTTTCATTTTTTTTTGTCTTTATATCTTCAGTTCATAGAAGAGTACCTTGCATTAGGTGAATGCCTAATAAATGCTCATTGAATTGAACTTAACTGAATTTTTGGCTTGGAAAGAAACTCTTATTTTCCCTCTGAAATTAGGCCTTTACAGATACTTTTATGTATATAAATATATTTTTCTTTCTTTGTTTTTAAAATTTTTTTCAATTTCATGCAAAGATAGTTTTAAACATCCATCTTTTTGCAAGCTTTTGAGTTCCACATTTTCTACCACCAACCCTTCCCTCACCCCTCCCCATGCTAGCAAATAATCTGATATAGGTTATGCACACATACACATATTTTTACTTAAACACAAACATATCTGCATTTTTGCAAGTATTTCTGTATGTAGATGCATATATATATATATATATATATATATATATATAGGCAGAATTCAACTGAATTTAATACAAGTCTATGAAAGAAATCATTGTCTTTGTATCTCTATCTATTTACATTGTGGCAAGTAATATGGAATTGTCATCATCATTCCTCAAAAATAACATTTCTGCTTGCTGCCTCTACACCATTTGTTAATTGCAGAATTTCCTCCTCACTTTCTTAGCCATTTGCAATCCCTTTCACCCTTCAATGCCCTTTGACAAATTCTATCACTTCCATGTCTCTGCCTGAAACAAAGTTTATTTCTTCTTAGGTCATAGTATATGATAGGAGTAAAGGTTTACAGCTAAAAAGATACCCTAGGGGTCCTCTCATCCAATGAGGGTTGCCTTACTTTACAATAAAGAAATGAGATTCAGAGAAGTTGTGACTCACAAGGTCATATAATTAATAAACAGAAGAGCCTGGACTCAAAACCTGATTCTCTGACTCTAAATCTATTTTTTCCATGTTTGTGAATGTACATTTGCATGTGTATATGTAATAAACACATAAACATGATGCCTTAACATCTAGCCAATCCAACGGAGGATAAAATAAAACAAGAAATCCCCAAAGTTCAACAATAATAGTCAAAAGATCCTAGTGAAATTGTTTCTTGATATCAAAGAGTATGTAATTCTTTTTTTTTTTTTGCATGGCAAATGGGGTTAAGTGGCCTGCCCAAGGCCACACAGCTAGGCAATTACCAAGTGTCTGAGGTTGGATTTGAACTCAGGTACCCCTGACTCCAGGGCTGGTGCTCTATCCATTGCACCACCCAGCCACCCCAAGAGTATGTAATTCTAAAGGTTATCTAATCCAAACCCCTCAGTGTAGTGAAGAGTTACTAAGGACTGGTAAATGATTTGGCCATGGTTATTATATATCACCTTTTCAATTAAATGATCAATTACTTCAGGGTACCATATATTTAACCTCTCAGTTAATCTCAGTATTTAACCTCACCATGCTTATCATGGTGCTTTAAATGTGATAGATATTTAATAAATGTCTGTTGAAGCAAATTGTATATAGGTACCATTCCCATCCCTTTCTGGTATTTCATGGATTTACAAATTAGGGAATTCACCCACATCAAATGAGTCATATATATAAACCCACCAATTTGTGAGTTAAGTCTTTGTGAGGTGGGTCTTTATATAGCAGCACTAACTCAAATCTAGTAATTTTTTCTGCCTGTTGAAATAATTGTGATAAGTAATTAGAAAGACCTATATTTTTAAAGTATTTTTAAAGAAAAATTATTATCTATGTGGTGAGAATCTGAAATTGTGCATTTCTCCAAAAGATGGATTATATTTCTTTATTCTCCATTGGATTAGAACAAGTAGGGTCCTGTATTGCTTTTTCCTGACTCTCTGCTTCTCCAGATCTTTCTCATTGTCACATCTTGAATCTTGAGATGGAAGGAAATTTATGAAGTTACTTCCCTCTTATCCTTAATATGAACAGGCTATACCTATGTCAGAGACCAAAGAGAAACCATTGGAATGGCTGTTCACTAAATAATAGGCAAAAACTCATATAGAAAATGAGAAAAAGATTAGTGGAATAAAATAATTCTGTGGGCAGTAAAGTGAGAAAATTGATTTAAAGTTGATTTAATTTATTAATTATTAATAAATTAATTAATGTATTAGTCAATTTATTATGATTGCATAAGGGATAATGATTGTCAGTAATTAGGAATAAATAATAATTTAGTAATACATATTTTATCAACCTCTAATAATAGGTAGATGAAATATATATTAATTCATATTTTGTATAAGCAACATAGAAATATTGATTCAATTAATAAATCCCTGAAAGAAGCCTCAAACCTCCATTACTACCTGCTCATGAAACTCTAAGCATTGGCATGGACCTGTTTTGTTCAAATTTCAAATTAAAACTATGTATGAGTGTTAGCATGGTATGGAAAGTCCCTACATGTCATATAGTTTGGAAATTTCCCCTGATATGTTCTTGGAACAGTCGTATTGTTGTACCATCTCCTCTTGGTCAATCATAGGATTAGCCTAGCTGAACCATCTCTAGCTGGGAGTAGCTTATCTATCTTGTGACTACCTAGTCAGCAAGGATATTTTTATTTCACCCAACTCATCACCCTGCTGACATTTGATTTTCCTTATTCTAGTTTATTCTAAGTATATGCATCATGTTTATCAATGAAATTCTACCAAAATTGCAATATTGGGGCCTATAAAAGTAGGACCCTGGAAGGATTCAGGGGTTCAGATTTTTGAGGGAGGTCTGGGATCTGCTTTTCTGACTTAGTTTCTTTTTTGTTTGCTCCAGTGAAATTTTCCCCATAAAAGTCAACAAATATATACTTTATAATGAGATGTACTGTAAGTCCCACCTTTAGGAAAACTCCAGCCCACTTCTAAAACATATGCTGAAATTGTAAAACAGTTAGAACACTGATTGTTCTGATAATTCTGGACTCCTTGTCTTCAAAGATTGCTAATAATACTGGAAGAAATGCCCTGTTATTAATTTAAGTGATGCTTTGTGAAAATATGAATGATAGCATGTGGAATATGGGGGACTCCAGTTTCCCAAGTGATCAAGAAAATCTGTTGGTTTTAATTTTAGATTCTCAACTGTGATTTTATTGGTACAGGGAACTTCTGACATATAAATTCATTCCTCCCCCTTCACTGATTATCACCATTCTTCAATTTGTGCCTTACTTATAGTCTGAGACAATTGCCTAGAATATTGAGAGGTTGTCAGTTCTCAGGATCACGTTGCCAGTTTGTGCCAAGGCCAAGACTTGAACCTAGTTAGGTCTTCCTGATTCAAAGTCATAATAGCAGTGTTTTTATTAAATCACATTATTAAATTCAAATGAACAAAAATCTGTGGGCAAAATTTTGGAGGGATAAACCAAACTTGAGATTTCACAAGTGGGGCTTTTTTAAAAATACTTTTAAGTAAATGCAAATGAAAGTTAATAATTCATCAATTTTGGTAAAATGCAGTGAGTAGCTATTGTCCTACCCTATCCTATCCTATCCTATTCCATCCTTATTTCAACAGGATCATAAGCATAGTAAGGATTATGCTATCATGACTTGTAAAATCTATGCAAACAGAACAAATATATATGTATCTGTAAAGGACACCCTGTGAAGAACTATATACATACATATATATATATATATATATATATACATATATATATATATATATATATATATATACATACATATACATATAGTACATATATTCAAACATATATATGTATATGTATATATTCCTGACTTGGAATCAGGAGACTTGGGTTGTAGTCTTGACTTGGCAACTAACTCTAGTTGTACAATCTTGTACATATTGTTTCCTCTCTATGGGCTTATTTTTCACAGCTCTAAAAATGGAGTTGGATCTCTTCAGTTCTTCTAGTCTTTGATTCAATGAAATGAGAAATGGAAAGAGCAACTTCTGCAGGTGCTTCACTGCTTAGCAATGTCCAAGTATTCACTCCATCATACTTTCTGCTTTTAGGCTGCTCTTCTCTTGTTCAATTGTTTCAGTCACGTCTGACTCTTCCTGATCACATTTGGGATTTTCTTGGCAGAGATACAGAAGTTATTTACCATTTTCTTCTCAATATCATTTTACAGATGAGGAAACTGAAGCAAACAGGGTTAAGTGACTTACCTAGGGTCTCATAACTCTTAAATGTCTGACTATCAGACTTCCTAGGTACAGGATGGGCACTCTATCCACTATACCATCAAGCTGCCCCTTCTGCTCTTCTCTAGGATCCCAAAGAGAGCTGTGAGTTTAAAGTATAAAGAAATTTCTCAGGCAAAGTATCAAGGCTCTAACTTACTAAGCAGAGAAAGATCTGACTCTTACTTAATTGCAAGTTAGTCTTGCAGAAGAGATAAATGCTGGGAGACTAATCTCTGGCAATGTGGACAAGGCTCAAAAATAGAAAAGTCTTTTTTAAAATCCTGACAAATATATTGGTGGCTAACAATATTGAGAATAATAATGATTCTTCCACTAAAACGAAGCTAATAAATACCTGATTCAGTGCCTGCCATTTACATGATTTTACCCTTCCTCCCCACCAAATCAACTTAGATTATTAGTCAGGAACAAAGTCTGAGAAAATATGAGTGCTAGAAAAATGCACGTGTTTTTAGAAGATTAAAAAAAGTATTATTCATTTAGTTCTTTGGGACAAGTTAAAGTGTTTTATGGCATCCAAGCAAACTTATTTTAAAATGTTAAATGTCAAAGTTAATCATTTTTACAACTTGTGCTACTGGCCAAATTCTCAATCTGTAATTGAGGATTATAAATTTTGAATTTCTCTTTCTCTCCTATTGTTAATTGTTTTAAAAATTACAAGAAGACAGATGATTAGAATTTGGGAAACCTGGGTATTATCTTTGTGACAAACACAAGGGAGTCAGAAGAATTATTACAGGGGACACCCTGATGGTTTCTCTTAAGAACATAAGAATTGATTGTACAGCAGGGGAGACACTGGCACTGGATCATTCAGCATGGCATGCCCTGAGCAAGGTAGAATTGAAGCAGCTCAAAGGAAACATGAAATTTGCAAGTGTAGAATAACAATCTCAGGTGTTCACATGGACTGAACTGTGGCAGAGCATTCTGAGCTCATATTGGTCTGATTAGCTACAGTTAGACATACTGTAAGTTGTCTCTAGAATGATGTCATTTTGGTCTTTTTCAATAATGAAGGACAAGAACCAACTATTCAAATATTACAAGATAGCAATGCAAGGATGACATATTTGTGAGCAAATATATAAACAGATTTACTGGCCACCAGAAGTTTTAATGAATCTGTAGGTTCTTTTTTAATATATAAATTCTCTCTGTCTGTCTCTGTCTGTCTGAAATAATATTTTAATTGCTAAATCTGATGGACTTTTTTCAGTTTTCATCCTTCTAAACTTATTTACTGACTTTTATGATGCTGATTTTATATGGAAAAGTACAAAGCTGAGTTTAACATTAAATGTTGAATTGGCAGTTCCATAAAAAATGTCATGCTTTAAATATATCTCCCTAGAGAGGTATATACTATAATAGTAGTTATATTACTGCTGATGCTTGTGTTAGACAAACTTAGGTCAGAGACTGTAAAGAATCTCATATGTTAAGTATGTCTTTTGCAAGTCAGAAATGAATGGCTGACGTATACCTATATTTACATGGTGCATTGAATACCTTTCTACTCTCTCTTAGGAGATAGAAAATGACTTTTCTCATGGCTTCTGGGTAAAGGTATCAAAACCCAAAGTCTCTGAAAAAGAGTTTTAAACTGTCTCTTTAGATACCAGGTCCTCCCCAGAACCAAATTCTATCTGTGATCATAGGGTCAGAGCTGAGAGAGATCTCATAATAAAAAGGCAAAGTACAGGATAGAGACTTAATAGTTCAGTTTTTATTGATACACAAATTATTTTAAAGTTATTGCAAAATTTTTTATTATGCATTTGACTTTTGGTAATCAATATAAGTGACTTTGAATATAAAATAAAAGATCTTTCAGCTTTTGAATGAAGCTGGATTGAAAAGCATCTCTTATAAATCTTGACTACAGAATTTAGAATTTTCCTTTCAGTAGAAGTCTCAAGAATGGATATTCCAACTTGTACTCAGTTATATTAAAGATTTAGATTTTTGACAAGGAAGTGAGACCCATTTTCAATCATGTTTGGTTTCAAATACATTACTCTTTTTGTTAATGCTTAGATTTCACAAAAATATGTTCTGAAAGTTTTCATAACATTTACCTCAGAGGCAATTCTGTAACATAGTTTTGAGCTGTAATGAAATATGTTCTGGTATGATAATATTAAATACTTAGGCTTAATTGGTGCTTAATTTTGTCTGTAGCAACCCTAGCTAAGATGGCCAAGTGTCCTAGTTTCTACAGTGACAAAGCTGGTTTAGTAATCACCCCCTAATTTGTCTATGGCAACCTAGTTTTTAATGCCACTAGGGCTTTCCTTTTTTCTATATAAGTGCTAATTTTTGAAATACTATCTTGAGAGGAAGAGGGAAGGTTATGAAAGGTAATGGCATGTTGATATTTACAGAAAGATCCTTTCTATCACATTTTTAGAAAGGAAAACTTCAAAGAGGAATTCCAAGTCACCCAGCTGACCTTTAGATCCATATGGAGGTACTTTCTCCCCATTTCTCTATTTCCTCATGTTCAATGAGATGGGAATCACCTTTTCTTAAAAATCAGATTCAAATGCAATTTTTTTTTAAATTCTGTTTGGCAATCAACATTGAATGGTAAGGTATTAACTTCCTGGAAAAAAAAAAAACAAACTTAAAGAGAACAGTTAAGTGATGACTGACTGGGAGCTTTGGAGGGTCTTTATTGTATGTATATAGGAAGATCTTGAAATCTTGAAGAACTTTGAGATTACTATTTTTCATTTCTCTTTAGGTTTTGGAAAGGAGGATGTAGAAAGAAAAGGATCTGGTAAGGGAAAAAAGACATTGGATACAAGGTATTAGAAAGAAGCAGACCAAAGTTGAAGTTGATACAACCACAAGTTTGATCATGGTATAGAAATGAAATGACTTAGTCAGCTGGAATAGAGAGGGAAACTGAGGATCAGAGGAAGTTTTTAATCATAAGATCTTAAGCTCATAGTTGGAATTCATTAACATCTTCAGAGAGGATTTTGGGAGATGGATTGACTTCTGTATACTTTTGATGACTGAAGCCCCAAGTTAGTTTAGTTTTGTTTTGTTTTAGGTTTTTGCAAGGCAAATGGGGTTAAGTGTCTTGCCCAAGGCCACACGGCTAGGTAATTATTAAGCATTTGAGACGGATTTGAACCCAGGTACTCCTGACTCCAGGGCAGGTGCGTTATCCACTGCGCCACCTAGCTGCCCCCCCCAAGTTAGTTTTGGATGAGAAATTTAAGTAAGATATGATCTCATTCCACTGATTTTTACCATTTGAAAGGAAATGAACACAAACAATTATAAAACATAATATTACTTGATAAATACCTTAGAGACAAGGAACTACCTGAGGAATGCCGAAAGAAGTCTTTGTTTGAGAAAAGGTTTCTTGCACAAGATTTCATTTTCATATAATTTCATGAAAATTAAAAGATGCTATCCATTTCAAAATCATATTTGTATTAGCAAAAGTCAATTCATAACTAAGCAAAACATCTTCAAAAATTTGAAAATATTATTTGTACAATAATAAGAATATAACCACAGAGTTCAAGGGTGCTGTAGTACCTGCACTTTCTCTGTACTGAGATCCCTCTTAATTCTGTAATCATACTTGCTTCCATTCTGGGGCAACCTGGTGTCTAAAGAGAGACATTAGGTACTTTTTAAACTCTCTTTTTTTTTATATCCCCCCTTTGAAGTTATAGGAAAAGTCATTTTTAGTCTTCTGAAAAAGATGAATAAAAGTTAGTTCAAGCTTGAGAAAATCATAATTGGTCATATTGATAATAACATCAGAATTTGAACATCTCAATAGATGCAAAAAAGTTTTTGATAAAAGATAGCACCCATTCCTATAGGAATAAATACTGCTTTCCTTAAAATGATAAGTATTAACCAAGATCATCAGCAAGTATTATCTGCAATGAGTATAAGCTATAGTTCCTCCGAGTATGATTATTCCAAGATGAAAGAAAGATGCCCATTACACCAGTATTATTCAATATCGTACAAGAAGTATTAGCTTTAGCAATAAGAGAAGAAAAAAGAAATTGAAGGAATTAGAACAGATAATGAGCAAGAAACTCTTTTTCGGCAGATGATATGATGGTATATTTAAAGAACCCTAGAAAATCAACTAAAAACTACTTGAAATAATAAACAACTTTAATAGCAGTCTATGATATACAATAAACCCATAGAATTCATCAACATTTCTATTTATTACCAACAAAGTCTAGCAGGAAGATAAAGAAAGGGAAATTCATTTAAAATTATTGAAAACAATATTAAAAAAGCCTGGGATTCTACTTGTCAAAACAAACCCAGAAACTATAGGAATACAATTGCAAAAAACATTTTTCAGACAGATAAAAACAATTAAAAAAATATCATTTGCTCATGAATAGACCAAGGTTACCTATAAAATAAAAATTATCATTCTACTTAAACTTATTTATTTATTTGTTTGTTTGTTCATTCATTCATTCATTTATCTAATTTATTTATTTATTGCCATACCTATTTAAAGTAACAAAATTATTTTATAGATGTCAAAAATAATAAAATTCATTTGAAGAAAATTATCAAAGGAATTAATGAAAAAACATAAAGAAAATGGCTTAACAACACTAGATTTAAAACTATATCATAAAGTAGCAGCTATTGATCAGGAAATGGATTAGGTTCAAACAACACAGAAGTAAATGACCATAGTAATCCAATCTTTGATAAACCAAAGTCACCAACTTCTGGGATAAGGAGTAAGTAAGGACTTGTAAGGACTTACAGATGACTTACAAAAACTGCTATAAAATCTGGAAAATAGTATGGCAGAAACTAGGTATTTATCAACATCTTATACTTCATACCAAGAGAAGTCAAAATAGGTACACGACTTAGACATAAAGGGTGATACTATTAGCAAATTAGGAGAACAAGGAATAGTTAGTTATCTGTTAGATCCATGGAGAAAGAAAGAATCTGTGACTTAACAAGGGAGCAATAGCATTCAGAAATGCAAAAATGGATTATTTTTATTACATTAAATTAAAAAATATTTCCATAAATAAAATTAATGCATTGGGATTAGAAGGAAAGCAAAAATATGTGAGAAAAAAATTTTACATCAAGTGTCTCTGATAAATAACTCATTTTATTTGTTTTCAAATGATATACAATAGGAGTTTCTACCTATAATATTTATAAGGTTTTGAATTTTACAATTTTTCCCCATCCTACCTTCCAATTCTACCCCACCCCCCACAGAAGGCAGTCTGATAATCTTTGCAATTTTTCCATGCTACACATTAATCGAAATTGAATGTGTTGAGAGAAAAATCATATCCTTGAGGAGAAAATAAAATATTAGAGATAGCAAAAGTAAGTAGTACATAAGAAATTTTTTTTTAAAAAAATTGAAGGTAATAGACTTTGGTCCTTGTTTAAACTCCACAGTTCTTTCTCTGTATATAGATAGTATCCTCAACTCCCTGTTGCTATTAGGGTGTACAATGCTGTCCTGGTTCTGCTCATCTCACTCAGCATCAGTTCATGCAAGTCTTTCCAGGCTTTTCTGAAATCTCATCCCTCCTCATTTCTAATAAACCAATAGTGTTCCATAACATACATATACCATAGGGTATTTTTAAGGATGTTTTAAGGATGCAGGGTGTTTTTAAGTCTACCTAGTCACCATTTTTTATAGAACAATAATATTGTATATAACCTTTATATACCACAACTTGTTCAGTCATTCCCCAAATGATGGACATTCACTCAATTTCCAATTCTTTGTTACCACAAACAGGACTGCTATGAATAATTTCATACAAGTGATCTACATCACTCTTGGAGAAATGCAAATTAAAATAAATCTGAGGTAATACCTCACACTTGTCAAATTGGTTAATGTGATAAAAATGGAAAATGATAAACATTGGAGAAAATTAGGAAAGTTGAAATATTAATGCATTGTTGTAGAGTTGTGAACTCAAAATATTCTAGAAAGCAATTTCTAAATGCAGAGGGCAAGTAAAATGTGTTATGAGCAAGCAAAATGTGTTACCTTTTGATCAAATAATAACACTACTTTTGTATCCAGAAAAGAACATTAAAAAGGGAAAAGATTCCATAGGTACAAAAATATTTATAGAATCACTTTTTGTGGTGGAAATTTAGGAGATGCCCATTACTTGGGGAATTGCTGAACAAATGTGGTATATAAAGGTTATATACAATATTACTGTTCTATAAAAAATTGATGGCCAGGTAGACTTAAATATTTATTTGTTTGTTTATTTGTTCATTTGTTCATTCATTTATTTATTCTTTCATTTGTTTGTTTGTTTATTAGCTTTTGCAAGGCAATGGGGTTAAGTGGCTTGCCCAAGTCCATACAACTAGGTAATTATTAAGTGTCTGAGGCTGGATTTGAACTCAGGTACTCCTGACTCCATGACCAGTCTATCCACTGGGCCACCTAGCCGCCCCCCAGGTAGACTTAAAAACACCCTGCAAAGACTTCCATGAATGGATGCAAAATGAAGTAAGCCAAACAAACATTGTACACAGTAGCAGCAACATTTGCAATGATCAGTTATAATTAACTTGGTTCTTTTCAGCAACACAATAATCAAAGACTCATGATCAAAAATGCTATCACATACAAAGAAAAAATTGATGGAGTCTGAATGCAGCTTTAAGCATACTATTTTCACTTTTATACTCTGTGGATGTATGCGTGCATGCCCATGGAAACTTTTTTCTTTTGCCCCATTTCTTCTTCATGACCAAAATAGTTATATGCTTTACATGATTGCACATATGTAACAGATATAAAATTGCTTACTATTTTAGAAAGGTCCATTTTTAATAAAAAAATGAATGTTATAAACTGTCTTTACATGTAATTGAAAAAATAAGATACTATTTATATTCAGCACCTAAAACAATAAAAGCAGTTTAAAATAAATAAAAAGGTGAATTTTTATATTTTGTATATGAAACAGATGTTTGCATACAAAATATATAGATATTAAATATATATGTTCATGTACCTATTTTTCCACATTCTCCCCACATTTACCACTTTCCTCTTCTGTCACACTAGCAAATTTTAAGTAAGGTGGTTCCTGAGAGTTGTCTTTATGTGTATATCTTTAGCCATATTGATTTAGAGCATTTTTCATGTGATTATGAATAGTTTTGATTTCTTCTTCTGAAAATTACCTTTTCATAACTTTTGACCCTTTATCAAATGTCTCTTAAAGTAGAAGCTTTTAAAAATAATAATAAAGCAGAGAAACTAATGGGTAACCTTAAAAAAGGAAAATTAAGCTAAAATTCTCAAAACCGAAGGAGCATTCATAGCAGCAGCAGAAGAGATTATATCAATAGATACAGAAAACTATTAAAAATACAACTGATTTATATTCAAATAAGCAATCTGTGGATATTTATTTACTGTTATAGACAGCAATTATCTAAGTTAAGATCCTATCCTTTTGTATACTTTAATCTCTTCAACAAATTGGAGAAGGGAAGGAGACATCTTTCACAACTATGGATACTGGAAGGGTTCTTGACCAAATGAAGTATAGAGAATGTTACAGAAGATAAAATGCATATTTTAATTTTACAAAATTGAAAGCTTTTGCACAACATAATTATGATTATAGGAGAAATAATTAACTGGGGAAGATCTTATTGGTACATTTTTAAGATTAAGAATTAATATTTAAGATAAAGGGAATTGATACAGATATGCATATATAGATGAAATAGGAGCATATCTAATAGACAAAAAGTAAAGAATGAACATGTAGTTTTGAAAGTATTAAATGCAAGTTATCAGTTATGTTTTTAAAAATGCTCTAATTACTTATTATAAGAGAAATAGAATTATAAAAAATGTTGATGTTCTATTCTACCATAATCAGATTTACAAATAAAATAACACAATTTTCTAAAAACATTCATCAACAGAGCATTTGCAAGAAAATAAAGGTGCTAGTACACTTTTAGGGAAAGATATATATTCTAGTAGTCATTCTGTATAGCAGAATATTTTGCTTTATTATACTTGATTGCAAGCAGAGAACTATTTCTTTAAGAGATGGGATGTGTGTGTGTTTGTGTGTATATATATATATATATATATATATATAATATATATGAATGTGTGATAGTGACATAATAAAAGAAGAATGATTGTCCATGAAACACTAAAGATGTCTATGTATATATGTTTAACATATATATATATTTAATGCTATATATGTATTATATAATATATGCTTATTTACATAATATAACATGCTACATAAATTTATAGTGCATTGAATATATACAATAATTTAACAAACATATTTGTTTTATAGTAGGTGTGTATTCATGTATATGATGTATTGTATATGTGTATATGTGTATGTGTTCATATAGGGTTGTGTTTTTAGGTCAGAGTGAGGGAAGCTATAGATAGAGATTACAGAGGAGAGATGATTGTGTAGTTACATTATGCCTGAAGACAAAGGAAGGCATAAGACCAAGGGTACGTAGAATTTTCTTAGAAATTATTTCAAGGGGGGCAGCTAGGTGGCATAGTGGATAAAGCACCGGCCCTGGTCAGCAGTACCTGGGTTCAAATCTGGTCTCAGACACTTAATAATTACCCAGCTGTGTGGCCTTGGGCAAGCCACTTAACCCCATTTGCCTTGCAATAACCTAAAAAAAAAGGAAATTATTTCAAGGGATGGCATTAAGGCTATGGGTAGAGGTAAACACATGCATAAACACACACACATATAGGGTGTAGGTAGATAAATATTAGGGAAGAATAAGAAAGAGTTAGCTTAGCCTCGCTTATAAAGAACTAGCCTATGATTCAGGAAGGGGTAGGCCCAATTCTTATTTCCAGTCAATACTATATGTTTGATTATGGGCAAAGTCATTATCCTCTAAGATTTAGTTTTGTCATTTATAAAATGGATGTAATAGAAACTGAAGTACTTACTAGATATTCAAATAATATTCAAATTAGATAATTTATGCTAAATGCTTTTAAACCTTACTGAAATTAATTTCCCTTATTGCTGTTGCCCCTTTGGTGACCAAATAAAAACCTGAGGTTATATAAGGATGCTAAAAATTACGAGGAAGGAAATGAGAGAGCTGAGAAAGTGTGTGATCAGAGAGAATCTTTTTTTTAGTGATTTAGGAAAATACACTGCCTACTAAATTAGGTGGGGAGTGGAAGAGGGGTACAGTAGGGGTTTTGAGGAGAAATTTTAAAAAAATTAGAATAGTAACTAATGAATAAGGTACTAAGTATAGATATAGGGTTTTTAAGTGGTAGCAGGAGAACCGAGGTACCTTAGAATGAGTTACAACGATACAGTGCTTAGAGTACCAGTCCTAGAGTCAGGAAGACTCCCGAGTTCAAATATGACCTTAGATACATTAATTGAATGATCTTGGACAAGTCACTAAACTGATGTTTTCTCAGTTTGTTAATCTATAAAAATGGGTTTAATAGTATTTACCTCCTCCTGGCACATAATTGGTTAGAAATGTTAGTAATTATTGACTTTTAGCGGGTGCACAGAGAATCTACTTTAACTTCCTCAGGAAGTGGGGAAAAGCAATTTGAAAAGAAAGACAACAAAATACCCTAACTAGTCATAGCTTTGGAATTCATGGTTGGAACCTAATAAATTCAAAAACTGCCTGCAGGAAATACCAAATATATCAATGAGGCAAACCTATTTCAATAAGAGGGGATGTACTGAGAACAACCCACTTTTAATACATCAAACCTGATAAGGGGGGAGGGTTAGCTCTGCTTGGGGGCGATTATTTAACTTCCCTGGATTATTCATAAGTAATGCTTGGCTGCAGAGAAATGATGAAGTACTTAAGTTTCAGTGAGAAGTCTCAGCCTCTGCCTCTTGGTGTAAGAATTTTTCACAGCAGAGAGGAAAGCCTGGGAAGGTTTGCAGTGTCTCCTGCATGCAAAACAAGCCCAGCTATTTCTGGTAAATAGTGTTCCAATTTGTCGAGCTCCCGAGGGGCAATGGGTCTCAGCAGCTAGTTATTTGACATTAAAAAAATGACAATCTAAATACAGGCTGTTCACAAGATGTACCCAGATTGCAATTAAGAACCTTCAACAAGTCTTCCACATTTCCCACCTGTTTCAGGCTGTTAGAGAAAATCACTGTCAGACTCTTCAGACACTTTGTCAGTCTTCCCTTTTCAGGAAGACCCTTTTGTCTTGGCTTGTTTGAGGTAATGATGAGAGACAGTTTAAATGGAAAGTGCCCACTAACAGCCCCCAAATAAACTATTTTATTATAATCAGTGTAGACAAACTTTATTGGAATAAAATACTGGCATAAGATTTGAGGAGCTAGCCATGCAGACTCTATTGCTATAGCATGGTATAATCAAAAGACAGAAGAATTATGTGTATAGAGGGCTAGGATTATAGGCAGTAAGGCTAGGGTTCAAAGCCTGTCCCTGTCAACTACTGTGTGACCCTGGTCAGGTAGGTTACTTCAAGTAGCTCCCTAGAACCTACCTAACAATGATAAGTTGTAATCTGCATGGTAAAGAGTTTCCACGTTGGAAATTCCTTCACCTTGTGGAAAGAGTATGGGGCTGAAAATGAAACCATCTGAGTTTAAGCCATGGCTATACCAGTGATTTAAATAGTTAACTTCTAGTGAAATTATAAGTTTCTTCCTTTTTCCATTTTACTATTGAACAAGAGAGCTTCCTAGCTGTTTAGAGTGTAGGGTTGACCACTATAATGATTGAAAAAGGATTTTTAGAATTTCTGATGCATGAATTATCCATTATAAAAAGTATCTATGAGCACTATCTGGGATTAAAAATAATAGAAGGAGTTTTGTCCTTTACCTATATACTATGGTGTGTTGATAAATGTTTAACAATTGATTCTGTAAAGGAAAAAAAAATGTAAGCAAGACAAGTTTATTCTGAATTGTTCACATTTTCTCAATCACTGTCTTAAGTCTAGACAATCAACAAAACAATAAATCAAGTCCTGATTTGTAGTCCTTACCAATTAACAAGATGTAGGTACTCATACTGAAAATTCAATAATTGGCTCACACAAGCTTTGCAGAAAGTCTTCTGTTTTTCCCTGCTTATGTCATAATTAGAGCAGGCTATAGCTTTCTGGGCTATAGCCTAGATCTAACATATTGGGTTTTACCATATCTACTTTTGTCCTTTCCTAGTAAATTCCACTGATAGTGCAAGAGATGCTTAAATGTCTTATGATGAATCTTACTGTCACTTTTATTAGGCATCCTTGGGTCCATGAAAGTAAAAGGAGGGGGATCTTAATCTTTTAATTTCTACTGCTTTGATTCCTATTTCCTATTTATCATTGTTAGAATCCTATTGCTGAAAGCTATTAGAGCTCTTTGTTCAAGAGGATAAATTATAGAAAACTGGGAATTTTCCTGAAGAGTTTTTAAGAAAAGACAGGGGTTTTTTTAGGGTTTTTTTTGCAAGGCAAACTGGGTTAAGTGGCTTGCCTAAGGCCACACAGCTAAGTAATTATTAAGTGTCTGAGACCGGATTTGAACCCAGGTACTCCTGACTCCAGGGCAGGTGCTTTATCCACTATGCCACCTAGCTGCCCCTAAAAGACAGGTTGAACTTAAAGGTAGTTCCCAGTTTCAGAGGGGTTGCCTGGACATGGTCACTATGATCCCCTATTTGTCCTTCTCTATCATATAAAATCCTTGTGTTTAACCATTGGTTTACACCATTGTAGTGTAAGATCTACTTTCTCTGTTATGAAAAGAGCTCAATTTCATAAAAAAGTATGCCTCTGGTATACTTGCCCAGATCAAAATCATGATTTGAGGAGTTTCCCATAAAGTTGGTGTATTCCATACAGGTCTCCCATTGCATCTGAGTACATATCTAGGCAACCTGATCTGTATCTTGCTAATGAATCCAGAAGGCTCTAGAGGAGAAACTGAGGCTGGTGACTACCCAGCCCACCAGCATTTAAATCCAATTTATATACAAGTCATGGCTTCATCTCCCTGATGTCAAGGTGCTTTCTGATACAGTAATTTCCATAGGGATGTGATTGCTATTTCCTGCTCCCCCCCCCATTGCACTAGAAATATGGATTCCCTCCTCACTTATCTTTTCTATTACTATTTTTTCTATTTTTTAATAAAAATCTTTTTTTGCCACTTCTTTCATTTTGCTGATACTTTAAATCTGATGCCTTATCCTCCTTATAGACAGTATGTGAGCATTCTTATACCCCACTATCTATCTATGCATTATGTAGTCTTTTAAAAAATTTTTTTTCACGATTTTTATTTTTTTTCATGTAGTCTTACAATAACTTCCTTCCTCACTGTCTCTTTCCACCTTCTCTGCCATCTTTACCTTTCACATCATGAAAAGTGATCACATCCCAGGTATACTCTCCTTTCATCCACACATATTTTTAGTAAACTTCTGTTCTCTTCTCTTTCACCATTCCTTCAGCATAGAAATCACTAATTGTCTATGATTTTCAGGACTGGAATGATAATACCTGGGCAAGCCTCTTCTGTCCCATTTTTCCCCTACCCTTCTGACTGACCCAGATATAAAAGTGATTAAATACAATTTTAGTTCTGAGGAATGACAACTTAGAGTATGTTCTTTATTAACTTTTTTTCAAGTTAATGGATAATGAATTTTTGGGAACATGGAAATTCAAAGAGAAAAAAAAGAAAGGAAAAAAACCTGAAAACCTTGAAGTCAGTTACCAAAGCCTGATGGTGAATAATAGCTCCTAAGTAATTCATTTTGTACATAAACCAAACACTACCTCTGAGGCCATTGAACAAAACAAATCTAAGAAAGACCAGAACCCTCAGAAAGAAAAATATGCAATATTTTGATATATACAATAGCTGAGAATTAATTTCAAATTATTATCTTAACCCTTTCAATAAGTAAGTCAAATCAATTGTATTTAGTGTCTACTATGTAACAGACATTAAACAATATAGAAGCCTATACTGGACTTACTTTATCCTCTCTTTTCCTTAGCTCATAATAATATGGAAAATCTATAAAGTCAGAGTGGAGACCAGAGGTAGGCAAGTTATTGAGAAGCCTAGAGTATCATGGAAGGGGAGGGAAAAAATGGAGATTATTTATAGTATTAATTACTAAAGTACATCTTCCATTAATGGTTTCTCCACTATTCCTATCTGTGCTATGTATTCTCAAACTTAAATTCCATCAACATTTGTTAATAACCTTCTATGGAAAAAAGTAGCATACTGTAACAACTAAATAATTGGTTTTTGATCCAGGAAGAGTTGAGATCAAGCCCCCCCCCCCCTTTAACTCAAGTGAGCTGTGTGATCATGGACAATTGCTTTAACATTTCAATAGCCCAGGCAACTGTTAAGACTAAAAGTCAGTCAAGGAACAAATATTTATTTAGCATTTATTAATCCCTGGGAATGATGTTAAATTATGGGAATATAAAGAAGATAAGAAATCATTCCTAGTCCCAAGGAAACTACATTCTAATAGGAAGATAATTGAACATTTGCAGACTAAGTGTGTTCTAGAGGATTTCCTCATTTTGTATCCTTTATACCTAAGATATCAGACATGAGATCTGTGATCCTGAGTCAAACTAAGTCAGATTAAAATGCAATTGGGAAACATTTAGAAAAATAAATGAAAATACATTCCAACTTAAGGTTATGTGATTTTCTAAATCACTATATGCCCAGAAGGACTGTTATGTACATTCAGTGGCTCTTTTATCTATTTGTTTGACATGATTGACTTCTATCAATAAAATTATTGGTCCAGTACAAAACAATGTGCAAGATGCATATCAATGGAGTCCATGCCTTAACAGGCTTTACCAAACTGGGAAATCTTCAAGTAGGGGATTGGTAATATACCAAAGATATGTCATCTGAGGTGCAACCCAGACAAATTTACAGAGACTCAGTCCCAGGATCTCTAAGAAAGAAAAACAAATGAATAAATCCTAAAATCTTTCAAAGTGATGAATTTCCCCCTATGGATTAGTGATTCCTTGATAGTTAAATATATTCCTACCCCTGCATTGAAGAATAGATATTTAGAAATATAATAAAATACCTCCTAGAATTTGTCAGCTCACTATTCTTAAGCATGGTGCAATTTAAATTATAGAAGAAATTTTAGAGAATATGTCTACACCTGCTAAAATATTTGTCTATAATATTTTCAGAATAAAAAAATAGAATTGCTCACTGTATCTATAATTTAAATTTAGACCAAGGCAAACTTGACTTCTGAGATAATTTAAATCAGAGGACATTACCCTCTCTTCTCACATTGAAATGATTTTATCCCAGTTAGGTGATTTCTTTGGAATAGAGAGAGTTCTTGTGAGAAAATTCCCTCCAATACTAATGACACACAAGTGTCCTGTAATTTATAGCCATAGAAAGTTGCTTGAAGCACTGAAAAGTTCAGCAATTTTCCCAGGTTCACACTGCTAGGAAATACCAAAGACAGGACCTAAACCCTGTTTGTCTTAAATTGGAGATAATTTTTATCTCTGCTAATCCATGCTACCTCTCACACAAAGATTACATCAGAATAGGTCAAAATATTTATAAAAATTCAAATGTTACATATTGTATATTATATTGTAAAAACTACATTGTAAAAAATATTGTAAATAAATTTAACCAGGACCCTAGAAAAGAATAACAACAGCTAACATTTAAACTTCAAAGTTTACAAAACTTGTTACAGACATGAGCTCATTTAATCCTTACAAAAACCCCATAAAGAAACTACTATTGTCATTCCCCTTTCTCCAGATGAAGACATCAAGGTTAAAAACAGATTACATCTCAGGGTCATGCCCTATTAAGCATCTAGATTAGATTGAATTCAAATGTTCCAACTCCAGGTTCAGTGTTCTAGCCACTAGGTCACTTAGATGTACCAGAAAAGATGGAAATTTGACATTTCATAAACATTTCATGAAAATCTTGATTGCTACTATGTAGAGAAATTCAACTTATCAACTGATATAATGCTGAATACCTGTAAATCATCAAAGCTAGTTGCAGAAAACTGATTGGATTATGGATAATGCAGGAATGGAAGAAGAGTGTAGCTGCATTCACATAATACTGTTGAGATGGTTCTCTGGATTAGTGATATGAAATTCAAATAGAAATGGGCCAACTAAACTTCATGTAAGCATTTTGTCTTAGAAAACCACACCTTAATCTTATCTAAATTTTATTGTATTTTAATTTTTAGGTATGTCCCATTTACATTTTAATTTGATTTGGACCATTTAAGAATGTTCACCAGTATTTCCCCATGCTTGATGCCTCTGTTCTGAGTGACTTACATTTTGCTCAAATGCTCTTCAAAAACACAACCACAATGTAAAATAAAATGGGATTATTTCCTGAGGTGGTAAAGCACAAGCAACTATTACCAGTGTAACTAACATGCTTGAGATAACTAAGTGGATATGGCACTGGACTTGAAGTCAGGAGGACCATAGTTTGAATGTCGCCTTAGACATGTCAGCTGTGTGGATCAGGATAAGTCATTTAAGTTCTCTCAGCTTCAGTTTCTTTTTCTACAAATTGGGGATAATGGCATCAACCCTCTAGACTTGCCTTGAGTTTCAATTGAAATTATAAAGCAAAAAATGGACTTTTAAATTATTATTATTACTGTTATTATAGAACCTTAGGGTTGGAATAGAATTTAAATGGGAACAATCACAAAGTTAGAATAAAGAGTAAGTAAATGTGGCTACCAACCAGAACATATTGCTGAGAAAGATGCAACAAAGGATACTTTTAAAATGCTAGCTTTTTATCAGATTCCATAATTTAATGTCTTGAAATTCTGTTTTCTAAAGCACATTGGACCTAATTTTGTGATATGTGAGTACATGTGATAGTAAAGTAGTAAAGCTTCAGTAAAGAGTAACACATAATGGACTCAACTTTCAAATCTATAAAGATGCATTTTTCAAACTCTGCCCAAGATACTCTTATGTCTTCTAAGTCACTTTCTAATTTAAACTTTCACCTAAAGCAGAAATTCCTTTTACCCACATTTGTCTGCATGAACTTAAGTCTGATATTGGAGTTCACTAGGAGGATTGTATTCTCTTTCACAGTTAGATTATTAGTAATTGCTACCTTTTGCTGAGGGAAAATCCACCTCCTTGTAACTTTCAGGGCTTAGTCCTAGTTCTATACTCTGGCATTCCATTCTCTCTCCTGTATGAAAACTCTTTATATATTTGAAAATAATTGGGGCAGTTTGGTGATGCCATGGAAAGGCCACTGGTCCAGGAGCACCTGGAAAGGAAGGAAGGAAGGAAGGAAGGAAGGAAGGAAGGAAGGAAGGAAGGAAGGAAGGAAGGAAGGAAGAGAGGGAAGAAAGAAAGGAAGGAAAGAAGGAAGAAGAGAAGGAAGGAAGAAGAAAAATAAGGAATATGTTTCTCCTAAATTTTTGAAACTTGATAACTTTCTTTTTATTTTTTTAATTCATTTTTATTAAAGATATTATTTGAGTTTTACAGTTTTCCCCCAATCTTGCTTCCCTCCCTCCCCCACAGATAGCACTCTGTCAGTCTTTACTTTGTTTCCATGTTGTACCTTGATCCAAATTGGGTGTGATAAGAGAGAAATCATATCCTTACAGAGAAGAGAATTCTAAGAGGTCAGACAATAAGAGATATCTTTTTTTTTTTCTAAATTAAAGGGAATAGTCCTTGCACTTTGTTCAAACTCCACAGCTCCTTATCTGGATACAGATGGTACTCTCCTTTGCAGACAGCCCAAAATTGTTCCCGAGTGTTACAGTGATGGAATGAGCAAGTCCTTCAAGGTTGAACATCACTCCCATGTTGCTGTTAGGGTGTACAGTGTTTTTCTGGTTCTGCTCATCTCACTCAGCATCAGTTCATGCAAATCCCTCCAGGTTTCCCTGAAATCCCATCCCTCCTGGTTTCTAATAGAACAATAGTGTCCCATGACATACATGTACCACCGTTTGCTAAGCCATTCCCCAACTAAAGGACATTTACTGGATTTCCAATTCATTGCCACCACAAACAGGGCTGCTATAAATATTTTTGTACAAGTAATGTTTTTACCCTTTTTCCTCATCTCTTCAGGGTATAGACCCAGTAGTGGTATTGCTGGGTCAAAGGGTATGCACATTTTTGTTGCCCTTTGGGCATAGTTCCAAATAGCTCTCCAGAAGGGTTGGATGAGTTCATAGCTCATCAACTGTGTAATAGTATCCCAGATTTCCCACATCCCTTCCAACAAGGATCATTATCCTTCCTGGTCATACTGGCCAATTTGAGAGGTATGAGGTGGTATCTCAGAGAAGCTTTAATTTACATTTCTCTAATAATTAATGATTTAGAGCATTTTTTCATATGGCTATGGATTACTTTGATCTCCTTATCTGTAAATTGCTTTTGCATATCCTTTGACCATTTCTCAATTGGGGAATGGCTTTTTATTTTAAAAATATGACTCAGTTCTCTGTATATTTTAGAAATGAGTCCTTTGTCAGAATCATTAGTTGTAAAGATTGTTTCCCAATTTACTACATTTCTTTTTGTCTTGGTTACATTGGTTTTATCTGTGCAAAAGCTTTTTAATTTAATGTAATTGAAATCATCTAATTGGTTTTTGGTGACATTCTCCAGCTCTTCCTTAGTCATAAACTGTTCCCCTTTCCATAGATCTGACAGGTAGACTAGACCTTGATCTTCTAATATGCTTATAGTATTGTTTTTTTTATGTCTATGTCCTGTAACCATTTGAATCTTATCTTGGTAAAGGGTGTGAGGTGTTGGTCTAATCTAAGTTTCTTCCATACTAACTTCCAATTATCCCAGCAGTTTTTATCAAAGAGGGAGTTTTTATCCCAGTGGCCTGACTCTTTGGGTTTATCAAACAGCAGATTACTATACTCCTCTCCTGCCTTTACACCTAGTCTATTCCACTGGTCCACCACTCTATTTCTTAGCCAATACCAAACAGTTTTGATGACTGATGCTTTATAATATAATTTGAGGTTGGGTAGGGCTAAGCCACCTTTGTTTGCACTTTTTTTCATTAAGCTCCTGGCAATTCTTGACTTTTTATTTCTCCATATGAATTTACTTGCATTTTTTTCTAACTCATTAAAGTAATTTTTTGGAATTTTGATTGGTAGGGCACTAAACAGATAGTTTAGTTTTGGTAGAATTGTCATTTTTATTATATTAGCGCTACATATACATAAGCAGTTGATATTTGCCCAGTTATTTAAATCTGATTAAATTTGTGTGAGTTTTTTATAATTGTTTTAAAAAAGATTCTGAGTCTGTCTTGGCAGATAGACTCCCAAATATTTTACATTGTATGAGGTTACTTTGAATGGGATTTCTCTTTCTAGCTCTTCCTGCTGTTTCTTGCTAGACATATATAGAAAAGTTGAAGATTTATGAGGGTTTATTTTATAACCTGCAACTTTGCTAAAATTGCTAATTGTTTCCAGTAGTTTTTTAGATGATTTCTTGGGATTCTCTAGGTAGACCATCATGTCATCTGAAAAGAGTGAGAGTTTTGTCTCTTCCTTCCCAATTCTAATTCCTTCAATTTCTTTTTTCTTCTCTAATTGCTGATGCTAACATTTCTAATACAATATTGAATAGTAGTGGCGATAATGGGCACCCTTGTTTCACCCCTGATTTTATTGGGAATGCCTCTAGCCTCTCCCCATTGAATATAATCCTTGTTGATGGTTTCAGATAGATACTGCTAATTATTTTAAGGAACAGTCCATTTATTCCTACACTCTCTAGTGTTTTTAATAGGAATGGATGCTGTATTTTGTCAAAAGCTTTTTCAGCATCTATTGATATGATCATATGGTTTCTGATAGGTTTGTTGTTGATATAATTGAGTATACTAACAGTTTTCCTAATATTTAACCAACCCTGCATTCCTGGAATAAAATCCTACTTAATCATAATGTATTATCCTAGTGATGACTTGTAGTCATTTTGCTAAGATTTTATTTAGGATTTTTGCATCTATATTCATCAGGGAAATAGGTCTATAATTTTCTTTCTCTGTTTTAACTCTTCCTGGTTTAGATAACAGTACCATATTGGTTTCATAGAAAGAGTTAGGCAGAGTGCCATCTTTCTCTATTTTTCCAAAGCTTTTCTGTAGGATTGGAACCAATTGTTCCTTAAATGTTTGGTAGAATTCCCTTGTGAATCCATCAGGCCCTGGGGATTTTTTTAGGGAGTTCAGTAATGGCTTGTTGAATTTCTTTTACTGAGATAGGGTTGTGTAGGTATTTAATCTCTTCTTCATTTAACCTGAGCAACTTATATTTTTGTAAATATTCATCCATTTCACTTACATTATCAAATTTATTGACATAGAGTTGGGCAAAATAATTTCAAATTATTACTTTAATTTCCTCCTCATTGGTGGTGAGCTCACCTTTTTCATTTATAATACTAGCAATTTGGTTTTCTTCTTTCTTTTTTTTAAATCAAATTGACCAGAGGTTTATCAATTTTATTGGTTTTTTCCATAATACTAACTTTTGGTTTTATTTGCTAATTCAATAGGATTTTTGCTTTCGATTTTATTAATTTCTCCTTTAATTTTTAGAATTTCTAATTTGGTTATTGATTGGGGATTTTTGATTTGTTCTTTCTCTAATTTTTTAGTTGCATGTTTAGTTCATTGATTTCCTCTTTCTCCAATTTATTCATATAAGCATTTAGAGCTATAATATATCCCCTGAGAGTCACTTTGAATGAATCCCATAAGTTTTGGTATGTTGTTTCATTATTATCATTATCTAGGATAAAATGGATAATTCTTCCTATAATTTGTTTTTTGGTCCACTCATTTTTTAAAATGAGGTTATTTTGTAATTGTCCAATTGATGATCTGAGAGATTTTTTTCTCCTTTTGTTTTTGTCCAGTTGTACTTTCTAAGGTTTTGTTTTCTTGTTGCAAGGTATTGTCTCTCCCAAATTTTTAAGCTCCTTCCTTATTTCTTCAAGGAAGTCTTTCTGTGCTGGAGACCAGATTGTATTCTCCTCAGAGTTTCCAGGTCTCTCTGAGTTGGGGTCTTTCCCTTCCAGGAATTTTTCTATGGATCCACCTTTCCCCTGACCCTTCTTCATTATGCTAAGACCTTGACTTGGGGGTGGCTGGTTCACCTGGCCTTGGGATCGCTAAAGGCTTTACTCACTGAATGCATTTTCTCTGGCTGGCCAGTAGGAGGTGCTGGTTGCTTTCTCTGGAGTGCCTGTGACCTTGGTTGAGAGGCCTTCTCCCTTTGCTTGAGGGGAGCAGTTGGAGCTATTGAATTCTTTTGCCTTCAATCAATGGTGGGCTTTACCCTGGCCTTAGGTCATTCCTCAGCTGGGCTGGTTCTTTTGCTCACACACCTGGGCCTGAGGCAGAAGTAGTTTGCATTTGTTTGTTTGGGAAGAGGCCTCTGAGCAATGGAGATGTGGACTCAGAGTTTTTCAGAACCAAGGAGCCCAGAGATTGTGTCTGCAGCTCTCCCGCACCAGAACTCTCCCCAAAGCCCGGTCCCCAAGCTCCAGGGGGACAGCACCAACAGCAGCTCCTCTGCTTCCCCGGGGACCCAAGTCCCTTTCCTCCAGCCCCACCACTGATCCAGTAGGTCCGGCTCTCGGGCCCTCAGACTCCTGGTTCCAATTCAGCTGTTAATCTGGCTGATCCGGGGCTGATCCTCCCTCTGAGCCCAGACACACCTGCCGTAATCAGCCAAAGCTGCTGCGAGAGACAAATCCTGAGGTATATGTTCTTTCTCCTGGCTTTTCTTTCTGGGTTTTGTGGTTCAGATTTCTTTTACGAGGTTTGTTTCATGTCATAGATGGGGAAGAGATCAGGAGACTTTAGAACTGTGCCTGTCTTCTCTCCGCCATCTTGGCCGGAATAAGGGATAACTTTCTTAAATGAACAAAATAAGAATGATTTTAAATAAGATTCAGTTTGCTCAATTGCTTCTGAAGGACTTGTGCTTACCATGTCATAGATACCTACTCCTCAATTTTATTTACCAGGTATTTTTAAAAAATCTTCCTAAAGCATTTTTAAGCCATTGGGAATAGGAAGAGAATTTTTTTTAAACAGTCAGAAATGGGATTCAAACTTAGAATCAGTAAAATTCAAGTCCATAATCAAATCCATGTATAATTTGGCTTCAGGTTCTACTCATTACCCAGTTCCCCATGAGCTGGCATTGTACCATGGCTATCCGGGCCTCATTCTTTTTACATTATCAATTTACATTGTCCATTAAGATATAACAGAATGGAGATTCAGAATTTGTGAAACCCAAATAAATGAAATTTTATTGAATCGTTGTGCTTTCTCATTTGGAAAATTCACTACAAGAAAAATATTTTTAAAAAAAAGATTCAAACAAGAAATGAAATTTTATCATGCAAAATGTATTTTCCACAAGGCTTCTCTTATGAATTTAAAAATATTTTTTCATGTGCATTTCAAAGGTTGTGTTCATACAGATCTGATGTACAGACAATTCCCCTAAGCATAGCCCTGCTTGCCTTCAGATGTCCATGAAAGATGCTGAACAAGAAAAACAAGGCAGGCATTTAGCCATAAAATCCAAATTTGGGGGGAAAAAAACAACTTTCTCTTTCTCAATTTCCATGAAGCTTTATAGTCATACAGATTCAACCTTGAAAGACTCTGTATTCACAAATATGGGAAGCTGGGGTAAAGGATTCAGATAGAGCTCATTGAGTGATTGTGTAAGCACTGCCATTACTCAATTCTCAGACAATTACAGTTGCTTTAACTGAGTTAATATTATGCTGAAGCATGAAACAATATGATGATCTCTTAAGATCTTGCTCATTTACTCCCTACTGCCTTGCTATCATGTTCCCTGCATAGTGTTTGGCAATCTTGATAATTTTGTCTGGCATGCTTCATCTTGTCTTGACAAGGTTTTGTTTGTTTTATTCTGTGTCTAGTAAGATTGCTGTTATGATTTATATTGTGGAGCCTGTAGGATATCATAGGCTCACAAAATGTCAGACTTGAAAAGGGTTTTTTGATATGATCTAGATGTAGGTCAACTCCATCATAGTGTTGCCAATGAAGCTGGTGCCACCAAAAAAGATTGAGAACTCTTTGAAAGTGAAAGAATTCACTACTAGCCCTGGAGTTGAAATAGATCAGTATTTATTTCATAAGCCTGCAAAGTTTACAATTTAAACCTTTATTTTATTTTATTTCATTTTATTTTATTCTTACTGAAGAGACAGCAAGCTACTTGTAAAGGGATTGAGGAAAGGGTGAATAACAGAGGACTAGGCAAGGTGCCTAAGGGAAAGAGTGAAAGGGAAGCAACCAAGATACCAGACTAGGCTGAGACTAAAAAGAGTTGGAACCATGGTGAGGAGGACTTAAACTTATGGACGATTGAACAACAACGTTTTAGGTGAGACTGCCTGAGAGTAATAGAGGGCCATAGTTCTCCAGCAGCCTAGGCTGGGAGCACGTGGCTCTACCGTAGAGAAAGAGGGGGGGAATCCTAGTAAGGGAAAACAAGTAAGGAAAAGAACTTCTCTTTCAGGTTCCCTCACTTAACTGCACTTTCATAGTGATTTGGACAAGGGTGGTGCTTGGGGTATGGTTTAGCACCTGGCTCCAGACAGTACTCATTGCACATGGCTAACCCATGGGTGTGTTGGCCTTTCCCATCTTGGATGTGACCTTTAAGTCTAACATGTCATTTCCTGTGGCTTAAGATGATTGTCATGTCTACCTCATTTAGCTTGGCCCACCAGTGAGAGCATGGTCAAGGTCAGAGTGAAAGTCAAGAGGAAGTGCTTTTTAATTTTTTTAAATTTAAGGCAATGGGGTTAAGTGACTTGCCCAAGGTCACGCAGATAGGTAATTATTAAATGTCTGAGGCCGGATTTGAACTCAGGTACTCCTGACTCCAGGGCCAGTGCTCTATCCACTGCACCACCTAGCTGCTCCTAAGAGGAAGTGTTTTAACAATATAGAGCTTAAAAGAATCAATAAGAACAGTGCGAAAAGATTACAAAATTGTTCCCAATTACAATATTTCCTATACTCATAATTCTCTGCATCAATAAAATACAATAAGGAAACTTTGAACCATTTAGAAGTGATTTACCCAAGGACATATATAGTACAATACTTTTTGTCTCCATTTATGAGATCATTTGTTGATAACTTAAAGATTTAGTCTGGTAGAGTTAATTGAGATGTTTTTTGAGAGGGGAATAAGAGAATATTAAAATGTTCTTTTCTAAATGTATGCTTTGCTACAATTTACTTTAAAGTATCTTTGCTTTTTCTTTTAGACCTTAAGGTAAGTAAATAAACTAGACAGGTCAGAATTTGTATTACATAACAATGAAAATGGAGTTTGGGGGCTTTAGAACTGTTTAGAATACTCTTGTCCTTTGAAACTGGCTAAATCTTCCTATGATCAACAAATATGTAATAGAATAACACATTCAGATGTGAATCATTTTATTATTCATTATATATAAATTCATACGCTCCTACATTAAGGTGATTGATTATAATCTGAAACATATGTTGACTTAAATTCTTCTTTTTAGAGCTTCTTTTCCAGTTTCTCAGAGGAAAAAATAAATCTGAAGCCAAGGTAGTGAAAACCCTTCTTTTGTTTCTCCTGTGTGAATGACTTCAGAAGACTCCCTTTGAGGTTCGACAGGTTTGAATCCTTGACTCTTCACTCTTCCCTACCACACATAATCAGTCATTTACTAAACTTTTCCATTTCCATTTCTATAACATCTCTCCTGGACCAAAATTTAGAGTCCATAAAAGAGTCTACTAATCACAGCTAAGTCTGCCGAGGATTCTTTCTGGATTACAATCTGTATACCATAGATCAGCTGTGAAATGGTGAGGTAGCTGAGATACCATATCATTCCAGGAATGCTAAACCAAGATATGACCTTGATGGGGGAGGAGGGGAGACTTTTTTTAATAACTTCTCTAAGCTTGAGGCCATTATCACCAGGGATCAAGAAGATAGAAGAGAGTATATTTCTGGTTTGTAATGTTACTATATTTTAACTGTTGCTATCCCTCCTCAGAAAATATCCCTCTGTAAAAGATAATTAATTGGTAAATGTTATATTGCAGAACTATTAATCAGGTGGTTGATAATTGTGGGGTAACCAACAGAATAAGAGTTCCTGAACAATACTAGGAGAATGTCCACCTCCCCAGGCCCTGAAGGTTAATTCCAGAACCCTGAAGGAAGAGGTAGTTTTTCCATACTCTCAAGATGCTATCTACTGGTCCCAGTAATGTTAAGAGGGCCAGCCTCAAAGTCTATGCACAATTTCTCCCTTCTTTGCTTCTAGTTGACCCTAGAAACAGTTTACTTTTATCAGTCTTCTTTATTTTCCTTAGCAAATGCATACTGAATCATTGTGTCACTGGGTTCCAAATCTTTACTACTTGAAGCTATTACTATCTAGCTTGATAGCTTTGATAATGTCATCTCTGAAAGAAGTCCCACTAACCAAGAAATTAGGTTGGAATTAGAATACCTTTTTTATCAGCAAGATTTGCCCTGGACAAAATTGTGAATTAAATATGATTTGTCATTATACTTTTCTATTCTTATTCTTTGTGACCAGTTGTCTTGTGTCACAATAATGACACTCAAGTCTTTAAATATATATCAAATAAATTTAGGCATAAGATATATGTGACCAAAACCCTAAACTTTGTTCACATTTTCTAAACCTTAATAACTTGTTTAAATAGAATTATAACCTGTTTACAATTGAAAAATAGAGGAAATATTGCTATTGAGTTTTCCCCCATCATTTTCTCTCTATAACATGAGCATGGGAAGTTCATGAAAACTTAGATATGGGTGGTCAGATGTTCACAAATTTTAAAAGGGGAACATTGACTTTGGCAAAATGAAGATCCCACACATACATTCTACATAATTTAATGCTACAAATTTCAAAAAAAAGTACTATTTCATAGTTCTATCCCAAAACAGCTCTCTGCTTTTATCAGGGCTTATGCTTAGGCCCAATTTCTCACCTTCCCCCAATATACATATACATGTTTGCCAACAGTTACAAGAACTAAGCTCTCTGGCTGTTCTCAATCTCTTGCAAAATGTGACTCAGGAAGGAATGAACTTAGAATTGGCTTAGACTTCCCAGAAACAAAAATATGGCAGGCTCCAAATGGAAGTAAATTTTTATATTTCTACTATTACCATGATGGGGCAAGAAAACTAATAAATTTGGCTGGTGGCACTAAGTTGACAGATGTGAGCCTGGGGCCAGTGTCTTGATTTACCAGTAATCAAGACACTCCCAAACATCAAAGCAAATAATCTCTCAATGTGACTTAAAAATATTACCCAATAGATAGTCATTTTATTTTTTCTAAAGTCACAGAAGCACTAAAGAATTTTGCAGGAACGTGTAATACTTTTTATCATTTGCCCTAAATGAACCTTCAAGAAACTTGTTTACATGCATTCTGAATTAAGTGGAAGTGTAGTGTGCATTCTTACCTCTCTAGAATCCTTTCTTCAGAATAGAAAATAATAATTAAGTGATCAAATGCTTTAGAAAGTCAGTCCTTAGACTAGGACAAAACTTGTATCTTCTTTTCATACATCAGAGACCAAACATTCCTTGAAGAACAGGAAAAAAAATCTCCTTATCTGATATCCCATTGTTGCATGGAGGTGACCTCAGTTCTTATCATTATCTAACATTTGCTTTGCATGATACTTTGCATGATATGTGCACATATTCTAGTTCCAATAAACTTACATTCTATCTTGAGAAGAGTAATAAATTCTTGAGAGAGGGAGGATTGTTGCCTTTTTTTGTTTTTGAATCCTCAGTGCATAGTATAGTACCTAGATTACAATAGGTGCTTAATAAATATTTATTGATTGAAGGCTATGTCAGTAGAACTTGTGTTCTGATGATCCTGCCAAACTGGAAAAAAGGCTTCAAATATTGGTTTGTTTCATTGGATGGTATATTGGTCATCTGAGGACCCTAGCTAAGTTTGCATTGGCTTATCACTAGACTTCCTGGAGGGTATGATGTTTTGGGCTCTTCCAACTCATGAAGACCATCTATTAAGTGTTGTCAATGAAATTTTCTTTTATTTTTTCTTTAAAAATATTTAATCTTTTATTCTTCCTCAGTTATATGTAAAAATATTTTTAACATTTGGGTTTTTTTTTAAATTTGAGTTCCAAATTCTCTCCCTTTCTCCCTTCATATTCCTCCTCCATTGAGAAGGTTAATAATTCAATATAGATGATACATGTGTAGGTATGCAAAACATTTCCATAAAAGTGATGTTTTCAAAGAAAGCTTAGACCAAAAAAAAGAGAGAGAAAACCCTCAAGAAAAATAAATTTTAAAAAATTAAACTTCAATCTATTCAGATATTATTAGTTCTTTCTCTGGGGCAGGGGGGTGGATAGTATTTTTCATCATAAGAGCTCCAGTGTTGTCTTGGATCATTGTATTGCTGAGAATAGCTGCCATTCACAGCTGATCATCTTACAATGTTGCTATCTTTTTGAACATAGTACATTTCATTTTGAATCAGCTCATGGCTTTCCAGATTTTTCTCAGAGTATCCTACTCATTATTTCTTATAGCAGAATAAATATTCCATCATAATAAGATACTACAATTTGTTCAGCCATAACCACTTGATGGGCATTATCATAGGGATTTTCCATTTTTGTCTTGGATTGCTCTGAAAAATCTGATGATGATTATGTACCCTATTTAAACCTAATGTATTTTTAAAATCATATTTATAGAAAATGTTACATTTCAGTTAGAAATTAGTGAAACTAAAGATACAACTTTTTTTCTCTACCTGAGTTCATGGACTGCTTGAGTACTGGTGGATCATAGATTAAAAACAATTGGCTCTACATTAGTGGAAAGAATACTGAGAGTAGTGAAATGATGAAGTCTATATAAGACATCATGCTGCTATCTGTGTAGAGAAATGATTTTTGCACATGTCATACAAGGAACCTAGTAGACTTGTTGGTTATAAAAAGTACTTCCCTTAAAATGTGTGACTGCATTAAAGTCTTATTTCAACATCTCATCATGGCATAGTCTTGAACTGGGTGGGGTCTCCAAAGTTTATTAATGAAAGACTTCAAGCTGTTCATTTGTCATCCAAAGAGAAGCCTTGCTAAGAAGGAGGAAGAATGCTTATCACCAGAAGCTTGGACACTGGGAGATGAATAGTTTTTGTCTATGGGAATTTCCATGAAAGAGTTATTGCTAGAGTCAGTGGAAGGAATAACCACACTAATAAAACTTAGCAATCTTTCAGAGTATCCAAGTTAGTACCTGCCATTATAGGAAGTCTTTTCTTGACCTATACCTTAGGTGTTATGAAATGTGTGGTGGAGTATCATAGACTCAAGGCTCCATCTAGTGTGCTCTCTTCTACACAACTATCTCCATTACTTAGCCACAGCTTCTTTATTGACAAGTACATTGTGTTCAAAAGGAAGATTATTTGCTAGGGGGTGGGATGAGGATCAGGGAAGGAGTAGAGCACAGGTCAAGTGAGGAAAATTCTATTCACTTGAAAAAATATATGTGTGTGTATCTCCTTATATGCATTATTTATTTTAATATATATATGTATATATATATATATATATATATATATATACCTATGTATATATATACCCCATATAGATATTTAACATTTTATACCTTTTCCACATTTTCTAACAACCCTAGTGATAGTATCTGTACCAGCCAAAGCATCTAGCCCACCTGTCCCCTACTGAGCCCGCTGTAGGAATTAAAAATGCATGGAACTGGGTCCTCATTCTCCAGAAATACAGTAAAATTCTACTTTTATATACAGCATAATTTTAGTTTTATGTCTTCAGTTTACTTTGTTATCTCTCCCAACTCTTAAGGTCTCTATATTCCTTTAAAGCTTAACTCAAAAATTCGGGTTTCCTACTAGAAACTTTTGCTGATCAATAATGTTAAATAGCTTATGTTTATTTTATATACACACAAATAGACACATACATATAAATATACATAGTTTATTTGTATAGTATATGAAGTATATATGCACACACATAACATATATGTACACAGATATATGTCTATATTGCATATTCACACATAATTTTAAATGTGTGGTATATGTGTATTGTGCATTTCTATAGGCATATGTTTATATGTACAGTTATGTCTTCCACATTATGACTTTCCCATCATGGTTTTGCTATGCTACAGGTTGGCTTAAGAAATTAAATAGGAATTTTGGGGAGTTTTGTGAAACATGTAGACAATATATGAAGTCAGCAGAAGACAAGAAAAAGTTTAGAAACTCATTAATGCATAGTATATATATACATATATATAAAGAGAGAGAATGTTGTATAACATAACACATTTTGTCTTTTAATATCACAATAATTCACACTACTCTGATATGAAGGGAAGACCAGAACATTTTATGTAAATTTTCCAGTTCACAGGTATCATGCCCCTGACCCCTGTAGTGTGTCATATAATTGTATGTGTATGTGTGTATGTATGTACTTTTATGCACATACATGTTATTTTCTCCCATAGAATGTAAATTTATTGAGGGCAATGACTTTTTGATTTTTTGTCTTTGTCCATTTCCTCCACATAGCAGCTGTTTGGTACATACTTGTCCATTGGCTCATAGATGATTGATTAGAAAGTGGATATGAAAACTGTTTGGGCATATGTATGCGATTTTGCAAATTGAACTTTTGTGAATGATCCTTGATTGATACAGAGAAAACAGAAAGGCACAGGTATATTTTTAAATGTTATTTTGCATGATTGTTTTTGTTTTCAAAATATAATTTTATTACTGTTTTCTGGCCAATTAATTTAATAGAACACACTTGGTCTGTAATGATGGGATTTAGTAAAAACTGTTATCAGAGCATCTAGAGAAATAGAATTCAAGAGAAATATTCCATATGTGGTAGTTTTTAATGTGAACTAAATTGCCCCAGCTGCTGTGGATATGTACTATATGCTCAACCAAATAAACACTGTCAATGAACTGAACTCAAGTGGTTTCCCTAATTTGTCTTCTTTCAGTTTCTTTCATGAGTGTTTCATTGTTGCAGAAACCTTAGCAGGAACTCATTTAATGGATATGAACATGCAAAGAGAGATTAAGAAAAGTCATAGATAATTATGTCATAGAATAATGAGGGCAAAGAAAGAAATTAATACATTGTTGACTACAGAAGAGCATAGAAGTATATATCCTGAAAGTCTTTTATCTTTATAGATTGTAGAATGATTGTCTGATTATTCCTCTTATGTTTTCATCCTGTGTGTTTACCAATTATCTTTTCTTGCTGCAAAATAAGCATTTTTTCATAGATGAGCAAACTTGCAACGAAGCCTAGAAAACGTGTTCATATTGACTATACTAATATAACATGACTTTGAGATCTGCACTTTTCACAAGATCCTATAAGAAACAAATAGCCCGAAGAAGAAAGCTTGGGTAATCAACCAGGCTTCTTCAATTGAGAGATGTGATCTCTACCTCGGATGAAACACAGGCATATAGAAATCAACACAGACAGATTGACCTTGAGGAAGTCATTCTCTCTCTCCTTCTCCTTCTCTCTACCTCCCCTGCTCTCTGTTTCCTCATCTGTAAAAAGTAATTCTTTCTATCTCTAAGCTTCAATGAATACATTTTCCATTGTAAAATGAAGCTCAACACTACCCTCTCCACCCCCACTCCCATTTTGTGCTCCAGGTTACATGCCAATAGTTGAAGATGTGAACAGGTGGTGATAGTTAGGCCCTAAAGCAGTTATAAAACTAGAAGCCAATGAACCAGACAGATGTAGGAATTTTATAGATTTGGACATTTTACTTGCTAAGCTATAGTTGATTAATGAGGCATAAAGTTCAAATGACAGAGAAGGAAGTAATATAACTTTTATATGAAGCTGTCAGTTATCATCATTATCACCATATGTTTGTTTCTCACCAAGGTTTTCATGTTCTTAGTTTGTGGTCTGTATTTTGGATTTTAGAATGACTACTACCATATTTTTTCAATTGCCCTCTCTCCTGTTTTTATGAGATTGTCTTTGAAAAACAGAGTGGGAGGCCAAGACAATTATGGGACCATCTGGATTCTCTGTCTTTAGTAGTATTAGCCACCTCAAGGAGCAGAGAATCAATTTTCAAATATAGTGATTGTTTCATTTTTAAGTTTATGAACTCTAGACCTGAAAAAGACCTCAAGGGATCAACTAGCCCAAGCCTATCATATTATAGCTGAAGTTAAGGGGGAAGAAGAGTGCCTTGCCATGAATAGTGGGAGATCTAGAATTAAAATCAACTTGAGGAAATCAACCAAACAACAGATAAAACTATACTTGATACATTTTAATGTTCATTCTGCATCATTATAATTTTTTGCGTTACATTCTTAAGTCTAGTCCACACTAGAAAATAAATAAATAAAACCTAGGTTTGTAGAATTTGTTGATTTCTATGGTATAAATACTCATAGTGAAAATGTAATAATCACTTCTTGGGAATCTATTTGACTTATTTCCAGCACACCTTTAAGAAGAGCCCAGGGCTTCTGATACAAATACCAGTGCTCTTTCCCCTTCAACACACTGAGTCCCTCTGTCTTCCTCTCATACATTCATTTACATATGTCTGCATACATGTTCATATTTATATACATAAACATGCTGAAATAAGGATATTTTGGAAATTCATTTTAATAGGCAGAAAGGGGAATATTTTTCATGACTGGAACCAAGGTTTAGGCTAAATGATATTCCTAATTCTTCTGACCAGAATGTAAGAAGGAAGGTATGAAAATAGTCAGTTATATTTTTGGTAGAAATTGAAAAAAATGAAACATAAACTAGGGATTTTTCTCAGTCCTAAGTTTTCCATTTTCTAAGAATTTTCAGAAATATTAAACAGCATTCAATTTTCATTTCCTACATATCTTGCAATATTTACATATGCACACACATGCATATATTCTATATGTATATACATATGAATAGACAATATTTTCTATGCTTACAATCAGCAGATGTAAAAAAAAATCTAAACGTGGAAAGAAAGCTAATCAAATTGATTGTTTGGTGTCATGTAACATAACATGCCAGCCATATATGCTTACTATCTATATTGTGAAAGAAAACATAAAATGAAATGAAATGAAAAAAGTGGGCTTTACTCTCTCTGTGTTAGTTTATTCTCTCTCTGAAGGTAGATAGTGTCTTTCATCATGAGTCCTTTGAAATTGTCTTAATCGATGTAATTAAGTTTGTCACAGTTGATCATCTTTACATTGTTGCTATTAATGTATACAATGTTCTCTTGGATCTGCTCGCTTTATTTTATTAGTTCATATAAGTCATCATAGGCCTTTCTAAAATCATTTTACTCATTATTTCTTTTAGCACAATAGTATTCCACATACTTTGATATGGGCAACTAGATGGCACAGTAGGTTGAGCATCTGGGACTGAAGTGAGGAAGATCTGAGTTCAAATCTTACCTCAAATACTAGCTATGTGACCCTAGGCAAGTTATTTAATCCTGTTTGTCTCACTTTCCTCATGTGGAAAAATGAGTTGAAGAAGGAAATGACATACAATTCCAATCTTTGCTAAGAAAACCCCAAATGTCACAACGAGATGAATACAACTGAAATGAACAAAAATTTATTTGCATTTTTGTAAAGCTGTTTTGCTTGACCTTAGAAGAAAGAAATAAGATGGAAATTATAAAAAAGTGTCTTTCAACTAATTATAAATAAAAAATACTTTCCAATAATTATAGTCAAAACCAAAATGTTCTATTTCAGGTTCTAGTGAATACATCATTACTGAAACCATTCAGTAAAAAGTGGAGGGGGATGAGGGCTACAAACCATAATTAGATGACCACTGATAAAGGATAGTATAGAAGATTCCTGTTCTAGATGACCTTTGATCTTTGTGAAACAACTATTGTTCTGTGGAAGAAGATTGCTTATAGCCAGAGAACTTGAGGTAGCATTCTGTCTCTAATATTTATTACAGATGTGATCTTGGGGAAATTATATACTCTATAGAACTCAGTTTCCTAATCCAAAGTATGCTATATTTATCAAATTATCTCTATGGTATCTCCCAGTTCTAAATCCTGTGAATTTAAGAACTCTCTTCCAACTCTGAATTGAGAGTCTATTATTTTAAATATTCATTTCTAAATATCCCTCAAAGTATAAATGTCACCCTAACTTCTTACTTCATTGAATTACTGGTATATTTTAAAATTATTATTGATGAATTTTTCCTAAACTGTGTTGATGAAAAGCACAGTTTTGGACCTGAGTACACCAAAAGAAGTTTGGCTTACTAAAATCTGAAAGAAATTACAGGAGTAAAAAGAATCTTAGAGACAAATCAGTTCATCTTCATCCTTTAGCAAATGAGAAAACTGAAGACCATGGAGGTGAAATAACAATGATGATGATAATTAATAAATAACAATAATAATAATAGTGACAATAGAAGTTAACATTTATATAACCCCTACTATGTACCAAGAACTATACTAATTAAGTTTTTTTTCATGTTTTCCTCTCAACAATTATGTGAAGAAGATATGGAGAAGTTATCCATTTTACAGAAAGGAAAAGTGAATCGAACAGAGTAAGCAGCTTTTACAAGCATGGCTATCTGGTAAGTATCTGAGGCTGAATTTGAACTCAAGTATTCCTGACTCCATCCCTGACTCCAAATAATAGCTGGTACAGTTTATTTAGTGTTAGCATAAATCATTGCATTTACTTGCTGTGAAATGTCATGGTCTTCTCCATTAGTTACTTGGTAAGTCAATGGAAATTCTGCTGCCTGGGAGCCTTTAGTAACATGCCAGTACTTTGCTAACCATTGTATCTCTTAGGTCACACAGTTTGGCTCTCCTCCTAAGAAAAATAAAAACAGATAAAACATTTCCTGAGAACCAAAGGGATGAGTAAAACAAGTAACTTGAGGACTGAAAGAGATAGAGACATAATATAAGAAGCTAATAATCAGTTTCTGGTAAGCTAGTGAAGAGGACCAAAAACTTCATTATCATCTTAGAATGTGTTTCCTTGGATGTGCTTCCATTTAATAATTCATAAGGACTAGAATATTTATTGGGCACAGAAAGGATATCCCCTGTTAAACTAATTTTCTCCTAAATTCATAATTGAGATTGCTTCGAGATAAAGTTATTAATAAATACAACATTTGAGGACTATAAATGTGATAAAGCAAGGAGAACAGAAAGCACAAAGGTGCTCTGTAAAGCTATTCAGTAGCTGTACAACTCTCTTTCATCCACAGAGCCTGCTGTGTGCTTGATAATTAGAAGGTTATTAAGCTGAAAATGATTTGCTTCTTTCTGACTTCTTCCTACCAGCCTAATTATGCCAGATAATTAGTTCAAAGATTCTGTGTGAAAGAGATGCTTCATATGCTATCATATAATTATTTTCGAAGGCATCAATCCTCAATACTGTACAGGATGTTTTTGGTTGGTTGGGAACAGTGGCAGTTATACAGCATATTAACCATAAATGAGTTTTTGAACCTTGGGACTGGACTTCTCTTCCTCAAATTGAGGAAGTGCAGAAAATTGCATAAACCAACCCTGGAAGTACTAGCATGTTACTACAGGCTCCCAGGCAGCACAATTTCCAATTTACTTACCAAGTAACTAATGGAGAAGACCATGACATTTCACAGCATATCAGTAAATACAATGACTTATGCTAACATTAAGGAAACTGTACCAGCTGTGATTTGCTCAAGTGCTACATTGCTCCTTTCATTGTTAATTCTTATAAAGGTAGGGAAATTAGCAGTCAATTTTCTGTATCTAGCTGTGCCAGAGTCTATATGTTGACTTCCAGCTGCCTAACCACTAGCAAAGGAAAGGAGCCTCTCCTATTTAATTTGATCTCTGACTTGATTTCATTCAGTTCATACAGCAGATATGTGCAAGACTTCTATAAGTTTTGGATTCCAAGATCCCTGGACCTTGGGTAAAGGGACATTCAAAGAATAAGTAAGCCCCTAGATTTACTGTCAAGATAATACTCAAATTCCTTTGGTTTTCCCTCTTTACTTTTCCTCTATGTAACAAAGTATGAATAGGCAAATGACATGTTTTCTAAGGAGATACACAACCCAGGAAAACACCAAGACACAGAAAAGTCACCCAGAAACAAGAGCTATCCATATGATTTCTGTTCTACAACAGTGTTCTCACCTGGAAGACTATTTTCTCCATCTTCCATAAACAACTCTGCTAAAATGAGGAAATGACAAGAGTAATTTGCTAGTTAGTGAACCTCTTTTCATTATTTTGTCTCTTCCCCTTTCTCCGCCCCCCCATCCTATGTCTTAATTGGACATACTTTGGACTCGCTATATAATTAAAAATATGTCACAAATACAATAAATTCAATTAAAACCATATTTTACATTTTTATCTTATTACAGTTTACATTTCATCATTATTATCTATATGACCCAAGAAATTATAGTCCTTTTTATATTAAAGGGTTATATATCTGATGCCTGTGATCTTCTACTTCCCATAGCAATGTTAAAACTTGACCCCCTTGAGTTTGAGTGGAAAGTGGTTTTGACAGGTACAATTAAACACACTTATGTTTTGACTGTGTCTGAATTTGAAAAATAAGTTTAAATTGAATTCTGGGTTCTGTTTTTTCTTTTAAAGAATTGGAATTGCAGTCTTTTTTGTCATCTAGATCTCATGAAATCAACAAACAACAACCTAGAGTTTCTGTCTCTTCTTGCTTTAATCTGATTCTTTCAAGTGGCCTCAGAGTGAAAGAATCTCGAAAGAAGATTGAATGAAATAATAAATGTTATATAAATGTTATTTCTCAAGAAATGTATTACTGGCAGCTGCTGCTTGCTACTTACTAACTAAATGCTTATAATTATACAGGTAGTTGTTCAATTTCTCATATGACTGTGCTGCTCCAGTACATATAAAGCTTCATCATTTTTCCTTTTTTTAAAAAAAATAGAATTAGTTAATTAGGAAGGGACCTCAGAGGATACCTAATCTATTTCTTTGCCCACTAAAACAATCCTCAGTACAATATCACTAAACAAGTGGCCCTGGTTGAACATTTCCTGGTATAGAGGCACTTATTTCTTAATGAGCAATTCATTCCATTTTTGAATAAATCTAATTGTTAATGAATACTTTTTATGAAAAAGCAAAATTTCTGTCATTGTAAGTGCCATCCTAGTTTAATTTCTCACTCTCAAGCTAGCATGTTGATCTGTCTTTTAGAATAAGCAATTCAAGTGTCCAACAAAGCATTTAATCAAGCTCCACTAGTGTCACATTGGTAGCCTTTGATGAGGACTTTGTTCTGACTTTGAATTCTTTACTAGGGCAAGTACAGTTATGAATGACTAGAGGTCCAACTTTGAAGTACTGGCACAAATGAATGGGTAATAGAAGTGAGAATATATGTTATAATTATTTTGTCATATATTATATATTATAAAATCATATATTAATTATATCACATTATACTATATCATATAGAAGAACCAGTCAATATGGTGTTGTAGCCTGACAACTTGAGGAAAAATGCCAGGAACAGAAAAGAAGTCTGTTCACAACATTTGTAGATCTGATCAGGTCTTTGATATCATCATTCACAAGGATTTATGGAATATTATATTAAAATGTGGTTATCCAGAGAAGTTTATTAGTATTGGATGTCAATTTCATGACTACAAGTATGCCTGGGTTCTGGAGAGTGGGTGATGCTCTTGAACTTTCCCAGTCACAATGGCGTGAAACAAGGCTGTGTGTTTACTCACGTGCATTTCAGCATGATGTTTTCAGCCATGTTATCAAAAACCTTCACTTGAGGATGAACATGGTCTCAAGGTCAGCTACTGCATTGATGGCAAATTCTTTTACTTGAAAAGGCCACAAGCCAAGACCATAGTAGAAGGAGCGTTGGTGCATGATCTGTTTGCATTTGATTGTGCACTGAATGTGGCCTCTGAAGCTGAGATGCAACAAAGTATGGATTGATTTCTCTGCTGCTTGTGCTCATTTTGGTCAAACAACATCATGAAAACACAGGTGCTCCATCAGTCAGCACCACACCATCCTTATGTGGAACCATCAGTTACAGCAAATGGAGAGTTTTGAGTACTGTGGACAAGTTTGCTTACCTTGGCAGTGTTCCTTCCAAGGAGATACACATTGACAATGAGGTTGACATTTACATTGCCAGAGCTAGCTCAGTATTTGGGAGACTCTGAAAGAAAGTATGGGAGAAAAGAGGTATTAGACTGACTAGTAAACTGAAAGTCTATAGAGCATTGCCTATGACACCTACACATTCTATGAGCGCCATGTCAGAAAACTGAAATGCTTCCATTTAAATTGTCTTAAGAAGATTCTGAAGATCTTCTTCTAACTTTACCTCTGTGGGCTCTGGAAGTAACTGCTGTGACTGTTGATTTTTTTTGTATATCATGTTATAAACAGTAGTCATTTAATACTTTCCTGTTTAGTTGAATTGAATATATTAACTTCAATTTAATAGTTTAAGTAGTACTTAAATTGAAAAAGAGAGAGTGCATAGAGCAGAAGTAAACTACCTAGCATTCCAGTGTTACTACAGAGTACAACTACAATGGGTTGGACATATTGTTAGAATGCCAGATGTACACTTGTCAAAAAATTATTTTATGGAGAACTTATACAGGGCACATTCTCACAAGGCAGTCAGAAGTAGCAATACTGAGACACCCTGAAGGTCTCGTTGAAGAATTTTAGAATTAATTGTACAGCTTTGGAGACACTAGCACAGGACTGCCCAGCATGGTGTGCCCTCATCAAGGAAGGCAGAACTGAAGCAGCTCAAAAGAAACATGACACACCTAAGTCTAGAGTACTCACCCTAGGTGCTCACATGGACTATTTGTGTCCAACCTATGGTGGAGCATTCATAAGCTGATATTGGTCTGATCAGCCACAGTCAGACACACTATAATTTGTCTCAAACAGAGTGATATCATTTTGGTCTTCTTCAATAACAAAGTACAAGAACCAACCAATTATCATGTCACAACACCTTACACCAAGTGACACCATGTCTCCTCTCTTCTTCTTGCTTCTTATCTTTTCTCTCATTTGGTTCTGAAGATCCTATCATATTAGTACCAGATTTAGTATATATGCTCAATGTATTGTATCCCAACTTTGTCTTAGAATTCTTGAACTAAAACAACACATTTTATAGTTTTATGAAAAACTGAAAAAAATCATTTGTTGGAAGGAGGAATAAGAGATAATAGATTCATAACTAGAATGCTACATTAGTACCCTTGTGATGTCAGAAGAAAGTAAGCAAGATCTCCAGAATATTGGGTTATATACATAGTATTGGGTTATGTGTCAAGCTTATGCAAAGACAGAGACCAAATTGCATAGGACAGACAGATGTTGGGGTGCCACTTGTATCAATGGAGAAAATATCTAAATTAGTAATTTTTCACTGTATTGGGAATTTGAATTGAAGATGGGACAAAAAAATTTTGTATTTGAGTGAAGCCTAAATTCATTTCACAACTTTAGTCAACAAAGTATCTAGGATAGTGACGGATATTTTATTCTCATTCATCTACTTTTTTCCTTTCTTTTCTATTTTTCCTTTCTGGATGAGTTTGTAAGAATCAAAGTCAATGGTACATGAGGAAAAGTCAGTCCTAGTTTTTGCACAATCCAATTTAAATATCAGGTGACAGAATGATAAAGCTGGAAGGAATTTAGAGATATCTAAGTCTTTTATTTTATAGATGGGAAATTTCTTTATCTCCCTTTTATCAATTTAAGTACTACTTAAACTATTAAATTGAGGTTAATATATTCAATTCAACTAAAAAGGCAAGTATTAAGTGACTACTGTTTGTAATATGACATGATATATTTGTGAGACAAATATAAAATAAAAAAAAATCAACAATCACAGCAGTTACTTCCAGAGCCCACAGAGGTAAAGAGTTAGAAGAAGATTGCAGTAGTCTCCTTGCTAGCACTGAAGCAGGACTCTCTTACTTTGTACCTATAAAGATCTGGATCAAAATTCCTAGGTGGCATTTCCAAGTTGAGGAGGATACCAGATCATATCAGACACAAGCATACCAGAGCTTGTGCCTGCAGGGAAGTATGGGCCCTCCTCATTGTTCCAGGGTAGAATAGAGTCCTTGTGATCAATCACAGAAAAAAGAATAGGCTTTCTTGGAAGAAGTGAAAATGTACAGGTCTTTAGAAGTAAGGTGCCCTCAACTCTAGAAGGAGATTCCTGCTTTAGCAATATTAAAAGTCAAGCAATAGATTTGAAAAACAGCAAACAGAAAAATTCTGACCATAAAAATCTATTATGGTGACAAGGAAATCAAAACACACACTCAGAAGAAGAAAACAAAGTCTAATCTCCTACATCCAAAGCCTCCAAGAAAAATCAGTTTCAGGCCATGGAAGAGTTCAGAAAGAATTTTGAGAATGAAGTAAAAGAAGTAGAGGAAAAAAATCGAAGAGAAATGAGAGTGATGCAAGAAAATAATGGGGAAAAAGTCAGTAGTTTGGTAAAGAAAACACAAAAAATATGGAAAAAATAACACCTTAAAAACAGACTGGTTCAAAGGTAAAAGAAGTACAAAAAGTCAATGAGAAGAATGTAAGGCAGAATTGGCCAAATGGAAAAGAAAGTACAAAAGGTCACTGAGGAAAATAATTCCTTAAAAATTAGAAGTGAGCAAATGGAAGCTAATAACTTTATGAGAAATCAAGAAACAGTAAAACAAAATCAAAATAATGAAAATAGAAGACAATGTGAAAGATCTAGTTGGAAAAACAACTGACCTGGAAAATAGATCAGGAATATATAATTGAAAAATTATTGTACTACCTGAAAGTCATTATAACAAAAAAGCTTAGACACCATCTTTCAAGAAATTCTCAAGAAAAAATGCTCTAATATTCTACAGAGGGTTAAATAGAAATTAAAAGAATCTAGTGATCATTTCCTAAAAGAGATACCAAAATAAAAATTTTAAGGGATATTATAGCCAAATTCCAGAGCTCCTAGGTCAGGAAAAAAAGGAAAACAGTAAATTCTGGAGGGGACATAGGAAAATTGGAACACTAATAAATTGTTGGTGAAGCTGTGAACTGATCTAACTATTCTGGAGAGCAATTTGGAACTAAGCCCAAAAAGCAATTAAACTGTATAGACCCTCTGATCCAGCAATAACTCTACTAGGTCTGCATCCCAAAGAGATCATAAAAAGGGAAAAGACCCACATATACAAACACATTTATAGCAGTTCTTTTTGTAGTAGCAAAGAAATGGAAATTAAGGGGATGCCCTTCAATTGGGAATGACTCGTGGTTTTTGAATGTTATGGAATATTATTTTTCTATAGGAAATTATGAGCATGTGGATTTTAGAAAAAGCCTAGAAACACTTATATGTACTGATGCTGAGTGGAGTGAGAAGAACCAGGAAAACTCTGTACACATTAATGGCAACATTGGGTGATCAACTATGATAGAATTAGCTCACCTCAGAAGTTCAATGATTAAAACAAGTCTAAAAGATTTGTGATGGAAAGTGATTTACATCTAGAAGAAAAACTATGGAGTCTGAATGCAGGCCAAAGTGTACAATTATCACTTTTTAAAATTTGTTTTGGTTTTTTCCCCCTATTATTCTGATTCTTCTTTCACAAGAAGACTAATATTGAAATATATTTAACATGATTGAAGATGTATAACTTATTTCAGAGTACTTGCTATCATAGGGAGAGGGGAAAGACAAAAGGAAGGTTGAAAAATGTGGAACTCAAAATCTTACAAAAATGGATGTTCCTGTTAGGGACTGTTTTGTGTGAGAATACTGTAAATTATCATCACCTGGTACCTTTGAGCATCAAAAACTTGTTTTACTAAGTGCCACAGAAGGGGGAGTGGATTAGAGACTGGAAAGGTATTTAAGCACTGGTGTTTTGGTGAATAAACAAAGCCCATGAAGATCTTGATGCAGTACTTGTCTCCTTTGTCATCCTTGTCTCTTGCCCCTCCAAAGCTTGCCTGGGGAAGATTGAGGGAGTCCAGAAATAGGACTCGAACATGTTCCAAACTATTTTTACATGTAATTTGATTTTTTTTAAAAAAGAAACTTTAGGGGGCAGCTAGGTTGTGCAGTAGATAGGGCACCAGCCCTGGAGTCAGTCTCAGAGTTCAAAGCCAGTCTCAGACTCTTAATAATTGCCTACCTATGTGACCTTGGGCAAGTCACTTAACCCCATTTCCTTAAATAAAAAAAAGAAATAGAGTGGTTCATCCATAGAAATTATTAGGTATACAAAAAACACTGTTTGATAAAGCTAAAGTTAATAACGATTAGGGCAAGAATTCATATATATTGAAAAACTGATGGAAAAATAGTAGTATGGCAGAATCTAGGCATATACCAACAACTTGCATCATATGCCAGAGAAGTTCAATTTTTTTTTTTACATTTTTCAAGGCAATGGAGTTAAGTGGCTTACCCAAGGCCACGTGGCTAGGTAATTATTAAGTGTTTGAAGTCGGATTTGAACCCAGGTACTCCTGACTCTAAGGCTGGTACTCTATTCACTGCGCCACCTAGCCACCCTCAAGTTCAAAATTTTTGCATGATTTCAACATAAGCAAATTGAACGAGTGTGGAAAAATGCCTATCACATCTATGGTTGGGGGAAATATCATTATCAAACAAAAGAGATAAAGTTTACAGGGAGTGAAATGGATAATTTAGGTTACTTTAAATTTAAAAGGGATTGTAAATAAAATTGATGCAGCCAAAATTAAAAGAAAATCAAGAAACTGAGAAAATTTAATAACAAGTTTCTATAATAAATGTCCTTTTTAATAAATATATAAGGAATTGTGCCAAATTTACATAAGTAAAACTATTCCTCAATTAATAAATGATTAAGGATATGAGAAGATAGTTCATAAGAAGAAATCAAAATTATCAATGTTATATAAAAATGTTCTAAATTATGAATAATTTGAGAAATGTAAACTACCTCACAGCCATTGGATTAGCTAATGTGTCAGAAAAGGAAATTGACAAATGCTAGAGGAGAAGTTGAAAATTAGATACACTGATACACTATATAGGTGGAATTTAAAGTTTTTACATTAAGGGAAATGATTTGAACCTATGCCAAAATATATGAAATTGTACATGCTCTTTGACCAAGAGATACTACTGCTATGTCTATCTTAAAGAAATCAAAGAGGAAAAGGATACACACACACACACACACACACACACACACACACACACACACATATATATACAAACTATTTATAGCAGTTCCTTTTAGGTGGTGGCATGGAATTAGAAAGTAAGAGAATGCCATCATTTGGAGATGACTGAACAAGTTGTAGTATATGAAATGATGAAGGGGATGGTTTCAGAAAAATGTGAGAAGACTTTATATGAACTGGTATGGAGTGAAGTGAGAAGAAATAGTAGAGCAATGTGCACAGTAACAGCAATAATGTAATAGCCAGCAACTATGAAAGACTTAGCAACTCTCTAAATACAATAATCCATGACAATAACTCTCTAAGTCTCAGTTCCCTCATTTGCTAAATGGAGATAATAATAGAGCTTATCTGGTAGGGCTGTTGTGAGGATCAAGTGAGATAACAAAAGAAGTCTTTGAAAGTTTGAAACATTATATGAAAGATATTATTATTATTATTATTATTATAGATTGGGAGCCTTCTACATATAAATATTGGAAATCATAAGAATTAATAAGTTTAAAGGAAATAGAACAGTAACAAAGAGAGAGTCTTAAGCATCCACACATAGGGAGTGGGATGTTGCTGATAAACCTAAAAAGAGAACTGCAGAAACATCCAATTAAAACTCAAAAAGAATGAAAAGACAGCTAATTTTGAGGGAAAGAAAGAATTCAGAGGTTTTGATACTTATAGCAATGTCAAGAATGATAAGTCCTGAGAAAAAGACAATGGGGTTAGAAATAAAGAGATTATTAATAGCCCTGTAGAGAACAATTTCAGTTTAGTGGTGAGTTAGTTTTGAGTGACAGGTCATGAATATTCTGTTGGATGATTAAAGTAGGATGAAGAGCAACAATATGAGGAGTTGAAAAAATTGTTCATCTTCATGATCTAAACTCTAACATGTTTTCTCCTCACAATAATGATCTTCAGCTGCCATATCTCTCCCATTTCTTCCCTCAGTTTTTTTATCTTTATCATGGTCTCCTGTACATAAACCTCTTTTTTTTCCCTTAGCACCTAAAATTTTTGCTCTGACTTTTTAACTTTTTTTAACATTGAATCATAATCAGTTATTTCCACTTCCACTGCTTACCAATGACTTGGAATCCTTCATCCTTTAATTATTTGGTTCTTGTGCCTTGATAATACTCATCTCTGAGTAATCTAATTTATTTCTTTCTGCTTGTAGATCGCTGAGAATTATTTAAGAAAGTCAAGAACCTGAACCAGTTTTATCCATAATAGACTGAAGTGGTATAACCTCACTGCTTCTTGAGAATTCAGTAAAAGTTGAATTTTGTTAAATTGAGAATTAGTTTAAGGAAAATTTAATAAAATAGGAATATTCAAATGTAGAATAGGGTCCCTCATGAAATAGTGAATTTCCTTTCATTTGATATCTCTAAGTAAAGACTGAGACAGTTTCTTGAAAATATAAAAGGGATGGATCAGATCAGATGGTCTTTAAAGTCCCTTCAAATTCAGAGATTCTGTGTTTCTGTGAAATTTATGTACACATTTTTCAAATCCCAATATAAGTAGGTACAGTGAGTATTAGAAATGTTAGTAGGTATGGCAATACTAATTAATGAGATATTTTACTTCCAACTGGTCATCATGGACATTACTAGAATCCACTCCATGTACCTCATTGTTAGTGACTCCTTCTAAAGTTGATGCTTTGGCTTGGCTTTCAGTTATCCTTTTGATCAGATCCATTTGCTTAGCTTCCTTATTACTGCAGTCATTTTTATCCTGTGTATCAATATCACCTGATAGCAATTTTAATTCAGGTGCTTTAGATTCTTTCTTTCTTTCTTTCTTTCTTTCTTTCTTTCTTTCTTTCTTTCTTTCTTTCTTTCTTTCTTTCTTTCGCAAGGCAAACAGGGTTAAGTGGCTTGCCCAAGGCCATACAGCTAGGTAATTATTAAGTGTCTGAGACCAGATTTGAACCCAGGTACCCCTGACTCCAGGGCCGGTGCTTTATCCACTACGCCACCTAGCTGCCCCTATTCTTTCTTATTTACTTAAGAAAATACTCACCCTTTCCACCCACAGCTCTCTATATGACTCAGTCCCTTAGGAAACTCCATTTTCCTTTCAATCACTGCTCATCAGATCTTAAACAGCTTGAGTCCTGTGGGACAGTCATAATGAATAAGTTGAAATTCATTTATTAAGCATTTATTATGTGCCAGAATTGCAAGTCCCAGATAATAGTATAAAGAATAAAATATATTACATTTTAATATCCAAGAAAAGGATTACTTTTGATGTGGGAGTTGTCTATGAGTCAGATTTCTAAGTGGTCTAACCACTGACTCAAAAGAGCTAAGATCAGTTTTAGAAAACAACTACATAGAAGAATGAGGAAAGGTATAAGGCATAGATTCATCAAAATTATTTAATTTTGAATTGTTTAATCCAGAAGTTAAAACAATATTAATTACCATAAAAGACCCCAAAATTATAGAAATTGTCAGTCAACAGAAATTTGACATATTTGATAAATGAAGAGAGATGACTTCCAAACAAAATTCTAATTTGGAATATAAAATCATCTGTAAAATCTTATGAAGAAAGACGATGCATTGTTAAAAGAATTATTATTTCATAAAGCAGGTAGAAGTAATGGAGAAACAAACAGTTTAGAGAATGCTTAGGAAGATATTTAACTTAGTTAAATCACCTTAAGAGCATTCAAGGATGAAAATGGAAAAATGACGGCAAATAGAAGAAAAATGGGGAAAAAAATTAAAAAGTTAAAAACTATTTTCTTTAAAGACTGTAGAACTCCAGTAATTTAACCCTAAAATGACAATCTTAGCTATGTTCATTAATAAAAGCAGAAAGAGTACAAAGATGGGGAAACAATTGAATTGGATCAAATATACAGAGAGGAAATCTATTCTGCAGGTGGAAATAATTGTTAGAGAACCGAGGGAAGAATATACATGACATCTGAAGGTCGATTTAATAAAGTAACCCGGATAACATCAATAACTATTGACTTATAGCCATACTTAAATAACTATGAGTTAGTTTTACATGTATCAAAGGCATCCTTGTGAACGATATTTAACAACCAAACATCACAACAAAGTGCCGCCTATTCATTTATCAAGATCCTTCAAGATTCCTTGGAAGAGGTAACAACAGATAAAATTAAGTTCAGTGACTAATAATAAAAATCACTGAGCCATAAAACAAAGAGATATAGGTTTCTTAGAGATGTTCATTCTGAAGAAGGAGCTCTAGTATAAAATCTGCATTGAAAAGAATTCACAGAGCATGGGAAGGTCCTTCAAGTGGTGCTCCCAATTTGAGGATGTCATTATTCTCATTGCATCAAGCTGTCAAATATTTCAGAACCTTCGAAAAGGCATAATCACTCAGAGGATGTACTGCATGCTATTTTTCTTGTCATGAATAATGCCATTTTTACAATAACTCTTTTTCTGGTGTAAATGAACATTCATGTCAAATTTTGCCTTTCTCTACATCAATGCTTTTATAAAGATAAATAGTCTATGTCTATTGCTATGTTAGAGATTATCTAATGCAATTATAATCTGGCACATTAGTAAGTCTCTGTTCTCTCACCTGAGACACTACAAACTGCTCCCCAAGGCAAATGACCAACTGTGAACCAAGAATATTTTCTTTAAATACTAAAACTACCAGTGGGGAAGCTTACATCTGGAAGTCCACTTGCCTCCTAATGATTTTTTCTTCTTTATGTATCAATTGATAATTCTCTTTGCCTTGATTTATAACCATAATGAAAGAAATGCTCTTATTGACTTGTACTCTAAATTATAAATGTTGGTTTTTCTTTTTTGCTGTTTCACAAAATGATGCTAGTAGCCATTTTTGTTTATGATATTTTTCCAGATGAGCATGTCATGTTGTTTGGCTATATATGTGTGTATATACATATATGTATAAACACATACATGTATATATACCCATATATTAATATGGGTATATGTACACATATTTATATGCACACATATATACATATATACACCAAGTTTTTGTTGACTGATGGAATTTCTAGCCTCTTGCTTCTGATACATATGAAGTATTTGTTAATTGCTGACCTGAATAGAAATAGCTTTCAGATTAATATTTGTCTCTAAATATACTTCTTTGTCCTAATGGTCACTGCTAAGCAACATTAACGATAATTACTAAATAGAATTGCAATAGGACATTATTTCAATACTTATATTTTCCAGTTCTCATCTGAATAAAATCACCAAGATGAATCAATCATTGTTCTGTATTGGGACAATAATTAGCTTCCTCTTTTCTTTCCCCTCTTCTCAAAAAATCATCACTGTCAAACAAGTTTAAGATGCTTTGACCAAAGATATCTCACAAATTGAAAACTGAATCTATTATTAGGAAGTACTATTTGAAAAATTAAATGAAGGGTCAAAGATCTATTCATTTATAATCCATAATTTCTGTTTTTCCAGACTGAAAGTGAGATTTTTGGATATTAAGAAGCAACATAGAGACTATAGAATCCTTAGAATGAAAACAATGATCTGAATTTAAGTTCTACATGATATAATGCCTGTTTCCTAGAAAATGTAGGAATTTCAGGTGCTTGTTCATTTTAGTTGTGATGGGCTGACTCTCCATCTCTTGTCTCACTGGACTTAGCCTTAGTGGACAGATTTTCATCCAGAACAAACCTTTTGAAGCCCTCAGAAGAATGTGGATCAAAATTTTTTTGATAAATAAACTATTTCAGCATGGAAATATTTTTTTTAAAAAGGCTGACAAATCCTATTTACTTTAAGCCTCAGAAAGCATATGGGCTAAATCTGAATCAGCCAGCTGTAGCCTACAAGGATTGATTTCTGACCAAGGGCTCTGAGGAAAATTGAGTTTGATGTTTAGCAAGGAGCAAAAGAACCTGGCATCTTACTTGTCTAAAATCCAAATAACTCTTGATAATAAAAATATTTAATCTGAGTTTAAGAAAATTGATTAGAAAACTTCCCTAAAAATTATGAGTAAACATTTAAAAACACAATGGTCTTTTAACAGAGAATAGAACATTGTAAAGTGAAGCAGTCAAGGAAGGGAGAGGAGCTCACATACTGAAAATTCAGGATAAATCTTTTGTGGTCTCTGTTTTATACAGTGATCTACTTTTTGGAAAAGGGAATATTATAGTAGGAGCATTAGCTTTCAGAATCACTTGAATGTACTTAAGTAATTTTCCTTCTCACTGTGGAATTTTATGATTATCAGTATTATTTCTTTTCTTCTCTCATACCCTTTGACCAGTGCACTCCAGAATAAAAAAAAAAGACATAGCCATTATGAATATAGGACAGCAAGGAATGAACAGAGAAGAAGCTAGGAGGTGATTGAAATAGAGAAGATATTGTTCATATTCACATCCATCAGCACTAATTATTAAATCCAGGACAAGTACCACAAAAAACACTGAAAACGCTAACATTAAACATACTTCCTGTTGAGTAGATAGACAATCGTTCTGTGATAATAATTTCACAATAAGAAATTTTTAAACATTCAGTTGGCCATCAAGTAACTTGCTCTTTTAAACAATGACTTTTGATAACACAACACTACATTGTTTTGCTGAAATATTATGAACAAGTCCTATAGTTCTATTGACCTTAAGGTCAATAGCCTAGGACAAAATCCCAGTCCCTCATTCCTAGTTATAGCTCTGAAGTTTGGCAGCCCTTTATGTTATCAGACTCAATCTTCCTGGCAGTGAACAGGGAAGCAAGTTAAAGAGAAGCAATTTTAACATAAGAAATTTTAGCATAAACCATTCTATTCTAGCTGCCATTAACTTAGTGAATTTCCTGACAAATGCATATTTTCTTATAACAGAAAATAATTAGCCAGTTCATGAATTATTCTGTTTGCTTTTAAATTTCCCCAGCTAGAAGTTATTTGGCTTTAAACCATGCTTTATGTTTTCATCAGAGATGTTTTCATGTGAAAAGGATGACTGAGCTTGTCTCCTGCATGGTAACAAAAGATTTGTGAAATTGAAACAGTTTTATTTAGTAAAGACCATTAATAGCCTATGACAAGGATTACTTGTAAACAACACAGAATTGATTTATTTTTGAAGCAAAAAATAGAGAATTCTTGTTTTTCTTCAAAGCTTTAATATTAACTTGACTCAAAATATTTTTCCTTTGCAAGTTAAACCTCAGCATTATTAGTCTGTGAACCACTGTTCCTTGTATCTATAATATTCCTTCTTAGGAATGATATGATTAGAGACAGAGAAAGAAATGGTGCAATGGATAGACATCTGGGCCTGTAATCAGAAAGATCTGAGTTCAAATCCAGCCGTGTGATTCTGAGCAAGGCACTATATGCTGGTTTCCTTATCTGTGAAATAGGGAATTGTGAGAATCAGATGAGATAATGGTTGTAGAGTGCTTAGCACAAATTGCTATGAAAGTCTTAGTGATTATTATTATAATCAGACTTCCCTGTTGTTTTTAAATCAACCAATGAAGAATCTGGATGCAAAATATCCTCAGAAAGTTCCATGGTTCTAGTTTCAGTGCTGAAGGATTCTGGGAATCAGATAAATTTATTGATCACTTGATTTTGCTTGACCATCCAGTGAGGAAAGGCCACTGGGCTAGCTAAAGGAAGGACCCCGTTGAAAGTATATATTTGTGCAAATGTACATGTGTATTTGAGACTTTAAATTGGCTTTTTGGAAAGCAAATGAGGGAGTGCTCTGGATCAAAGTGAGGAAACAGTGCAGATAATCTTTAGGAATTTAATAATCCTAGGGTGTACCCAGAACTATGGGATTCTGGAAACTAAGATAACTTGCAAAGCAAGCTTGAGGGTTGGCTGATAATCCCAGCTTGATTAAGTGGAATGGATATTCTAAGGCAGGGATTTCACCATCTATAATTTGCTCCATGAAAGGGTGAAAAAGATGATGTGCAACATATATTGACTGTCTAATAATTGGACTGAGAAGTCACAAATTTTCCCATGCATACATTTCCACATTAAAGGAAATAATTACATTGCACTGCTTGTTCTTGAAATAATGACTGAATTTTGTAGGACATGTCAATCTTTTCAGTGACACAAAAATTACTATTCATTACCACACCTCAGTGTTGAGACAGAGAAAGCTAAGTGAGTGGAATTCATTTTACCCATGACACCTTGGACATTTTAATTTTTCTACTTATGTAACATAACCATTTTTGCCATAGTCTCTAATATTCAGGATGACAGCAGAAAGAGAGGTCTTATAATAATTTGCTAATCCCTATCTTTAGATGGAAGACTAGGGTTTGAATACAATGAGAAAATAACATGACACCTTGAGACCATCATTTTCCACCATTTAATTACTCTGATATTGTCATTCAAAAGATTTTCTTAGTTCTAGCCTCTTAAGATTTCCTCTTGAGATTGTGAAGGTTTCAAATATCTTCTTTAGTATTGTGAAATTGCAGTAGCAAGAGAAATGCCTGAGTCAGGAGTTAATGACCTAAATTATTGCTTTAGTGACATCTTAAAAAAGAGCTTGATATACAAAAAATTGGTTAAAGATAAACCATCCCTAAAGTTGCGCCAGTGATTAAAACTACAACTATGAAATTTGGCAGTATGCTTTATTTATTTAAAATTTGTTGATGTCTCTGTTTTTATATTCCAGTTTATTTTCCAAACTAATCTGCTACCACTTCCCCACTCTTCCATTGAGTCCTGCTTCCTTTGTCACAAAACAAAAGATTAGAATGTGCACAGATTATGAGTCTGATTACATATGCAATACTGTACAAGTTTTGTCTCCTGATCTCTCCACTAAGGACATAATATGTTTCATCTTTTGCTCTCTGAGAAATATTTCTGAGATTGATCCTTGCAAGTAATCAGAGCTTGGCTCTATGACTCTGATAACACTGATTTCATTGTTATCTTTTTTATATTTCTGTTACATGAATAGATGTCTATATGCATAAATAAAGGAAAAGATAGGAAGTATAAAAAAAAGATGTAACATTTTGATGGTTCTGCTTTCTTAACTATGTATCAGTCTAGAGAAGTCATCCAATGAATTTCAGTAAACTAGGGGTTTTTCTAAGAAACTTTTGATCCTATACTTACCAAGATTGCATCTAATAAAACAACAACTATCCCTAAATATAGTAAATGAATACTACTGATCTGCCAACCTAAAAAAAGTGTCCTTGCCACTTATTAGCTGTGTAGAATGGGGGCAAATCTGACTCCAAACTCCCCTTTTAACCTTGTCTCATGCAACTCCTTATGAAATATTTTAAATTCAAGTCAAATTCTATTGCCTTTTCCTAGTTCTTCTTATCATGTCCTCTTTGATTATATTGCACTTTACTCATGACTGGAATGGACCCTCTCCTATCTCTAGTTGTTGCAACTCTTCCAGGAAGATTTTCATGATCATTTCCCATCCTCATCCTCCTGTTCACATGTATACTAATCTCAAATAAAAGTGTTCATTCCCTATACATATTTATCATATTACTTTGCTGAACCTATTCTTTACATTTATCTCAATACTATCTTAAACTATGTGTTTCTGAACTTTTTTGTCCTATTTGATGGTCAGTTCCTTGAGGACAAATTCTATTGAATGCCCAGTACAGAAAAGTACCAAAATACAGCAGTAATTTAATTGACTGTTACTTTGCAATCAAAGAAGATCATGATATCATGTGGATGATGACATGACCTGCACATTATGTTGATTAAAGTGAGGGGAATGTTGTGCAAAGACAATGTTCTCACCACCTCTTCCAGAAATATCTTAACCCAGAGTTATAATAATATAGGATACAGGATTTCTGGTGTTAGCCTGGATACAGGGGGAAAGTTTGGTCTTTTAGATGTAAATCTTTCTCATGTTATTGGGGCACAATAGCATACTGTACACAGAGTGTCAGTATGGTATTTTTATATGACAGATTTATGACAAGTAACCTGTCTCTTGATGGTCTATGCTACTCAAAGTTAGCAACCATACTCCTCTTGGAACTCAAACACTTTGGATTCCTGGAAGCTTCCAGGCTTCAAATCATCAACTTTCATTTTTTGATTAATAAAATCAGCCCATGTCTCTAGTGCCCCCTCCTTCCCAGATGCTCTTAGCTGAGTGTCCACTGGAACTTGAAGCATTTACTTTAAAAAATTTAGAGTGATCAAAGCAGGTCAGAGTCACCTATATACCCCAGCTAGGAATAATGGAATAGGACTCCAGTTCTATTTTTGTTGATTTTTGGAACTGGGTCATGATTAAGAGGGACAACTGAGGGACAGCTAGGTGGCACAGTGGATAGAGCATCGGCCCTGGAGTCAGGAGTACCTGGGTTCAAATCTGGTCTCAGACACTTAATAATTACCTAGCTGTGTGGCCTTGGGCAAGCCACTTAACCCCATTTGCCTTGCCCCCCCCCAAAAAAAAGTCTATGAGTCTGGGAGCAGTAATCAGAAGACCTACATGTAAGTGAGGTTCTTCCACTTATTTTATATTATCTTTAGCAAGTTAACTTCTCTAAGTTTCCATTTTTTAATCTGTATAATGAAAGGATTTGGATTTTATAGTTCTTTTACATTCTATTATTCTAATATTCCTTATTTTACAGGTTTATGATAGGGATCACAGGAATTGTTAGAAATCAAAATTTTTGTTAGTTTTTGTTAAAGTTTTTGAAAATTATAGAGTGTTATATAAAATGAGGTCAACAAATTAATTCAGTTCAATAGGCATTACTTAGACAATTACTAGTTTCCAGGCACTGTAGGAAATAATGCATATAACAAGAAAGTACAAACAGTCCCTGACCTCAAGGAACCCACATTCTGAAAGGAAGATAACATGCAGATGATTATTTTGTTCATTCATTTCAGTCATGTCCAACTCTTCCTCACTATATATTTGTTGATGCTTGTTTTTGTAGGGTTTTTTTTTTGCAAAAATATTTGAGTGATTTCCCATTTCTTCCCTCAGCTCAATTTGCAGATAAGGAAACTAAGGCAGAGTCACACAGCTACTAAGTGTCTGAGGTCAAATTTGAATACAGGTCTTCCAGGCTCTAGGTCTATCCCTCTATCCACTCTGCCACCCAACTGCCCTAAACAACTCTCTCTCTCTCTCTTTCTCTCTCTCTCTCTCTCTCTCTCTCTCTCTCTCTCTCTCTCTCTCTCTCTCTCTCTCTCTCTCTCTCTCTCTCTCTCTCTCCCCCCCATATGAAGATATGTAATATAAAATACATATGTATGTATGTGTATGTCAAATTAGAGGACAAATTAGAGATAAATTAGAGCTAATTTCAGAAGGAAAACACCAGGATGAAGGGCAGGAAATTCCTATTGCAGATGGTAGGACTTGAACTGACTCTTGAAGGAAGCCAAGGAAGTCAGTAGGCAATGGAGTGAGAGCAAATAAAAGATTTAGTTTATAACAGAAACATTTGAAACTATTGAATGAATTGAAGTTCAGGGATAATCAATGGATTTCAGTTATTTATTCTATATGTGTGAATCCCTCACTGTAGGATCCTCAGGACCTGAATAGTGATTTATCTTCATATTCCTCCCCATATCAGAGTATTTAAATATAATGCACTGTTTGTTAGCTGGATGAATAAACATTGCTCATAGTGCACAGAAACACAATTTAACAAATTATATCCCCAGGTTTTTCTCATTTTTTGCGATATATTAAATCCTTGTATATTTTCTGGGTAACTTTTCATATTAGGAAGTTTTTGCAAAATATATTGTCTACAAGTCTACCCATTCTTCTTTTTTATACTCCATGTTCTAACTGCATTAATAGACTATATGTATGTAACGCTAAGTTCCTGTAGCTTTAACTTCCTTATCTCTAGCATCTTTAAGTCCCAGAGAATAAAGGATTCAAAAGGTGTTGCAAAATGCACAAATACCTTTGACCTTATGATATAAAATCAAAATTTTTGAAGTCTTTTTATGCATTCTAAACCATAAGAAGATACCTATGAATTTGCAAAGTGGTCCATTATAAGAAACTCCCTCAAGAAATATATGACACAAGGAACTGCAGAGAAAAATAAGGAAAATTACTGTGACAGCCACACAGAGTTCTCACTGGGCTTTTCTGTTTTTCATCTTGTCAACCTATTCAACTATGCAATACTAAAACCAGTTTAGGAACATTAACCCTTGCTTGGGCAAGCTAAGTTAATACAGATTGCCTCAGTCTAGCAAAGAGACTGACACCTTCATTTGCTGTTGTTGCTGCTGTTTGTTTTTATTTTATTGCTGTTACTATTGTTTTGTTTTATTTCATTTTATTTTTTACAACATTCAGTCCTTCTTTCTCCAAAAATTAGATCCTGCTTTTCTTATTTCAGTAGCACATGCAACCATGTTACCTCCTGTGTGCCTTGGTTACTACCACTTCAACCAAAGGGAAGTAATGAAACCTAAATGTCATGACATATTAAAGATGTCTTCAGGATATGAATTCCCCTAAAGGGAGGATGAGAAGCTGTTCCTCTAGGGGCAAGAAAAAAAATTAATGAATCTCTTGAAAAGACCAAAAAAGTTGTTTGTGGTTTTGGGGACTTTATTCAAGGAAGGAAAATAGCAAGAGAGAAGAACATAAGGAAATGAAGGGATGTCTTTAAAATTATTTCTCTCTCTATCTCTCTATCTGTCATATAAGATAATTAAGCATTTGCTATTTTTTGCCAATTAAAAATAAAATCTCCTTAGGATTTTCCTGAGTTCTAGTTTCCCATAACAGAATTCTTAGAATTAGACGTTTTCAGTAAAGAGGATTTTCTTTTTCTCTAACTACGACTACTATTAGAGATCACAGGGTTTGGGGACTAAAAGAAATTTCAGAGATAATCTAGTGTTGAGACTTTTAATCTGTGTGTGTGTGTGTGTGTGTGTGTGTGTGTGTGTGTGTGTGTGTGTGTGTGTAATATGGGTTCAGTCAAAGATAGCCCTCTCTAATTATAATTTCTGCTCTTTAACCCCAGGCAGAATTCCTCCTGGGAATATCAGGATCTGGCTCCTGGAACTGAGACTATCAAAAGCATTAGTCACAAAACAGATTTATTAATATAATAAGAAAAATTAAATGAAGAATATCACTGAAGAACCTTAAATTCAGATAGAATAACAAATCTCTGCAGAATCTAGTCATTCTGTCCCTTACTTGATGAATAACTGAACAAATGTAGAATAGAGAAATATTTTAGCAAGAAAATAATTGGACCCCTTCCCTTTGGCAATCTGTTGAAGCCTGTGGACTATTTTCTTAAATGTCTTAAAATGTATTAAATTAAATATATTAAGTACAGAAGAAATCAATTATATTGATATATAGTTATTCAAATATTTTTTTAAAAGTTCAAGAAGCCCTGATTAACCCAATCTGCTCTCTCATTTTACAGATGGGGAGATTGAGGGGTAATAGGAATGTGCCCAAGAACAGTGATAAATCGAGGACTAGAACCTCTGTCTCCTGGCTCCCAGTACTATTCCCTTTTCACAACTGCATGTGAACAACTCCTATTCTAGCTTCTTGTAGAATTTTGTGATCATATGTCTGTCAGATAGTAACTTCTGATAGCCTTTCTCCACCAATAATCAGTCTCATTGTTAGTTTAAAGGCTGAAGTTCCATTACCTGTCAGTAAGTCAAAAACTATAGGATTGAATGTTATTTTTAGGCTTCTCTTAATGTATTTAGAAATGTCATAGAAAAACTCGGGCATCTGGACCTTTCGTACTTGAAAACCTCTGATTAAAAGAGTAAAACCTTAAATTCTTAGGGGATTATTGTCTGAGAGTAGTAAAAGGAATATTTACCCAATACAAGGGATTACTAAGCAGAAATTTGTTATTGTGTCCCTTGTGGTATCCCCTTTCAAGAGTTGAGATATGAAAAAATTTGGGAATTTATCAATGCTCTTACTCATTGCTAATGAGTTTAGTACTAGAAGTTAGGAGCCCAGCCAGAATTAACCATTGTAACAGAGATAGGTAGAAATTAGAGCCTGATTTCTGACAAATAAAATAGGTTCCATTAAGGACAGCCCTCTCTAATTATAATCTCTGCTGCTTACTTTAGCTCCAGGCAGAATTCTTCCTGGGAACATCAAAATCTGGCTCATGGAACTGAGGCCACCAAAAGCATTAGCCACAAAACAGATTTATTAAATGAAGAATATGAAGAATTAAATGAAGAGTATCACTGAAGAAGCTTAAATTCAAGTGGAAAAACAAATCTCTTCAGAATCTGGCACTGTCCCTTGTCTGATGAATAATTGGACAAATGAGAAATAGAGAAATACTTTAGCAAGATAATTATGGGCTCTTTCCAATACTAAAGTTCCTGCTTTATTGAAGTGTTAACTGTTCCCCTTCCCCCTGGGTTCTGCCATATCTGGCATTCACATAGTGGAGCATGTCTGTGCTCTCTCTAGGTCTGAGTTTCCATTTCTCACCACAGTACTACAGTTTCCTGGAATTGTAAAGGGGGACCTTTATCACTCATTGCATTTCCTATTACTCTCTGTTTAGCCTTGTGGATTCCCAGAATTTATCTGGCAATTCCTCATGGCAACTACAAGCAGAAAAATCTCTTTCCATTTTTCTATATGTTTATCACTCTGGCTCTATTATATCACACTGGAAAAGGAAAGGAATCACTTGGGTCCTTTTTGCCTGAATTCTTCTGTTGAATGCCCACTGCCCCTGTATGATAGGATCTGAAGGGGAGGGGGACAAGCATTTATTAAGCTGTGTGCAAGACATATGTACTTTACAAATATTATTTCATTTATTCTTATAACTACCTTGTGCTATAGGTGCTATTATTATTCCCCTTTAACAGTTGAGGAAACTGACACAGATTTTTATCTATGTCTTTCTATTCAATTTATCTATTTAATGATCTATCTATTCAAAATCTTTGTCTTCAATAACTTGCCTGGAGTCACATAACTAGTAAATGACTGAAGTCATATTTGAACTCAGGTCTTTCTGACCCCACATTCAGTACACTTACCACTGTGCCATATAACTAAAGGTCACATATAAATCAGTGCTACCTTCAAAGCTTTTCATATCATAACCCACTTTAAAGTCTGAAATCTTATCATTAGTGGTTGATGTTACATCTTTCAGCATATATTGTTATTATTCATATATCCCTGGAAACGATAATGCATTAATACAATATGAGTACCACTATGTTAGAATTAATCCACTTATTTATTTTCTTCCAACATGGTAACTAGCCTAGTGTCAAATTCTGATAAAATATGATAAAAACAAAATGTATTGAAAGGGAGACTGATTATATGTAGGTCATTGAAAGAGGAAAGGTACCATAATGAAGAGTCAGTCTTGAAACCTGCAAAACTAGGGAACTTAAAGGAAGGTACTTCATCAAGAATACCTTAGGAAATGCCAGAGTAGTCCACTGGGATAGATAAAGGATTAGAGACTTATAGCTCTAATTTCAGTATAATAAAAATCTCTCTGATGAGGTACTTCCCTCTACCATTGTTTACAATTTATAGATTTAGAGGACTACCTAGAGCACTGAGCAGTTAAATGATTAGCCCAGAGTCACAAAATCAGTATGTATTAGAGAAAAGACCTGACCAAGGTCATCCTGGTTCCCAGGTAGCTCACTATTAATCATGTCATGCTATTTTTCCATTATCGTACAAAATAAAATATTGAACATTGAGCCAGATCTGGTTGAGTATAATAAATATGATAAAAATAATAACTAATATTTATAAAACATCTACCTAAGTTCTTTAAAATTATTATATCATTTGTTCCTCCAATTAACCCTAGTGGGTAGGTATGATTTATCACCTTTTTATAGATAAGGAACTGAGGCAAACAAAAGTTAAGTGACCTGTCCAGAGTCACATAGTTAATACGTATCTGAGATCAGACGTGAATTTAGGTCTTCCTGATTCCAGGACTGATGCTCTATTTGCTGCTCACCTACCTGCCCAAATATAACATGAAAGTAACAAAACTTTATGCTGATTTCTAGAAATATTGATACCAAAACCAAACCAAAACAAAACAAAAAAACAAGCAACCCACTTTGGGTGTTGCACTAGAATTTTTGAAGGGGAAGGGGAAGATAGCTCTTCCTTCTTTTTTTTCCCCTTTAACAAGAATTTAAGTACACATAATTCTTTTTTTTTTTTGCATTTAGTCAAGATGTCATTAAAATTCATCCCTTTCCACAACCAGTGCACTAATACTGAGAGGCTTAAACAATCTGCATTTTGCTTCAATTGATTATTTATAAAAACTTGGGGGGGGGAAGGAAATATCATTTTTCTTCAAGGTCTCATTTCTCTGCAACATACACACACACTCAAAACAATCGTGTCTTTTAAATTTAAACAGCAACCACAACCATCCATTTAGTTTAGCTGTTATAGATAATTGCATTTATATATTTGTTTACAGCTACATTTACAGCCTTGGTTTACAGATAGTACAATTTTCTGTACCACTGCTCCATACAACCTAAAAGGGAATATGGATAGGGAAATTGCTCAGGGTTCTAAATGGACAACCACACTATTGTCACTTCTTAAACTTTCAAATAGAGAGCCATGATTCCCTCAAGACCTAAAAGAGTTAAACTGTGGAAATATTTCTGGCGAGAGTCTTTTCACAAGCATTTAAAAGAAACTGAACATAATTTGACTGTTACCAGATTCCTTTTCCCCCTAGAACCAAAAGAGAGGTGAGAGACAGTAGGAGATTGAGGTCTTGCTGACCTGGCATAGCTTATAGGAGAGAATCCAATTTAATAAATAATTAAACAACAATTCCTCTCCAGACCTGTCTTGGGCCAAGCCAGACTTGCCAAAACTCAGATGAATATCAATTGGACAATGTTTTTGGGAAGTGAGAAGATGAGAGCAGAAACTTCCAAGTCTTTCTAGGCCACAGAATAGTGAGTAACAAAGTCAAATATAGAGTTCCTGGAAGCACATTTCAGATACCAATTAAATGCTCACTGGGCCCTTACATTAGCAAGATATTTTAAGTAATTCATGATCACTTAAAAACAAAACAAAATAAAACAAAACAAAGCAAGCAAATAAATAAAAAACACTATAGGATAGTGAAGCTTATATCACTAATATTTTAAGTTGGAATCACAAGAAAGTTTTGTGAGAGATATAATAATAAAGATCAGTAGATATCTAAGGATAACTATCTTCAGATATAGAACTATCTTTAGGCAAAAATAGTTGTGGTTGGATACCCAGCATAGAGGCAGTTTAAGTCCTGGGTGAGGGCAACAGAATTCTGTAATGATAGTTGGATAGTTTGGCTATGTAGCAGAAGACTGTAGTATAAACGGCAATTTTCTGAAGGGCATCATGTTCTTCATCTCCTGCTATACTGGTATACCTGGGCAAAATCCTGTTTGTCCTGTTCTAGGTATGGTTCTGTTTCTAACACTGAACTTCTAAGAATGAGTTCAGATGAGCTAAAATCTAAATACCGAGAAGCCAAAGAATCAACTTTGCAGATCATTTCCCCAAATACTCCCCTAAACTAAGCTCCATAAATGTGCTGAACTGACCTTTGACTGATTCTGTTTTTTTGGTTTGTTTGTTTGTTTGTTTGTTTTTGCAGGGCAATGGGTTAAGTCACTTGCCCAAAGTCACACAGCTGAGTAATTACTAAGTAATTAGTAAGGCAGAATTTGAACTCAGGTCCTCCTGATTCCAGGGCTGATACTCTATCCACTGTGCCACCTAGCTGTCCCCCCCCACCTTTTCACTGTTTCTGGACAGAGGTGTATGCAGTCCCATGGCAGATGTTTGCTGTGGTTTTGAAAACAGGGCATATCAAATTACCTGCCTCCATGGAAAGCATGGTAGACTAATTAATTGGTTGTTTTCAGTCTTCACTATCTCCTGTAATACTAACAGAGGGATAATCAGGAAAGAAAGCACTGACCAACTAGCACTTTCATTTGTGCATTGATGTTTATTTGTTCAGTTAAAGTACAATTGCAAAGTTATTAAAATTATTTATTCTTTTTGTCTAACAATACCTGTCAGGGGAATGAAAACCTGAGCCACTGTGGACATTACACTTAATTGCTTTAATCTGACTTTTTCACTACTTTACCTTTTCCCTCCCTTAATGGGTTTAGAATGCTCACATATACCTGGTGTTTCTAGGAATAACCTGGAAGTTATTTAGATTTTGCATGGAAAGAAAAATAATATCTCACCAGGACAACCATGACAAGTCCTACTTTGTTTTGCTTTGTTTTTTTGTTTTTGTTTTGCTTGTTCAGTTAGATTAACCAAGACTCCAAGAGAACAGATGTCTTCTGAGACTAAATGAATTCTCTTGTTTTATTTCTTGTTTATGAAGAGGGGAAGATGATGTTGGGCTGATGGTGGTAAGAATAAGCAGTTACTTTTCCATGTTCTCTATCCTACTATTCCTGCTATCCCAACAGATTGGTTAATTCTCTCCAGAAGTCACTCAGCAAGAGTTCACCTTTCCTGAAGTCCATGAGAGTTATCTCCAACATGTCTGTTTGAGTTGGAATAGTAATTTCAGAAAGCCACAACAAACTCAACACAGTTGAATACCACTGTGGGTATATGAAGTCCAAGATTAACTTTGGGTCTAATACAATATGCCTGTGTCCTGCATTGGGTCTCAGGAGAATTATATCTGGTCAGTCCATTTACCAATTAGTCTCTTAATATGAGTTCATGTTTCTTACCATTAGTAAAATTAACATCATTTTTGAGGCTCAGTTTCACCATTGGTGTCAACATTCTTTAAATCTTCCCTATGTAAGATTGGAGTGTGACTATCGTGTGTTCCCACAAATCTTGTTGCTGAGTCTTTGCTCAATCCATTGAGTCATACCTCAGGTACTCATGATTGTGAGAGCTAAGACTATCTTTTTTTTAAATTTCAATTTCGATACTGGGTGATGGTGCCAGTGGTAATGTCACTTTATACATGAATGAGGGAGAATGTAATGACTGATCCATGACTGTTCCCTATCAATTTTTTTTCCTGAGAATGGAGAGAGCCTGCCTTCTGTTTAATAAATATGACTTTTAGGGCTTGAACTTATTCAAGAATTTGCTTTTCATCTTCTTGTGGTGATTTTTGCTTAGAATAATGACCAAACCCCACACCAAACATTATCATTTCACAATGGTCTGCCTCTAGGTCTCCCTCTCACAGTCACATTGACTAAAGTAGATTGAGGTTTTGTTTGTTTTCTGTTATAATACTTTTCCTCCATGCCTTTGTGGTCACTCCAACTCAGGTCACTTAAAAAGATGAAGGGTTCATAAGGATCATAAAATTTAATTAGAAGGAATTTTAGGAAAAACTAACCCAGTGCTCTCATTTTTAGATGATGAAACCAAGTCCAGGAGAGTTTAAATAACTTGCTCAAGGTAACATATAGAGATAGCATTTGAATCCCAGTTTTGTGATTCCAAATTTAGTGTGCCTTATGTTGTACTATGATTCAAAGATTAAACTTATTTTTTCAATCTTGAAAAATAGAATTGAGACCAGAGGGTACAAGAACTAGAGTAGCTAATTTCAATTCAATTTAGGGGGAAATATTCCAAACTACTAAAAATTACATTTTTTTACATAGAGAGATAGTATAGCACATGTATAGAGAGCTGATGACAAAGTCAAAAAGATTTGATTTGTGTCTGGGACTCTCTATGACCCAAGGCAAGTTAAGTCAGTGAACCATTCAGCACTCTAGACAATTCTTTTGAAATAGAATTTGTAGGGAAAATACCAAATCTCAGAGGTAAAAGAAAGTTTTCTCACGTGGAACCTTCTCACATAGACTAATGGAATCAAAGGTCCATTCCCTATTCTGAATGTATCATATAATATAATATATGTATGCATACATATGTATCACATGTCATCTCTCCATAGAAGATAAGTTTCTTTAGGGTACAACATGTTTCATCTTTGTATTACCAGAGGCTTGCCAAGTACCTAAAATATAGTGGCACTTAATAAATACTTGTATGATTGAAAGTGGAGAGTTTCTTAGAACTTTACCATCTCATACCTATCAGATTGGTTAATGTGATAGAAAAGGAAAGTGATGAACACTGGAGAGGATGCAGAAAAGTGGGACACCAATGCAGTCAGTTGAGTTGTGAACTGGTCTGTATCTCCACTCTGGAGAATAATTTGGAATTATTTACAAAGAGTTATAAAATTGTGTATTCTCTTATCCCAATAGGATTAGTACTTGTTTTATATACTGAAGAGATAAAAAAGAAAATTATATATATATATATATAAACATGTCTATATATACATGTATGGACATGTATGCCAATGCACATATGCACACACATGCATATGTATGTATGTGTGTGTGTATGTATGTATTAGTTCTTTTTATGGTGGCAAGGAATTGGAAATTCAGGGGATGCCCATCAATTGAGGGGTGACTGACCAAGTTGTGTTATAATTGTGATGAAATACCATTGTGCAGTAAGAAATGATCAGTATGGTTTCAAAAAAACCTGAGAAGACACAAAACTGATGTTAAGGGAAAGTGAAAAGATTGAGGAGAATATGGAAGATAATAGCAGCAATATTGAAAGGATGATTGATTATGAAAGACTTAGCTACTCTGATCAAGACAATGATCCAAGAAAATTCCTAAGGACCCATGAAAAAAAGCTATCCAGCTCCAGAGAATGAACTGATGAAGTCTGAGTGCAGTTTGAAGCATGATTTTTAACTTTCTTTTTCTCATTTTTTTGCCACATAGCTAATATGAAAATACACGTTTCATACTTTTTCATGTTAAATTTATAGTACTTTGCTTGTTCTCTCATTGAGTGCAGGAGGGAAGGAACAGAGGAAGAGAATTCAGTACTCAAAAAAATTGTTTAATGAATATTAAAGGAGGCAGGACTCACCTAAGTGCTCCCCCAAACCCCTCCTTTAAAGAATGACTCTAAGCAAATTCTAATGTGGCAGAACCTACAAAAAGATAGATTGAAAACATTTTCCAGTCCAACCAAACTTAGAAGATTGGCAGGAAAGAACAGTTTTACTAAGGTAAGAGAGGGCTGCACTGCAGTAAGGACCAATGCAGCACTGGCCTGGCCCCAGCAAACCAGGAACAAACATGAGAGTCACTAAATTAGCAGCAGCAGCACCTGCTTCTGAAACTCTCGGCCCACAGACAGTAAGGGGTTGAACTTTCTGGTTAGTAGAAGATGGCAGGAGTCTCTTTGCTAGCAGTAAGACAGAATTCTGTTGCTTTGCCAATACTCCAATCTGGATCACAGTACAGGACAAGGAGGAGCACTAGCACACTACAGTTTATAACTGCCAAGGACAATGTCTTCATTGTCCATCTCTATGAAGGTAAAGAGAATAGATTGTCCTCTGACAATGAAAGGGGCACTTTACTCTTAGTCATTGCTGGCAAGATCCTTACTAGAGTCTTCTTTAATGGACTGATCCTTCACCTGGAAGTTGCTCACCTACCTGAGAGCCAAAAGAATTATAAAAAAAGAAGAGAATGTGAAATATCTCATTGGAAAAATAACTGACCTGGAAAATAGATCCAGGGGAAATAATTGAAAAATTATTGGTCTATGTGAAAGTCATGATCAAAAAAGAGCCTAGACTTCACCTTTCAAGAAATTCTCAAGGAAAATACCCAGATATTCTAGACCTAGATGGTAAAATAGAAATTGAAAGAACGCACCAGTGACCTCTTGAAGAGATCCCAAAATGAAAACCATCAGGAATATTATAGCAATTTCCAAAGATCCCAGGTCAAGCAAAAAATTTTTCAAGCAACAAGAAACAATTCAAGGATTGTGGAACCACAGTCAGGATAACATGAGATTTAGCAGTTTCAACATTAAAGGATCACAGGGTTTGGAATATGATGTTCTTGGAGGCAAAAGAGTTAGATTACAACCAAGTATAAACTACCCAGCAAAAATAAGCATAGTATTTCAGGGGGGAAAAAGATGAATATTCAATGAAATATGGAACTTTCAAACTTTTCTGATGAATAAACAACAACTAAAAAGAAAATCTGATTTTTACATACTCAGGAAAACATAAAAAATAAACAGGAAAGGGAACTCATAAGGGACTTAATAAGGTTAAACATTTACATTCCTACATGGGAAGATGATACTAGCAACTCACAAGAACTTTCTCCTAATTAGGGGAGTTAGAAGTAATTATATAGAAAGAGGGTACAGGAGTGAGTTGAAAATGGAGGGATGATATCTAAAAAAATAACATTAACAAGAGAAAGTAATATACTGGGAGAAAGGAAGATGGAGAAGTAGAATTAGATAGATTATCTCACATAAAAGAGGCAAGAAAAAGCTTTTACACTGAAGATGAAAGGAGGGAGGTGAGGGGGAGTGAAAAAATTGGCTCAAAGAACTGACTCAAAGAGGGAATGACATACACACTAAATTGGGCATAGAAATTTATCTTGCCCTACTACAAAATAGGAGGTGAGAAAAATAAAAGAATGAGGGGCAGGTGATGGGAGGAAAGAGCAGATTAGAGGAAGGGGTAGTCAGAAGCAAAACACTATTGAGGAGGGTCAAGGTGAAAGGAGAAAGAGAATAGAATAAATGGGGAAAACAGAATGAAGTTAAATACATTAGCAATACTAACTGAAAAAAATTTCAAAGCCAATTTCTCTTATAAAAACCCATTTCTCAAACATGTAGAGAACTGAGTTGAATTTGTAAAAATAAGATCCATTCTCCAATTGATAAATGATGAAAAAATATCAATAGTTTTCAGATTAGGTAATTAATGTTATCTGTAGCCATAGGAAAAAAATGTTCTAACTTACTATTCATTGGAGAAGTGAACATTAAAACAAAACTGAGGAACTACTTCATACCTATTAGATTTGCTAATAAGACAAAAAAGAATAATGACAAATGTTAGAGGGGATGTGGGAAAAAATGAAATATTAATGCATTGTTGGTGGAGTTGAAAACTGATTCAGCCATTCTGTAGAGCAATTTGAAACTATGCCCAAAGGGTTATAAAACCATACATATACTTGAAATAGCAATATTCCAGAAGAGATTAAAAAAACAAGAAGGAAAAGGACTTCTAGGTACAAAAAAATAGTAGCTCTTTTCTGGTGGCAAAGAATTGTAAATTGAAGTGATGCTCATCAATTGGGGAATAGCTAACAAATTGTGGTATGTGAGTATGATGGAATACTATTCTGATATAAAATATTATCATACTCAGAGAAATAACTGATGGTGTCCAAATACAGATTGATGTTTACTTTTTCTTTTGTCTTTATTTTTCTTGAGGGTTCTTTTTGGTATATATTTTCTTTCATAACATTACTATTACAGAAATGTTTTGCATGGCTATACATGTATAATATATATTGAATTTACCTTTTCAATGAAGTTTGGGGGAGAAGAAGAGAAAGAATTTGGAAGTTAACATTACATGTATCTGGAAAAAATAAAATGAACTAAAAATGAATAAATAAGTAATAAATAAATCAAACTTTTTTAAAAAAGAATTCCTCAGTTATGGAAGGTCTTCAACCAGAGACTGTTTGAATATTTGTTGGGGATTTTGTGCAAGGGATTCATGCTATAGATACAATTTGGACTAGAAACAAGAATCTAGGGCCCATGAACTTTTAAAAATAGTTTGATCACTACATTTCAGTATAATTGACCTTCTTTGCATTTAAAATCATTATTCTGAGACAAGGTCCTAAAGGGATCTATAATTCAAAAATGGTTAAGAACCCCAGATAGCAGTAATGATAAAGACATCTATTCAGTTCTTTATATATCATCTACTGATACAACAAAGCTTCAAGGCAGTATACTTAAATGTTATATCTTTATGTTTCCACACACATAAATGTGAAGGAAACCATGTTGAGAAAATGCCTTCCTCAGGGTATATGCAGTTAGTTCCTGAGAGAAGTCGAATTCAAATCCTTCTTTCTGACCTCCAATCTAGTTACTTTGCCTAGTATGCCACCCATTTTCTCCTTTTTATGTTATAATCTCATGACTCCATTATTTTAGCCACTAAAAGAGTTGCTTGTCTGTTCCATTAATGTCCACTTCTTCATGTATGTAGTCCAAAAAAGTGGATTAATAATGAGTGTAGCTGCAAAAATGGATTTCTTCTGCTCATGAAATGTGATGCTTCATTGTAACCATTTAAAAGATAATAACAATAATAACACAAAAAATTTTGAAGTGAGAAAACCGAGGCAGACAGAGATTAAACAACTTGGTCAGTGTCATTCAACTGGTAAATATTCAAGTTTCAAATCTAGCACTCATAAATAGCATAATTTTGCCTGCTATGTCACTACTAAAGAAGTAGATATCATTGATAGTTCTATACTCCATATCCCTGAGGATGACATTTAATTGTCACTACTCCCTCCCACCATATTTCAAGAGCTAGGTTTCTTCTGACTGTCTGGCAGACTAGAGTGCTGGGTCAATTCTTTTGTCTCAAATCCTCTAGAAAAGAAATATATTTTAGGGTCAACTACATATATTCTGCAAATATAAAACACTGCAAGTTTTATTTGTGATAGTGGCAGGTGTTTTTCTACTTCTGATTCATCTTGTCATACTTGTGTATGTTGGTTAGCAAACACTCTTTGAAAGAATCTTCTTAACAGGTGGACTAAGTTGTACTTGTTCCCAATCACTTGCACTAGTGATTCTATTTGCCAATTGAATGCTCTCCTCAGGCTTTGATTCCAATTTGGCCAGTGCTCAAAAGAACAATTGAAACTCTACCAAAATGAACACTTTTGAAAACTTAAAGACTCTGATAATCAAAAAGATCAATCATTACTCCAGAAGACTAATAGATAATGAGTTATGCAATCTACATTCTGATAGATTATGATTTTTGAGATACAGATTGAAATATTTTTATGTAGTGAATTCAGAGATTTGCTTTATTCAAGTGACATAAAGATTAGTTAGTAGTAAAGTTTATTCTCTAGGATTTATCATAAAACCTATAGGTGGAAACCATCTATCCAAGATGACCACTCCAACAAAGAGAGGAAGGAGTATTGATCTTAAATAAAGGATAAGAGAAATCTTTAACCTCCTAGGACACCCATCTATTATGTTGCACAATATTAGGTTGCACAATGCAATCTAGCCTAAATGAGGAGAAATTGTTATCTCTTCCTGCATTTAAAGTATAATGAGAGCAGGACAAGTTTTCCATTTTCCTAATCATTTATCTTCTGGAGTTTGTAATTAACATATGGGGAGGGGCAGCTAGGTGGCACAGTGGAGAAAGCACTGGCCCTGGAGTCAGGAGTACCTGGGCTCAAATCCAGTTTCAGACACCTAGCTGTGTAGCCTTGGGCAAGCCACTTAACCCCATTTGCCTTGCAAAAAAACTAAAAAAAAATTAACATATGGGGAAATAATGTTTCATTTCTTACAAGAGAAAGAAATCAGGCTTTTTACCAAGAAAATATGCTTGAAATACTTGTTTTCTCAATTCTTACATCCGCAAAACAAAAGACATATAGTGGAACTGTTAAATAGACATTTCATCTTTACCTTAGCTTTGCACTGTCCAAACAACTACTATCAAGAATCTATGATTTTACCTGTACTCAGGGAAACAAATATTAAACAGAAACAGTATTCTTGGATCATGACTCAGATTGTGCCATGTGGTAGCAACTCCCAAAGGTTTGTTTGTGGAGAGGTGATCACTTTCCCCCTCCCAATTAGGAGACATCTTAGAGATTACAAACAGTTCTATGTCATGTGTTTCAAAGAGAGGAAGAAGGAGTATTTCTCCTTTTACTGAGTTAAAAGTTCTACTTATCTCAGGGATCATCATCATTCTAAAAGTCTAAGGGGATTGTTTTGCCATTCCAAAGTGTAAGTCTTTTTGCACTTATTTTGGGAAGTGACCAGGAAAGACAAGCTTTCCTTCATGTGTGTTGTTAGGGAGTATGCTCAAGTCAGAGGACACAGATGGGCATGAGTGGTGAAAGGTACTAATTACGCTCATCACGGAAAGAAAACAACAAAAAATTAGTAAACTTTATTATGAAAACAAGGATTCATGTCCTCAAATATAATTGAAGTTCATGTTTCAATTAAATCTCTCTCTCGGGATACTGTTATAATTACCAAAGATTTTTTAAAATTGATCTATCCTTTCCCTTTTCATAAAAGTAGCAAATCACTGCTGAATTTCCTCTAGTAGCCCAGATATCTGTGAAAAATTCTGCACAATGAAATATGTGTACTCTCTGGGAAAAATTAATTTTGTAAACATTTTAATGAAAAAGAACACAATTTCTAGTTTGTTTTTTAAAAGAAAGAACATACTCTATTATGCAATTTGAAAATGCTTCTCAAAATTAATAGGAAAAAAAATCCTTCATATTAGCAGTATGAATGCAGAAGGACAAATACATTATTCAATCTCCATATGCCCCAAAGCCTTTGTTTGTTTTGTTAGAAGTGGATGGAATAAGGGAAAAATAGGATTGTTCAATATAAAACTACTTGTCTCAGAAACCATCATGGTACTAAGAATCTAAGAGAATTATGATGTCACATCAAAGTGTAAGTCCTTCAGCACTGAGCAACTTTCATCATGGAAAGTGACCAGGAAAGACAAGCTCACCTTCCTGTGTATTTTTATGAAGTATGCTCACTCCAGAGCAGATTTTGTAGAATATTTGAATTTTACAAATGAAATAATCGTTATAAACATAATCAAAATGTAACCTTTATAATTATTGAAGACTGTCAAATATTTTTATGAGCTGGGGTTATATTTATTTAGTGTAACTAGTAGAATATTAAAAATATGTAAGAAACTAGATGTTTTGTCTTCCTTAATGTCAAATATTTTTCAATTCCTCTTTTGCATTCTCTGAGGATGCATGGTGACAAGAACCATAAATCCTAGACTTTCATCAGTGTCAGGAACCTATACCTTCTGATGTTTAGTTCCCAAATCTTTGAATTTCCCCATACCCTGAGGAAAGCAAAATATTTTAGAAATAATTCTTTTTATATATTTATTTTTATTTATACATTACTAAAATATTCCTGTTTAAGAGTTAACATAATACCCCCTCCACCACAAAAAAGATGAAACCTCATGAGAAATAAAGTGAAAGAAAGAGAAAAAATGTGTTTCAATCTGTGTTCTGATACCATCAACTCTGTCTTGGGTAGATCACATTCTTTATCATAAGTCCATCGTAGAAGTTACTTCCATATTTTTCCACAGTTGCTCTTGCTGATTGTAATTAGCTCCATTCATTCCTCCCCATTACCATCTATTACATTTTCTCTCTTCTTTCACTTTGTCCCTCTTCAAAAATGTGCTGTGGGGTAGCCAAGTGGCACAGTGGACAGAGCACCGGCCCTGGGGTCAAGAGGCCCCAAGCCCACATCCCACCCTAGAGACCTAGCAACCACCCAGCCCCTTGTTCCTGGACAGGCCACCCAATCCCAACACCTTGCAAAAAGTAAAAAAGAAAATGTGTTTTATCCTCTCCTATGATCTATCCTCTCCTCTATCATTCACATCCCCCTCCCCCATGCCCTTTCTCTCCTCTTTCCTCTAGATGTCTATTCCTTATTGAATATGTATACTATTTCCTCTCTGAGCCATTTCTGATGAGAATGAAGGTTCGCTCATTTCCCCCTCAACTCCCCCCTTCCATACCATTGCAAAAACTACATGAAATATCTTTTATATGAAATATCTTAGCCTATTCTACCTCTCCTTTCCTCTTACTCCCGGCACATTTCCCTTTCACCCATTGACTCCAGGTTTACAATATATTATATATTCAAATTCAGCTCTTTTTTGTGCTTCATCTATAAAAGCTCCTTCTACCTGTTCTATTAAATGAGAAGGGCCATATGAGTATTATCAGTATCATCTTTCCATGCAGGAATACATGCAGTTCATCATCATTAAGTCCCTCATAATTTACCCTTCTCATTCACTCTATGCTTCACCTGAGTTCTATACTTGAAGGTTAAACTTTCTGTTCAGCTCTGGTCATTTCAACAGGAACATTTGAAATTCCCTTGTTTCATTGAAAGTCCATCTTTTCTCCTGGGAGAAGATGTTCAGTTTTGCTGGGTAGTTGATTCTTAGTTGTATTCCAAGCTCTTTCGCCTTCCAGAATATTATATCCCAAGCCCTACGAGCCTTTAATGTAGTTGTTGCTAAATCCTGTGTGATCCTAACTGCAGCTCCATGATATTGAATTGTATCCTTCTGACTACTTGTAATATTTCCTCTTTGACTTGGGAATTCTGAAACTTGGCTATAATATTTCTGGGGGTTATTTTTTGGGGGCAGATCTCTTTCTGGGGGAGATTAGTGAATTCTCTCAGTTTCTATTTTACTTTCTACTTCTAGAATATCAGGGTAATTTTCCTGTATGAATTCTTTAAAAATGAGCTCAAAGTTCTTTTCCTGACCATGACTTTCAGGTGTCCCAATAATTTTTAAATTATCTTTCCTGAATCTGTTTTCCAGATCGGTTGTTTTTTCAATGAGATATTTCACACTTTCTTCTAATTTTTCATTCTTTTGTTGTTGTACTACTGTGTCTTGATTTTTTGCAAAGTCCTCAGCTTCCTTTAGCTCCATTCTACATCTGAAGGATTTGTTTTCCTCAGAGAACTTTCTTATCTCCTTTTCCATCTGGCCAATTCTGCTCTTTAAAGCAGTCTTCTCCTCAATAATTTTTTGAACTGTTTTTATCCATTTTATCTAAGCTGGTTTTTAACATCTTATTTTCTTCAGTATTTTTTGGATCTCCTTGACTAAGCTGCTGACTTCATTTTCATCTTTTTCCTGCATCTCTCTCATTTCTTTTCCCAATTTTTCTTCTATCTCCCTTACTTGATTGGAAAGCATTCTTAAAGATGAAAGTTTCACTGACTTCATTGTCACATATTCATTCAATAACTCTATAAATAAACATTTATTAATTTATATATTAAGAATTCAAAGATAATAGTTTCTATACTCAAGAACATTACATTTTATAATAACAGTTCTCATTGCTATTGTGAAGAATTGAGCTCATACACCTGGTGCATACATCAAGTGAGTGCTAGATGTATGCATTTAACCCTTTGCAATCAGAGGTAAGATTCTGCTCTGCCTCACTTATTGCCCCCCCACCCCATATTCTGTAAATGCCAGAGAAGAAACTGTGGAGTTTAAATGAAAATCAAAGTTTACTATCCAAGTTTCAAAAGGTATGCCACTTTCCCTCTCTAATTTTTTCTTACATTTGAATTTCATTCTTCTTTCAGAATATGATCCTTATGAATCTATGTTTAACATAGTTATACATATAGAGCCTATATTAGATTGCTTTCTGTCAAAGGGAGGGGGGAGGGATGGGGGAGAGAGAGAGAAATGTAAAACTCAAAATCTTGCATAAAATCTACTGTAGAATGTAGTTGGAAAAAACAAATAAAATATTTAAATATTTTCAAAAAGGCAATATGGATATGCAAAAATGAAAGGTAGCTTTGGAGAGGAAGGAACTCATGGATATGGGGACCAGGAAAATCTTCCTTCAGAAAGTGGAATTTAAACAGAATCTTAATGTAAGTCACAAATTTTAAGAGGTAAAGATAAGGGGAGGGAGGAGGTGGAGGGAGAGAGAGAGAGAGAGAGCAAGAGAGACAGAGACAGAGACAGAGACAGAGACAGAGAGACAGAGACAGAGAGACAGACGGAGAGAGGCAGAGACAGACAGAAAGATAGGCAGAGACAGAGAGACAGAGAGAAATGAGAGACAATGATTGACAGACAAATTCAGAGACAGAAACAAAGTAAGAGAGAGGATAGACAGACATAGAGACAGAGAAGAGAAAGAAGATGAGAGGAGAGGGACTGAAGGGGAAGAGAGGAAAAAAGAAGAGATAAAAAAGAAAGGAGATGTAGACAGAGGCAGAGAGAGAAACAGTCAAAGAGAAAAAGAGAATGTGTTAAGCAATGTGAAAATTCTACCAATACAATCTTATCCACAACATTACTGAAAGGGGGTCAGCCTTTCCTAAAAGTCCTAGTTAATAGGTAATCTGCCTCCATTCTGAGACACCTAAGTTTGCTTTTGGAGAATTAAATTGTTTAGAAGTTTTTCAACCCTTATTTTCTTGGTTCTTGTCTTCCATTTTGGGCCTTAATTCCATTGTTTCAATTTCTACCTTCTAGGATGAATCTGACTGTGTCTAAATTCTTTTCCAAATTTTAACTTTTCAAATAGATGATGATATTTTAATCCTCATTTAAGTCATCTCTTCTTCAGGTTAAATATTCACAGTTGCTTTAGCCAGTCCTCTAATACCATATTGTTTCATCATTGCGTTCTTTTGGAAATATACATATTAGACTCATGAAAATGTTTTTCTGAACTGAATCATACAATTTTAAATCTTCTAGATAGTGTATATATATATATATATATATATATCGTTTTTTAAACTTTGATGTGATATGCAAATGTCATCTATTTTTATTATTTATTAATTCCTCATAGAATTTCTCCTTTTCTATGATAATATCATTTCTTTTTCTTCTTAAATTGATTCTTCCCCAAATCTCCTCCAGTATTCTTCTACCTTGAAATCTTGCATTTCTTAATTTTAGTAAATTTTCTTTATATGCAGTAGTATTCCATGATCCACTGTCATCTGCTCTTTGATTTGTTCTTATTTTATTCATCCTCTCATTTAATGGTCTTTTGGGATCTTGACCTGGTCATCCAAGGTAATTTGCTATCCTGTCACACTTGTGCTAATTTTGCAAAATTTCTGCAAATTTTGCAAGAATACTCTCTATGACTTTATCCAGGTTATTAATAAAAATGATAAATACTCCAAGACCAAGGACAGATCATTGGAAAATTCTAATAGAGCTTCCAAATTGACATCAGTGTATTAATGATTAGTCCTGAGGACCAAACATCCAACCAACTCCATATATATCTCCCTGTTCTATCTCTCACATATCTCCCCATCTTGTTCACAAGGGTCTAGTTAGACTTGATCAAATGTTTTGTGGAAATGAATATATTATGTCTATGGAATCACTTTGAAGTACTGGTCTTGTTATTCTGTGTTTGTTTTTTCCCCCTTTTTAAGAAAAAAGAAACAAATTTAAATCAGTAAGACCAGCTTTTTCTTAAGGCATACAGATTTATGGTTATCAATACTTCCTTTTCTTTTTTAAATAGCAACAAAAATTATTTTAATATTTTTCTAGGAACCTTGCACATAAATTAACTTAAAACGTTGAAGGCTAAATCTTTGGCTTCTTTTGAAAACTGAATTTTTGTCAGTCCTGTGACAACTCTCTGATCCTCCAGTTTTTCAAAGCCTATCAAAAGCAATCTGTCAATTCTTCCAAAACATGAATGTGCAGTTTATCTGTAACACATGATTTAAACTTTTGGGGAAAAATCAGTATTCTCTTACAATTTCCTCATTACCTTTGATTTCAACTTCCTCAAAATACTGGTTTTTTAAATTTATTTGTTTCATCTTCCCTAGTCCAATGATCATTCTTTTCAGAAGAGAAAGGAACACAGTAAATAATTCATATTTCTTCTTCCATTATCGTCATTCTGTCTTCTACAAATAGGGATCTCAAATCTTTTGCCCTCCAGACAGCTTTTGGAAATCTTTTTTTGCCTACAATTGAGAGAAAATATTATATAGTCAAAAAGACTTGGTTTCAAGTTCATCCTTTGATTCATATTGACAAGGTGTTCCTGGGCAAGGAGTTTAAACTCCTTGCAGCAGCCATTTCTATGACAATAAGTCAAAGAAGACTTGTACATCAGATGCATTTGTAGAGGAAAGTTTTTCTAGTGAATTCTTTGTAAGAAGTATGGAACCAAAAAAACCCCATTAATTGTTTATTCTGGGTTTTAATATTTCTGGAAATGTTTCAAAATAATAATGCTACTTTTGGGTATTTATCCTTAGTTATCTGGCAGCTGTGTGACCATAGCTAAATAATTAGCATCTGCCTACCTCACTTTCCTTACTGCAAAATAGAGCTAATAATAAGATTCATCTCTTAGAATTGTTGTGAGGATAAAATGATAAGATAATTGTGAAATACTTTGCAAATCTAAGGCCCTATTTATGTAAATGCTCACTTATATATCTCTCTAGGTAATCCCCATTTTCTTCTCTTGAAAATAATTTCTACTTATGTCATCAGAGACTTTTCTATTCCTTTGTCACTTTCCCTTAAGGAATATTAGACTGTGATATTCTACTTGTCTTTGAATCCAATTCTGGGGAAACCTAGATATGAGCAACCAAGGTTTTGCTCAGATTTCCCCAATAATTTTTCCTAGGAAGGGGAGAATGAGCCAAAGAGAAGACTCATCTTTTTCTGGAGGTAGGGTAAAGATGAAAACCCAGGATTGAACTGGGGTTTGTATGAACCAAAATACTTTGGGGAGTGGGAAGGTTAATCGTAAACATAAGCAAAAAAATTATTTTAGAAGCAATTTACAGAATTCAGCAAAATTGCAGTCCATCTAGTCACCACATATGTCTAAAAATGGTCCTAAAAATTCTCTGGGGGTCAGACAAGTCTTTCTTAGTAGAAGAATCTCCTAATCACTGACATCAACACATTCCAAGGGGAAAAGGATTGTTCAAAGGTCCTAAGAATAGGTCTGATTCTACTAGCATTGCCACAAAAAATTTGTATCATACAGGTACTTTGGAGTTTTTGTTTTGGAATTCTTCTTAAGCAAAAGACCTTGGATGATGGGATTCAAAAATGCTAAGAAGTTGGAATAGTCTTATCCCAGGACTTTTAATCTGGAGAGCTTCTGAATCATCTTGAGTCCACTTTTCCATAGTAAGGATTGAACCACAAGATCCTATCCATTTTTGGACCTACTTTTGAAAAAAAGCTTACCGAACAAATATACCAGTATTTTATTCATGCTTTTCAACAGGAAAGAGAGTGAGAGGGAGAGACAGAGAGAGAGAGAAAAGCAGAAACAGATAAACTGAAACAGAGACAGAGAGAGGAGAGAGAGAAGAGGGAGAGAGGAGAGATAAAAGATGGGAAGAAAGGAGAAAGGAATGAAGGAGGGAAAGAGAAGCAGAGAAACAGACAGAGAAACAAGACAGAATCAGACACTCAGAGAAATAGAAAGAGATAGAAATAAAAGGAGACATAAAGACAAAGAAACAGAAATAAAATCAAAGAGAAAGATACAGAGAGAAAGAGAGACCTGCAGAAAAAAGAGAAAATTTAGTGTAGAGATGATTATTTGTATGTGGGGAGGGGCTAGGAGAAGAGAATAAGAGTTAAGGCTAGGTTCTATGGATCCAGAGGTTGGTTGGGAATTTTGTATATGTGTCAATGTTGTGTTGTTATAATGCCTACTCCTATCTCACACAACAAAAGTATTTGAGGTTATAGTAAGAAAGTTTGTTTATAATCTATATTGTAGACATATATGAAGAGCAGATGTTTGAGTTCTATAATATCTCTCTAGGGAAGAAAAAGTGTTGGTGAGAGCGGAACATAAAAATGGAACTAGAATATAGTAGATGAATGAGGTTAACATGGAGAAGAATTAAACATCCTAACACTGTATTAGACATTCCTAACTCAAATATGCCACTCCAGGCAACATTGTCTCTTTATGGGGAAGGGAGAATAAATAGGAAAGACAAAACATACTGGCAGACATTAGAAAAAAGGGGGAAGAGGAACTCTAAACCTTAGCCACTAGCTTGTTATTACGTCCCTCCTTTTTTTCCTTCTTCCTTCACATAATAAGATACTCTACATGGTCAATATGAAAGGATCAATTTCTAAAAACCCACAAAGGACTCTGGGTTTTTTTCTGCTTTTATGTATTGGCTACTTGTAGAATGAACACTGGAAATAGTGCATGGACCCATTCAGAAAGTAATGCCTTGGAGGAAGGGGAGAGCAGGGTCATCTTGATATCACTCAACACATGGTCATTCTAGATTTACTCTAGTACCAACTTTTCTGCTTCCAGTTTGGAGAATGCTGACTTGAAGACTACTTCAACTCTAGAATACTTATTGCAAGACAACCTCGAACAGAAATGATCAAGGCCTATATCCATAGGCCTCACATGTTAGAGGCACCTAGTCTATATGCAGTTACATTTGTTCAATTCATTTACTCAAGAAGTATTTATTAAATACTTTGTCAACTCAACCAATGGGTATTGTACCTTTTATTGCTCTACTTCTTCAGAATATGCTCTTTGGACTCTACTCAGAATTCTTTTTTTTTTTTTTTTTTTTGCAAGGCAAATGGGGTTAAGTGGCTTGCCCAAGGCCACACAGCTAGGTAATTATTAAGTGTCTGAGACCGGATTTGAACTCAGGTCCTCCTGACTCCAGGGCCAGTGCTTTATCCACTGCACCACCTAGCTGCCCCATCTACTCAGAATTCTTAGAACATTATTCACCATTCCCCCTCTGCTACCTTCTTCCTGCTACCCCCTACCTTTTCAGCTATCTTTTATGTGATTTCCCTTCCTGTTGGAATATAAGCTCCTTGAGGGTAGGAATTATCATGTATTTTACTTGTATTTTGTATTCCCAGTATTTACGATAGTACCTATAAAAATAAGTATTTTGGTGGCAGATAGAGCACCAGACCTGGAGTCAGGAGGACCTGAGTTCAAATCCTCCCTCAGACACTTAATAATTGCCTAGCTGTGTGACCTTAGGCAAGTCACTTAACCCCATTGCCTTAAATAAATTTTAAAAAGTTAAAAGTTAAAAAAAGTATTTCACAAATATTTGCTAACAGGTATATAATAGGTATTGGGCTGTGTGCTGAGGATAAAAGGACAAAAAATGAAATAATTCTTGCCCTAAAAGAGCTTACATTCTATTGAGAGGAAAACACACACACAGATGATTGCTCATAAAATACAAATAACTTGGGGGGCACTAACAAGGGGGAAGATTCAAAAAAGGCTATTTGTTTTTGAGGGTATTTGAACTGAATCTTTTTTTTTTTTTTAGGCTTTTGCAAGGGGGTTAAGTGGCTTGCCCAAGGCCACACAGCTAGGTAATTATTAAGTGTCTGAGACTGGATTTGAACCCAGGTACTCCTGACTCCAAGGCCGGTGCTTTATCCACTACGCCACCTAGCCGCCCTGAACTGAATCTTAAAGGAAGTTAGATTTTTTTTTTTTTATAAAGTAGAGGTAGAGAATAAATACATTTGAAGTGCAAGAGACAGCCTTTGAAAAGGCAAGTGATGAGGAATGGGAATTTTTACTCATGGTAAATAATAAATAGGCTAATTTGTATGTAATTTATATAGTGAAAATAAGGTAACTCCCAATGAGTTTGGAAAGGCAAGCCATAGTCAGATTGGAGTGATTTGTCATATATCCCTAGTTTTCAAAGAGGACCATTGACATCATGAGGTGATCTTGACTTGTGAGTGAATTGGTTTTAAGTGAGGAACGATTGCACAGAATTACCAGCCTTACTCTCTTCCTGAGAGATCAAATTTCAATGACAAAAAAAGTCAGGATCACTGGTAATCTCAGTGGATGACCTTGGAGTTTTTGATATCTGACCAAGCTCCAAACTTTCCTTAGTGCCACCTTTAGCCTCCCTCAAGACTTTTGGAATAAATTATTCTCATCTAACCATTCTGCTAGGAGAAAGTCTGCACATGCTTGGGACAGAAATTCCCCTAACGAACAAGTGTGAGGTCTCTCAATTACCCTCAACCTGCTTTAGCTACTCTGTCATGACGGTTTTGCCAGGGCACAACCACTGTTCATAATACAGTGATTGGTGAGAGGGCTTATGTACCAAACACAGGATTTTGTATATTAGTCTAAAGGCAGTAGGAAGTCATTGGAGTTTCATGAGAAAGGGAAATGATACAATTTGACTTTTGTTTTCAAAATGTCAATTTTGAAGGCTAAAATTTTATTCATCCTCTGGAGCATCAGTGCCCAGTCTTTTAGCTCTACTCAATCACATTGCCTAACAAAAACACATCAAAGGCAGCATATAGAATTTAATATTTATTTATGACTACAGTGTAACCCATAATACCAATGAAAATAATAATAAAATAAAATGATGCTACATAAATTGGCTTGGAGGGCTGCTGGTGACCCACTGCAGTTTGGACATACCTGCCAAGGGTCCCTCCTCCTTCCTAAAGTCTTCTCAACTTTCACTTTCATTCAAGCATAATACTTTGCAGTTCCATCATGTGTTCATTACTTATAAATGGATAGATAACATGGTATATTGGAAAGACCTTTGGACTTCAAATCAAGAAAAGCTGTTTAAATCTTGCCTCTGATGATTAATGATGTAAAAATAGGCTAGGAATGTCTTCTGAACTACAGAGGAATTATAGAGCTAAAAGGATTCTCTATTCTAATTCACATATTCCATACACGAGTAAAGTGAAGTCTGTATGGTTAAGTGATTTAAGTGTCTGGGGTTGTATAACTAGTCAGTGCATCAGGAAAGACCTTATTTAGATTTGGGACTAGAGTTGAGCCTAGAAAGGAGATACACATAGGGAGACGGAGTATGTTGCAGGCATATGGGAAATACTGTGGGGAAAAAGTCTGATTTTTAAAAATGAATCATTGTGCTTTGTTATATAAATATTATTAAAAGTCAGAATTTTATAAAGATATTGTCATTGATTTTGCTGTACAGAATTTTTCACCTAAAGATTAATGTTAATCACTTCTTCTCTGAAAAAACAAAACCCATTTTCATTTCTGAGACAAACAAACCTACTTTCCAGTTTCTCATATGTACAAACTCAAAAAAATTCCCACCACAAAACATAATGTTTTATTAACATTTATACTAGGTAATATTGATGTTAATTTTAAAAAATATTCTTTTCCATCAAAGGTTTTATATTTTAAATGATTCTCAGTAAGTTCTAGTAGAGCTGAAGTTTTCTATCTTTGTTTTAATGAGGTTTTGGATTTGTAATGGATTATTTTCAAACCAATACAATATTAAAAATTGGGCTTTATTACATTAGATTGTAGAGGGCAGCACATTTCACAACCAGAGACTTTTCTATATAGTTCATTCAAAATTCCTTCTAAGAAATACATAGGATTAAATATTTGATGTGGAATAAAAGAGAATAGAATAATGTATTTCTATTACTTTATTATCCAGTAAAAATAATTGAATTTTAATAAAAAGATAATGATCACCAAGAATGTTATATAAAATCAAAAATTATTAAAGGCATGAGTCTGAAGAAATAAGATAAACAATGAATAAGGAAAGAAATAATATATGCATTAATAAATATGGAAGACAATAAGATACAGTGAAGAAAATAATGAACATGGTCCTCAGTGACATAAAAACTTCAAGAGGAGAAAATGTCTGGTAGGAGGTTATCAACAATAACAAATGCTGAAGGGAGGGAAAGAAGGATGAGGATTCAGGAAAGGGCAATAGATTTGCCAATTAGAAGATCTTTGGTAACTTTAGAAAGAGCAGTTAAGAAGAGATGAAGATGAAAAGAAATAGAGCATCAAATGTAGAGAGATTTTTTTCAAGGATGTTATTCAAAAAGGGGAGGAGAAATAGAACATAATAATTAGTGGGCATGGTGGTTGGATTTTTTTTTGTTGATGTTTTGTTATTTATTTTTTATGGTGAAGGGACTCTTGGGTATATGTATAGGCAACAAGGAAGGAACCAGAAGATAAAAGGAAGAGACTAAAGATTCAAGATTATTCACGCTGCAGTTGCACCTTCACAAAACAATAAATCAGGTGGCTAGGTGGCATGGTAGATAAAGCACTGGCTCTGGAGTCAGGAGTACCTGGGTTCAAATCCAACTTCAGACACCGAATAATTACCTAGCTGTGTGGCCTTGGGCAAGCCACTTAATCCCATTGCCTTGAAAAATTTTTTTTTTAAAAAAGCAATAAATCAGCCAACTTATTAAGAGCATATTATATATTCAGCATTGTCCTAAGTATCAGTGGTACAAAGATAAAAATGAAATTAGAAAAGATGATATGTGAATATGTAAAAGTATATATAAAATATACATACTTATATGATAAGTAAAAATATTTCAATGAGAAAAGGTGGTCTTAATCTGACTTTTGACAAAAACTGACATGCCTTTAGGATGATTTGTTGAGAATATTGCCAGGTTTTCTCAGCACATACTTTTGTTTTAATTGTTTCTCTTTGATTGTCATAGAGATCACTGTTGGATGATTAAAACAGTTTCCAAATGCCTTGATTCATCTCATTTTGGCACTTGCTTTGACACAATCATTAAACTTCTTTAGAAAATGATATTTCTCTATTCTAATTTCTGTTCTTTAAACATTGATTTTTTTCAGTGTTAGACTGTTTAATGGATCATATTGAGTTACTTTAATTAAATATTATCTCATTTTTATTCTCATAATTTGGTATTACTTTAATATTTTCTTTGACAGGCAGACTGCTCCACTATACAGCTGTTTTTAAAATATGGCTCAAGTAACACCTTCTACAAGAAATCTTTCCTGATTCCTCCAGCTGCTAGTGCCCTCTCTCTCTAACTATATTTGTATCTATTTTGTATTTATTTGGATATACTCATATATATATATATATGTTATCTCTATCCTCTCTCCCCACCTCCACAAACACACACACAAACACATACATGCATACACATATATTTAACATACTAGACACATGCACACACACACACACATATATATATTCACATATAACATAGAAGTAAGTTTCTTGAGAGTAAGGATTGTATTCTTTTTTATTTATATTCTCAGCTGCTAAAAGTATTTGAAACATAACAAATGCCTAATAAACATTTGTTGATTAATTGGCTACTGACTGGTTTGGAAATGATTGTCACATTGGTAAGTCATTTCCACTTATCAATTTCATGTTTCATGATGTTATTTGATTATTCATGATTTCCATAATATTTATTATATCTAAGATGAGAATTCTCTATTTTCTCTATTTTCTATAAGCCTTTGACTCCTCTCATTTTTATCTTTTTAACAATTGTTTTCAATATATTTTTCACAATTTTCTATATCTACCTTTGCATTGAAATGATCAAACATTTAGTTATATTTTGATTAAATTTAAGGGTCTTATTGAGTTCTTCACTGAATTCTGTCCTTCTTCATCCTCTGCAAGAAATGCTGTTTTATATATAGTTATATAATAAATCTATTTTAATAATGGTATTTTTGAAATTCTTATATGTGCAATATTGCCAACCTGCCTATGAAATGATGTCTCTTAGTGACTTTTTAAGGATGAGACAATCATTTCTGCCAACTACTTTATTTGCCTCTCCAAGAACCTATGAACCATATTCCCATTTATCTGCAGGTTATTTTTGTCTTCTACTTTCATTTATAGCAAGAATGTCAAAATTGATATGATTCAGTTGCTCTATATATGAATTCTTAACCGGGGGTCTGTGAAATTAGATTTTGGGAAAAAAAAACATCTTTATTTTCAGCAGCCTCTAAATGAAATTTAGCATTTTCTTCATTTATGAATGTAAATGACAATATTCTGAAGAGTTTCAGTAGATAGTCAAAGAAATCCATGACACACTCAGAGGTAAAACATTCTTGTTTTAGTATTACATTCACATTTAGAGTATAAACTTCCAAGTTAATGTTTATAAATGATCTGAAAACTAGGATTCAACTCTATATCCCAAGACTCTACCATAGTCATTGGCAGAAATTGAAGGTCATTTTGAATTTCTTTAGTCATGTGTTGCCATACTCAAATAAAACATGACTTTCCTACAAGGCAATGATCTTCCTAACACTTCCTCACATGTTCATTGAAAGCAGACCTAGTTTGTTGCTTTTTACTTTCCTATATAAGTAGCAAGTGGCTGAGTCTAAATTTCAACCTAGATCCCCATCTCCTACAGTATAGTCTAAACATCTTGAGGTCAACACTCCAAAGAGATTGTAAATCCCTGAGTTAAAGGCTGGTGCTTAATGAGAGTCAGGTCATGACTTGGAATCTTATTGTATTAGCCAGAATAATTTACTTGTTCTCCACAGAGAAGTACTGTGGAAAGTGCTTATAAGGTTGTCTCATTAGTCACAAAGGGGCAAGCCCAAAGAAAAGAGAGAGATCAGTGCAAATTCATCAATACTACTTGAAGAGAAACTTAAAGGGCTTAACCTCCTGGTAGGTCAGAAGTATTATGTTCTTACACAAAAGATAAAACATGATATATAATAGAGAAAATTTATTGTTAATAATCAAGGATTTGTTGAGATTCAGAGTTCTTTCCTTTTTCCTCAAGTCCTCATTTCAAGGCTCATTCTTGACAGGATTGATGACAGCAGGTAGGATCAACATTCTTCTTAATCTAGATATCTCTACCCCACTTAACCCTATAAGGAATGTAATTTAAGGTGGAACTCTATACCCCCAAACCAAGCTCAATCCTTCACTAGAATAGACCCACCATTTACTGGTATTAACTAACATTCCCCCTCATTAATTGTTAACCAATCAGAGTTGATTGCTACTCTCAGGAACAGCCAAGGAGTTCCTATTATATGACCCTCCAAGGTCACATAAACTGAGATCACTGTCTTGATTGGTTTGGGGCATTCAAGAGTGTCACTGACTCATTTTATTGGTGATATGCTAGTATTACTAATAAAATGATTAATTACCCAGAAACTATTTATCTTTGATTTTAAATGTCATAGTAGTCTCAAGTAAACCAGAAGAAAATATAGTATATTTGCCAAAGTCTTTTTGTTTTGAATGCTTGAATATTTTAAGATGATGATGGGTGAAGACTATAGAGGGAGAGTCAACATTTTTGCCTAATACTCCCAATACACACAACCCTTTCACAACAACCAAAAACCTTGCTAAACCAAATTCTGATAAAAAAAATTCCAAAAATCACAATGAATCATTTTTTCTAACTCAAGGAAGCTTAGGAAAATCAATAGACACTGGGATTGAGATTTGTCTGGAATACAGTGCAATAACACTAGGTATAAGCACATTAGACTCTAATGGCAGTACATCAGTAGCCAAAGACAGTTAAAAAGACATGCAGAAAGTGATCCTGTGGGACCTTATAGGAATGGTTGCCATCTGGCAAATTACTACCCACTACCCAATTCTGGGGTCACAGTTCTAGGTCAGAGATAACTGGTCATATTTGTGGTCATGTTGCAAAGGAACAGGTGACAGACCTGTGTAAGGAGCAAAGAATACGTTCCACCATAAACATAGCTATGTGAATCTGAGCCCAGGAAAAAAGTGAGAATTCATTTCTAGACTTTAGTCTGGCACAGTGACTTTCAGTGGATAAAACCAGAGCAGGACATTAAAACTGAAAGGAAAAAGCACTTCAGTTACTCTGAACTGAAGAACTTCTTGGTAGACTGACTGAGTTTGGTAGAGTGTATGAAAAATTAGTAACAAAAAACCCTGCCAAGAGGGAGTGAAGACAAAAACAAGTCAAGAAATAGATGGAAAAGATGAGCAAACAATATAAAAAAGAAACCAACTATAAAAAACAACTGTTATAATAGGGAAGTCTAAGACACAAAATCAGAAGACAATGACTTGAAAACATCTACAAAGAAAAATGTAGATTGAACATAAGTTATATAAAAATTCCTATAAAACTGGAGAGAGCTAAAAAAATTGATTTTACAAATCAAATAAAAGCAATTAAAAAATGGGAGGAAATGAAAGCTTTGTTAAAAAAAACAATGAAAAGAGCATTAATTGCAGGGCTTTAAAAAAGGCACAAAAATATTGAAGAAAAGGGGGCACCTAGGTGGCACAGTAGATGGAGCATTGGCCCTGGAGTCAGAAATACCTGAGTTCAAATCCGGCCTCAGACAATTAATAATTACCTAGCTATGTGGCTTTGGGCAAGCCGCTTAACCCCATTTGCCTTGCAAAAAACCTAAAAAAAACTTTATGTTTCACTTTCATGATAATTTGAAGAAAAGTTCACAGCAGCAAAGTATGCCATTTGGAGTGGGAAGATGTATAAATCTGGGGTTACTTGGGATTACTTGGTTTCTCAGTTAGCATTGCTTAAGTTCTAATTTAAATTTGGTACTTATACCAATCTGCCATTACTACTGGAAAAATAACTCAGAATATTTGCCTTTGAATTGGTGGGTCACCATATTCTGAAAGAATTTATGTGGATGGAGCTTTTTAGAATGAGAGTATATGTCCCATGTAAAAATCACATCTTGGGCCAGAGAGTACTAATCAGTAGTCTGAGTCCTTTCAAGAATCCTTTGAAACCCTTCTGAAGACCATGTGTCAGTACTCCCTTCTTATCAATTTAGATATTAATTTCTATTCTAAATCTTTCCTGACCTACCCAAGAGTTGCCACTATTCATCCATTACATTATGAAATTGAAAGCAAAAAACCATTGAATTAATAAATAAAACCAAAAGTTGGTTTTATGAAAAAACCAATAAAATTGATAAACCTCTGGTCAATTTGATTTAAAAAAAAAGAAAGAAGAAAACCAAATTGCTAGTATCATAAATGAAAAAGGTGAACTCACCACCAATAAGGAGGAAATTGAAGTAATAATTCAAAATTACTTTTGCCCAACTCTATGCCAATAAATTTGACAATCTAAGTGAAATGAATGAATATTTACAAAAATAAAAGTTGTCCAGGTTAAATGACGAGGAGATTAAATACCTAAACAACCCTATCTCAGAAAAAGAAATTCAACAAGTCATCATTGAACTACCTAAGAAAAAAATGTCCAGGGCCTGATGGATTCACAAGTGAATTCTACCAAAAATTTAAGGAACAATTAGTTCCATTTCTATATAAACTCTTTGGAAAAATAGGGGAAGATGGAACTCTGCCTAACTCTTTCTATGAAACCAATATGGTGCTGATACCTAAACCAGGAAGAGTTAAAACAGAGAAAGAAAATTATAGACCTATCTCCTTGATGAATACAAATTCAAAATTCTTACAAAAAATCTTAGCAAAATGATTACAACAAGTTATCACTGGGATAATACATTATGATCAAGTAGGATTTATCCCAGGAATGCGGGGTTGGTTCAATATTAGAAAAACTGTTAGTATAATCAATTATATCAACAACAAACCTATCAGAAATCACATGATCATATCAATAGATGCTGAAAAAGCTTTTAAAAATATAGCACTCATTCCTACTAAAAAATACTAGAGAGTGTAGGAATAAATGGACTGTTCCTTAGAATAACTAGCAGTATCTATCTGAAACCATCAACAAGCATTATATTCAATGGGGAGAGGCTAGAGGCATTCCCAAAAAGATCAGGGGTGAAACAAGGGTGCCCGTTACCACCACTATTATTCAATATTGTATTAGAAATGTTACCTTTAGCAATTAGAGAAGAAAAATAAATTGAAGGAATTACAATTGGGAAGGAAGAGACAAAATTCTCATTCTTTGCAGATGACATGATGGTCTACCTAGAAAATCCCAAGAAATCATCCAAAAGACTACTGGAAAGAATTAGCAATTTTAGCAAAGTTGTAGGATATAAAATAAACCCTCATAAATCCTCAACTTTTCTATATATGACTAGCAAGATGCAACAGGAAGAGCTAGAAAGAGAAATCCCATTCAAAGTAACCTCAGACAATATAAAATACCTGGGAGTCTATTTGCCAAGGCAGACTCAGAAACTTTTTGAAAACAATTATAAAACACTTCTCACACAAATTAAATCAGGTTTAAATAACTGGACAAACATCAACTGCTCATGGATAGGTAGAGCTAATATAATAAAAATATAATATATAAATCATATTGTATTATATGTAAATTAAATATAAATATTAATATATAATATATAAATTATACAAATATAATAAAAATTCTACTGAAACTAAACTACCTGTTTAATGCCCTAACAATCAAAATTCCTAAAAATTAATGAGTTAGAAAAAAGTTGTAAGTAAATTCATATGGAGAAATAAAAAGTCAAGAATTTCCAGGGATTTAAAGGGAAAAAAAAGTGCTAAAGAAGGTGGCTTAGCCCTACCTGATCTAAAATTATATTATAAAATATCAGGCATCAAAACTGTCTGGTATTGGCTAAGAAATAGAGTGGTAGACTGTGGAATACCCTAGGTGAAATAGCAGGAAACAATTATAGTAACCTGCTGTTTGATTACCAAAGAGTTCAACTATTGGGATAAAAACTCTCTTTGATAAAAACTGCTTGGAAAATTGGAAGTTAGTATGGAAGAAGCTTAGATTAGACCAACACCTCACACCCTATAGCAAGATAAGATCCAAATGGATACAGGATTTAGAAATAAAAAACAATATTATAAGCAAATTAGAAAGATCAAGGACTGGTTTACCTGTCAGATTTATGGAAAGGGAAGCAGTTTATGACTAAGGAAGAAATGGAGAATATCACTAAAAACAAACTAGATGATTTCAATTGCATTAAATTAAAAAGCTTTTGCACAGATAAAACCACTGTAACCAAGATTAAAAGCAATGTAGTAAACTGGGAAACAATCTTTACAACTAATGTTTCTGACAAAGGACTCATTTCTAAAATATACAGAGAATTGAGTCATTTTTTTTTAAAAAGCCATTCCCCAATTGACAGATAGTCAAAGGATATGCAAAGGCAATTTATAGATGAGGAGATTAAAGCAATCCATAGTCATATGAAAAATTAGGGGCGGCTAGGTGGCGTAATGGATAAAGCACCAGCTCTGGAGTCAGGAGTACCTGGGTTCAAATCCAGTCTCAGACACTTAATAATTACCTAACTGTGTGGCCTTGGACAAGCCACTTATCCCTGTTTGCCTTGCAAAACCCTAAAAAAAAAAGAATAGTCATATGAAAATTTACTCTAAATCATTACTTATTAGAGAAATACAAATTAAAGTTTCACTGAGGCACCACCTCATACCTCTCAGACTGGCCAATATGACCAGAAAGGATAAAGATCACTATTGGAAGGGTTGTGGGAAATCTGGGACAGTATTACATTGTTGGTGTAGCTGTGAACTCATCCAAACTTTCTGGAGAGCAATTTTGGAACTATGCCCAAAGGGCAACAAAAATGTGCATACCCCTTGATCCAGCAATACCACTACTGGGCCTATACCCTGAAGAGTTGATGAAAAAAGCGTAAAAACATCACTTGGACAAAAATATTCATAGCAGCCCTGTTTGTGGTGGCAAACAATTGGAAATCAAGTAAATGTCCTTCAATTGGGGAATGGCTTAGCAAACTGTGGCATATGCATGTCATGGAACACTATTGTCCTATTAGAAACTAGGAGGGATGGGAATTCAGGGAAGCATGGAGGGATTTGCATGAATTGATGCTGAGTGAGATGAGCAGAACCAGAAAAACACTGTACACCCTAACAGCAACATGGGGGTGATGATCAACCTTGATGGACACGCTCATTTCATCAGTGCAACAATCAGGGACAATTTGGAGCTGTCTGCAATGGAGAATATCATCTGTATCCAGATAAAGAACTGTAGACTTTGAACAAAGTTCAAGGACTATTCCCTTTAATTTAGGGGAAAAAAAACTGATATCTTATTGTCTGATCTTGTTATCTCTTGTACTTTATGTTTCTTCCTTAAGGATATGATTTCTTTCTCATCACACTCAATTTGCATCAGTGTACAACATGGAAACAATGTAAAGACTGACAAATTGCTTTCTCTGGTAGGGGTAAGATGGGGAAAATGGTAAAACTCAAAATAAATAAAATCTTTATTAAAAAAAGAATTACTTTATGTTTGCTTCACATATATTTATTTATAAACATTTTATCCTTGAAATAGGATTTGAGTTACTCAATGGCAAGACCTGGTTTTTATTTTTTATTGGTCAGGTTATTTTGCCTATTTTTTTCTTCCCCTACTGTCTATCTTGGTGTCTTTAATAAAAATGTTAGGTCCTTTATAAATGTTTATTACAGCTAATTGAATATTAAATGAATTCTTTAATTATTTAGTGCCACAACATTCAATTAAATAGATATTCAATTCAATTAAATAGATATCTTATCTATTAGATGTGGTAGATTACAATGTATAATATAAACTCTGAGGATTTTTTTTTTTAGTATATACCTGAATTCTAGGAAATAGCATTGCTCCCCTTTTGTGTTTTATTTGGAGAACTTGGATGAAGAAGAGATAGGCAGAAAGGAGAAAGAAACAGAAACAAGATATGCCTAACAAATTTGACAGCAGGAATCAAAATTCACAGAATTTCAGAATTAGAACATGCTCAGCAGCCATCTAATACAAATTCATACCCAAAAGAAATCCTCTATTATAATATATCTTCTGCTTGAAAACCTCCAGTGACGGGAACTTAACTACATCCTGAAACAGTTCATTTTACTTTTGGAAAAATATAATCGTTGGAAGGTTCTTCAGACATGAGGTTAAATTCACCTTTTTATCCAACCCACTGCTCCTAGTTCTGTCACCTATAGCCAGGCACAAGTATAATTTCTTTCATGTGCCAGCTCTTCAAATACTTGAAAACATGTTCTGTTTCCATCTTTACTTTTATCCTCTTTATACTTTATACCTATATCCTCTTTATACTGAACAACTAAATTCCTTCATTAATATGAACTAAAAACTCTTCACCATTCTGCCTCATTTTTTTGACACTATAAAATATATCAATGTCCATACTAAATTGTGTCATTCAGATTTTATTCTATACCCTATATGTAATCATTTCAGAGGACAGTACAGAAGGATTAAGATCTCTCTGTTATAGGAATCTATAATTCTTTCTCTCTCTCTTTTTTTAGGTTTTTGCAAGGCAAACGGGGTTAAGTGGCTTGCCCAAGGCCAAACAGCTAGGTAATTATTTTAGTGTCTGAGACCGGATTTGAACCCAGGTACTCCTGACTCCAGGGCTAGTGCTTTATCCACTGTGCCACCTGGCTGCCCCTATGATTCTTTTTTAACAAAATAGAAAAAAAATAGAAAAAATCCAATAAGACAAATATATCATTTACCAGAAATTTGTCAACAAATACGAACATTTCCAAAATTTCCATATACAAAGAAGGCCCTGATAAAGAGAATTTAAGTTTTTAAATTTTATAAATATTTTATTTGCTTCCCAATTGCATACAATGGTAGTTTTTAACAATCATTTTTTGTGAGGTTTTGAATTTTACAATTTTTTTCTCCCTCGCCTCTCCCCTTCACAAAACAGAAGGTAATCTGATATATTCTTTTCATTTGCTTCCATGTGCAGATCAAATATGAGTGTGTTGTGAGAGAAGAAACATCCAAGAGGAGAAAGAAAACTTTTAGATATATTATGTAATACATGCAAAATTATGTAATACATGGGACAACTTTTAAAAATTGGAGACAATACTTCCACAGTTCCTTCTCTGAATACAGATGGTATTCTCCATCACAGATCTCCTTAAAAATTGTCCCTGATTATTGCACTGATGGAGTGGTAGTCCATCAAGGTTGATCATTACCCCATGTTGTTGCTAAGGTGTGTAATGATCTTCTGGTTCTACTCATCTAACTCAGCATGAATTCATACAAGTCTTTCCCGGCCTTTCTGAAATCCTGTCTCTTATGATTTCTCATAGAATAATACTGTTCCCTAATTGATGGGCATTCCATCAATTTCCAGTTCCTTACCACTAGAAACAGAACTGTTATGAATATTTTTGTACATGCAGGATTTTTACCCTTTTTTCATGATCTCTTCAGGATAACAGACCCAGGCTTGCTGTTGCTGGATCAAAGGGTATGCACATTTTCATCACCCTTTGGCCATAATTCCAAATTGTTCTCCAGAAAGTTTGGACCAGTTGACAGCTCCACCAATAAAGCATTAGTGTCCTAGGTTTCCCACATACTCTCTGACACTTAACCTTTCTGGTTGTATTGGCCAATCTGAGAGATATTAGGTGGTACTTCAAGAGATGCTTTAATTTGCAATTCTCTGATCAATAATAATTTAGAGTAATTTTTCATATGACTATGGATTGCTTTGATTTCCTGCTCTGAGAATTGCCTTTGAATATTCTTTGACCATTTATCAATTGAGGAATGACTTTTTTTAAAATAAAATTGACTCAGTTCTTTATATATTTTAGAAATGTGTCTTTTGTCAGAAACACTTGTAAAAACTGTTTCTCAGTTTATTACATTCCTTTTGATCTTGGTTTCAGTGGTTTTATTTGTACAAAAGTTTTTTTTTTAATTTAATGTAATCAAATTACCAATTTGTCTTTTAAAATATTCTTTTAAAATATTCTCTATCTCTTCTTTGGTCATAAACTGCTCCCCTTTCTATAGATCTGACAAGTAAACTACACCTTGTTCTCCTAATTTGCTTATAATATTGTCTTTTATGTCTAAATCATGTACCGTTTGATACTACCTTGTATAGGGTGTGAGATGTTGGTCTAATTCTAGTTTCTGCCATACCATCTTCCAATTTTCCCTGCAGTTTTTATCAGAGTGATTTCTTATCCCTAGAAGCTGGACTCTTTGGTTTATCAAACAGTAGAAAACTATAATCATTTCCTGCTTTCTCTTTTGCACCTAATCTATTCTACTGATACACTACATACCAGTTTTGATAACTGATGCTTTATAATATAATTTTCAATCTGGAGTGCTAGGCACCTTCTTTTTTCCCATTAAATCCCTTAATATTCTTGACTTTTTATTCCTCCATATGAATTTAGTTACTATTTTTTCTAGCTCACCAAAGTGAGTTTGAATGTTGCGGCACTAAATACTTTAATTTAGATATAATTGCCATTTTTATGATTTTATCAGTCTATCCATGAACAATTGTTATTTGCCCAGTTATTTAAATCTGATTTTATTTGTGTGAAAAGTGTTTTATAGTTTTTTAATAGAGGTTCTGAATCTATCTTGGCAGGTAGACTCCCAAGATTTTATGTTGTCTGAAGTTATTTTAAGTGGGATTTCTCTTGCTATCTCTTGCTGCTGTATCTTCTTAGTAATATATAGAAATGATGAGGATTATGTGAGTTTATTTTATACCCTACAACTCTTATAAAGTTGCTAATTTTTTCCAGTAGTGTTTTTAGATGATTTTTTAGGGTTCTCTAGGTATACCATCATAGCATCTACATAGAGTCAGAGTTTTGTTTTTTCATTCCCAATTCTAATCCCTTCAATTTCTTTTTCTTCTCTAATTGCTAAAGTTAATGCTTCTAATATAATATTGAAAAGTAGTAGTGTTAATGGGTATGCTTGTTTCACTCCTGATCGTACTGGAAAGTTTATCTCCATTGCATATAATCCTTGTTAATGGATTCAGATAGATACTGCTTATCATTTTAATGAACAGCCCATTTATTTCTTTGCTCTCTAGTATTTTTAGTAGAAATGGTTGCTGTACTTTGCCTAAGACTTTTCCAGCATCTATTGAGATAATCATATGATTTCTGTTAGGTTTGATATTGATATAGTCAATTATGGTACAGTTTCCCCAAAATCCTACTTGATCATAGTGTATTATCCTAGTGATAACTTGCTGGAATTGCTTTGCTAATATTTTATTTAAAATTTTTGCATACATATTCATTAGGGAAATTGGTCTATAATTGTCTTCCTCTATTTTGATTCTTTCTGGTTTAGATATCAGCACCATATTGGTGTCATAGAAAGAATTAGGCAGAGTTCCATTCATCTTTTTTTCTCGAATAGATTATATAGAATTGGAACCAATTCCTTGTTCCTTCCTTGAATGCTTGATAGAATTCACTTATGAATCCATCTGGTCCTGGAGATTTTTTCCTAGGAAGTTCATTGATGGCTTGCTGAATTTTTTTCTGATTTAAGGATATTTAGCTATTTTTTTCCTCTTCTTTTAACCTGGGCAATTTATATTTTTGTAAATATTCATCCATTTCACTTAGATTATCACATTTATTGGTATACAGCAGGACAAAATAGTTCTGAATTATTACTTTAATTTCCTCCTCATTGGTGGTGAATTCACCTTTTTCATTTTTGATACTAGTAATTTTGTTTACTTTTTTTAATGGAATTAACCAGCGATTTATCTATCTTATTGGGGGTTTTTTCAATAAGCCAATTCTCAGCTTTATTTGTTAGTTCAATAGTTTTCTTGCTTTCAATTTTATTCATTTCCCTTTTAATTTTCAGAATTTCTAATTTGGCAGTTAATTGGAGATTTTTAATTTGTTCTTTCTCTAAAGTTTTTCATTGAATGCTCAGGTCATTGAATTTCTCTTTCTATCTTATTCATGTAAACATTTAGAGATATAATATAACCTCTAATAACTATGGGCTGTAGCCCATAAGTTTTGGTATATTGTCTTTTCAGTGTCATTGTCTTGGATGAAATCATTAATTGTTTTTTATATGATTTGTTGTTTGATCCACTCATTCTTTAAAATTAGGTTATTGAATTTCCAATTAGTTTTAGGTCTATCTCTCCATGGTCCTTTATTATTTGTGATTTTTATTTCATTATGGTTTGAGAAGGAAGTATTCACTATTTCTGTCTTTCTGAATTTGATTAAGAGGTTTTTATACTCTAATAAATGGTTAATTTTTGTGTAAGTGCCATGTACTGCAGAAAAAAGATATATTCCTTTCTATCCCCGTTCAATTTTCTCCAAAGGTCTATCATGTCTAAGTTTTCTAGCATTCTATTTATTTCCTTAACTTCCTTCTTGTTTAATTTAATGCTTAGATTCATCGAATTCTGAGGGAGAGAGGTTGACGTCTTCCACCAGTAGAGTTTTGCAGTCCATGTCTTCCTGTAACTCATTCAGCTTCTTCTCTAAGAATTTGGATGCTATATATAGCTTGGGGCATACATATTAGGCATTGAAATTACTTCATTGTCTATTGTACCTTTTAGGAGGATATAGTTTCCTTCCTTATCTCTTTTAATGAGATCTAGTTTTGCAGCTGCTTTGTCTGAAATAAGGATTGCTACCCCTCCCTTTTTCAATTCAGCCTAGCTTAACATATTCTGCTCCAGCCTTTACTCTGTATGTAACTCTCTGCTTCAAATGCATTTTTTTGCAAGCAGATATTTCTTGTATTTCTTACATTTCTTGTAAGCAGATAGCAGAGTGGATTAACAACCACTCTCGTTTTTATTCAACTCTGCTATCTGCTTCTATTTTATGGGAACATTCATCCTATTCACATTTCAAAGTTATAATCACTCTTTATTGCCCTCCATATTACCTTTGTCCAATTGTATTTTCCCTTTTTTTTCACCCTATCCCTATTCCCCAGTATTTAACTTCTGAATACCACCTCCTTCAGTGAGTTTATGCCCTTCCATCAAACCCCCCTCCTTTCCTTTCCCCTTTCCTTTTATCCTTTCTTCCTTCCCTTCCTTCAGTTCCTCCTTTCCTCCCCTCACCCTCTTCCCCTCTAAATACTTTAAAGGTAAGATAAGGTTCTAAATTCAACTGAGTGTGTGCTTTAATCCCTCTTTGAGCTAAATCTGATGGGAGTAAGATTCAGTAGTTCCCCCCTCCTCCTTTCTTCCCTTCTATTGCAATAGGTCATTTGCACAATGTTTCGTGATTTAATTTACCCCCATTCTCTCTCCCTTCCTCCTGTCACTTTACTGTCTCCCCTTTTAAGGAGATATTATTTTTAAATCATTCCATCAAAGTCATGGACATGACATGGATATACATTCCTTCTGGCTAAGTATATTCTCTTGAATAGAGTTATAATTCTCTAGAGTTATGAAAATCTTCTTTCCAGGTATAGATATAACCAGTTTAATCTTATTGCATAAGTTTTTTTTTTCTTTTCCCCTGTTTATCTTTTCATGTATCTTATACTCTTAGAGTATGTTTAGACTCTAAATGTGAATGTAATACTAAAACAAGAATGTTTTATCTCTGAGTGTGTCATGGATTGCTTTGGCTATCAAATTTTCTGCTTAGCTCTGGTCTTCTCATCAGGAAGAGCTGAGTCTCCTATTTCACTAAATGTCCATCTTCTCCCCTAAAAGAGAAGACTCAGTTTTGCTAGATAGGGAATTCTTAGCTATAATCCAAGTACCCTTGCTCTCTCGAATGTCATATTCCAGGCCCTTTGAACCCTTAATGCAACCAAGTCCTGTGTAATATCGACTGTGGTTCCTTGGTATTTGAATTGTTTCTTTCTGGCTGGTTGCAGGATTTTCCCCTTGATCTGATAGTTCTGGAGTTTGGCCACAGTATCCCTTGCTGTTTTCATTTTGGGATCCCTTTCAAGCAGGGATCAATGTATTCTTTCAATGACTATTTTGCCCTCTGGTTCCAGGATATCAGGGCAGTTCTCCTTCACTATATCCTGAAGTATGGAGACCAGGCTTTTATTCTTCAAGGATTTCAAGTAGTCCTATGATTGTTAAGTTGTCCTTCCTAAATCTATTTTTCGGATCAGTTTTTTACCAGTGAATACATTTTCTTCTTTTTTTTTCATTTTTAACAGATTATTTATGTCTCATGAAGTTGTTTTTCCACATAGTTTCCATAAATTCTAATCTTGTTTTCAGGGAAGTTTTCTTCATTTCCCTTTTGCATCTCCTTTTCCAGTTGGTCAATTCTGTTTTTGAAGGTGTTTTTTTTCTTTTTCATTTGCCTAATTGTGTTTTCAAAGGATTTGTTTTCCCATTGTAAGATGTTAATAGTGTTAATTTTCTTCTGTGTTTCTCTTTCCATTTTTTTATTTGATTTTTTAAACTCCTTTCTGATTTCTTCTAAGAAGTCTTTCTAGGCTGGAGACCAATTCATATTATCCTTTGAAGTGCCAACCCTTTCTGAGCTAGTATCCTTGTCTTCAAGGTAACATTCAATGAACCCTGCTTTGCACTGGCCTTTCTTCATTTTTGGACCCTTTTCCCTAGGGGAACACCTTCAGTGTTGAGATCCTAGAGGCCTTGCCCACTGGGCTTAGGAACTCCAGAGGGCTAATCAATGGGTTGGCCAGTAAGGAATGCCAGAAGCTTTTTCTAGGTTGCCTTTAATGTTGGTGTCAGTTGACCATTTCTAATGTCTTCGGAAAAAAAATCTGGCTGTCTTTCCACAATCTGAGTTGGGCCCTCAGGCTAAAAAGACCAAAGGCTCTCAGCTTAATCAGCAATCAGCTGGGGGAGATCTACCACCCACACCTGGGTTGTGTCTGTGTTCTTGAGAAAGTCAGACAGTCAGACCCTCCCACAAGAACAAGCTGGGGGGGGGGGGGGGGCTCAGCTGAAAACACAGGTGCTTGCAGCCTGGGTCTTCCAGGTTGGATAGATGTTTGGGCTGCTATGGTAGAGCTCTCCTGCTTCCCATGCACACATACTTCTGCTGCTGTTGTTCAGGTCAGTTCCTTGGCCTCACCTCATTGCTCCTGTGTTGGGTTCTTGGCTCTCTGCCCTGGGCATGATCATGCTCCCCTATGAAAGATCTTGCTGTTCCCCTCAGTTCTTGTGTGGGTTCTGTGTGGTTGCAAAATCTATTAAGAGGTTTGATTCATATTCGTTCTGAGGGAAAGCCAGGAGAGCTTAAAACAGTGCCCAGCTAATCTTGGTCATCAGGCCCAGAGAATTTTATATGAAACCATGAATCTATTACATACATTTTTAATATTTAAAATTTTTAGCTGTACCTTCTTCTTAATCTCTTTATGTTCTTTTCTACCAATTAATTTCATTTTTATTGTCATATCTTTTGTAATATTTTTATCACTATACTTTCCTGCCCTTTTCCCCACAAACATCCTCTCTTGTCCATATAACTCTAGTCAAGAAAAAAAAATGGGTTTTATTTCTGTACCTGAGAATACATACCTAAATCCACAAATAGATACTCTCTCCATTAAATAGGAATCATCTTTCATCAGTCTTATAGTCATGACTGGTTTTTGAATTGAACATCTTCCTTATCTGGCAAAGATGTTTCTATTTAAAGTGGTATAATTATTTGCTTTATATAAATAAATTTTCTTGTCACTTCATAAATTTTAGAATTGTTTGGGAAGAGGAAAACTAATATACTGGTAGTATACCTTTGAAATGTTTAAACTATTTTGGAAAACAATTTGAACTGTACTCCAAAAGTCACTCTATTGTGCATACCTCTAGAGGCAATATTACCCTTACCATTCATATATTCCAATGAAATAAAAAAATAATAAAATGCAGTGATCCAAATCTATAAACATTTTATAGCAATATATGTGTTGCCCCAAAGAACTCCTCAAAGAGGAGCTAACAAATTTGGAATCGACTAGATAATGTATGGTATAATGGAATATTATTATGCAAAAAGAAATGCCAACAGGGTACTGCAAATTCATTGTGTCAGTGTATTGGAGCCTTCCAAGAAACCTGAAGCCAGCAAGTTGAAAGTCCATACTTAGAAAAACAAAAAAACGCAATTTGTCTTTTAGCCACAGCAAAAGGAAGAACCAAAAAGAGAACATTTAGGGACAGCATGTTGTCCTGATAGGAGACCTGTTTGCCAGAGGTGTCTTCCAAAGGACTTAAAATACCTCACTCAGTGCCTAGGTAGCTAATGTAGGAGCTGCAGTAAAAGACTAGCCTAGAATTGTTCCCAGTAAGTAGCTAGCACCAATAGGATTGTACAAGATGTCTTAAACTTGAACTTTTATCAGCCACCACATAAGAAGGACTAGCACACCAACAGTTTGGGCACAGCAGAGCCACTGAAGTAGTAGGAGCAAGAACTTCCAGTTTAAGTTTGTGCAAGGAGAACTACATTAAAATAATAGTGGAGACAATGGTCATCCTTGCTTTACTCCTGACCTAATTGGACAGGTCTTTTTCATTTTTAATTAAAGATAAAGATAGCTCTTGATTTTGGTCTATTTTATAAAATAATTTTTAAAGAAAAATTTAATTTAGACCCATGTATGCACTGCATCAAAATAGTTTTCCACATTTGTCCAAATAATAACTTCAAATATTTTATAGGCATTTTGCTAATAATATTTTTTATTCTGTTACATTAATATTCATTAAAGATATTGTTATATCTCTCTGTATTTGTTATTAGTATTATATCTATTTAGATGCATATTGAAATGATTTATTTCATTTGATCTTAACAACAACCCTATGGTTGTTATGATACTATTATTTCTATTACTATATGCTATATTTTATATTTTATATGCTATTACTATTACTATGATGCTATTACTATTTCTATTTTATAGAAAAGGAAACAGACTGAGAGAACAGAATTTATTTTCATAGACTCACAGATCTAGTATGTGCAGGAGTCAGGATACAAATCCAATACTTCTTTTACACCTAACTGCCATTCTCTAAACTTGTCAAAACATTTTGAAAACTAACTTTGTCATCAAGTGTATTTGCTGTCCTTTCAAACTGAAAATTTAGTGAAAAAAGCAAGAAATCTGACTGGGGCTGATCCCATACACATATGTTAAATCATTTTAAAGATGGGAATTTGGGTTATATCCTACTCTCCCTGTGATAGTTAATTGTGGACTTATCTCTATATTACTATATACCTCTTCATCCATTTCAAATCAATACTCATTTAGTCGACTGCTCCTACTCTGCCCTTCCAATGTTTGCCCATCAAGCCCCAGGATTTTTATAATCTAGCTTTAAACTAGGGACATCTGGCAACTGTGCAGGAAAGATTTTCTGTCCTAATTCCCCAGCATCTTTTTGTTGCCTCAGATACTTCTCTAGGATAATGAATAAGAGTCATCCCTTTTAAGTTTTGAGGAAAAAATGTATGAGTAAGCATGGCAGAGATCAATCATCCCCCCCCCCCCAGCCAAATCCACCTTTCTGAATTCTTCCTATTTCTATTGAGGTTACTGCCATCTTTCTAGTATCTCAGTAATCTTTTAATTGTCCAATCTAATGATCTTTTCTCAAATTTTATTTTTGATCCTGGTGATCACCGTATGCTACTAGATAATTGCTCTTTCCTATCTGGGTTCAGCAAATAATGTAAGAGAATCATCTTTTAAAAATGTTTATTTTAAAAATGTGAAAACACAAATTTTAACTTCTTTAAAAAAAATTTTCAATGGAAAATGTTAGTGGGTTTTGAACTTGTCAAAAATATTTTTAAAATATAATATTTCAATACCTTCTGATTTGTTTGTTAGAACAACTGATTAACATTGGAGAAGATGGACATTTGCTACCTGAACTTCATAACTTGAAAAAATTAGTAAAAGGATTGAAAACAAGTATCATGATTAAGACAACAGTCAACAATGATTTTTTTCTATTTACATTTACTTTGTAATTCATCTTTTTTCAGCTGTGACAACTATTAAAACATGTATAAAAATAAATTGAGTTTATAACCTGACCTTTCACTCATTGTATCACAAAGTATTAGAACAAGATTTCCATTTTTAATGAAGCATTACTCTTACCAAAAAAATCTTATTTTATTGTGAGCAAAATACTTTTTGTACTATTAAGTAAAACACTTTGAAACATTACCCTATATTTATCTCATTCTATTAATTTTCAGTTTGCCTATATTTTATGATATGTAATTATTAGTAAAGTAGCATAATAATTTAAAGACAAGTAAATATACATGTGTTAGGAGCATGTGTTCAAGAATGTATTTACTGTTAGGAATGTGAGATCAAAAAATTTTAGAAAACATTGGCCTCCATCTTTTTTCAAAGATTGTTATGAACAATAATATCAAATACTTTGCTCAAAAATAGATAAGATACACCTATAACATTCCCCAAGTTCTATTTGTTTTTCAAGTCTGTTTTTAAATATGAGATTATTTCTCTTCTTCCTCCTCTTTCTTTTTTTCTCTTTTCTATTTCTTCTTGTTGTTCCTTTGATTCTTCTTCTTCTTCTTTTTCTTCTTCTTCTTCTTCTCTTCATTTTCTCCTTTTCTTCCTGTATCTCCTTTTGATCTCTTCTTCCTCCTCTTCCTTCCTTTCTTTCCCCTTCTTACTGATAAAAAAAAGGTTTATTCCTTTTATTTCACTTTTTGTAGGGAGCATTCCCAGTGACAGAATTTCTTCTACTAATGTACACAAACAGTAGTAATGCAATTTACAGTTTGGGGTGGTTGCCCTGTAGCAATGAAAGGGTTAATAATTTGCTTTGGTTTTACATAGTCATTCTGTATTAGAGGTAGGACATGGGCCTTTCTGACTCCAAGACAGATCTTCATTCATTACATGCTGCTGTTTCTGATAAAATGTAAGCTTCTTCAGGACAGAAGCTATTTCATTTTTATCTTTGTATAGGCATATAATATGACCTTAATATTGATTTGTTTGTTTATTGATTTATTTCCACTTTACAGTTGAAGAAATTGAAACTCAGAAAGTTAATTGACTTGAACATGAAATCATAGTTAATATTCAACAGATATGACTCAAACCCCAGTCTTCTGATTAACATTCTTTCAATTAGAAAAGTTTAAGAACAAAATGGGAGTATCAAGAACAAGGAGATCAAATGCTGGAGAAATCACTTCACACAGTGGGAGTGGAGAGGGAATGATCTCTTGAAGAAGTGTCATTGTAGTTAATCTTAAATTATGAAATATATGCAATATATGAAAAGATCTGCAGGGATTTGGTGATTGGAGGTTTAGAGAGTCTTGTATGTATAGGCGATGGCCTTTAGCAAAGGAAACCCTTGAGTCAAGCGCAAGAGGCAGGTAAAGTTTGGGTGGAGTAGAGTATGTGTTGTGTATCTCTTTGTAAGAACCACAGAAACCTCTGAACAGAATCTGAATTGACACCCACCTGGGGAGAGTGGTATGAAAAAGCCTATTTATTCTCCAATTCCTGCAAATTTTCATGCCTGAAAGAGAGGGTACCAGAGCTGATTTACTCATCATACCTGATTCCTGTAGATCTGAAAGTCCAACATAGTTACTCTAAAGTCAAAGGTGACAAGCAAAAAACTTTCTGGAGTCCTTTCTACAGATACTACAGAAGAGCCTTTTACTTGCCGTGGCTATGTTCCTCCTGACATTGTCTGAGCCAGACGTCTGGTGTGAGGAGAAAGGATATATTTTTTCCTCTCTCTGAAGCTTGATGATTGTATCCTACTTCCCCTCCCCCTCTTTCCTCATCATCTAAAGGAACTGTAGAGAATCATATTCAATAATATTAATGATGATTCCTCCCATTTCTTTCCTCTTGTACGAATGGAAACTGCACTCCTTTAAAAACAGAGGGTCACACACAACACTGTATCTGAATGTTTGTCAACACATTGAAGTCGTTTCAATGCTGCCATCTGGATTCTCTGGCAGATCCACAGGCAATCAAGTTATTGGCTCCCAAAATGCCTCAGGGGTTCTCAAGTGGTTAGAATGACTTGTCAGCTCAGGGGCCATCTATCTTTTTAAGTTGCTAGTCTTTGGAGAAATGTTATTCACTGGAAAATGCAGTTCTTTGTGAGGCAAAGGGCCAGAAGCTTATGATATTGTTGTTTTGTCCTTCCTGAAAGTTCCAATAGCAAAACTAATAATATGTCTAAATATATTAATCATAAGTACATGGAATTATAGTATTATTTTTAATTCTGGTCAGACCTCTTTTCTTACCTTAGCAAGCAGATCCCTTTGGCAGCTAGCAAAATATCACCAAAAAAAAAAATTACCAGGTAGCTTGAGTCAGTGTAATGAGATTATTTCTGGAGATGTGCCAGTAGCCTACAATGCAAGATTTTGTTTGTATTAACTCATTACCATATTTTCATCAATGAAAGATATACTTTTTTCATTAATGGCAAACTTCTGTGTCCTTAACAAGTTTTATGAGATAACAAGGTCAATTGATTAGGTGATTCCAAAGTGACATTGCTATCTTTTTTTTGCAGTCCTATAAAAGGATTTTATTTAGTGTTTGAAGAAGACCTGACTAAAAAGAATGAAGAGGAATATAATAATTAAAAGTGGATGGATATTCATTGAGAACTTGAAGTTTTGCAGAGTTATCTATATTAACTTCTGTGAACCACAGGACATGTGTAACAGTAGATATATCCTTTTCAAAGATGAGAAAATAGAGGCTCAAAGAGAATAATTGAACTAGGTCACACAACTCTTATGTGCCAAAGACAAAATCTGAGTTAGTCTCCTATTTGCAAGGTGAGTGATTTTTCAACTATACTGTCTTTCCAAATGCACAAGTAATAAAAAATTTCCCCAAACAGAAATATGATAGAGAGAGAAATAATATATGAAAGATCATCTGAGCAAATATTTCATTAAACAGGCAACTATGGAAAATAATCTCTCCTTTTATATTTTTAAAATTTATTTATTCAATTTTAACAATACTAGCATGGTCATGTTGTAAAAGTAAACATAGCTCCTACCTCAAGAAAAATAAAGTGAAAATAAAAAACATGCTTCAGTCTGTATTCAGAAACTATCAGCTCTGATTTAGGATGGATAGCATTCTTTATCATAAGTTTTTCAGAGTTCTTTTCGATCACAGCATTGCTGAGCAAAGGTAGGTCATTCACAGTTGATTACACTGTTGTTAACTTTATATAAGGTACATTTTCCATTGCACCTGCTCTTGTTTTTTGTTTTTTGTTTTTTTACTGAGAGCATCCTGTTCATCATTTCCCATAACAGAACAGCATTTCATCTCAATCACATACCACAATTTGTTCAACCATTCCCCAACTGCTGGGCATCCATACCCTCAATGTCCAGCTCTCTGCCACCAGAAAAGATATAAATATCCCTACAAATATAGATTCTTTTCTTCTAGTCTTTCATTTCTTCTGGAATATATACCTAGCAATGCCACTATTCTAAGCCCTTTAAGCATAGTTCCAAATTGTTTTACATATCTGGAAAATAAACTTGATGGAAATATGGGACCTCAGGATATCAAAGACAGACCCATACCACTCAGCATGGACACTGTGATTTCATATAGCAGGTAGAAACCAGTACCATTTTTAAAAGTTCTATTAAGTGGAATTTGAACAAAAGAAAGAAAGGGATGATGAAAAATGAGGAGGAAAAAGAAAAAAAGAATATATTGAAGCCTTAAAGCCATTTTATTTTTCTCTTCAGAGATGACAGCTCAGACCTGTCACCAGAGTGACAGGCATTATGTATGGTTCAGATTCTTCCTTAAATGGAACTATATGCCTAAATTTCTTTTTCAAAAATAGGCTTACATTTTCATAGCTTCTTTATTGCTATCCTGTGAGTCTGATAGTTTAATTTACTAATGTAATAGTAACTACTAGCTGTCACTGCTTCAAAGTCAGGCATATTATATCTGACCACTGGACCCAGATGACCCCTGGGGAAAAGTGAGACTGGTGACTTTGCACAGCCCTCCCCCTCATTTAAAGCAATTCACTCACTAATCATGGCATCACCTAACTGAAATCTCAGTCCTCTTCAAGAACAAAGAACAAACAACAAGTCCCTGTACCCATGCTACAGGTATAGAAGAACTTCACCACAGGATGCCATCATAAAGGGAGTGGCTACACCTCTGTCAGGTAGATTTAAAGATATAAGTACTGCCACCTGCACAGTCAATGGAGAGTGGCTGTACCCACCCACTTTCTTTAGAAATGCAGTGCCTTTTCCCAGAAGCAGATAGTTAGAATCTCTCAATGCTTCCATTTTTAAGTATGGACATGTATCAAAGAACCATTATACTCTCCTTCTCTATTTAGAATGTTTGCCATCCCAGTCAAGAAAGGCAGAGGAAGGGACGGCTAGGTGGTGCAGTGGATAGAGCACTGGCCCTGGAATCAGGAGGACCTGAGTACAAATGAGGCCTCAGACACTTAATAATTACCTAGCTATGAGGCCTTGGGCAAGCCACTTAACCGCATTTTCCTTGCAAAAGCCTGAAAAAAAAAAAAAGAAAAAGTTCAGAAGAGTTCTCTAGGAACTCTGTGGTATTATATGCACATATTCTTTCTCTTTGCTTCTCCAGTGTCATACAGATTAAAGTCTCCAAATAGTAATCATTGTATAATCTTTTACAGATGAAAATAATAATAATCCCCAATACAAGGTTTATCAAAGATTCATTGATTATTTAATACTCAACAGGTATTTTGCTTGGTGCTGAAATAGCCTGATCACATGGGGAAAGCTAGGTGGCGCAGTGGATAGAGCGCTTGCCCTGGAGTCAGGAGGACCTGAGTTCAAATCCAACCTCAGACACTTAATAATTACCTAGCTGTGTGGCCTTGGGCAAGCCACTTAACCCCATTTGCCTTGCAAAAACCTAAAAATAAATAAATAAATAAAATAGCCTGATCGCACTTTGGGGCTGTGCTAATGAGTCAGATTTATTTGATTGCACAAATTGGTATACACTCCAGCTCCCTACCTTTGAAGCTTACAACGTCTCTGCCTAGTCCACTCCATCTCCAATATTCCTTCATCTAAAGGAGGAAAAGAATAGAAAGTGCTCATGGCTTTATATTGATCTGACTGGAAAGCAAACTTGGCATTAGGATGCTCTCCCCTTCCCACTCCTGGTTAGATTTACAGTTTACCTCCTCACTCAAAGGCAAGCAGGAGAAATAAAAGGAGAAAAATAGACCTAGAAACAGAAGGGGAGAAGTTTAATAGCTGCATGATCCTTGAAAATACATTTAACTGCTCTCAGTCTCAGTTTTCTTATTTATGAAGGTTGTTGTGAGAATCAAATGAAATTGTAGATGCAGAATACTTTACAAACCATAAAGTATCACATTGATAGTAGCTATCAGATATATGAACCTAGTTGTGTGACTATGGAACTATCACTTACCCTTTCTGTGCCTCAGTTTCTTCATCTATAAAATGAGGATCGTAATAGCACCTATATCCCATATTTGTTGTAAGGATCAGGTAAAATCTTTGTTTGAAAACATTAAAAAATTCTATAAATGGAAGGTACATTCAGGAGGCACATGGACAGAGTGGAGTCAGGAATGCTCCTCTTTGTGAGTTCACATCTAATGTCTAACAATGACTAACTGTGTGACACTGGGATATTTAACCCTATTCGGATCAGTTTCTCATCTATAAAACAAGTTGAAAAAGGATATGGCAAGGCATTTCAGTAGTATTGCTAAGAAAACCCTAAATGAGTTCATGAAGAGTTGGACATGTTGAAAGACCTGATGTTTTAGTTCAATTCAGTTCTGCAATAGGTATGTATATATGTATGTATGTATGTAGGCATCTAAGTGGCACAGTGAATAATGTGCTGGGTCTGCAGTCAGGAAGATTCATCTTCTTGAGTTCAAATCTGATCTCAGACACTTATTAAGCTATGTGAGCCTATGTAAGTCATTTAACTCTGTTTACCTCAATTTCCTCATCTGTAAAATGAGTTGGAGAAGTAAAGGGCAAATCACACTGTATCTTTCAAAAGAAAACCCCAAATAGGCTCATGGAGACCTGGATGTGACTGAAAAAGCCTGAACACTAACTGTATTGATTTATTTATTGATTAAGTAACACTATGTATGAGAAAGCATGTTGCAGTTTCAAATCCCATCTCAAAAATAAACTTACTGTAAAACCATAGGCAATTCACTTAACCTCTAAATTCTGTCAGCAGCAACTCTCTAAGACTCTAAATTGTAGAGAATTCTTTATCCTGCATTGACAGAGGGATTTTCTTAATCCTAGATCAGAGGTCAGCAAATTTTTACCCTGAAGGTCAAATCTGACCCACTTCTGAGCTAATATTGGCTTTTACTTTTAAAAATGTTTTTGTTGCTTTTTTAACATAATAAAACTACATTTAAAAAATGTAAAAATCATTTTAGCTCATGCAATACAAAAGCAGGTGCTGATAAAGGATTGCCAACTCCTGTCCATGATCAGTGAAATCATGTCCAGTCATGATTGCTTTGTACAAAGCCCTAAGTAGGTACTTGTGGACACACATTTCAAATATAACATAATCCTTGCCCTCAAGAAGTTTATATTATCAGAAAATAATTTCAAGAGGAAGAGATTATAACCAGAAAGTTCAAGAAAGAATGACATGAGAGACCATGTTGGAAAAGGAAGAAAGCAACAAGTATTTAGCATAAATACCTACTATGTGTAGGGCATGGTAGAAAGCATTTATATCTCATCTGAATCTTCTAACAAGATTGTGAGCTAAATGCTATTACTTCCTGTGAGCTAAATACTATTACTATCCACATATTATGGTTGAGGAAACTTAGTCATATAGTGGTTAAGTGACTTATCCAGGGTCACACAGTTAGTAATTGCCTGAGGTTAGAAAAGAACCCAGGTCTTTTTGACTGCAGGTTCTGAATGCTATTCGCTATTTACTTTAACATAAGGTTTTAAAATTTGTCTTTCTTTTTTTTTTTTTAGATTTTTTTTTTTTTGCAAGGCAATAGGGTTAAGTGGCACATGGCTAGGTAATTATTAAGTGTCTGAGGCTGGATTTGAACCCAGGTATCCTGACTCCAGGGCCAGTGCTCTATCTACTGCGCCACCTAGCCGCCCCTAAAACTTGTCTTTCAAGCATCATTTTGGAAGAGAAATCTTTTGACTATTTTTTTTCTCAAAAATAGTGAATTGAATGAATTTTAGAGAATGATATTTACTTTATTTCTGTTCCAAGAGAAGTCACAAGGTCTTCCCAGATAGACTTTCCAAATTCATACTATAAATCTAAATTATAGACTTCTAGAACTGTTAGGGAACTTGAGATAATTTCCTTCTTTCATAAATGAAGAAAATGCATATTGCAGTAGATGTGACTTAGTCATTGTCACATGAAAAATCACTTGCTAGACAGGGATGAGTGGTCACTCTTTCCCCAGTGAAATACTCTTTCAATGCTGCCTCCTCAGAATACTGCAAAAAGTACTTTATTTACCTTTGGGGAAATTGATGTTTCTGAAAAGATACAAAACATATTCCTTTCTACTATAGCTTATTTTAAGAATAATTAGTTTTAAATGTTTCTGACTGTGGTCGGAATTTATGGATTTAGAGCTAGAAGGTAACAGATAATCTAACATCCTCCCTTTAATATATTAAGAAACTGTTCCCAGAAAGGTTGCAACATAAGCTCTCAGAGATAGTAAAAACAACAATACCAACATAACCAGCATTCACATATGCTTTTAGATTTTCAAAGTGCATATTTCATTTTTTTTCCCCTCACAAAAACTCTGGGAGTTGATGCACATTTAGTGAATTGTAGTAATAAAATCCAAAACCATTTCATTTGTTTGTGTCCCTTTATTATTTCTTCTGCATATTTAAAAAAAATGTTTTGTTTTGTTGCATGTTGTCTCTACTCTCTAAGATACCACTTCCATTTTCTCTACCTGAGAAGTCATCATTCCTTGTAACTAATAAGAATGGTCTAGAAAAAAAATCAACATATTGATCATATCTGAGGATTGTTTCTCATGAGGCAAGAAATATATTTCATCATCAATCTTTTGAGGTCATTGTTATTTGGGGCTTTAATTAGAGTGTTGGATCTTTCTAAGTTGGATGTTCATATTATCAGTGCTACAGTCAACTGTTCTCTTGATCTTCCCAATTTCATTCTGTATCAATCAGTATAAGTTTTCCCCTATTCTTATGAACTACTCATGGTTATACTACCTTATGGACAATATTATTTCATTGAATTCAAGAACAGCTATTTGAATAAAATATAAATGAATAGTAGACAATATTCAAAAGCAAAATGCTATATATAAATATATACAAAAATCTTACTATATAAAACATAACTTAATAGAGGTTTTCTAATTAAATTAAAATTAAAACAAAGTTCATATTCTAATTTGTCATGTAGACAGTTCCCTTCTTCAACCCCTTCCTATCCCTATTCTTTGGTTTTTCTCTCAGGGAATGAATCTTATACAGTTTAATCATTCTTGATAAAATGGTTTTCTGGGAAAATGGGCCTGAAGGGAATTTTTAGGAGACTATGCACTGCTTTATATTGAATGACTCTTGACGGTCACCTAGAGGGATTAATGCTACAGCTGATTAATGCTATAAGCCACATTTTATCTCTTTTACTGACCTTGACAAAGGATAGTGTCTGGCTGGTGCAATTTGCTGGCTTTTGTATCTCCCTCAGCAGAGAGAGAGTAATCATTTCTGTAGCATTGCTTTACAGCCGGGTTGGGCAATCTATGACCCTGATGCCTCTGTGTGTTTTCTGTGCCAACTGTTAGTAGCATTCTGTTACTCCCTGTGGCATTTTCTTTCCTTCTGTCTTCTCTTTCACATCTCATCCTTGTCATCTGCCTTAAATGTAATTTTTTTCCAAATCAGACAAACTTTGGGTAGATTCAAGAGATCAGCTAGCTAAATTCTTACTCAAAGCATGAATACCTTTTTCAACGTTTCTACATGTGGGGGTGTCTCAATCTAAAGGCATCCACTAATGGAAACTTCACTTTGTCTTAAGGTAGTCATTTGTTTTTGGATAACTCCCATTTTAAGAAGTTTCTCTGTCCTGTGTTCTGAACCCTACCTATTCATATGTTGAATAATTATATTCAAAAGCTCTTCAGGCACCTCTTTCACATGACATCCCTGAACACAATTAACATGTACACCCTAAGCATTCTCTTTTCCAGACTAAATAGCCAGTTTCATCACTTTAAAGGGAGTTGTGATATGAAAATGAGATAACTGATGTAAAATACTGTGGTTTAAATTATTAAATTATTAATTTTATTTAAATTATTATCATTATCATTAATTTGTTACCCAGAGTCCATCTAGTCATCTCATTCCTTGAGCCTTCTACAGTATTTTTGTGAGCTCAAACAATGTTTATAGAGTAATTCAGGAATGAAACAATATTTATAGAACAATTCAGGGGTGAATGCAGGTAAATGTTTAACAACCCAATTCTCCTAGGGAGGAAAATGTATGCATACACACTTTTATGTTTAGTCATCAGTGTTAACACTTTATTAAGTGTAAACAATCAGCTACACAATTAATTGAGCCCTAATTTGTAGGCCCAGCATGTCTAAAATGTACAAGGTCACACAAAAAAATTGAACCCTGGACTCTGACAAAGCTGACTCCAGTCAGGTTCCCTGGGCATATTTTTACAATTCCCTCACTATCTTGATTGCCTTTCTCTGGAAGTACTATAGTTTTCCACTGTTCCTCTCAGAAGAGCCCTTTTCAGGGCTGCTCATCCATCTTTGGTGTCCACCTGGCACTCAGCTCTTACTTGTAACTCAAGAAGCACATGCAGAGACCATATGCTAGTAAAACTATCTCAGCTAAACGAGGTTGGGAGTAGCCAATGGGTCTCAAATTTGTTGGAGAGTTAGGGGATGTCTACTATGAGTATGTGAAGATGTTTCCCAGTGGAGAGTTAGGGAATGTCTATGCCAAGTATATGGAGGTGTCTCTCAAAGGAGAGTTGGGGGATGTCTACTCCAAGTATACAGTGGAATGGGTGGGTAAGAACAATTTATTCCAACAGACATGAAGACAGCAGTACTGTGGGATGCTCAAAAATTGTCAGAAATCTCAGATGCTGGGGGCAGCTAGGTGGTGCAGTGGGTAGAGCACTGGTCCTGGAGTCAGGAGTACCTGAGTTCAAATCCAGCCTCAGACACTTAATAATTGCCTAGCTATGTGACCTTGGGCAAGTCACTTTAACCCCATTGCTTTAAATAAATTTTAGAAAATTTTAAAAAAATCTTATATGCCAAAGTCATTCACTGCAACCTGGATCATTAATAGTCATTTTGACTTTTGTTTTGCCACTGAATTCAATGACTCTGCAAGAGAGAATGAGCCTGATGACTTTCTTCACATCTGTCTTACTTAAATCCAATTCACTCAGAAGTCCAGGTATTAGACTGTGATGTCATTGATCCTTTTAGAAAACAAAGGACAAAAACAGTCAGTTTGTTACTGTGTATTCTAAAACATGGTACTGGACACCAGAAAGGGAAATTTTCGAATTCAAGGTTTTAGAAGTAAGTGCTTTAGCATGATGGAAAAGTCTAAGGAGGCAATGACCTGCATGGTTGGTTGAAACATAATGGAGATGGGAGTCTGGAGATGGGAGATAAAGTCATGGGAGCTGAAAAGGCTAAGGAATTGAAAGTGCAAAGTTCAGAGTATTAAGAGGAAGCCTTGAAATAAATGCTGAAGTAGCAGAGGATATCAAAAGAGATGGAGAAGAGAAGACTCATATAAGTTTACCATCTTTCTAAAATCTAAGTCTTGGGTTAGAGTCATTGAGGAAGATGAGAGAGTGTCCTGGAAGTTAACAGGTGATGGTAATGACAAGGATCAGGAAGGATTGTGCTAAGTGACTAATGTAGGAGAGCTCACTACAATGAGATAGGCTTTTATTTTGTTGAGGTTTTTTTTTTTTTTAGAACACATAGAATAGACACAGAAGAATGGCAACTAGCTCTCCATAGGATATGATTTGAGGAACTTTTGTATTCAAATCTGTAAATCAATCAACTGATATTACTTGAGTACCTATTTTATTCTAGACATTGTTCTCAGATCTGAACACACAAAACCAACAATGCTCTCAAGAATGTAAGCTTCTATTTTTAAAAGAAGACATTTATATATTAGGGGTTTATACAGAACAAATATTTTCAGAACTAAGTATAAGGGAGTTAGCAAAAAAGAATATAATATCTGAGGAACCAGGAGAGGTTTTGTTTAGAAGATAAAGGTTGAATCACATATTCAGATTTACTATATTTTCAATGGCATAATCTTACTATTATATGAAAATAGTTTTAACCTTATGATCTTGAGGATGCCCTAGACCACACTTTGGAAAGTTTCTTAGCCAAATGTAATTCATTAGATTAGCCTATGTAATGAAAAATGTTACCTGAGAGCCTAGACCAGAGAAAGTTTCTGATAATGGGGTTCAGGCAAATGGAGCTCTATAACAGAGTATCCTAGGCAATCACAATGAAGTACTATTAGGGTAGTGGGTTCCTGAGTGGAAAGTGGAAGAAAAGAAGGGGATTCATAAAGGACATTGACCAACTTTAGAGACAAAAACAGTTTTGCTTTGTGTTTGTCTTGGACAGTCATCCTAACCACTTTACTTAGCCCCCATTGCTGGTTTGAAGAAGATACCCAGAAATTGTCTTTAGTTCCCAACACAGTGTTTGTCCTTGGGGGCTGCATTTAATAAATGGACAGCACAGTGCCTGGTACTTAATAAATGTCTATTGTTTGATTTCATGAATGAATTAATGAATGAATAATTAAGATTACTGATCTCTCATTCATAATTAATAACTTTTTGAAAGAATTATGACTGATAACAAAATTAACACCAACCTCAAGGTTCCTACAACACAAACAAGATAACAGCTGTATAAAAAATCTCTGCTTTGTGTCTGAAATGCCTATATATTAGTCATCTACTGCAATGACATTTTTAAATGTTCTGATGATATCTCATTAGCCTTATTTATTGTAAATGATACATGCTCAGAGTAGACAGGGCTTTATGGAGGAAACATATGCCTACACTTCCCAGCCAGACCTGCTGATGTGCTATTGCTCTATTAATTCTGATGTATGTTCCTGTGTTCTTGCCATACAGGAGATAAATGGTGAAAGAACCCCAAGCAGAGATTAATTTTTGCAATGACAAATCTTCAAAATACTTCTGCAAAAGAGTAATTGGCCTTGTGAATTCTTTCTAGGATTTATCTTGTATTAAAATTGAAAACTTTAGATTTTTCTTTTTTGGATTTTTTATAAGCTAAACACCTGATGTCAAAATATTTCTAAATACCTACAGGATGACAGAAAAATCTAAAAATGATTGCATTTATTGCAATAAATAGAAAGACTAAGATTGTATGGATTCAGATGGATTTAAATAGAAATGGCTTAAATGCTCCCAACATGTCAATTTCTGTGGATTGAGTAAAATCAATTTCAACACATTGTCTTTTTACTCATTTCTTTGTATGGAGATTCATCCGATGTCCATTTAGAATTAAAAAGAACTAAGTTAGTCTTTTATTGATTTATCAATGTTTAAAATTATTTTAGGTAATTAGAATTATTATTTTATGTACAACTTCATTACAAGGTTACCAATCAAGTGGAGATTTTAGAAAGTCAAATCATTAGGAATTAAGCATTATTGGGCATGGGAGGATATGGACATGTGATTTTTTTGGTTTAGAACATTTTCTATGAAGATTTCTGCTCCCAAGGCAGAGCTGCACCAATTGTTTAATATATAGCTTTAGAGAATTATCTAGGCCACTAAGAAGTTAAGTAATGTGCCCAGAATCACAATCATTGTCTATCAGGTAGGACTTGTACCTGGATATTCTTGACTCAGACAGCTAGATGGCGTAGGGAATAGAGAGCTTGTTAAGGAGTCAGGAAGACTTGAATTGAAATCTAGCCTCAGACACATACTATCTTTGTGACTCTCTGCAAGTCACATAACCTCTGTTTGCCTTAATGCTTTGGAGAGGGAATTGACAAAGTATTCTAATATCTTTGCAAAGAAAACCCCATATTGTTATCCACAGGGTCATGAAGAATGGATTTCCTCCCAAGAATCATATGCTTTCATTATTTTATTTCACTAGATCCACCTAAATTTTTTCATCATGCCTTTCTTTAACTGTGATATTGCTATTATTATAACAGGATAAATAATTTATGAAAACTCTCTTGTAGGGGTGGCTAGGTGGCACAATGGATAGATAGAGCACTGGCCCTGGAGTCAGGAATGCCTGAGTTCAAATCCAACCTCAGACACTTAATAATTACCCAGCTGTGTGGCCTTGGGCAAGCCACTTAACCCCATTTGCCTTGCAAAAACCTAAAAAACAAAAAACAAAAAAACCCCTCTTACAACTGAGTGAAGACAGAGTATTAGACTTGAAATCAGACATGAATTGGAATTCTGACTTAGATTGCTATTAGTTCTGTGGTCATGAAAGAGTCATTTAATCTCTCAGACTCAGGATCCTCACAGTTAAATTGAAATCATTAGTACTTGTATTCCATACTACACTGCAATTTTGTAAGAAAAGTACTATAATCATTTAAGTTATTTTTATGCATGATCCTCCTAAAACTGATACTAACAATTTTAGAGATAGTTTTGATTCAACAAAGCTTTATTAATAAACTATTGTGCACTCCAAATTCATTTGATTCTTAAAATATTCTTCTAAATTAGGAGGGCTGTCTACTTCACAGGCATGAATTTTGTGTGCTTAAGGAGCAAGCAGGGACATATAGAGCAACTAGGAGGTACAGTGGATAGAACCCTGAACTTGGAATCAAGTAGATGCATCATGAGTTCAAATCCAGCTTCAGGCCTTTACTAGCTGCGTGACCTTGTGCAAGTCACTTGACCTTGTTTGCCACAGTTCCTCATCTGAAAAATGAGTTAGAGAAGAAAATGGCAAATCACTCCTTCACTCTTGTCAAGAAAGTCTTATATGGGGCCACAGAGTTGAACATGACTGAACAGCCTCAATACAAAAACATGAATGATGAACCAACGCTATATGCCTTTTACCTCTTTAGTGGCTCCTCTATTCAGATTTATGCATAGGGAAACCCTAGTGTTCAAACATTGAACACCTAACCTGGGAGTAAAGAACATATTAGCTATATGACTCCGGCAAGCTGGATTTGTTTCCTAATTTATGAAACAAGGGTGTTGGTTAGATTAAATGATTTCTAATTTCTTTCAGTCATAAAGTCTGTATTTTTAATAATTGATTTCTGTAATGTCACTGACTCTGTTAAGACTGACCATCACTTTAATGTCTTCCTTTTCTGGGCTTACTTGAACTGGTATGGTTCTAAACAAGATGATGAAATGCATGAAATTTGCCTTCACTCAGAATGCAAATACACCATTTCAAGACTCTCCTTTTTAAGACCTTTTCTCCTTTTTAAGGGCTTCTCAAGTGCCCAAAGTCTTCATTCAGGTTCTTTAAAAAAAATTAAGATGCATATAGAGAACATAAATCTCAAGAAACAATTATATTTTCCCCAATATTAATCATAAATATGAGAAGAAACTGAATGGTATGATCATGGTGGTTATGGGTGGTATTTACCCAATAAATGTAATTATTGAGACATTTCTTTAGGACCAACATAGCACAAATGTGTAGGCTAAGTGAAAGACCAAAGAAATGTGGCCAAGACCAGATATGAAAGTTCCTCTCCTCCCAAAAAAATGTAAGAGAGAAATTAATAACTGCACAGAGTAGGAAGATTTCTTCTGAATATGCCTCTTCTGGCCTTGGATTTCAAAACAAGGATCTTTTCTTCCCTTTCATGTATTCTAACAATGGCATGAAACTTTACCCTTCAACCAAGTTTCAGCCTATGGCACATTGGTGAGAGTAAAGCTTTCTGCGACCATAAAGGAAAAGATAAAAATCAGACTAAATCTCATTGTAACAATGTAAGAGGAAGGAGAGTTGCTATTTGTAATTAATGTGAAAATGAGGAAAGGAAAAAAAATGTTTGAAAGGAGAGTTGAACTACCTGCTTCCCCTCCCTCCTGGGGGGGGGGGGGGGGACAAACTTTGGGAGAGGATTGGGTCACTGAAGTTTATGTGATCTGCTCCAGCTTTAAATTTCTATTATATTACCTTCCCCAATTAAACTACTTAGTTTTACTACAATATGATATCTAAAGGATGTAACAGCTGTAATGAAAATGAAGAAAGTCTTCAGAATTTGAGGGGCTGAACAAAAGTTAATCTGGGATAGTAGGATCTGTAACAATTCAAATATCAAATAAAAATTATCCGATAATTGTGTCCAAATCCAATTTGTTGACATATTTCCCTGTAATTATATTACCTTAAGCCTTAATTCTTCCCTCTTGTCTGCCCTTGAGGCTCTTGTTTCCCTGCATGTTTGAGTTCTTTTGCTGCAATACCTGCCCTATGTCTCCATTTTCTCTCCTTTGAAATTCAAAAACTAACTCATGCCACAAAAGAAATTAGTGATTTTGGATTGGTGTGTTAATTAATAAATTTTAATTTTAAAAGTAATTTTCTGAAGGCAACACTTCATTACAAAGTGGTAGACAGGAAATTTGGACGTTGTGTCAAGGTTATTGGAGGAGATAACATTTGAAGATGGCCTTTTATTATGTCTTGCTTACAACATTGCTTGCTTTTTATCCTTTCTTTTTAGTAGCAGTCCTATCCTTAGGTAAATGATAAAATGCAATTAAGTGAATTTAAGATTTTCCTTTCCCTCAATTCCTCCAGGCAGAGGGGAAAATTGAGCCCACTGATCTGATAAAGATACTGCTGCTACAACATGACAGGGGAAGATAGTTTCCTTGAATTGTTGCAGAGGTGTATGGATTTCCTGTAAAAATGTTCTCATTATTGATCCCTGGCAACAAGGTCAATTTCTTTCCCTTCCTTACATAAGAAGAGGAGATGCTCACTACAGCTATTTTGTCATGAAGATTTGGGAAAGGAAAGAAATAAATCAGAAAATTCAGCAGGAGTCTCATTGTAAGATTAGCTAGATCCTGTTCACTGTTTTTAGAGGTTACAGTTGTATCTATATATCTGATCTTATGAATAAAATACTAGATCAGTTTTAGAAAATCATCCTAGGTAACCCATTGGATAAATATGGAATTCTTAAACTTTCTGGATCACATGGTGTTCCTCATTAATCCCTAAGCGAATAATTATAATACAAATGGAGTTTGTCTTAATTTTTAGTAGAATAATATTACGAAATCTGTAATGCTTTTTTCCCCCATTAGCTCAAAAATTATCTGCAAGTGAGTAGTGAATCACTATATCACAATTAGGCAGAAAAAGAGATTTATGACAAGAAATTTCAGCATGATAAACTAAATAACTTTTTGATAGAATTAAAAAATTTAGATGGAGTATTTTTAATGTCATTTTATGTCATTTGGATTTCATTAATACATTTGATACAGGGTTTTATAAGACCCATACTATAAAATTAATTCTAATTGTCAGGAATGATGTGATGTGTGAACTAAGAACTATACTAAAGGACCCCAAAACATAATAGTAATAGATCTCATCAGACAGACAAGAGCTAAATCTGGGCAGGGGTAGCTTTTTCCAGAGATGAATGTTGTGTCTAGTCTTCATTTCAAGCAAATTAATGACTTAGAGGAGAGACATTTTAAAAGATGATCTCAAATTGGAGGTGTCACAAATTTCTTTGAACTCAATAAATGTATGGTACTGCAGGTGCAGAAGCTTGAAGTTGGCATGGATAAAATCTGGCATGTGGCCTGAACCCTTCCAGAGAGAGCAACCCCTGCCAAGTCCACAATGATAAGGGATTGTTCATCTCTCTAACATTCATTAGATTCTTTTTGTGTAGGACATTAGCTGCATGTGTTGACCCTGATCAGACATATCCATTTCATACTTAACACCAAATAAAAGCTAACTTTCACTAGCTTTAAGACACTTCTGAACTTTTATGTGCCTGTTAGTCAATATAGTTCAATTTAGAATCAGGAAGACCTCATACTCCAACAACATAGATATATAACCCTGATCAAATTACTTAATATCTTTCAGTCTAGTACTTGCCTTCTAAGATTGTGTGAGGATCAAGAGAGAATACCTTTAAAGTACTTTACAAACATTTAAAGTACTTTCTAAAATGCTAACTACTATTAGAATGATTTTGCCTTTGTTCACAATTTTTTTTATTACTTTAAATCTCTATTCATAGCTGAGAAACTTTTTTATCCCATATTATAGTTAGTAAAGTTAATGTAATAGATAGAATTACTATCTCCAAGCTACTTATCCAGTCATTATCTCTCCTCTGACTTTCAGTTTTACGTTTCCAACTGCCTGATGAGAATCTTGAATTGCAAATACCATAGACATCCTAAACTGAACATGTCCAAAACTGAATTATTTTTTCCCAAAACCTTCCTCTTTTCCTAACTTCCCTATTACTGTCAAGTAACCCATCTAAGATCACAAGTGTCATCCTTGATTCCTTACTCTCATCTCTCATGTTTGAGGCCTGAACAGGCCTTGTAACAGCCTCCTGTTTGGTCTCCCTGACTCATTCCAGTCCATACTCCACACAGCTTTCAAAGTGATCTTCCTAAAGTGTAGAAATGACTATGTCACCTCCAACTAGTAGCTTCCTATCATTTTCAGGACCAAATATAAAATCTTCTCTTTTCTGTTCAAAGACTGATAACCTTTCTCCCCAACCCCACCAGACTTTTCTGATCTACCTCCTCAGTCCCTGTCATATACCCTACAATTTAGTAACACTGGTTCTTGTTATTTCTTGTATGATATTCTAATTCCACACTTGTATAGTCTGACTGTCTCCTTTGTCTGGAATTCTCTCCATTCTCATTTCTATATGACTAGATCCTCTTTTCTGATTTTCCCAGCTTCTTGCAAGTCCGAGAGAGAGAGAGAGAGAGAGAGAGAGAGAGAGAGAGAGAGACAGAGACAGAGACAGAGACAGAGACAGAGAGACAGAGAGAGAGACAGAGACAGATACAGAGAAACAGAGAGACAGAGAGAAAGAGAGACAGAGACAGAGGGACAGAGAGGCACAGAGAAAAAGACAAAGATAGAGACAGAGACAGAAAGACAGGGAGAGAGAGAGAGAGAGAGAGAGAGAGAGAGAGAGAGAGAGAGAGAAGGATAAAAAAGAGATGGATGGTCTTGACTAGGCATCCTGACACCTGTTTATCTTAGTTATTTTTATGTTGTCTTGACCATTAGAATTTGAGTTCCTTGAAAGTTGGAGCTGTCCTTGGTCCTTTGTATCTCTAGGGCTTATCTCAGAACCTGGCATAAAATAGCTCCTTAATAAATTCCTTAGGTTTTTTTTTTTTGATAAGGCAATGGGGCTAAGTGACTTGCCCAAGGCCACATGCCTAGCTGCCCCAGGAATAAATTCTTAATGACTTATTGATGACCTTATTTTCCCCCCAAAAGCTAAGGTGAGTATCTAGTGTATTCAGGCATAACATCAAATGCAGATAGTCTTGTGATTCTCTTGGAGTTGTTTCCTCTTTTCAGTGTCTAAGACTCAGAGCTACATAGTATTAAAATTGATTATCTAAAATGATGATGATGCTGTTTATCCTTCATTCTCAAAGAAGACCATGACATCAGGGAGTGATGCATGACAAAGCCAAGTTAATTGGATTTGGATGAGGTGGGGCTGTGCTAAGCTACCAGCCTCACTTTCTCTTCTAGAGCCATCTGGGTCCAAGGTAATTGGGGTTAAGTGACTTGACCAAGGTCACACAGCTAATATGTGTCAGGTGTCTGAGGCCAGATTCAAATTCCTCTCCTTCTGACTTCAAGGTCAGAGCTCTATCCACTGAGGACAAACTGAGGACAAAGTCATTTATGATTTGCAAAGCTAGCATTTGCATATTAACCCTGATCATCTGATTCCTCAAAGGTCAGAAACAAGTAGTGATTTACAGAGATGGATTTTTATAACAAAAAAGAGAAATTGGAAAAATGACAAAAACTTGTTTTAAAAATGATTCAATTGTCTATCAGGTCACCTGATTAGTTAGCTTTTCCTGATTTCTTGATCTTATGTCAGGTATTCTTTCCTCCAGGTAGTATCTTATAGACAGAAAGTATACTGGGAAAGAGGAACTTGTGATCAGTGGTTGGGAGTCTCCTCCTAATCCCCATCTTCCTTAGAATAGCCTATTACTCAACTTAGACTGTAGTTCAAGATATAAAAAAAGCAGTTTATCCATTAAGACTGGAAAGAGGAACTTGACCTCTGGCTAACCTTTCTCCAGCTGCCAGAAAAGGAGACAGCCTCTGACCAGCTCCCCTTTCTGCATGAAAGGGAAACCTAGTTTTTTAAAAGAGATAATTTTAAGATAAATTTTAATATGTGTTATTTGAAATTATCTGCTACTAAATGAAATTCGTCTTCTCAATTTATCTCTTCACTTAAATAGACTAGATTTAAGAGACTATGTTAGTCTGGGTTAGTTTAGGGCTAGCTCTTCCTAAAGAAAGGAAACTAATCCTATAATCAAAAAGAGCTGATTTCTTTCAACATTAGCATATTCAGGTAATGACCTTATATTTGCACTTAATTGGATAAACAGGATTACCTGAGAATAATAATGGACAAGGAAAGATAGACAAAGAATTTTTTTTAAATATTTTCTAAGAGTCAGGTACTTTGATAAGTACTAGAGAATAATAATCAGTTTCCTATAAGGCTCTAAGTGTAATAGTCATCTTGGGCCTCCTGTGAGACCTATGCCTATTCTTGCAGTGACACAGTCATATTTGGGATTGGGAGAATTGAGAGTCAATTAACAAACCTTATAAATGTTAAGCACTGCACCATATGCTAGGAATATAAATCCAACAAATAAAATACTCCTCCACTATATTAGTTTTATATATGACAGTTTTCCTTGTTCCTTAGAAAGTTTAGTTTCTTCAAGAACTCAATATCAAAGGAAGTTTTTTGTTTGGAGAAGTGAGCTTGTTTCCTTCCTCCCTCCCTCCCTTCCTCCCTCCCTCCCTTCCTTCCTTCCTTCCTTCCTTCCTTCCTTCCTTCCTTCCTTCCTTCCTTCCTTCCTTCCTTCCTTCCTTCCTTCCTTCCTCCCTCCCTCCCTCCCTTCCTCCCTCCCTCCCTTCGCTCTGGTTACTGGATCTAGATGGCTCTGGAGGAGAAGTGAGGCTGGTAATTTAGCACAGCACACCTCACTCAAATCCAATTCATGTGCTTGTCATGGTATTACTTCCTTTATGTCATGGTCTTCTTCGAGAATGAAAGACAAGCTTCACATATGTCTTCTTCAACCTTTCATTCTACTGCTTGAAAATTTGGAAAATCCTAATATCTCAGGAAACTATCACTCAAATATCAGTCTTTCTTTCTTAATATTTTATTCTATATTCTACATGTTTCCACAGATACCTAAGAAATATGCAACTAAGAAATTTGTCATAGTTCTGTGGTATTCACCAAACCAGTAATGCTTTGAGTTCATGTACATTAATATCAAGATCACCCCTTAAACCAAATTTTAAGCAAAATAGTGCAATGCTTAGTAGACCCAGAACCTGCTATTATATTTATGAGGTGTCCTATATAAACACAGCAAATCAAATTCAGAAAGTATATGTTTCTCTGACTGATATCAGATAATGTCCTTCTCAAGAAAAATTGTAATCCTTGTGTCAGATTCTCATAATGTTAAACCCAATTGAAGTTGGGGAAATTTTTTTTCTTGAGTCATATACCTGCCCTAGGAAACTTAGCAAAAGTATGCATTGTATTACCCAATACATTAAGAATGATTCTTCATTTTCAAGTAAGTGGACCATAATATTACAGAAGGATATTTTAAAGAAAGGAAGAAAAAGCACAATAACTTTGGAATGATCAACTATTAATCATAAAGATTCATTCAAGTCTCCAGAATGTCTTATAATCATAGATATTAAAAACTTGTCTTGGCAAAATCCCCCCAGGCTTCTCTTTGTCATGATAAGGTTTTTCTCCTTTACATGCTTTTGAGGTAAGGGTATGAATGATAATACCATGAGATCAAGATCAAAGAAAGTAGATAGTAAATATACAAATAGGTTTTCTTTTTATTTTCCTAAAGCCACCCTCACTCACTTGTCTGCTAAAAGTGGTCAGGAAGGGTGGCTCAACAGTCTTAAGGAGAACAGGAGGAACAAAGGTAAATGCAAATAGCTATTCAGTGTCTAAGATGTTTGCAAGTTGACTTTTCATAATTTAAACTGTACTGAATATTCAATCATGAAAGTGCCACCTTTTTTCCATCAAAAAGACATGCCATTCTGTTTCATTTGACTCTAACTTAGATGTTTTGAATTTTGTCTCAAAGTACTTGTAATAAGTAAAGATAGATCAAATTGATACAATTTTCAGTTCTAGGGGGTACATTCAGTGAAATGTTCATAGTACTCTCTCTTTTCATTGAAAATGAATGTGCTCCTTCTTGGTGGTTATACTTAAGCATCTGTCTTCTCAGAGGCAGTACCCAGTTGAGTCTTGTACCAGTATTGACTTGGCAACAAAGATTTAGTGGCTTCCTGTCAGTTCTGATGGAGGGAGGGTGGGAGCAGGCATGATGGAGTGGAAAACAAGATACAGAATGGCACAAGGGCCAGTTGAAAAGAACTTAAGAAATTACTGAATGTCACCTACTACTTGAAGTATATAGATCTGTATATATATATATATATATATATATATATATATATATATATATATATATATATATATATGTATGTATATATGTTTTTTTCCTTGTTTATAGTGAAGCTAAAATATGAAATTAGATGTCTATTTTGAAGTCTTTGATATTTCTTACAAGTAACTGAAAAGTCTTTATAGTATCCTAGAGTGAAAATATCATACACTGTCAAATCTGGGTTTTAGTAGGAAAAGACATGAGACACTTGTCCATATGTATTATTGAGATATTTGGGAACTGAAAAATTCTAAAGCAATTTAAAACAATTGCTGGGAATATGCACTCTTTTGTAAAGGATTTACACATCCATTTTGATGAATAAATACTGTAATTATAGATATTTAAAAGATTTTTAGGAAATAGTGGGACAAAAATTTTCAAGAAATCACCCTAACTGCCAAAGACACATTTTATGCCAAATTATTTTCCACTAAAGTCCTTCTAACATGCCATGATACTGAAACACAAATTTTAACAGGTTCTACTAAGTTGGAAAAAACATCTAATTTGCTTTCAGTGGCAAACTATACCTGGGATATAAGAAGTCAGTCAGTTACTTCTGTTTCAGGAAGGGTAGAAACTCATCACCATCAGATGAATGATTAATGTGATGAATTTTTTTTAAAATCACAAAAATTCATGAAATAAGAAAAATACAAATTGCTCAGAGCAACTATACAATAACAAATGAATGATCATTTGTTAAATACTTAGTATGTACAGATAATATTAACCCCCTTCTAATTTGTCAATGATGATAGTGGAGTGATAGAAAATGGGAAAAAATGTCCTAAGAATTACAACTTTTAGACCATATTCAAATTTTCATTTTATGGTTGGTACTCTAAAAATTAGGAGCAGGTAGATGGTATAATGGATAGATTGACAGTCTGGAGTCAGGAAGATAATCCTCCTGAGTTCAATTCTGGCCTCAGATACCTACTAGTCATGTGACCTTAGACAAGTCATTTAACCCTGTTTCCTTAGATTCCTCATCTGTAAAATAAGCTAGAGAAGGAAATGGCAAATCACTCTAGTATGTCAGTTAAGAAAAACCCCAAATGGGCTCACAACTGCAAAATGACTGAACAACTCTAAAATATGAAAGACAGAATAGCATAGAACACAAAGCTACAATGATTTATGTTCAAATTTTATTTTCATGCATGCTGGCTAGATGATCCTTAGCAAGAGACCTAGCCTCTTCATGTTCTAGGCAACCTTCTATGATTGTAAGTTGCAAAGCAAGTATCCACCTGCACTGTCCAAATGTGTCCAACAGTATCCTAAACCACTGAGGACTCACCACATCAATGAAACTTTATCTGTTTTTCTATCTTAACTCTAAAAACTAGATTTTTAATTTAATGACAAAAGAGTTGAACTATATGATAAGTGTTGATGAATGAAGAAAACTCTTCATGTAACCAAATAGGCTGTCCTTGGAGTTAATTCAGTAAATATTTGAATATTGTAAAATATGTTATATATGTACATCTTAGATACCCACTGAAGTTAAGAAATGAGTTAAATTCAATATTGAACCAAAATTGATATATGGGTTTGAATTAATTTAAGAAATTATACAGTCATACTCCAGTCATCTCAAGCTGTTCTCTGATATAAATTACTATACCAATTAATTAATTAGTAATTATTCTTCTTGTCAATTAAAGCCAATAGTCTACTGATCATTTGATGCCATGATTTTCCAAGGATTAGAATTATTATTGATCCAAAAAGCAATAGAGAGGAGTATAGTGGGTATGATGTGAACAAATTAAGTCAATAGGACTTTGCTAGGCACTTATTTTATGAAGAAAAGAACAAAAAGATTCCCTGCAATCAAGAAGCTAGTTCACATTCTAATGGGAGAGAAAACATGAAAACAACTGTGTACAAATAAGGTATGTATAAAATAAATTGGAGATAATTACAGAAGGCACTAGAATTAAGGGGGATATGCAAGAAAGGTTTCTGGTAGAAGGTGACATTTTAACCAGGAATTAAAGGAAACCAGGAAAGCTAGGAGGTAGAAATGAGGAAGAGTAAAGGAGGTAGAAATGAGGAAGAGTAAAGGAAGAGAAAAGAATAAGCATTTATATGGTGCCTATTATGAGCCAGGAAATGGACCAAGGGACCTTGCAAATATTATCTCATTAAACTGAGTCAAACAGAGGTTCAAAGATTTGCATAGGGTCACACAGTTACTAAGTATTTGAGGTCCAATATGAACTTGTCTACCTTACTCCGGGCCCAGCATTGTATACACTGTGCCATCTAGCTTCAAAGGAGAAAATACATTTCTGTTTAGCCAGAAATAACAAAGATGCCAGTGTCACTAGATCAGATTATATGGAAGGGAGAATAAATTGATATAAAGGGATTAAATTACCTAATAGAAGATCTTATATTGATTCTTTGAATCCTAGGGAGTACTGGAATTTACTGAATGTGGATTGTGAGGTTTGGAACAGAATCATGGTAGGTGTGTGACCTAACTAGCTCTGTGCTTTAAGATCATTTTGGTAGTTGAAAGGAGAATGGACTAAAGTGGGAGAGATGTAAGACAGAGAAACAATCAGAAAACTCTCACAATAGTTCAGGTTTAAGGTGATAAAGGGATTATACCAGAATAGTAATGGTGTCAGAGGAGAGACGGAGATATGCAAGAGATTTTATGAAGGCAGAATCAACTGGACTTGGCAGCATATTGGATATAGGAGAATGGAGAGAGTGGGTTGTCAAGAATTACACCTAGCTCATGAATAGAAATAATAGGAAATTATAACAGGAAAGTTAGGAAGAAGAGAAGGATCAAGGGAGAAGGATAGTGAGTTCAATTTTGGATATAATGAGTTTAAGATGTCTAGGGGCCATCCAGTTTGAAATGTTCAATAGACAACTGAAGCTGTGAGAAGGGAGGTTAGGAAAGAAATAAGACCTGAATAAATATATCTGAAAATCTTTGGCATACAGTTGATCATTGAATCCATCGGAGCTAATGTTATCACCAAGTAAAGCAGAAGAGAGAGAAAAGAAGACATCCAGGACAGAGCCTTTATGTGAAGAGCTCAGTGGTATATAAGTGAAATGCAAACATGCTGTGAAGATTCTAATATAAGTTTTAAATGCTTATTCACATTAACAAAGAAAGGTTAGGGAGCAGCTAGATGGCACAGCGGTTCAAGCACTGGCCCTAGAGTCAGGAGGACCTGAGTTCAAATATGACCTCAGACACTTAATAATTACTTAGCTATGTGACACTGGGCAAGTCACTTAACCCCACTGCCTTGCAACCATTCCCCACCAAAAAAAGATTCCCATTGCCCTATCAATACAGGAATTGATACTACAATGGTATCATGCCTGGGAAGGAGTATTACAGCTTAAACTCCTGGAGAGGACTATGGAGTATGGAGAGTATGGAGGAGGTGAAGCTGCAATACCCCTTTGCTATGGAGAGCCATAGCAAAATGAATAAAATTCTTGCTATTATGTTATTCAAGAAATTACAACATGTAACTAATGAACTTGTTTCTCAAACTTTTGATTTTTTTCCAGTGTGATAGGAGAAAGAAGAGTAGATTATAGAGTTCTGACAAGACTCTTGAATCTGGGACTTCGAAACATCCCCTACTGATAATTCATGGAAACTGAGGTCAATGGTCATGGTTCCTCCTCATTTTACCTCTCTTCTCTGCTTGATGTCTAAATAAATCAAGATATTCCAGGAAAAAAATCCTGATCTCTTAATAAATAATGAGGTCATCACAAATTCACTTCTGTGACAATGGGAAAGTTCATAAGAGACTTCAAGATAGTGGTAACAGTGATGGAGATGAAATCAAAAGACCATCAAGACTTTTAGAGAAAGATAATAAGCTTGGTTTGAGGCAAGTTGAGTTGTGTGTTCCAAACAGATCATATAGAAAGTCATATAGGAGGTTTATGCATGTGTATCTGAAACCTGCGATACAAGTCAGAGCTGGAGATAAGGACTGAAGAGTTGCTTAAGAAGAAGCAATAATTGAAATCATATGAACTTTTTAGTATATCACTACTAGGTCTATTTCCAGAAATGACAAGCTGGGGAAAGGAAAAGAAACTATATGTTTTAAAATGTTTATAGCAACTCTCTTTGTGGTGGCAAAGAACTGAGAAATGTAGGAATGCTCATCAATTAGGGAATGGTTGAAGAAGTGGTGGTATATGATTGTGATGGAATGCCAGTACTATATAAGAAATGATGATCCCAATGATCTTAGAAAAACATGGAAAGATTTCCAGGAAATAATGAAGAGCAAAATGAGCAGAAGCAAGAGAAAATTCTATACAATAATAACATTACTGTTTTAAGAATTACTTTGAGCTAACCAAACAAAAATTAGAGTACATTTTAAAATGCAAAATGAATGATTTTGATTATATTAAATTAAAAAGATTTTGCACTAATAAAATCAATACTGTCAAAGTTAGAAGGAAAGCAGAAAGCTGGAAAACAATCTTCACAACTAGGAGTTCTGATAAAGGTCTCATTTCTAAAATATATAGAGAATCGCATCAAATTTATAAGGTTACAAGTCATTCCATAATTGATAAGTGTCAAAGGATATGAATAGACAGTTTTCAAATGAAGAAATTAAAAGAATATATAATCATATGAAAAAATGTTCCAAATCATAATTGATTAGAGAAATGCAAATTAAAACAACTATGAGGTATCACCTCATACCTATCAGATTGGCTAGGATGAGAAAAAGGGAAAATGATCAATGCTGGAGAGGTTGTGGGAGGATTGGGACATTGAAGCATTACTGATAGAATTGTGAATGGATTCAACCATTCTGTAGAACAATATGGAACTATGCCCAAAAAGCAATAAAAAATGTTAATTCCCTTTGACCCAGTAATTCTAATTCTAGGCCTATATCCCGAAGAAATCATAAAGAATGAGAAAAGTCCCACATGTTCCAAAATATTCCAAGCAGCTTTTTTTGTAGTGGTAAAGAATTGGAAATTGAGGGGATGCCCATCAATTGGGGAAAGGCTAAACAAGTTATATTATATGAATATTATGAAATACTGTCATTCTATAAGAAACCATAGATGGTTTAGAGAAGAATAGAATGAAATAGAATGAATTACAAGATATGATACTAAGCAAAGGGAGCAGAATGAAGAGAACAATATACACATTAAAAACAACATTGTGATATGATCAACCTTGATGGAAGCAGCTTCTCTCAGCAGTTCAGAAAGCTCGAACAATCATATTAGAATGGCTATGGACAATGTTATCCTCATCCAGAGGAAGAAAAACAAAACAAATAACAAAAACAACCTTTCAGAATCTGACAAACACTTTATAAAAATTGTCTCTTATGTATCTTTGCCTTTAATCCTAATTCCTCATAGTGAAAAAGACTAATTTGTAAACATGTGTATCAAAAATATTTATGTACAGTGTTAACCTGACTGTTCACCACTCTCCTTGGGAAGGGAGGGTGGAAGGAAATTTTGTAACTTAAAAATATACATGTGCATAAGGATGAATGTTAAAAAAAAATAAAATAAATGTACTTAAAAAAAGAATGACTTTGAGCAAATAAATTATTTTGATGCCCAAATTATAACTATAAAGAACATATGCAGAATTATATTATCTGCATCTAGAGAAATAACTGATTACTAAATGTATAGAATAATTTTATAATATTTTATATATGTAAATATAATGTATGTTTCTAATGGTTAGGCATGGGGTGTCTAAGGACGGGGGAAGAAAAAAGAAAACAAAAATAATTTATTTGATAATTTTGTAGTATATTTAAAAGGAATTGCAAGTTGTACATAATACATGTGCAGTTTCATGAGCAATCAACATTTTCATTTTGTTGTGATATAGAAATGCTTTTTATTCCACAAATTAAAGATAAATTCAATTTTTAAAAAGAACTTTTTATTTGCCTAAGGTAAGAGAAAGTCAAGGAGAAAATTTTGGTTATCATTTAAGTAATGGGAAAAGAAATCATGAACTAATAAAGAAAACTGAAAAGTTGGATTAAATAGATAAGAGAACTAGGGAAAAATGTGTTGTCATAGGAGATAGTGGAGGAGAGGGTAACCATAAGAAAAGGGTGAGCATCAATATCAAATATTACAAAGGTCAAGGAGAATGAGGATGTTAAAAGGAAGGGCCAATTAATTGGCCAAAACAATAAATATAATAGTCATATGGTTTTAGAAAATTAAACCAAAAAAACTATTGAACTATGCTTGTATTAATTCATGTTTTATTGAATTTTGGAGATGAAAGGTGCCTTAAAGATCATATGTCCTCTATAATAAGAATATGTTTCCCATTGACCATTTACCTTTCAAATTCCTGACTCCCTTGAAAACTTAGCTCAAATATAATGTTGTGTATGGTTAATACATAAGATATAAGATTCTCCATGGTAAGGACTTATAGTTCAGCTACAGAGAATTACTGACCCCCAATTGACCCCTGATGTACAGGGAGGGGAGATGAGCAGAATTGATCTTATGCATATATTTAAAGCAGTTTGAGCATTTAAAAGAACTGCTGAACACCCTTGACTGGTCCTGGCCAGATTCTCAAGGCCATACTTGATTAACACTGCCTATCTCTTCAGAAACTAGCCATTCCTGAATGTAAACACCATAATTCTTGGGGTTGAGGGAGGGATTGCTCCCTCCTTAGACAACCTGGAAAATTTGGTTTTATTCCACAACGAAAATTGGCAAGAAGCCTTCTATGTTCTCAAGCTATATAAGATCTAATTAGACCTTGGACCTAATTGGAGTCTCACCTATGGAGAGGATGTTCTGCCTGGGACCTTCCCTATTGGGACTCCAGAGGCTGTACCCTGGGACCCCCCATCCACTGTTGATTCAGATTTGAAGCTCCCCTGAATCAGTGATGTTTTCTCTTAATATCTATGTTTATATAGGCTTTGCTCCTTTTTTTATTATATTGGGACTTATTGGTTATTTCCTGCTGTAAAACTGATTAATTTCTACTTGTTTTATAATCACTTTATTAAATATAGTTTTTAGTTTTTTGGTGTGAACGTGTCATTTTGTAGGAGTGAACTAAAACCAAAACTCATTAATCAAACTTGCTGCTATAGGATGAGTTTCTTAATCCCATTGTGCTTTTACCATTCCCTGGAAATTACTTTGTCTTTACCTTGTAAACATTTTCCATTCATTTTTCTGTATTTGTGTGTGTGTGTGGGGGGCTTCTACCTGTTTCTTAGCTCCCTTTTATGTGTTGTCTTCCCACATTAAATTTAAGAGGACAGGAACTTTTTCATTTCTAACTATCTCTAGAATGCAGTGACATATATAGTAGGTGCTTAATAAATACTTATTGAATTAAATGCCATTTAGCTTCTTCATTTTGTAGATAAGGATAGTGGCCTCAGAATCATTAGTTGGTTATATCACTATTGCTAGAAAAGATAAGCTGAATTATTTACCCTGCCAACAGTGTTTCAAAAAGGACAGCAAGTTGCCATTGTGTAGCTAAGCAACAACTGGGGAGATGCAGAGATGGGAAACTTTGGTATTGAGTCTGATAGAATTCATTTAGGCTACATTAAAATGATGTCTGAAATACCAGTTGATTCATTGAATTCACTGAATTGTTTATTTAATATTATCTCCACACCACAGATAGATTTTTTCCCTTTCTTTTTTCAGCTACCTGAAGGAAATAGAGGTTGGTGAACATTTAATCACCTTGTATATTAGGTCAGATATAATACAACAATATATACTCTCTTACTAAATTTCCTAAATACCATGTTGAGTTCCTATAACATTTTGATCAGGTCTTGCTGATTAATAATAATAACATAATATGCAGTATTATTTTTATCCTCTCAGTCACCTTGAAACATAGGTGTTTTTATTGTCCCAATTTTCCAAATGTGGAAACTGAGGTTAAGTGACTTGTCTGGAGTCATGTAACTAATAAATGTTTAAAATTAGATTTGATCTCAAGACTTCCTGATTCAAAATTTGGGATTCTTTTCACTGCACCATCCAACATCAATATGATTGGAAGTCTAAAAGTGGTAAAGGAAGATACAATAATGAAAAAATGAAATCTATGAGACAGAAGAAATATTCTCATTGTGTTATTACTAATTTGTTCTCATGTTTTTGGGGATCAATCACTCTAGTTTCTCTGCCAAGAAAACCCCACATGGGTTCACAGAGTTGGACACCAGAAATGACTGAATAACAAAGACAGCAAATACATGACTCTGCTGAGAAGGGAACAATATTTGCCTCTTTCACCCTTAGCCTTCCTCTTCTATGGGTCTCCTCAGTTTTTCCTCTTCTATATCATAGAGGGTAATAGTGCTGGGTTCACAGTTTAAATTTCACAAATAATTGTTACTTTAATCTACTTTCACACTGGAAAAAAAATCTCAATCTATCCCTGCAGTCTTGTAGAGACTGTTGTCATTTTCAACCTCAAATCCTTCTACCTGATGATAAGTTATATAATCAACTTCTGAAAGTGCTGACAGGAATAATCCTTCCAAGTTTGGAGCAACTCTAATTGTTTACCAGAATTTTAGTGGTACTTCTCTGAATACTAATCTTTCCTGGAAGTTTTGTTATAAGTTCCCATCCTTCTTTCTGCTGGTTGGGACCTTATATAGTTTCCCTTTTAATAAAGTGCTTCAGTAAAACCTCTAATGGGATCATGAAAAAAATGAGCCTAGTTGAGAACTGAGAGGCATGGGCATGGTGGGAGGGTTAAGGGAGGCAGAACCCATTCCCGTACTATAAGTCATAGGAAAAAAACACTTCTGAAAGGATCTTAGCTTTCTTACATATTCCAAGCAGTCAGCATTGGTAACAGTAACAGCTGCCAAGGATAATCTATCTTCAGAGGAACACACTTACTAGTACAATTTTTATATGAACAACTTCATAGTTTTTTCTTTCTACCCATCAGACAAAACATGCTTGACAGAATCAATTTATTCTGCACAGTCTTCATTCCATGTCATTTATTGGCACTATTATTTTGGAATAGAGATTATTTCTTCAAAGAAGACAGGGAAGAAATGGGAGATAAAAAGATGGGAAACATGGGATGGATTAAACCTATTGTTAATAATAAAATGATGGATTATACTGTCTGAAAGAACATGGAAAGATAAATAGCCCATATATAGTAGCATGTGCCGAACAGAAACCTAGAGCTGTCAACCACTATGTTTCTTAGGCTAGTAAGCATGTGACTTCAGCTCCAACTTTTTCACAGCTCAGTCAAAGTATACCAAATATGAGTTGTTATCTGTTGATAGCTCTCTGCACTGTGGCTTATCACCCTTCTGGAGGTGTACCCATCTCAGACTACAAAATTCTCAAGAGGGCACTATAGTAAAATTATATGGATGGAAGTAGGATTGAACATACACAAGAGGAGTACAGAACCACCTAAGTGGTAGAGTCTGAGGGATATCAAGGAGCAGCCTCAGATATGTAAGGAATGAAGTGCTTATGTGCCCTATGGAAGCAATGAAAATATACCTGCTCCATCTGAAAACATCCATAGAAAGTAGTTTGAATCTTCACAATTTCCCATGAGCTTTGAATTTTCAACTAGTGTCCTCTGTGGATTTTATTATGCACACACACACACACACACACACACACACACAAACATTATATATCTCATCGTATTTTTATATGTGTATATGTATGTTTATATATACACACATATATGTCTCTTTATATGTAGCATTGCATGTATATAAAGTATGTCTTTTTGTATACACACATGCAATGAGAAGGTATATAGTCTAGAGGATAAAGAAATGATCTCTGAATTAGGAAGAACTGGGTTCAAATTTTACCTTTGATATTTACTGGCTACATGATCCTGAGCAAGGTAAAGTCTCAATGCCCTAGGAAATTCCTTAAGACTATAAATTATTAATGTTTTTGCTTAGCTACATCAGTGATATTTCTTTGTGATCCTATTTGGAGTTTTCTTAGCAAAGATAATGTGGTGATCTGTCATTTCCTTCTTTAGCTCATTTTACAGATAAAGAAAGTCAAACAATTAGGGTTAAGTAAGGTTTCAACTTACATTGATAGAAGAGTTTTTTCACTTGATATTCTCCTACAAATTAAAATTCCTATCTAAAACATAGTAGAAAGGGGGCAGCTGGGTGGTGCAGTAGGTAGAGCACCAGTTCTGGAGTCAGGAAGACCTGAGTTCAAATCTGGGCCAGACACTTAAATAATTACCTAGCTGGTGGGCAAGTCACTTAACCCCATTACCTTTCAAAAAAATAATAAAAAATAAAAGAAATAATAGAAGGCATATTAGAGAACAGACCTCTGAATCAGGGAGACCTAGGTGTAATTTCAGGTTCAGATAGATACTGCTTGTGTAACCCTGGGCTACTTGCGTAAATTCCCAATGATTTATGAGAGTCTCTCTGACTAAAATTTTAGAAGCAATTTCCTATATGAATTGGTAGGAATATTCTCACAAGAATATCATGAAGTAGGTTCAATAAAATAAATAATTGTTTAATAATGAATTATTATGAATAACAATTATATAATTAATGTATTTTTAAATACATTATGCTCCACAGAGTGTTGGGCCACAGGGAACATCCTAGTTTATCAAAATCTAATCCAAGCTTTTTAGGGAAGGCACCATGTCAACAAGTAGATTAAAAGTTTTCCTGCTAATCCCAGCCACTGGTTTAGACCTGAAATTCCTTTTATAAAATGCAATCTCTTTTCCTCAAGGATCACTTTAAATTCAGTTGCCTCTGGGAATGGACTTTAGAATGAAGAAGCTGTGAGATTGTGGGGAAAACAGGGATCTCAACCTCCTTCTCTCAGAATTAGATAAATCGAATCACAAAATAAATAAGAAGGAAGTTAAGAAGGTGAATGAAATCTTAGAGAATTTAAATATGATAGACCTCTGGATAAAACTCTGGGGATAGAAAAAAATATACCTTTACTCTGCAGTACACAGCACCTATACCAAAATTGACCATGTACTGATGCATAGAAACCTTATAATCAAATGTAGAAAGGCAGAAATAATAAATACATGCTTTTTCAGATCACGATGAAATAATAATTAAATGTAATAAAGAACCATGGAAAAATAAACCAAAAATTAATTGGAAACTAAATAACCTAATTTTGAAGAATAAGTGGAACAAACAACAAATCATAGAAATAATCAACCATTTCATCCAAGAAAATAACAATGAGACATCATACCAAAATTTATGGGATGCAATCAAGGCAGTTTTTAGGGGAAATTTTATATCACTAAATGATTATATGAATAAAATAGAAAAAAGAATAGGTCAATGAATTGAGTTTGTAACTAAAAAAAGTTAGAAAAGAAGAAATTAAAGATCTCCAATTAAAAACCAAATAAGAAATTCTGAAAAATCAAAGCAGAGAATAATAAAATTGAAAGCAAGAAGATCATTGATCTAATAAATGAAACTAAGAGTTGGTTTTTTGAAAACAGCAATGAAATAGATAATTCTTTGGTTAATCAGATTTAAAAAAAAGAAGGAAGAATACCAAATTACCAGTAGCAAATTGAAAAGGGTGAGCTCATCACCAATGAAGAGGAAATTGAAGATAATTCAGTGCTATTTTGCCCAACTATATGCCAATAAATTCTACAAACTGGGTGAAATGAATGAATATTTACAAAAATACAAACTACCCAGATGAACAGAAAAGGAAATAAAAAAAATAAATCCATTTCAGAAAAAAGAAATTGAAGAAAACATCAATAAAGACCCTAAGAAAAAGTATTCAGATGCAGTATATTTACAAGTGAATTCTACTAAACATTTAAGGAACAATTAATTACAATTTTTCATAGATAAACTTATTTCCAATATAATCAGTGGTGAAGCAAAGATGCACATTATCACCATTACTATTCAATATAGTATTAGAAATGTTACCTTTAGCAATAAGAGAAGAAAAAGAAATTGAAGGAAGTACAATTGATAATGAGGAAGCAAAACTTTTACTCTTTACAGATGATATAATGGTAATCTTAGAGAACCCTAAAATATCAACTAAAACATTACTTGAAACAATTAATAACTTCAGCAAAGTAACAAGACATAAAATAAACTCACATAAATGAAAAAGATTTCTCTATATGAGCAATAAAGTCCAAGGACAAAAGGTAGAAAGAGAAATTCCATTTAAAGCAATTGTAGACAACATAAAATACTTGGGAACTTACCTCCCAAGACAAACTTAGAAACTATGTGAACACAATTTCATAGCACTTTTCACAAAAAGAGTTATATTTAAACAATTGTTAAAATGTCAATTGCTCATTGTTAGGCCAAGCTAATATAATAAAAATGATAATTCTACCCAAATTAAATGACTTATTCAGTGTCATATCATTCAAACTAGCAAAAAAATATTTGGGAAATTTAGAAAAAATAATACAAAATCCAATGGGAACACAAATGGTCAAGAATATCAAGAAAAGTAGTCTAGCCACACCAGATTTAAAGCTATACTATCTATAAAGTGGTATTCATCAAAACTTCAGTACTGGTTTAAGAAATAGAGTTATGGGCCAATAGTTTAGAAGAAGTATAAAAGAAACAATAGTAAATAACTATAGTAGTGTATTGTTTGACAAACTCAAAGACTTCTGGGCTAAGAAGTCACTTTTTACAAAAACTACTGGGAAAACTAGAAAATAGTATGGCAAAAACTAAGTATAGACACATATCTCATACCTTTACCAAAATAAAGTAAAAAATGGCACAGGATTCATACAAAAAGTATGATACCATAGATCAATTAACAGATCAATAAATATTCTATGTTTAACATCTATGGAAAGGAGAGAAATTTATGCTCAAACAATTTTGGGCTATATTAAATTGAAATGTTTTTCCATTAATAAACATACTGTAGCCAAGATTAGAAGGGAAACAGAAAGTTTGGAAACAATTTTCACAACCAGTTTCTGATAAACATCTCATTTCTAAAATATAAATAGAATTGAATCAAATTTCTAAGATTACAAGTCATTCCCCAATTGATAAATAATCAAAGGATATAAATGGGCAATTTTCAAATAAATAAATTAAACTACAATAATCATATGATAAAATGCCCCAAATAATTATTGATTAGAGAAATGCAAATTAAAACTATGAGGTACTGCCTTACACCCATCACATTGGTTAAGATGACAGAAAGGGACATTTATATACTGCTGGTGGAGTTGTGAGCTAATGCAACCATTCTGGAGAGCAATAGGGAATTATGCCTGAAGAGCAATAAAACTGATCATACTTTTTGACCTAGCAATCTCAATGCTAAACCTATATCCAGAAGAAATCATAAAAAATGGGAAAAGCCCCACATGTACAAAAATATTTATAGCAGTTCTTTTGTAATGTCAATGAATTCTATTACGTTTTTCCTTTCTATCCTAATATTTTTTCTTTTCCTTTAGTTCTAATTCCTCATACAAAAAAAAACTAATATGTAAACTTGTTTAATACAAATGTACATGCACAATGTTTACTAGACTGTCATTGAGGGAAGGGAGGGGAAAAGGAAAGTGTAAAGAAAATTGTGTACCTTATACACATGCAAGTGGATAAATATTAAATAACTTTCTAAACATGTTATTGGGAAAAATAAAATGTAATAAAATAATTTATAAACATTAGATGGATAAAGAAAGCTCACAGAGTTCTCCCACCTAGCCCTGGAAATGATTCTGTATTCTTAAAAAATCTAAGCTAGCATATCTCAATCTTTGGTCAGTTCTACCATGTTGGAAAGGTTTTATTTATGGTTCTAAATATAGACTAGCTGATATTTTCTAACTGGTATAACTAAATAAGATAAGATTAATTACCAATAGCTTGGCTGCTTTTAAAAAATTATTTATTTGTTTTCATCCATAAGCACATGTATATTTTTAAGTTACAAAATTTCTTTCCACCCTCCCTTCCCATCCCCCACCTCAGCAGGGAAGAGTCAGGTTAGCATTGTACATACATATCTTGATAACAGTGTTTACAGATTATTTTCCATAAGATGAATTAGGATTAAGGGAAAGAGATACATGAGAGAAAATATTTATGAAATGTTCATCAGATTCTGAAGGGTTGTTGTTTGTGTGTGTGTGCTTTGTTTTGTTTTGCTTTTCCTCCTCTGAATGAAGATAACACAGTCCATAGCCAGTTTAATACAATTGTCCTAGCTCCCTGAACTACTGAGAGGAGCTACTTCCATCAAGGTTGTTCATCTCACAATGTTGTTGATGTGCACATTTTTCTGTTGGTTCTACTCCCATCACTCAGCATCAGATCCTATAAGCCATCCCATCCTTCTCTAGAGTCTGATCATTTATGATTTCTTACAGAATAAAAATATTTCATAATATTCATATACCATAACTTGCTTAGCCATTCCCCAATTCATGGGTATCCCCTCAATTTCCAATTTTTTGCCATTACAAAAAGAGCTGCTATGAATATTTTAGAACTTGTAGGACTTTTCCCTTTTTTAATAATTTCTTCTGGATATAGAGCCAGAATTGGAATTGCTGGATCAAAGGGTAAGAACAGTTTTATTGCTCTTTGGACATAGTTCCATATTACTCTCCAGGAAGTTTGGATCTGTTCACAACTCTACCAGTCATGCATCGATGTCCCAATCCTCTCACACTGATCATTATTTTCATCAATATGCACATGCATATATTTTTTTAAGTTACTAAATTTCCTTTCATCCTCCCTTCCCATCTCCCTCCCATCAGCAGCCAACAACATTGATCATTTTCCCTTTTTCTCATCTTGGTCAATCTGATAGATGAGATGATACCTCATTGTTGCTTTAATTTGCATTCTCCAATGATTGGGAGCATTTTTATATGATTATATATAGCTTTAATGTCTTCATTTGAAAACTGTCTGTTCTGTCTTTGACCATTCATCAATTGGATAATAGACTGGCTACTTAGAGAAAAATACTGTGTTCCTAGAAGGACATGGAAGAAATAAAAATACAAAAACTACAAAATCTTCCTCTACCTCATGTTGTTCTATTCTATATATTGTTGTGATGGTAATGGAATGGTTAAAAAAAAAGATTGAGTATGGAAGGTTAAGAATTGATTAGTTTAAGGGAGGCTAGGTGTCGCAGTGGATAGAACACTGGCCTTGGAGTCAGGAGTACCTGAGTTCAAATCCGGCCTCAGACACTTAATAATTACCTAGCCTTATGGCCTTAGGCAAACCACTTAACCTCATTGCCTTGCAAAATCTAAAAAAAAAAAAAGAATTGATTAGTTTATCAGGCACCTCCTCATACTTATCTGATTGGTTAAGAGGACAAAAAGTGAAAACAATCAATGTTGGAGAGGTAGTGGGAGGATTGGTACCAGCCTCTGGGAATATCATTTTTCCTTTGTCTACTTCAGTTTCTTCATCTGTAAAATAGAGGAATTGATGAGCTCTAAGATTCATTCTAGTTCTAAGTCTATGACCATAATCTATGATCCTTTGAAATAAAAAAAAACTGGAATTGGTATAATCATATATCACATGGCAACAAGAGATATCTTTTATAGGACACTTGGTTGCCTTGCATTGCAGTGCTCATCACAACCCTTTGCAAAAATGATCATCATTAAGATATTTGCAATGTATGTGCCAATATCCAATATCCATTGTAGAGGATGAAAAAGTGAAAAAATACAACAAATTCTGTAAGAGCTCTGGTCTTAAATAAATATATATTTTAATCTTTAATGAATACAGGTAAGGAGTGTAAAATATATATTTTGTTATATGAGAGGATCCAAAGGTTTTTGAATACTTTCTTTAAAAAGATAATTGGTGAATAGTAAAAGACAACACATATAAAAAGGAAATTTATTATACTTTAACTGTTTCAGTAATTTATGAATCACCTATCTCTGGATCCCATCTTTCTTGGAAAAAGATTCAAAATCAATGACAAATTAGGCAAAAGAACAAAAATGATAAGAAAATATAGCATACAAATGCAATTCCAACTTGTAAAAATTAGATAGAATTTTGATGCTGAAACATGATAAAAGAAATTATATCAATACCAACCATATTGTGAGGAAGTTTATTCAAACTAAATAAATCACAACAATGAGGAGAATCAAAAACATCTACAAACCACCTGTATCTGCAAACACATAATTTAATTACCAAGAATAGAGATATGACAACAAAGGGTAATATCAACTTATGATAAAAAAAAAAAACTTGTCTGTAAAATATTAGGAAACAGAATTAGAGAAGTTAAAGAGCATTTTTTTAAAAAAAATTAGATATGTGATTTCACTGATATGAAAAGATTCCAGTGAGGAAACCAGAGAGTCTACCTGCCAAAGCAAACCTACAGATTATATGAACACAATTACAAAATACTTTTGACAGAAATAAAGACAGATCTAAACAATAGGAAAATGTTAATTTATTATGAGTTGCCTGAGTCAATATAGTAACAACAATTATACCCAAATTAATTTAGTTATTCAATGTCATATCAATAAAACTATCAAGGAATTACTTTATAGATCTAGAAAACATAGTTATAAAATTCATCTGAAAGAACAAAAGATCAAAGGATTCAATGAAAATAAATTTTAAGGAAAATAGTTCCAGGGGCGGCTAGGTGGTGTAGTGGATAAAGCACTGGCCCTGGAGTCAGGAGTACCTGGGTTCAAATCCGGTCTCAGACACTTAATAATTACTTAGCTGTGTGGCCTTGGGCAAGCCACTTAACCCCATTTGCCTTGCAAAAAAAAAAAAAAAGAAAGAAAGTAGTTCCAAATTTCAAACTATATTACAAATATACGATCCTCATAATTAATCTGGTATTGGTTAAAAAATTGAGTGGTGAGTCAGTGAAATAGATTAGGTACATAATTGTTGTTATTGTTGAACTATTTCAGTCACAACTCAAACTCAAAAATACTGAAGAGCAATATTGTAAGAATTATCAACTGTGAAAGCTGATCATGGCAATGATCCAAGACAATTCCAAAAGAACAGTGATGAAAAATGCTATCCACTTATAGAGAAAAAAGCTGATAAACTTTGATTGAAAATTGAAGTACAATTTTTTACTCTTTTCATTTTTATTTTATTTGACATTTGCAGCATGGCTAATGTGGAAACATATATTACATGACTTCATATGTATAATTCATATCTCTTGCCTTCTCAAGGAGAGGTAGGGAGAGAGAGAGAGAGAGAGAGAGAGAGAGAGAGAGAGAGAGAGAGAGTGAGAGAGAGAGAGAATTTGGAACTTAAGTTTTAAAAATGATTGTTAAAATTTTTACATGCAATTGGGAAATATTTAAAAAATAAATGTTTAATTGCATATGGCTTTAATTGGTATAGGGAGATCCCAATTAAGATATTCCCTATTTCCATACAGTTATACATTGATCATGCAACCTACAGTGTTTGAGAGTTGTCCTTCTAATGATGCTCATATAATCATATCATAAAATAAGGAGAAGCAGTGGAGAGGTAATCACATATTCATAAAATTTGGTTTAAACAATCAAAATCATCTCATGCACAATTCAAAATAATGCGAGGCCCTTGGAAAAATATAATTTATAAATGTGTCTTTGTTTAATAATCCTCTGTTAATTAATTAATTAATTAGAGACATACAAAAGAGGAAAATACATGAAAGCTATTTGTAGTAGTCTTGGTGGATTTCCAGCCTAGAGTCCAAGTGGAAGAATTTTTATTTATAGCAATTTCCTCCATGTGTTCCTGTTTGTAAGTGCCACTTTGGATACAGCTTCAATCATAGAACATTTTGGCATATCCTCAATGAGATTCATATATATATATATATATATATATATATACATATATGTACATATATATATGCATACTATGAAAACCAAGTGCATGAATATTATCTTTTTCTGAATATGATAAGAAATTAAATGTACAACTATTATTTCTGACCATTTAAGACATATATCTTGGGCATATACTTCAGAGGGACAGCAAATTAAGTCCAGAATTAAGTAAGAAGAGGAGAAAGAGCTTGACTGACTTTGGGGGGTTTCAATATCCCCAAACTTCTCCCCATCAAAAAGGATCATCAATATTTTTTCTTATGCTTCTATATGACTCTGAGACATGGAATACCACAATCTTGGAAGAATTTAAAATAACCTCTTAAGAGACCATGGTGAAATCTGTGGTAGAGACAAGTAGACTCCAAAATATTATAAATTTTAAAAATTTCTCAAAAGATAGTACTGGAAAATATAGTGAATTAGTTATGTGACAATAGTGAGAGATAACTGTTCCATTATTATAAAGCAATTATAAAGAAATATAAGCATTGGGTTAACATATTATAAAGGATTATGGGAGGGGTATTGAAATGTTTGTCAACAGACAGGTAGCATGATTTGTACTATAGCAAGAAGTTCTACAATAATGACAACAAAGATCCCATTAAAAAACTGAAAATAGTACAGTCTTTTTCCTGAATCTGGTTCACAACTTGGGCAGCAGCAGCAGTAACAATAGCAGCACAATTAATGATACTGAACCTCTCTGCAATATTGACTTCCCATTCTTTCTTCCTCTCAATCACAATCTAGAGTTTATGTCTATGTAGACTCTGGTAGCTCACCTTTAAGTTATTTGATAGTGGCAGGTGGTAATAGAAGTCCTCTCTCTACCTTTACCTCCAGATTTGCCCATTTTTGTTCTTTTCTTTTAATAAGGTGCTGGCATCTTCCTTGACCACAACTTTTCCCCTGAATCATCATAGCCTCCCATGATCAAAATGGATGATTTCTATCCTTTCCTAAAAGCATTCATCTAAGCTCTAACTTCTTGGATAAAGATGGCTAAAGTATGTTTAATGAATTATGTGGTTTCATAGAGTAGGTGAACACCAGAGAGCAGAGGAATAAATGGATTGCTCCTTAGAATACTAAGCAGTATCTATCTGAAACCGTCAACAATTATTATATGCAATGGGGATAAGCTAGAGGCATTCACAATAAGATCAGGAGTGAAACAAGGATGCCTGTTATCACCACTATTATTCAATATTGTATTAGAAATATTAGCTTCAGCATTAAGAGAAGAAAAAGAAATCGAAGGAATTAGAATTGGGAAGGAAGAAACAAAACTCGCACTCTTTGCAAATGACATGATGTTATACCTAGAGAATCCTAAAAAATCATCCAAAAAACTACTAGAAACACTTAGCAATTTTAGAAAAGTCACAAGATATAAAAAAACCCATATAAGTCCTCAGTATTTCTATATATTGCTAGCAAGATATAGCAGCGAAAGCTAGAAAGAGAAATCCCATTTAAAATAATTTCAGATAATATAAAATACTTGGGAATCTACCTGCCAAGGCAGATTCAGAAACTTTATGAAAACAACTATAAAACATTTTTCACACAAATAAAATCAGATATAAATAACCAGACAAATATCGACTGCTCATAGGTAAGCCGAGCTAATATAATAGAAATGACAATTCTACCTAAATTAAACTATTTATTTAGTCCCTTCCCAATCAAACTTCCAAAAAATTACTTTAATGAGCTAGAAAAAATTGTAACTAAATTCATCTAGAGAAAACAAAAAGTCAAGATTATCAAGGGATTTAATGGAAAAAAAGTGCAAAAGAAGGTGGCTTAGTCTTACCAAATCTAAAATTATATTCTAAAGCATCAGTCATCAAAACGGGTACTGGCTAAGAAATAGAGTGGTTAATCAGTTGAAAAGACTAGGTGCAAAAGAGATAGTAGGAAATGATTATAGTAATCTGTTGTTTGATAAACTAAAAGAGCCCAGCTTCTGAAATAAGAACTCTCTGATATAAACTGTTGGGAAAATAAGATAGAATGTTGTAGCACAACAACTTACGGTCTATACCAATACAAGATCAAAATGGATGTAGGATTTACACATAAAAGACAATATTATAAGCAAACTAGGAGATCAAGGAATAGTTTACCTGTCAGATCTATGGAAAGGGAAGCAGGAACATCATTAAAAATAAACTGGATAATTTTTATTATATTAAATTAAAAAGGTTTTGCACAGACAAAACCACTGTAACCAAACTCAAAAGAACTGTAGTAAATTAATATAGAGAGAACTGAGTCAAATTTATAAAAAAAAATAAAACAAGCCATTCCCCAATTGACTAATGGTCAAAGGATATGCAAAAGTAATTTACAGATGAGATCAAAGTTATCCATAGTCATGTGAAAAATTGCTCTAAATCATTACTTATTAGAGAAATGCAAATTAAAGCATCTCTGAGGTACCATATTACCTCTCAGATTGACCAATATAACCAGAAAGTTCAATGATCAATGTTGGAAGAGATGTGAGAAATCTGGGACACTAATGCATTGTTGGTGGAGCTGTGAACTGATCCTACATTTCTGGAGAGAAATTTGGAATTATGCCCAAAGGGCAATAAAAAAGTGTATACCTTTTGATTTAACAATACCTATACTAGGTCTATACCTTGAAGAGATCATGAAAAAGGGTAAAAATATCACTTGTACAAAAATATTCATAGCAGTTCTTTTTGTGGTAGCAAAGAATTGAAAATTGAGTCAATGTCTATCAATTGTGGAATGCCTGAGCAAATTATAGTATATGTACATTATGGAACACTAATATTATATTAGAAACCAAGAGAGATGGGAATTCAGAGAAGCCTGGAAAGATTTACATGAACTGGGTGGCTAGGTAGCACAGTAGATAGAGCACCAGCCCTGGAGTCAGGAGTACCTGAATTCAAATCTGGCCTCAGACACTTAATGATTACCTAGCTGTGTGGCCTTGGACAAGCCTTTTAACTCCATTTTATTTACCTTGCAAAAAAAACCCTAAAAAAAAAAAAAAGATTTGCATGAACTGATGCTGAGCAAGATGAGCAGAGCCAGAAGAACATTGTACATCATAACAGCAATATGGGGGTGATGATCAACATTAATGGACTTATTCATTCCATCAGTGCAATAATCAAGGAAAATTTTCAGGTATCTGTGATGGAGACTGTATCCAGAGAAAGGTCTGTGGAGTTTTAAGAAACACCAGAGACTATTGCCTTCAATTTAAAAAGAAAAGTGGTCCTATGTATTACTTAATTTTGCTATCTCTAAAATTTTATTTTTTACTCAAGGTTATGAGTTTTCTCTCAATTTTTTCTCTCAATTTTTCTCAAGTTAAATATTATTTACCCACCCTCCCTTCCCTACCCCTTCCCCTCCCATAGAAGGAGTAGGGAAGGGAGGGTGGGTAAATAATATTTAAAATTCAAAACCTTACTAAAAATAATAGGTAGAAACTATGATTGTATATAATTGGAAAACAAATAAAATATTTATATAATTAAAAGAGTCAAATAAGATTAAAATATGAAAGTGAAAAATAGGATGCTTCAGTCTATATTTAAACAATAAAAGTTCTTTCTCTGGAGGCAAATAATATGTTTCATCATTAGTCCTTTGAGATTATCTTGGATCATTGTATTGCTGAAATTGGCCAAGACATTCTTAATTCACATTTATTTGGTAGAACATTCTACTGTTTCTATTCACTTCACTTTGCAACAGTTCATATAAGTCATTCCAGGTTTTTCTGAAACTCTCCTTGTCATTTCTTACAGAACAATAATACTCCATCACAATCCTATGGTACAGTTTTTTTAATCATCCCCTAATTGATGGACATCTTTTCAATTTCCAATTCTTAGTCACAACAAAAAAGAATTGTTATAAATATGTTTGTACAAACAAGTCCTTGTCATCTTCATTTTTTTATGTCTTTGGGATAAAGACCTAGTAGTGGTTGCTGAACCAAAAGGTATGTACAGTTTTATAGCCCTTTGGGCCTAGTTACAAATTACTCTCTAGAATTGTTGGATCAATTCATGACTCCACCAACAGTGCATTAGTGTCCCAGTTTTCTTACATTCCTTCCATCTGCCAGTTTTGTTATTTGTCATCTTAGCCAGTACAATAGCTATGACATCATTTTAATTTGCATTTCTCTAATCAATAGAGACTAAGAGCATTTTTTTTTTCATTTGACTCATTTGATTTCTTTGTCTGAACACTGTCTGTTCATATCCTTTGGCAATTTAACAGTAATATGTGATTAATATTTATAGATAATTTAAGGACTTTGTGGTTCCTGGCATGCTCTGTTCCTTTTCCTGCTTTTTTTTTTTTTTTTTTTTTTTTTGCCACTAGCACCGTTGCAATGAGAGTGATTTGCATGGGACCAAAGAAGGTTCTGTGCTTTTGTACATTTCATGGGATGATAACATCACTACCCCTGGGAAATGTGACAAGGATGGCCAGTCTTACAGTGATGAGCTCTTCCACAATTAGCTAGAAATGGTCATTCATAATAAGTGAACTATCTCTAGAAGCACACTCAAAACCTTACCATTTTAAGAAAACTTTCCTGATTTGGTATGTCAGTGGCATAATTTTTGAGAATATGAGATCACTTCTATTCATTTATAAACTATCTGAAATGGACCTTTTAAATAAGAATGCTAATATAATAAAAATAAAAAAAACTTAATTTCTGTCATTACAGAGAAGTAATCAAACAGAAAAGTCAGCAATTATTTATTTCTATTAAATTTTATAATATATTTCCCCTTAGTAAACTTGTTCTTATCATTATGTTGCAATTAGTCTAATATTATATTCAATTTGATTTTTATGAGTGAAAAAAATATTCCGAGATATAGGTTAGTATTAGAGGAGAGAAAGTTAAAAAAAACGAGTGGGCAGGCTGTCAGGATTTTTCTGGAGAATAGAGATGAGTTCAAACCAAGATTATAGTTTTGGATAATTCCATAAAAGAGATTATCTGGATACAAATAATAAAAACATTGAAGAATTAAGTCTAGAGATCAACTTTTTTCTCCTAAGTTTGTCTTGTTTTAGAATTATTTAATCTAACAAAATGTCTATTGCACAAATTCCAAATTAGAAGATATGTTCATATGAGAAATGAATGAAGAAATTCTGTTCTGTCAGTTTACACAAGAAGAAATTGGATTGTAGGTATCCTTGTTGCAAGTGTTCAAAAAGGGTAAAGGTACACTTGTGAGTGCTTTAGTGTAGAGTGGCCCTGCATTGATGGGTAAATTCCACAACAACTACTCTGTAAGAAGCTTAAAGGACTCTCTCTGGACTACCTAAAATTCTGTGCATCTAGCTTATGTTTGGTCATAATCTACTTAGCCAGATCAAGGCAATGCTCTATTTTCTAGGAAATGGGCCAAGTGAATCTATCCAAATTTGCTTTCACAGCATATGCAAAAGTGACAAAAGTATTACTTGATCCCTGCTAAAGATACATTATCAATGCTGACTCTTTAATAATGCAAACCAGTTTGTAGGAACAAGTCCTGCAAGTCAGGGGAAAAACAGACAAAACCACAAAGGACATTTCAAGTTTGTTTTTAGATAAGAATAGAATATGTGCTCCCTACACATTTATTTTGTATTCTGTTTACTAAATGGGAAAGAAAAAATATATTCAAGTGAAAAAATATCAGAATTTAACTCCACTAGCTTCAATTTGGTTTAAACCATTATGATAGAAGAAATTCACACATTTCCTGTCAAAGAGCTGAAAGTCAACAGAACTTTTACAAGTTTTTTGAGATAATACCTATTCATTTCATTCATATACATGAACAAAATTCTAACTATACTATCATTTGTGAGGAAAAAATAGATACTCCACTTTTTCAAAAACTGTAGTCAAACTGTGACTTTTCTGATTTTCCCATGTGCAATTATTACAGTCTGACTAACTTTATCATCCATGCTAGTACAGGGGAGCAAAGTATGAATAGTTCAAAACAATGGGAAATCTAAGTCTCACTTTTATTTGAAAATTTAATGCTTTGTCAAAAATCTGGGGCAAAGTCTATATCAGAAAATGGCTGTGGCTACAGTTCTGGGAATTTACAATATATCAAATAAAATAATAGAACTATGCTTTGAAGATACCAATAGAGGAGTAGGAAGAACATCCACTTAACCACCCCTGCAAATGTATTATGTAAGAAGAGGATGCAATGATCTCACAAAGAGGGTGAAAGAAATTTATCTTAGAATGAACAGAAGTTGTCTATATCATTCGGTTGAGCATACCAATCATATTTATACCTTTTTCACATTTACATATTTTATCTACATGTGTGCTATGCACATAACATGTGGACTTTAATAGTGTAGTTAAGGCCTACCACCAGTGCAGATCACAAAACCTCCATGAATTTGCAGGTTACTTGAATTTCTTTAGACAGAATAATTTATCATCTATTTGCTAATATTTCAATGATGAGTCTCTTTAAATTTATCTAAGATTGGCCTTGTACAACAGAAATTTAGTCTACTGCTAGATTTGTACAATTATTTAGCTTGGAAGGGCATACTAGATTTTATGTTCTGTTGATAGAGTTCTCCACAAACTCCCATTCCCATTGGTGGATGGGATCCCTGAAGACAGCTAATTACTTCTCAACTCTGGATTCCATAATAGAAATAAGCAAGATTTCATTTAGTTTTTAGGAAAGGATACTTATTGATGTATTATTATATTAAGAATGATAGTTATAAAAATCTCTCTCCTCCTCAAAATATGGGACCTTCTGGATTATTTCTCAACTCATTTTCTATAATAGATGTGCAAAGAGTTTAATCCAAATTTATCAACTCCCTGCACTATTGTTCTAAGAGCACTATGCTCCAAACATTTATCTTTACTTCTCAAATATTCCTCCAATCCAACCTAGCCTGTATAATCCTGCTGCATATTTCTAAGGTGCAGTTCCAATTACAACCCCTTCATCCTATCTATTCATCATCTGACTCAAAAAACTTCAGTTATTCATTTAGTGTATTAAATAAAATTACTTGAATTGTCATTTAAAACTCTCCATAATGTAACTAGCAATTGTAATAAAAGTAAACTGAAGTACATATTATAAAGCAAAATCAATTAACAGTGATGTGCATAACTGTTTCCAAAAAGGATCAGACCAGTAACCTCAGTAAAGTTAGAGAACCCAATGAAAAGGAAGGGAGACCTTCATTGAAGGAAATGAAGGAGTCTAGGAACATTATAATGGTCTATACTAAGAGAAGTTGATTGAATTAAGGTGTGCTAAATCCTACCTCTAACAATCAAGGATTATTGTTTTATGGGACTTCTCTGCCTTTTAAAAATCTGTTCTTGGGGATCAGTATTGCCAGACTTACTGTTCTTTTGGAAAAGATAAATTCTCCCATAATTACACAAGAACAGACAACATTTCTTTTGAAGAATGGCACAGGTTATATTGGTTGGAGCTTACAGATAGCAAGCAGAAGTTCAAGGAGTTACTGATATACTTGAAAACAACTTTCTTTTAACTCAGAGGGAAATTACATTCCTAAATAAGACAAGTTCAGACAAATACTAAATCAATGTACCATAAAATCAGTTACAATGGAAGATCAATGTAGTAGAAATCAAAGGTAATTTTTAATTTTAATACTTTTAGAATGGTTTTTATCTAAGTTACTTTCCTAGACTTAGCTCAAGTTACTCCCTTTCATCTACAATCTCTAGACTCCAAATAACTGATTACTGCTTACCAGTCAGAGGACAGCTAGCTGGCATAGTAGGTAGAGTGGTGGACTTCAATTCAGAAGATATGAGTTTAAATGCAGTTTCAGATACTTACTCCATGGTCAAATCATTTCACCCTATTTGCCTCAGTTTCCTCATCTGTAAAATGAATTAGAGAAGGAAATTGAAAACCACTCCAATATCTTTACCAAGAAAACCCCAAAGAGGGGTCACAAAGAGTCACAGAACTAAAAAACGACTGAACAACAACAGAATATTAGTCACATTTTTGATATTTTTCCATTGTCCCACCATTTATGTTCACCAAAATTGATAAGATCTCATAGAATTTAAATTAGTAAGCATTCAAGGGGTTATTTTACTTAATCCATTCATATTACAAAGAAATTAAATTAAAGTCCAGAGAAGCTAGATGATTAGTTCAGGTCATACATGTAGTAAGGTACAGACAGGGTATTTCAATTGACATCTTCTAATTCCAAGTCCAGTGTACTTGACCCTACAAAGCTCCTTTCTTTCTATTATGGACTAGCTAAGGCTCTTCTTTCACTTACAGTTTTCCTTTTACTTCTCCAAGTAGAACTCTCACTCCTTTAATGCCTCATACTTCTTTACCTGTACAACTTTTAAGCAACTACTAGATTTTATTTTATAGAGCATGAATTGGTTTTATCTCTTTTTATGTTATAAGCTCTTTGAAGATACGGATCATGAGTTATTCATCTTCCCACAAACTGCCTAGTTAGTGATTTTCAAGTAAGTTGGGTGTTTAGAAAATGTTTCTTGAACTGAATTTTGTCAAAAGAGTATAAAATCTAACTGCTTTTTTTTCAGTCCAGAAGGACATTTAGTTATTATAACTGCCAACAACATTTCTTTTCTTATATTCTTAAAAATAATTGTACTTTGGAAAATAATACTGAGGCTTCTTCACAATGTAAGTTTAAGAATAAAAAAGCTATAATGATGGCACTAATCTCTGATTGATTTATTTTGCTTTTTAAAATAGATTTTTGGCTCTGGGCTACACTAATACATGCTGATTCCTCTCCTCTCACTGTCATTAGTAATTCAGGAACACTTTTATGGTTTAAGATATTTACTTACGATAATGTGATCCTTAGGTATTGCAGTAGGATTGACATTGAAATGTATTCATATATTGATTTGAGTCATATTTTAAGTCTTAAGAAGCTTGTGACTTTCTCCCAAGCCTCAAATAGGGTCAGTCCTCTTGTACTCAGATTTGTGTTTTAACTGTCACTTCAAAAACTCAGAAAAAACTATCACTTCCAAGATAGAAGAAGTTGGTGTCATAAGTAAGCTACCCTACTTTTCAGAAAGGCAAAGTAAACTTTCCCAAGGTCATACATGAAGAGAGAGAAAGAGTGAGTGCATTTTCTGTTGTTGTTTTTTTCTATCATGTTTTTCTATCTTTTTCTCAAGAGGAATGCATCTAGTTATCCAGTGAGTCTAGCTCAGAACTCATCTTGACTTGTTTCTTGCCCTGGGCAAATGAGGAGGCTTTACTGAGCCTGCTTCTCCTAGTATAATGTGAGGGTGTTATTATCTGCCTTAGGTCAGCTCTGTGGAATAAAAATATATAATTATAAAATTATTAACACATTGGTTAGAATTTCACAAAATGAATAAACCCTAAGCAATCTCTTTTTTCAAGTTTTGGAGAAAATCTCATAGATCATGAACGTAAGAAAGTCATTATATTCAACTTTACCCCCCCTTCCCTTTTACAGATGAGAAAACTAAGGCATAGTTAGTAAGTGGTTCAAGGTTTGAACCTGTGCCTTCCCAAGGTCAAACCCTGATATATGTCCCACTGTCTCACATAGGACAAGATGCTGCTCCTCACAATATCCAAGTTAGAATTTTAGCTAGTTTAAAAGACAAGTTGAAATCTGAAACTGGAAGAAAATGGATTTAAATTTTGAAGTCAAAAAAAGGGTTGTGAGGATCAAATGAGATATTTGTAAAGCACTTAGCAAAATGTCTGAGTAAGTGCTACACAAATTCTAGCTATCTTGAGAAACAATTAAGATACGTTGTAACTGTATATTAGCTCCCAGATAGGAAGTGTGGTATAGTGGATAAAGAGATGGTAGCAGAGTCAGGAACTTCAGGTTTCAGAGTCTGTCACTCATATTCTAATGTTACCTTGGTCAAGTCACTTAACCTCTATAGAGTTGAAGTAAGCCAACATATATAATTCTTATTTGCCAAGAGGTTTTGATTATCAGATATCTGTGCACTGACATTGGTTTTCATAGGTATTGTCATTTGCAAATTTGGTTTATTTGTTTATTAAATGACACCACTTATGCAAACTAATTTAAAATCTTTCAACAGACAATTCTATCTTATTGCAGGATTGTCCTTAAGTCAGCCTTGTCATTTAATGGTTTCAGGACATTATTTGGCCTTACTGAATCACTAAAGTCATTGTCAAGTGTAATTGTTATTCTTTGTTATATTCATAAAATGTATTAAATGAATTCTTGGAGTGATCTTGAAAGGATCCACACCCTAGATCAAAATTCTGAGCATCATTTATGCCATATTAATTAAGCTTTATTTTAAAGCAGGAAAAATATCTTTCTACAACTGGTAAAAAGAATTGAAAATGCTCTGAATAAGTATGCCTCACAATCAATATTAATCACTTTCAAATAGTTTTCTTGTTGACTTTTCAAGGACGCCTTGCAATCCCTAGGGCAAATTCTCTGCATCACAAGTCAAATGTTCAGTTATTTAGAAAGTGAATGTTGTATATTTTCCCTTTGTGCTTTGCACTTGACCTTTAAAATAAAATTGCCATGTAGTCCAACTATAATATTGGACTTTTCAGGTACTTGGGGTAAAAAGGTTTAGTTAAACTACCCATTCATGTTCTACAACATTTAGAGTTGCCAAGTATATTGTAGTTTACATTAAATATTGAATGATTTATTTTAGTTTACCATCTTCATATTCAGTCAGTTTTCCTTTCCTAATACAGGTTGTATCCTATACAATATCCTCTCCAGTTCTTTTGACCTTGACCACCTATATGATCAGATGTTTGCTAACTGATTAGACAGGCAATGTAATTATATGATCTAGTGATTAAAATCCCTTGATGTCAAGTATTTTTGTCTTTGTGCCCCTAAGTCCTACCATATAATAGCAAATAATAGCCTAGCACATAATAGGAGCTTAATAAATCCATATTGGTTGCCTGATTAATTGCTTGATCACCCCATTTACTGAATTTATAAATAATGAGCCTTTGAAGGAAATGGGTCATTAAAGAAAGTAAAAGACTTTCAGAGTCAAAAGTACCTTGGAAAGAAAAGAGATTTGACCCCAATGTCATGAGAAACACTAGTAATTGTGAGAAATCAGCCAGGCTTAAAGTAATACTCAGACTGAGTTGAAGAAAATTATAGATTCAAAAAAAAAAGATCTGGAGGGGGAAACACATTCAATCTAGGGGAGATGGCTAATGCAAAGGAACAGAAAAATGGCATGTTATGTGATAGGGACAACATGAGGTCCAGTTTTTTGGGTTATGGAATGCATAAAGCAGAATAATATACAATAGGATCAAAGGGTTGATTTGAACCAAATTGTAATGAGTATTAAATGTGGAATAGAGAAGTACATATTTGATCCTAGAAGTAATACAGAAGTCTTGGAATATTTTGAGTGACATGTCATATGATTAGACCTATACATTAGAAAAATCACTTTAGTTGTGTAGAGAATAATTTGAAGATAAGGAGATTCAAGAGGAAATGAGATCAATGAAGAAGCTATTGTAATAACTTAATTAAGGTAGTAGATAAGTAAGTAGAGAAAAGGAAAGATGTGAATGATGTTACAGTAGTAGAATTGATAATACTGGGTAAATGAACATGATAAATTGGATGAATGGTGGTATCACAGAAAGAAATAGTACAACTAGAAAAAGGAAAAAAAAATAACTGACCACATACACTTAGTTAAAGCCAACTGACCTCTGTTTTTGCCTCTGATGGATAACAGAGAAGACAAACTTAGATTAGCTTTTATGATTTCCATGAATTATTTTGATATTCCATTTCCCAAGCATGCACTATCTGGGAAGGAATGAATCATTTATCTATCAGAAAATATTAGCCAAAAATCAAGGTATTGCAATTTCTAGCTTCCTCTCACAAGACTCCAACTTCCTGCTAATATAACTGTTGCCACTGATGATGATGATAATGATTATCACCCTCCGGCTCCCAAGTCTGGCTATGTGTGATGTTCCCACTGACCTTCCCCTTCCAATGACAGAAGGGAAAAATAGATCCAAAAAAGACTTCAGGTTATCTCTAATGACTCCCAATTTCCAAGTGGTTATAGGATAAGAATTCATTTGGATCACTTAAAGAAGGTAACTTTCATAGTCCATTCATCTACTAGTTGAAATTTGTTAAGACCTTGCTTCAGTGCCAGCTTTATTGCTAGCATAGAAATGAGGCAGAAAGTCAGTAAACAAAATCATAATTTTTTCCAGGTAGGGTTATTATGGCATATTATAAAACACTGGCAATAATAGTTTTTAAAATAAATTGAAGGAGGTAATAGAAGGGAGGCAGTAGTCAGAAGTAAAATACTTTTAAAGAGGGGCAGGGTGAAAAAAGAGAATATATAATAAAAAGGGTGGAGGGAAATAGAATGGAAGAAAATACATTTAGCAATCTTAAAATTTTTGAAGCAAATTTCTTTGATGAAGGTCTCATTTCTCAAATGTATAGAGAACTGAACCAAATTTATAAAAATAAGAGTCATTCCCCAATTGATAAATGATGAAAAGATATGAACAGTTTTTGGCCTTATGAAAATGAAAATATTCTAGCTCATTATTGGGTAGTGGCAGTAGCAGTGACAGCAGTAGGGGCTGTGGTTTGAAATGTATATTACATTTGTTATTTCATTTGGTCCTGTCAAAGAATTTTTATTATTTGTATTTTGAGTGTGAGAGAAGTTAAATTTTATACAGAGTCACACAGTTAGTTGAGTTTGAGGCAGAATTAAGCTCAGATCATCCCAACCTCTACACCAGTTTAATGACCTTCCCCCATTGACTAACCCTGTGGTAAGGGGACATGAGAAGTTTTTATTAAAAAACAAAGTTTTTAATTTTTTTCTCTCAATTTAGTGCCCACAGGGGAACAAGTAAAGAGTGAAACTTAACCCTAGGAAATGAATTGAATGCGGGAATTGATTGACATTTCTGATCACTTTTACTACAAAGACTGCTATTGGTTATATTACTTGCATTCAAAAATGAAATTGTTCTGATTTTTGATAACAATAAAAGGCATAGGAGGACTAATAAAGATTTTAGAGGAAGGTTCAACATTATACCCCATCTCCCTCCAGAAACATTCCCCCCCAAAAAATCTAAGAAGGTTTCAAGACTAAATAATGATGGGGAAATCAAGGGGAAAAAACTGCAGTTACTCTTCTCCCTAGCCCAAGGTCATGAATTTTTCCCACAAACAAGTGATCAGGGGAGGAATTGGAAGCAGAGGGGAATGACCTGCAGAGCATTCTCCCTGATCACAGAGAATGACTGATAAACCTAGGATTATATAAGGGACAGGGCAGCTATACTCTCACTCTAAGCTTATAGTGGCATATTGAATTCATACCTCAGACTCAGGCCATATCTATAGTTCTATCACTATAAATCTGCAAAACTTTTCAGCTCCCATAAAGATTAGGGACAATAAATGTTTCCTGATGCTCCAATCTTAGGTGAATTTGCAACTGTGTTACCTAAAACCAAATTAGAGATGATAGTGTGAAAAGTTCATCAGGGCAGAGATCAAATTTAGCCTTAGATTAGACGGCCTGGCTTAAGCTCTTTTGTGATCCTTAACCCCAACATACACAATTGGCAGAAAACAGTAGTAGGATCTTAGAGAATACAAATATGGAACCAAGCAGAGTCCTAGCTGGAGTCTGCTGGAGAGCTCAGGGCCTAGCCACAACACAGTCTCAATTTGAGAAGTAAGGCTGGAAAATTCAATCAATCAATAAAGAATAAGCACTTCCTTTTTATCATGCTTCATTGCTAAACATTGGGGGGATAAAAATTCAAATAAAAAAAAGATAGTCTCTGCCTTCAAGGAGTTTACAATCTGATGGCGGGGGGGGGGGGGGATACCCAAAGGAAATGCTGAGAAATGTGGGAGTGAGAAGAGGAGAGAAGTGAAACTATCTAGTGTAGAGGCACAATAGAGTTCCAGAGAAGTCCAAAAGCATTATAGGTGGTAAAAATAAGGGGAAAATGAACTGAGTCCCTCTTTTAATAGAGGCCCTAGAGCCGCATGAATCTGCCTTCCAATTAAAGAATCGAATAAGAGAGGCAGAAGTTACTAATAAAATGTTAGAAGTAGGCTTGCAACATGAAGATATGTTTCCTAGGAAAGGAAGTCATGATGGAAAAATGAGGAAATAAGAAATGTACTCACTGTAAAGAGCTATTATAATGCTGGGATTCTCAAGACACAAACCCAGAAGTGGACAATAACAACAAAATATTTTCAAGCATAGTTTCAGAGAAAAGCAGTATATGCATAATATTAGTTAGTATTGCTTGAAGAAATGATGCAAAAACTTTTTGTAGAGTTCAAAATATTATATATGAAATGAGAGTGATAAAGAAAAGAATTGGAAAAAGTAATAAGACCTATGGAGAAAAAGACATGGAATTAGCTTAAGAGATATCTTACCCAATTAAAAAGATTTCTTGAAAATTAAAATAGATGAAGAGTTGGTAAACTACACCCTATGAGCCAAACCTGACCTAGTTGCTGTTTTTTTTGTGGTCAACTACCCACGCATGGTCTTTACATATTAAAATAAAATGTTATTGTATTTTTAAGTATTATTAAATAAAGAGTAATATTAAAAATAGACAGTAGACTAGATTTGATCCTTGGGTTAGAGTTCACTGAACAATGAAACAGATCAAACAGAAGTGAATGACCTCATAGGACAAGAGATATTAAAAACAAAACCAAAAGTTTGAAGAGATAGAAGAATCTGTAAGGTATCTCTTATCAAAAACAACAGACTACGAAAAGAGATTTAGAAGATCAGGAGAGATAATTTAAGAATCATTGTTTCACCTGAAGCCATGTCAAAAAAAGAAAAGTACATTTTATTTCAAGAAATCATGAAAGAAAATTGCCCAGTCCTATTAAATCAAGAGAACCATGTGAAAATTGAAAGAATGTATTAATGATCTCCTAAAAGAAATTCTAAACTTAAAATTTCTAGGAATATCACAGCTAAAATATCAAGCTTTAATGTCAAGAAAATTTTTAAAAACTTATTAAATAATTAAAAGAAAACTTCAGATACCAAGAAACTGCTGTCAGAATAACACGAGTTAATAACTACTACTCTAAATGAAGAAAGACCCTGAGATATGATATTCCAGAAAACAAAATATACAGACTTGCAACCAAGAATAATGTTTAATTAAACCAAGTATAATCCTATAGGAGGAAAAAATGAATTTAAAGCATTAATGATAAGAAGATCAAAGCCGAGTAGAAATTTCAAAATATAAGTTCAAGTCAAGAGAAAATATAAATAAGCAATCCAAAGGAACTATACAGAGATGAAGTATTTACATTCTAATGACTAAAGATAAAGATGATACATGTCTCTTGGAGTTTAAATTATCAACTAATTTATGGAATTATTAAGTGGATTATTGTAAACATTTTTCTCAAATCTTCTGAAAGTAAAACCCCAATTCAGTGATCCATCTTTGCTTTCTGCCCATGAATTCATTGCTCCCAGCTCATTCAAAGATAGGGGTAATGATAAATAGTTTACAGTTTCAGTCCTGGTACTCCCAGGCTTTGTCTCAAGAAATTGAACTTCGAGGCTTTTCCCTTTGGGGGAAGTTTTTTGGGATACTAGCTAAAAGGGGAAGGAAGAGAGGAATCTAAACAAGTTACAATAAGACAGAAATTCTGTGAAGTGGTTTTATTTTTACATTTTGAAATAAATTTGAAGATTTTGAAAGAAAAATGGAAAGAAGAGGAGATATACTTATGTAAGAAAGAGGGAGAAAGAATTCTGCTATAATCAGAATAAAATCTATATGAAGGAGGAAAGTATGAAGAGAACAGACATCACTTGAACCTCACTTTCATCTGAATTAATCATTGTATCCTGATTAAGAAATAAATTCTTATTAATTGAAAAAAAAACAAAAAAGGAAAATATATATTTATATTCACACACACAATGTTAAAAATGGAAAGAACCACAACACAGTTAGAATTTTGCAAAATTATAAAGAACAAGAGAATGTCCCAAAGATATCTATTACCCCTCACCTTTAAGAAACATGGAGTTCAATAAGGGTGTGAAATATTTCATTTACTGTCAGATTTTTTTTCACCAGCGTTAACTGGTTTTGCTGATTTTTTTTCTTTCTCTTAAAACATTTAATATGGTTTTCTAGAATAGGGACAGTCAAAGATATTGAGAGAGCAGAAGTAGTCAATGTAAAAGCAAAGGATATAGTAAAACCCTTATTTTATTTCATGTTCTATGTGTCAAGCCTTATGCTGGAAACTGAGTATTTGAGGACAAAGATGAATAATCCTTTTCTTGAGAGATTTCAAATTCTGCAGGAGATGACATGCATGTAAATAAGTTTTAACATCATACAAGCAAGAAGTAGAAGTTAAATTTTAGAAGGAGGGCGCAGGGTTCTGGAAGGGAGGAGATCAGAAAAAGTCTTACTAAATAAGGTAGTTCTTGGGGGTGGCTAGGTGGCGTAGTGGATAAAGCACTGGCCTTGGAGTCAGGAGTACCTGGGTTCAAATCCAGTCTCAGACACTTAATAATTACCTAGCTGTGTGGTCTTGGGCAAGCCACTTAACCCCATTTGCCTTGCAAAAATCTAAAAAAACAAAAGAAAAAAAATAAGGTAGTTCTTGAATTAAGACTTGGAGTAAACAACATTCTAAGTAACAGATCAGGAAGAAGTAGGCACAGGGGACAAATAATGCAAAAGGGTGGAGATGGGAGAGGGACTGTTGTGTGTGAGAAAAAACAAGAAGTTTAAATTGGCTTGTCAGAAGGATATAGAAATAGCAATAAAGTATAATAATACCACTTTATGGCCATTTCTAAGCCATGACATGTGTACTCTGCCCATCCTCCTCAATCAATTTTCACAGGAACCTAGTCTTTGTTCACTCTGAAAAATAACCTTTTACCTAATCTAAACCAGAAAAACATTTCCTGGACATTTCAAATGATGCTAGTGCTCCTGTATTCTATCTCACTCTATTAAAATTCCTTTTATTCATTGTTTTCTCCCATTAGTACTCTGCTTGAATAAAGGAAAAATTTTGCTTACTTATTTTTCAATCTCTAATGCTGGGTGCAAAAACATATGGTAATTATTTAGGTCCCCCCCCATTAATTCATCCAAAAGTAGGTTAGGGTTAGGTTGGGAAGGGATTTAAATGACATATAGAGGAACTGATATTTGATCCTAGGTAATAGAAACCTCAAAGCATTTATTGAATGGAAAATGACATGATCAGACCTGTAATTTAGAAAACTCACTTTGGCATCTAGATGGAAGATGGAATGGAAAGAGGAGAGACTTGAGGCAGTAGTCCTCATAGTACAAGTGAGAGTATTAAACATCTGAATTGTGTAAGATGAAAGTAGGAACAATTAGATTTGGCCATTGATTCACTATATGGCTTGAAGGAGAATGAGAAGTCAGGAAAAATCAAGAATGTCAGATTGTAACCTGGAAAGATGGTGATCCTCTTGAAAGAAATATGGAAGTCTAGAAAAGAAAGAAGAAGGTGATTGGAAGGAAAAAGAGACTGAGATTGTGATATAAATTCCAATCTATCCAGTCATGCTTAGCCTATGTGACTCTTTCTATTTCATGGACTCAAAATGGTGTGGCAGGGTACTAATTCACTAGCCACTTCCTCAGAGTCCAGATCTAACCAAGGGAACAATGCTGAGGTGATGTGGAGTTTAGGATGTAATATACTTTAAGGAAAGAATGAAATCTTCTCATCAACATCTAGCCAGGTTCTACTAGTTTCTATAGTAGATTATGGTTAAGTTATAAAAAGAGAGTGGAATGATGCACAGTTGAACGACAATAGATTAAAAATGCAGTTGATCTGTAGACAAAAAACAGTGGTATTCTAAAGTCTGCCCAAACTGGATTGTGAGAATCAATTAAAAATTGAGGTTTGATTTATTGTTTTAATGATTATCTAGGCCTTAGTAAAGTGATGGAGAAACTATTAAAGTTAAACACACATCTTCCCCCATAGAACTGGTTGTTAAAAATTTAGTTGCAAACCTCTAAGTGAGATTTTTCCCCCCACCCTTAATGGGTTGCATATGCCCATGGTTCATCTTATGTCTTTTGAGTCTCCTGACGCCACTTAGGAGACAATGTTGTTAAATTATAATATTTTAGAGAAGTGATTTAAAAGCAAGGAGTAGGGTATGAATATGAGAGATGCTTCAAAAATCAATGATTAGATGTAAGAAGAAAAAGAGAAGAGTCAAAAATAACAATGTTTTAAAGAGACTATGATAACCTGGAAAGTAACCAGGGAAAGGTGTAAAAGGAAGATGTAGGGTATCAAGATGATACCAAATAATATTAAACTCAAAAATGGGGAGTTTTAGCCTGGAGTAGATTTAGAAAGGAACATGATAACCATCATCAAAATTCTGAAGGATTATCAGATAGAAGAGGGATTAGACTTGGCCTGCACAGCCCTGGAGGTCAGAACCAGGAGCATTAGCTTTCTTAGTTGTCCTACTGTATTGCTGACTCATCTTGAGGTTGTAATCCATCAGCCTTCCTCCTGCAGTCTTTTCTTAAAGTTTTTTTTTTTCCTAGCTGTAGCTGCTGCATCCTTTACTTGTACAGTGGAATTTTTGGTTTAATGCTAGTGCAATTGGTGTTTGCAATGATTTAAGTCTGCAATGTAAGTTTTATTTTGAATCCTAATTCTGTCATGTAGTATATTAACTACTTATGTTATCTTATACACATGGCTCAATCCAGATTGTTAATAAAAATAAAGGGTGCAAGGACAGAGCCCTGGGATGATCCTTCACTATAGACCTAGACATCATTCTATTAATCATCACTGTCTGGAATGAATCAACCTGTTAGAAGTCCACCTAACTCTACTATCTTCCAGTTCACATAACTGCATTTTGTCCACAAGAATATAATAAAGAACTTACAACTCTTATAGTACTTCTCCCAAATTAATTTAATTCAATTAATTATTAATATCATCCTCATTATAAAGATAGAAATGAGTCTTAAGTGATCTTTCTTTCCCTCTTTGAAATCACATCAACTCCCATGAAACTGAAAATCTGTCATGTGTAAATTGCTGTTCCTTTTAAATGTATAACAAAGTTATCATGTAAATTGCCTTTTTTTCTTTTTTCCCCCCTCTCCTCACTAGAGATGGACATACTCTCTCTATACACACATATAAATACATATATTGTGCATAAATTATTTTATGCATCTACTTTCTCTGAATGCACATAATGTTTTCATTCATATGTCCTTTGTAGTTAATTTGGGTATTTATATAATAGTCAAAAATAACTTATTCATTCAAAATTGTTCTTAAAATAATATTGCTTTAACTACATATGATGTTCTCCTGGTTCAGGTCATTTTGCTCTTCATTATTTCATGAGTCTATCCATGTTTTCCTAAATTATCAAGCTAAAATAATCATTTCTTAAAGTACAATAGTATCCCATTAAAACCATGCACCACAAATTGATCAACCATTCCCCAATTGACAGGTATCTCCACAATTTCCAGTTTGTTGCCACACCACAAAGAGAGCTACTATACATATTTTAGACCACATAGAGTCTTTTTCTTTTTTCCCTAATCATTTTTGGAAACAGATATTATAATAGTTTTGCTGGGCAAAAGGGTATAAGCATTTTAATAGTTCTTCAGACTTAATTCCAGATCACTCTCCAAAATGGATCAGTTCACAATTCTACTAACAATGAATTAGTATCCTAATATTTCACATTGCCTCCAATATTTGTCACTTCCCTTTTCAATTATTTTAGGCAATCTGATAGCTGGGAAATGATGTCTTAAGGTTATTTCTCTACTCAATAATGATTTAGGGCATTTTTCATATGACAATAAATTGTTTATATCCTTTGATCATTTATCAATTAGGTCACGACTCATTCTTATAGACTTGAAAAAGTTCATTATGTATTTTAGATATGAAGCCTTTACCTGAGAAACTATCTCTAAATTCTCCCCACCTCACATTTTTCTGCTTTCCTTCTGAGTTTGACTGTTTGCTTTATTTGTACAAAACCTTTTCAAATTATTGTAAACAAATCTACTTAATTTACAATTCACTCTACTCTCAAACTTTTGTTTTTAGGGTTTTTTTTTTTTTGCAAAGCAAATGGGGTTAAGTGGCTTGCCCAAGGCCACACAGCTAGGTAATTATTAAATGTCTGAGACCGGATTTGAACCCAGGTAGTCCTGACTCCAGGGCTGGTGCTTTATCCACTATGCCACCTAGCCGCCCCTCAAAATTTTTGATAAATTGTTCACCTTGTAAATCTAATAGGTAATATGCTTCATATTCTTCCAATTTTATTGTAATATCTCTCTTTATATCTAGGTCATGTATGCATTTTTGAATTTATTGTGGTAAATGGTATGAGATATTGGTCTATGCCCAATTTCTACCATGCTGTTTTCCAATTTTCCCAACAACTTTTAATCAAATAATGAACTCATCCCAAAATCTTAAGTCTTTACACTTGTCACATATAAAGGTTACTATATTTATTTATACTGTAAATTGTATTCTGTTCCATTGAGTATGAAATGTTTTGATAAACTGCCTCATAATATAGTTTAAGATCTGGTACTGCTGAAATTCTAATTCAATAAAATATTTTTCAGAATTTAATTATGATGGAATTAATATATAGTTTTAATATAGTTTAGGTGAAATTTTCATTTTATTATATTGTTTCTGCCTACCCATAAACAATTAAATTTAAATTTTATTAAATCTGCTTTTATTTTTATAAAACCTTTTTCATATTTTTTTGTTTAAATGGTTCCTGGGATGCTTGACTGGCATATTCCCAGATATTTTATACTGTCTAGAGTAATTTAAAGTGGGGTATTTCTTACCATCTCTTCTTGAGACAAAATCTTAAAAGAACAAGAAGTTTTAGTTTTTCCAGTTGAGTGTCATTCAGTGAAAGCAGAAAGGGGACCTTAGGAGTAATAATGGAAACAGATTCTCTCAATACTGACTGTATGAATGTGCATGTGCACACACACATACATACTCATTATATTTGTGACTGAACTATTATATTTTCAAGTCTTTAAATGACACATAAAATTTCAAAAATCATTAAGATCATTGGCCTTTACTTTCTTCATCTCTCTAATGAGAGAGGAATTGTAAGATCTAGAGTTGGATGGTATCTTAAGTCTAGAATTCAAAATCCTTACTTTATACATGAGAAAACAAAAAAAAAAAAACCAAAAAAGGTGACAACTCAAAACCATGAAGGATTAAGAAATTATTAGATGATGTTTAGATTTCCTCTTTAGTTCTAAACTTCTAGCATTACATACTGCCAAATGTATTGCCAAAGGCTGTATGATGAGCAGAAAAAAACCCACCAAATTCTGAATAAATATCCTTAAATTATGACTTGCTAGTTTACACCCTGTTTAACCTTGAGCAATTCAGTTCTTATCTCTTGCCCCCAGCTTTCTCATCTGTAAAATGAGAGGGTGGACTAGTTGATCTATAAAATGCCTTCCTTCCAGCTCTAGATCTATGACTCTTAGGACGGGATTAGCATAAGAGACCTCTAAATAACCTTTCAGGTATAATTCCTATGACATCTGTATCAATCTAGTTTATTTTTCTGGACTTCAGTTTCATCATCATCCCTAAAACTGATCTAGTTCTATGCTTTCAGGTGAATTCTGAAGAGTGATTCTAAAATGTTTTCAAAGTAAAATTACAAATTCAATATTAATTAGCTTTCTATTTCTGATCCTAGGTACCAATCATTTATATTGTTTTTACTTCTCATGTTACATCATGGATCCAAATGGAATTCCCCCATGGGTTAATTTTCTGTCCATATAAACTGCAGAAAAGTAAGAAAGAGGAATTCCTAAAGTAAATAGATTCATTCACATATGCAAGATACACATAGTGAGGATAAGGTCATCATTTTTACTTGCACCTTTACTGTAATTATATTAGTTCACTATCACTCAATCTGGAATATATATTAAAATAAGATTGCCCATTCATTTTTATCATAGAAAAAGACTGGATTTTTTATTGGTAGCAGTGTGGGGAAAACAAGATGAGAAAGTTTATTTCTTTCTAAGAGGATACACATGACTGTTAAAATATTCACTTAGCACCATAGGTTATGTTTTAATCTGCCAAGAATAGATAACAAAACTTCTATTGTCACTGATGGGTATAAAAAAGAATTAACTATCAAATTTGATTATAAGAAAACAACGAAAAGATTATTTTAAATTTTCTAAGATCATGAATATACAAAGTGATTGATTCTGTTTGCTAAAGGTGTATTTTACAAAGTGTTTTTCCTTGTTTGATATAATTAGGTTCATAATCAGTTGTATAAGTAAATAAAACTGTTGTCAAGGACAGCTCTTGATTAAATTTCTTTGACTGGGACTTCTCCACGATGAATTGTCTATCTCTTTGCCTGTGAAAGTGAAATGTTAGATTTGCTTGGAAGAGTAAGACAGCTAATAATAGAGCTAACTCCTAAATTCAGAGTGGGACCACAATTAACTAAAGAGATGCTGACCCGTGCAGGAGGCATAAGATCAGATCCATTCCATGTGAGAAAAGAGTTGGGACATAGATAACATAAGAATGTGGAATTCTTTTAATGTGAACATGTAACATCCATTTACTCTTTATTGTTCAAGGCAGATGTATAATCTGTTCACTCTGCATTTCTTCTACCTTAGCTACTCATTTTATTATTTTTTTAAAGAAAGATTTTATTTATTTTGAATTTTACAAGTTTTCCCCCCTCTTCTTGATTCCCTCCCCCATCCCCTACAGAAAGCAATCTGTTAGTCTTTACATTATTTCCATGGCATACATTGATCTCAGTTGAATGTGATGAGAGAGAAATCATATTCTTAAGGAAGAAAAATAAAGTATAAGAGGCAGCAAAATTGCATATTAAGATAATGTTTTTTTGCCCCTAAATTGAAGGCTTTTGCTCAATTTTTTGCTCAATTTCACAATTCTTTCTCTGGATACAAATTGTATTCTCCATAGTAAATACCCCCAAATTGTCCCTGATTGTTGCACTGATGGAATGAGCAAGTCCATCAAGGTTGGTCATCACCCCCATGTTGCTGTTAGGGTGTACAATGTTCTTCTGGTTCTGCTCATCTCACTCAGCATCAGTTCATGCAAATCCTTCCTTTGAGCCCCCCACTTTAAAAAAATGTGCATTATATTAAAAATGACTGTTTGATCACCAACAAGCTGATCTTTTTAGCAGAAAGTTTACTTATGACTTATTTGTTTTTTAATAGATAAGATCTTCTCTAGTTTCTCCAATAGTGTAATTACCATTATTTATGGTCTGTTTCTATTCCTGCATGTGCCACCCACATCCCCAAATCACTTGAAAAGAAAAATGTTTTAATCTAAACCACTTTGCTACCTACTCTCTTCCAAGAAGGTAAGGACAAGTTGCAAGGGAGAGAGCAATTCTGTATAAATTAATATTTTTTTTGACTCTGCAAGACTTGGCAGGTAAGAGGTGATGAGCAGTAAGACAGAAATGGAATTCTAGTCAGCAAATATCCAATATCTGTCTTGAGGTTTTGTAATGTGGCTTCATTATAATATAAATTATATAAGTGTTGCAAGTTAAGTTAACCAACTGTAATTTAAATATAATTAAAATGCAGTTAAATTTTTTATTATAAAGTATTTTAAACTATATGTCAGAAGTTACTTGGATGAGGTATGTTGTACTAAAGGCCTTCTGAATAAAGACCTTTCTGTGCCTAAAATTTTCATCCATAATGTCACGATATATTTTAGTGCTTTTGTTTATTTTAATATCATCTTCACTTGGAATCAACATTAAGTTTTCAAAGGTGAAGCTAGGGAAGTGCAAGCACTGGTTATTTGACTTGTACACAGACACTTAACTACAAAACACAAACTACAAAGGAATTAACTCTTAGAGAGGACATGAGCAACTTTGAAACCCTGTAGTTTTTACCACACTGCCAAAGTTGTTGAGCAAGTGATTTTACCTATATCATATTTATGGTCATTTAATATTCACAAATGTGCAAAATGCAGTTAGAGATTTTTTAATTCAAATAATTTAACATTTTTACTTCTTAAAAATGACACTCCTCCTTAAAAGTAATAATGCTCATACTTTTTTCTTTTTTTTAATTTAATTTTACAAGGTTAAATGATTTGTCCAAAGTCACAACTAAGTACATATTAAGTGTCTAAGGTTGCATTTGAACTCATGTCCTCCTGACTTCAGGGTCAGTACTCTATCCACTGTGCAACCTGGCTGCCCCTAGATCATATATTTAATAATCCTATCATTCCTGTCTTTGAGATGAAGTAATATTAGTAGCAGGAAATTTAGATAATTTCTTATTGCATAGTTTTAAAAAAAGAGATAATATTAGAATAAAATATGCTTAGTAATGCATAAAAGCTTATTCTATTGATTTCCATAATAAATTTCATAATTTAAATTTCATTCTTTTGGAGAAAGGGGAGAGGAGAGACACAAATCTTTAGAAAAATTTTTAAACATCCTCTTCCCCCTAAAGAACTTTATATTTTTGGCTAGATGAAGCAAATATAGGTTGGATTAATCATTTCAGCATACCATGAGTAATATAACATTAATGTGCTTATAAAATAAACGGCATGATTTGAGTGAACATGGAAAGACAGTCCCTGCTTTTAGTAAATTAAGACAGTGAGCACATTCCCAAAGCTTCCTTCTGTTTACACTTAATGATTAAAGCAAATTGTTAGTATATGTGAAGTCTTATAATTCAATGTGTTATCATGTTGTTATTGGCTGAGTTCTGCATCCTGCTGTTCAAAGCATGCTCACCATTTGACTGCCCTCATTCATCTAACATAGACAAACAAATCCAACTCACAAACATAGCCTTTTCCCAGATTACAGGATAAATTTTATCTCTGGGCAACTATTACAGTTACATATTATCTTACAAAAACTTGATTGTTCTGACCTCAAAATTGGGTCACAGACCTGAATATAAATCCTATTTTTGCCACTTAATAACTTGCCTGATCTCTAAGAAGTCACTTAACCTTCCAGATATCAGTTTCCATATCTGTAAAATGAACTAAATTTTAAATGTAATTGAAATTGCAAAATGGACTATGTTATTTTCAAGCACTCTCCTTGTAATAGTTCAGCATTTGATTCAATGGATCACTTAAAGCCTGAGGGTTCAGATAAATAATTCCTTCAGTATTAATTCCCCAGTAACCCCCAGGAAAAGACAAACATATTGTGTTAAAAAAAAATTCAGGAAAGTCAAAGTCACTGATTGCAGCATTAAAAACAGTTGACAAGATCTCCTGGGGTCTTAGGATCTTCTCTGCCAAAGTCCTAACCATGAAAAAAGAATCCTAGCATTCCACCAGGTATAAAATTAATTCTAATGACACTAGATCTCATAACTTCTCAGTTCGCCATAGCCTTGGTTGGTGTTACAGCAATGTGATAGTTAACTTTAACCTTCCCTGTCCCATTAGTGTCCTAGCCTACAATAGTCTTTTCTCAGATCTGTCTATAGCTAGTTGTCCCTGAGTCCCAAACTCGGTGTTTGTTCCTTGACCTGTAAGCCCAATTCTTCTATGACTGGATTACTATTTTATGCCTTAGTGGCTCCATGGCTGGGTTGCTTGTTTTGTTTTGTTTTATCCTCAATTTGATGTTTAAAATATTTCACAGTGTGACTGCAGAATGCCTTTCCTGACATTGAAATTACTCTTTATAATTATCTCTGTGTTCCAGCTAAACTAACCTAAGTGTTATTCCTGGAACTCAGGATTTCATTTCCCTTCTCCATATCTTTCCACAGATCTCCTTATCTGCACTACACTTCCACATCCCTCTCTTTTAGGCTTCTTAGAATCCTTAGCTATTTCCATGATGGGGGCCATTGTCAATCATCCTGATGTGTCTTTCCACTGGACTTTGATGACGCTGGAGGACAGAATGAGGCTAATGATTTTGCACAGCCCTGCCTCACTTATATCCAATTTACTTAGAAGCCAAAATATCGTCTTCCATATATTCAAATCCAGCCTGGGACACTTATGTGTTATGTAACCCTGGGAAAGTCACTTAATTCCATCTGCCTGGAAAGGGAAAAGGCAAACAACTGGAGTATCTTTGCCAAGAAAACTCCAAATGGGGTCATGAAGAATGGAATATGACTAAAACAAACCACCATCACCAACCATCCACTTCCACAAACTAGTGGAAGACTGAGCAAGATAAAGACGAGTGTGTTCTATCAAAGCCCAGGGTAGCTGCACTAGTGAAATCTGATTCTTGTGTGGGGACAAAGTAGAGATGCTGGCTAGAGTGGATTATAAGGCAGTCTGCAAAGTTGAAAATTCTGGGAAAGTTCTAAGAACAGTAGTGGAAGATGATCAGGAATCAGAGAAATACTGTAGGTTTTGGTCAAGGCTGAGATCTCAGTTATGTGGGACTAAATTCTGACATTGAATTGAAAACTGTGAGATTATTTGCCAGGTTGCTGATAGATGGGATGTGGATGCTATTAGTAATAGGTTCAAATTGAGTTGAAAGTCAGGTTTGGCTAGTCCATGCAGAGAGAAAAGTCATTTCTCACTGAAAAGATCTGGGAGCAAGGGTCTCAGTCCATTTGTTCAGTCATGAATTCCTTCATCTAGTTTTTCAATAATAATTTATGAAATTGACCCAGAAATGAGACAAGATGACTTTTCAGAAATCTTGTTTTCTAAAACTAGAGAAAGAAGAAAAAGCAAACTTAAAAATATTAATTTATTAGAATCTCTAAGAGATTGAAAAATACCAATATAATCAGTGCAATTTGCCTTGAGATAATATCAGGGGAAACACCTGGAACCTTCTTTTTGAACAAAGAATTTGACAATTCTAAGCATTGTCACTCTATGAGGATACTTAAGGCACATATTCATTTTCTAATTTTTATTTTCTAAAACTTTAACTTTGCATTCAGAGAACTCTATGAAGTTGTTTTTTAACACATTTGACAAAACTCAAGATATAGTATGTACCCACAGGGTCACAAGCTAATTACCAAAACAGAGTAGAACACTAGGATGGAGCTTGTTTTTTAATTTTTGCAAAGGGTGGAAAATATGAACAGTAACATGGCAAAAAGATGAAAAATTTTAGCAAGCCAAACAGTAAAACTATTTAATTCCTTATAAGAGTAATATTAGGATCCATTTTTTCTTCTCTCTTCCTCCTCCTTTCCTCTTTCCCTCTAACCTTCCTTCTTCCCATCTTACTCTCCTTCCTTCCTTCTTGCCTTTTCCCCCTTCTCCTTCTTACTCTCCTTCCTCCTTCTTACCTTCCTTCCTTCATTCTTTCCTTCCTTCCTTTCTTCATCCTTTCCTTTCTTTTTCCTCTCCCCTTTTTTCTGCCTTTTCCCCCTCCCTTTCTCTTTTCCTGACTTCCTTTCTCCCTTCTTTCCTTCTCTCTCTTTTTTTTGTCTTCCTTTCTTTTTAAAAAAATCAAGCACTTGGTGTGAAGAATTGGAGGAAATACTTTTTGTTAGGAGTCAGTAGGAGTGAGTTCCAGTCTTTGCTCTGTCTCTGACTTAACTATAATAGTTTAAGCTGTAATATATGGGAAGGAGCACTGGGCTTAAAAACAGAGAATTTCAGATTTAGTTCTACTATAGTACCTGTGGGACAATCATTTCACTTTTTATGGGCCTTAGTTTCTGTCTCATGAAAATATAGATATTATTTTAAAACTAGAAGCCAATTTATATACCATCTAATACAACCCCCTCTTTTTACTCATGAGAAAGAGAAGTGATATTTCCATATATCACACACTTAGATATGTGTCAGGAAACAGGATTTGAATGAAGGTCCTCTGAATTCTAAGCTCAACATGTTATCCACAATACATCTAGACTCTCTAAGACCTATAATCCTATTGGATCTAACCCCTATCAGAAGAGGACTCCCTTCTAAAATATCTTCAACCAAAGGCCATCTGGAATGAAGAACTACAGCCATGGGGAATCAATTATTTTACAAAATAACCATTACACTTTTGAAGACTTCTAATTGTTAGGAAAATTTTTCTCATATAACCCTTATGAGATAGGATTCTTGGCATCAAAGAACCACTGTATAGTATGGAAGATTGTTTTTTCCATTCTTTTGGATCATAGTTCTCACTCAGAAAACATGAGAAAATTTATAGATGGTGTCTGACCCACCCATCTCAGAACTCTAAGACCAACTTCACACTTGCAGTGATGCAATTTCCAGCACTAAGAGAGGAAAATGTTACTAAGATTAAAAAAATTGGAGAATAAGCAATGAAACATATATATATATATATGTATATAAATTATGAGATTCAATTTTATGCATCTGGAGATGTAAAATGTAAAGTTTCCTCAAGCCCATCCTTGCCAAGTCCTACATGGGCCTAATGATATTTGCTAATTGAAGATAGGACGAAGTTAGAAAATAAAGAGGGTTTTTTAACTCTCTCTAATGTCTAATTCCCCATTGTAGCACCCCAAGCATTTCAAGATACCCATTAATTTCTTTGAAAAGTACATATCAAGTATATCTTGTAATAAATCAAGAGAAAAATCCTTTAAGGTCTTCCATTTCTCCTCAAGCGCCACTACTTTCCCTCTGTAGGCAATTCCCTCTTCTCAGAGACCACTGGTGAAGATTAGAAGGTACTGTAAAGTTATTTTAGAGCATGTGAAAATATTTCAAAATTCTGTAGTATTGCTAAACTGGAAAAAAACAAAAACACCATATGCAGAAATGTATTACTATGAAAAGAGATTGCTATTTCTGGATCTTTAACACAGTTTTTCCCATCTTTGGCATTATGGTTAATGTATAGTAAGTGCTTGTTGACTGACTAACTAGACAGAATATTAAAAAGCAGTTGAGTTTCAATAGTTTTTCTTGGAATATTCCAATCACAACTCACTCACTGCTAACCAAGTCTTCATCAATCACTTTTTTGTAGTTTTTTCTCTCAGTGCTATACTACCACTAATTTGTCTTTCAACTGTGATAAGATTGTCAAGCCAGTTGTAATACTACAAATTGGTCAGTCAGTCACTTAGAATTTATCAAGCACTTACTATGGTTCAGATATGCTATATGCTGAGGGTAAAAAGAAAGAAAAAAAAACAAGGAAAAAGCCACATCCTACTTTCTAAGTATTCACATTCTTACAGAAAACAATATATTAGCAACTATAAGCAAAAAAAAAAGATATAACTTGGTTAAACCTGCTGCAAAAACTGCAGTTCACAAAGCTAATTCTTCATGAGGACCATAGGGTTGATTAAATCCAGCCCCCTTATTTTATACATGAAAAAACTGGAATCCAGAAAGGAAACTGAGGCTAAATTATTTTTGAAGTGCCACAAATTATGCTAAAAAGGATTGTAGTATTTTTTCTTTAATTTATTTATATATTATTAAAATATTCTTAAGAGTAAACATAATACCCTCTCACCCACAAAAATATAAATCCTCATGAGAAATAAAGTAAAAGAAAGAGAAAAAGATGTGTTTCAGTCTGTGTTCTGATACCATCAGCTCTGTCTCCAGTGGATCACATTCTTTATCATAAGTCCATCATAGAAGTTACTTCCATATTTTTCCACACTGGTTATTGCTGATTTTAATTCTTTCCATCCATTCCTCCCCACTACCATCTATTATATTTTTCTCTCTCCTTTCACTCTGTCCCTCTTCAGAAATGTGCTGTGGGACAGCAAAGTGGTGTAGCAGACAGAGCACCAGCCCTGGGGCCAAGAGGCCCCAAGTACATATCCCACCCCAAAGACCCAGCAACCACCTGGCCCCATGGCCTGGACAGGGCACCCAAGCTTACCACCTTGCAAAAAGTAAAAAAAGAAAATGATTTATTTTTGACTATCCTCTCCTATGATCTATCTTCTACTCTATCACCCACATCTCCCCCACCCCTCCCCTTGTACCCTTCTCTCCTTTTTCTTCTAGAAGTCTATACCCTATTGAGTGTGTATGCTGTTTCCTCTGAGACATTTCCAATGAGAATGAAGGCTCACTTATACCTCCTTGCCTTCCCCCTTTCCATACCATTGCAAAAACTACATGAAATATTTTAGCCTATTCTACGTCTCCTTTCTCTTACTCCCAGTACATTTCTCTTTCACCCACTGAATCCATTTTTACAACATATAATATCTTCAAATTCAGCTCTCTCCTGTGCTTCATCTATAAAAGCTCCTTCTACCTGCTCTATTAAATGAGAAGGTTCATATGAGTATTATCAGTATCATCTTTCCATGCAGGAATACATGCAATTCATCATCATTAAGTCCCTCATAATTTACCCTTCTCCTCCACTCTCTATGTTTCACCTGTGTCCTGTATTGAAGGTCAGACTTTCTGTTCATCTCTGGTCATTTCAACAGGAACATTTGAAATTCCCCTGTTTCATTGAAAGTCCATCTTTTTCCCCTGGAAGAGGATGTACAGTTTTGCTGGGTAGTTGATTCTCACTTGCATTCCAAGCTCTTTTGCCTTCTGGAATATTATATTCAAAGCCCTGCAAGCCCTTAATGTTGTTTCTGCTATGTCTTGTGTGATCCTGACTGCAACTCCATGATATTTGAATTGTGTCCTTCTGGTGTTTGTAATATTTTCTCTTTTACTTGGGAATTCTGGAACTTGGCTATAATATTCCTGGGGGTTATTTTTTCTTGGATCTCTTTCTGGGGGAGATTGATGGATTCTCTCAAATTCTATTTTACCCTCTGCTTCTAGGATACCAGGGCAATTTTCCTGTAGAAATTCTTTAAAAATGAGGTCAAAGTTTTTTTCTTGATTATGACTTTCAGGTAGCCCAATAATTTTTAAATTATCTCTTCTGAATCTATTTTCCAGATCAGTTGTTTTTTTCCAATAAAATATTTCACATTTTCTTCTAATTTTTCATTCTTTTGGTATTGAAATATTGTATCTTGATTTCTCTCAATGTCATCAAGCTTCCTTTATCTCCATTCTACATCTAAAGGATTTTTTTTCAGAGAGCTTTCTTATCTCCTTTTCCATCTGGCCAATTCTGCTTTTTAAAGCATTCTTCTCCTCAATAACTTTTTGAACAATCTTATTCATTTGACCTAAGCTCATTTTTAACATGTCATTTTCTTCAGCATTTTTTGGATCTCCTTGACTAAGCTGCTGACTTCATTTTCATGTTTTTTCCTGCATCTCTCTCATTTCTTTTCCCATTTTTCCTCTATCTCTCTTACTTGCTTTTCAAAATCATTTTTAAGTTCTGTCATAGCCTGAGCCCAATTTCTATATGTCTTGGAGTCTTTAGATGCAGAAGCTTAAACTTTCTCATCTTCTGATTGTGTGGTTTGGTCTTCCATGCCATCAAAGTAAATGTCTATGGTCAGGTTCCTTTTTTTTCAGTTCACTCATTTCCCCATCCTGTGCCTAGTTTGGGGGTGTTTCCTGAGCTTTTGAGTATTATTGGGACACCCACCACCACAAGGAACTCAGTATGTGAGGGTATGACTCTCTCCTGACCTGTGAATGACCACAAGCTTACCCCTCTGCCCCGGAGGCTGTGAGGGGGTGTCCCTGCTCTATGAGGGGCCTAAGACTGCAACCAGGGTCTTAATGTAGTCAACAGCCCAGATTCCTATTCCAGGCACAGAAGACAGTCCTTGCCAATCTCCCTCTACTCCCTTACCTTCCACGAGCTTTGCGCTCAGGGCTCAGCTGGCTGGAGCCTCCTACTGGGTGGCTCTATTGGCCTGCTTCCATTTCATAGGATCTGGGCTGCACTGAGTGTCACAGTGGTGCTGAGGGCCTGGGCTTCATGTTTACTTTTGCAGAGGTCTCCCTGCTGAACTTCCAAGTTGTGCTTGATGCTCCCTGGGGTGCAGGTTCAGGAAACTGCTTTGGTTGCTGGGAGCCTGTGTTCCCAGAATCCCTGGGGCTATTTCCAGGATGCTGAAGCTCCTTCATCCTGGAACAGTGCCACCCTTCCAACCCCATGGAACAGAGAGTCTTCCCACTATTTTCCTGATTACCTTGGCCTGGAGAATTGCCTCACTGGATCTTTCTGTGGGTTCTGTCTCTCAAAAATTTAGACATAATTTTAAGGTTTTTGAAATATTTTGGAGACAGTGCCTAAGAGAGGCTCTTCTCCTTCTGCCATCTTGGTTCCACCCCAAAAAAGGATTGTAGTATTAGCTTATGAACCCCACTTAGGGCAGTAAAGCAAAATTAGTTCAGATTTTTTCTGGTAGAAAATATGTCATACTTTTTTGAAGTTTAAGACAGCTTCCTCACTATCATGGTAATAACATCAAGATGAGAAAAGCATGAGTGAAATTTAAATGTGGGAGATTAAGATTAAGATAAAACTAGGAAACTCAGGCTTCATTGAGTCCATGCTAGAATTCTTGATATTTATAATCTGTACTTTTTCCTTATAAATAAACATTTGAATAGGAAGGAAAAGAGGGAGACAGTATTTCAATGATATACCAAGATAAGAGTAATGACAAAAGAATGGATAATGATAATTAGATAACAATAAGATATAAGATATCTTATCTTATTATCTTAGAATTCTCTAATAATTTTCAGAGTTTATATATTCTGGCTCCACAACATCACTGGCATGAACCCCTTATTCTCTACTCCATAGCCACTGTTCCAGTACTGACCATCATCATTAATACTTGTGTATTTCAATGTATTAATTAGTTATTCTATTGTGTTCACTAAAAGTAAATGACTAGCAGTTATTTTATATACAATTCCTGCCATTGGAATAACAGATACATTTTTGGATAATATATTTAGGTTGATTCAAACAATACTCTCTAAACTTACTTAAGTTTACACAAGAATCCTCACCTATCACTGCTAAAATATAAACTTGGGCAATAACTGTAAATCATTTAAAACATATTCATTAATAAATTCTATTTATTTATGGTCCTATTAATGGACCTGTATATAATAGGCACTCAATTGTTTATTGAAGGAAGAAGTTTATACTGTATATTTCCATCATTGGGGCAGAAGGACTTTTCCCCTGAGATTATATATATGAAACAATTTTGAATTATTTAAGAGCCTAACCTCAGTAAATGTTTTCACAATATGTTAGTTTTCAATGAGATACTCTGTTATTTAAGAGAGATGAATTGTTTAACAATGGGCGAACCATAAACTAAATCTCAACTCATGAAGTTTTTCCTTGTTATTGTCATGATCATTATTTCTATAATTATGGATTTTATTCATTAAAAAGCACAATAATTAATATTTGTTCAGTTTCTTAAGGTTTCATAAGTAAGTGAAGGTAGATTTTCTTCATTGTGTCTTATGTGTCTTTTAAAAATATATGTGATATAATAATATATCTTATAATATATTATTTAAGATGATATAGTTAATTTAACACTATATGATATGATAAAATATAATTAAGATACAATAGAATAATATAGAACAGAATAGAATAACACTGAATATATTGTAATTGTTAAAAGCCCTACAAGGAGTTTAAATTCTAAAAGAGGAGCCACAGTAAATATATAAATACAATATACACATGCATATAATGTACATGTTTTATATGTGTATATGTATGTGTGTATTCAAACATACAAATGGAAAGAAAGACAGACAAAGAAAAAGAGGCAGAAAGAGTTAAGACAAGTAATTCCTGGGGTTGGTGATTAAAGATGGCATTTTAAAGATGACATTTCTGAAATGTGTTTTGAAAATTCAGAAATGTGTTTTGAAAAAGAATATGAGAAGCTAGGTGGTGCAGTGGATAAACCATCAGCCCTGGGGTCAAAAGGATCTGAGCTCAAATCCAGCCTCAGACACTTAATAATTGTCTGACTGTTGTGACCTTGGACAAGTCACTTAAACTCCATTGCCTTAAATAAATAAAAAATATTTAATAAAAGAAAAAGAGTAGGGATTCTAAGAGGGAGAGATGCAGAAACAGTGCATTTCAGACATCCAGTGGCAGCCTGTTCAGAGGAATGGAAATACCAACTAAGATATGAGTGATAAAGAAAAGGTAGGACAATTTGGTTGTGCAATTTGACTGTGCCATAGGATATGTGAAGTAAAGTAAATGTGGAATAAATCTATTATAACAAGTTGAGTTAGAGATGTCTGAAATGCAGTTGGAGATATGAGATTGGAAGTAAATAGAATTTGGGGCAGAATAGAGGGATTTGAGAATCATTGGCATAAAGATGACAATTAAATATATGGAGCTAATGAGGGCACCATGTAAAGTAGTATATAGGGAAAAGAGAATTTTAAAAAAGAAGTCTCTCCTTAAGAATTCTATTTATCCTTCCTACAAGGTAAAAGATAAATTTGTTTCATCAGGAAAAGAGACCTTTGATGTTCTTTATATCCTTCTTCAACTTCTCTCTAGATTAAGCAGGAACACAAATCCCTTCAGGTTCCTATTATTCCTAATAGTCTTTCTTTCTAGACACCCAAGTCCAGTAAGATTGGTCATCAACCCCATGCTGCTGTTAGAATGTACAATATTCTTCTGGTTCTGCTCATCTTGCTCAGAATCAATTCATGTAAATCCTTTCAGGCATCTCTGAATTCCCATCCCTCCTGGTTTCTAATAGAACAATAGTGTGCCATATGTTCAGCCACAATTTCTTCAGTCATTCCCCAATTAATGGACATTCACTCAATTTCCAATTCTTTGCCACCACAAACAGAGCTGCTATGAATATTTTTGTACAATTGATAATTTTACCCTTTTCCGTGATCACTTCAGGGTATAGACCCAGTAGTGGTATTGCTGGATCAAAGGGTAAGCACATTTTTATTATCCTTTGGTGTAATTCCAGTTTGCTCTCCAGAAAGGATGAATGAGTCCACAGCTCCACCAACAATGTTTTAATATCCCAGATTTCCCACATCCCTTCCAACATTGAAAATTGTCCTTTCTGGTCACATTGGCTAGTCTGAGGGGTGTGAGGTGGTGCCTTAGAGTTGCATTTCTCTAATAAGAAATGATTTACAGTAATTTTTTCATATGAATATGATCGCTTTGATTTCATCATCTGTAAATTGTTTTGCATATCCTTTGAGCATTTGTCAATTGGGGAATGGCTTGGTTTTTTGTTTTTTATAAATTTGACTCAGTTCTCTATACATTTTAGAAATTAATCCTTTGTCAGAAATACTAGTTGTAAAAATTTTTTCCCAATTTACTACATTTCTTTTGATCTTGGTTACAGTGCTTTTGTCTGTGCAAAAGCTGTTTAAATTAATGTAATCAAAATTATCTAGTTTGTTTTCAATGATGTTTTCTGTCTCTTCCTTGGTAAACTGCTTCCCTTTCCATAGATCTGATAGGTAAACTACTTCTTGATCTTCTAGTTTGATTATAATATTGTTTTTATGTATAGATCCTGTATCTAATTTGATCTTATCTTGCTATAGGGTGTGAGGTTGGTTTAATCTAAGTTTCTTCCATACTAACTTTCAATTTTCCTAACAGTTTTTATCAAAGAGAGAGTTTTATCCCAATAGCTGGACTCTTTGGGTTTATCAAGCAGCAGATTACTATAACCAATTCCTGCTATTGCACCTAGTCTATTCCATTGATCCACCACTATATTTCTTAACCAATTACAGTCAGTTTTGATGACTGATGCTTTAATATAATTTTAGATCTGGTAAGGCTAAGCCACCTTATTTTGCACTTTTTTCCATTAAATCCCTGGAAATTCTCGGCTTCTAATTTCTCTATATGAATTTACTTGCAATTTTTTCTTGCTCGTTAAAGTAATTTTTTGGAATTTTGATTGGTAGGGCACCAAATAAGTAGTTAATTTAGGTAGAATTGTCATTTTTATTAATTAGTTTGGCCTATCCATGAGCAGATGATATGTGCCCAGTTAGTTAAATCTGATTTTATTTGTCTGAGAAGTGATTTGCAGTTGTTTTCATAGAGTTTCTGAGACTGCCTTGGCAGGTAGTCCCCCTAATATTGTATATTGTCTGAAGTTATTTTAAATGGGATTTCTCTTGCTATCACTTGCTGCTGTATCATGCTAGTAGTATATAGTAATGCTGATTTATATGAGTGTATTTTATATCCTGAAACTTTGCTAAACTTGCTTAGTAATTTTAGATGATTTTTTGTTATATTTCTCTAACTATCCCATCATGTCATCTGCAAATAGTTATGTTTCTTCCTTCCCAATTCTAGTTCCTTCGATTTCTTTTTCCTCTCTTATTGCTGAAGTTAACATTTCTAACACAATATTGAATAGTAGTGGTGATAATAGGCATCCTTGTTTCACCCCTGATCTTACTGGGAATGGCTCTAGCTTATCCCCATTGTATATATGATTGTTTCAGATATATATTGCTTATTATTCAAAGGAACAATCAATTTATCTAGTGTTTTTAGTAGGAGTGGGTGCTGTATTTTGTCAAAGGATTTTTCAGCATCTATTGAGATAATCATATGATTTCTGATAGGTTTATTATTGATATAATTAATTATACTAACAGTTTTCCTAATATTGAACCAACCTTGCATTCATGGGATAAATCCTGCTTAGTATTATCCTAGTGATAACTTACTGTAATCATTTTGCTAATGCTTCATTTAAGATTTTTGCATCTATATTCATCAGGGAGATAGATCTATAATTTACTTTCTCTGTTTTGACTGTTCCTGGTTTAGGTATCAGCACCATACTGTTGTCATAGAAAAAAATAGGCAGAGTTCTGTCTTCACCTATTTTTCCAAAGAATTTATATAGAATTGGAACTGGTTGTTCCTTAAATGTTTGATAGGATTCACTTATGAATCCATCTGGCCCTAGAGATTTTTTCTTAGGGAATTCAATAATGGCTTGTTGAATTTCTTTTTTTCTGAGATAGGGTTATTTAGGCATTTTACCTGGGAGACTCATAATTTTATAAATATTCATCCATTTCATTCATATTATCAAATTTATTGGCATACAGTTGGACAAAATAATTCCAAATTATTACTTTAATTTCCTCCTCATTAGTGGTGAATTCACCCTTTTCATTTATGATACTAACAATTTGGTTTTCTTCTTTCTCCTTTTTTTAATCAAATTGACCAGCAGTTTATCAATTTTATTGGTTTTTTCATAAAATCACACCTTGGTTTTATTTATTTGTTCAATAGTTTTCTTGCTTTTGCTTTTATTATTTTCTCCTTTAATTTTTAGATTTTCTAATTTGCTATTTAGTTGGGGGATTTTAATTTGCTCTTCTCTAATTTTTTTAGTTCATTGATTTCTTCTTTCTCTAATTTATTCATGTAAGCATTTAAAGATATAATATATCCCCTGACAACTGCCTTGGTTGTATCCCAAAAGTTTTGGTATTTTGTCTCATTATTGTCATTATCTAGGATGAAATCATAAATTCTTTCTATAATTTGTTGTTTGATCCACTCATCCTTTAAAATGAGGTTATTTAGTTTCCAAGTAGTTTTAGGTCTATCTCTTCCTGGCCCATTATTGCATGTGATTTTTTATTACATTATGATCTGTGAAAGATGTATTCACTATTTCTGCCTTTCTACATGTGATTATAAGATTTTTATGCTCTTGTACATGGTCAATTTTTGTGTAAGTGACATGTACTGCAGAAAAAAATATATATCCCTTTCTATCCCCATTCAATTTCCTCCAAAGGTCTATCATACCTAGGTTTTCTAACATTCTGTTTACCTCCTTAACTTCCTTCTTGTTTATTTTAATGGTAAGCTTTATCTAAATATGAGAGCAGGAGGTTGACATCACCCACCAGTAGAGTTTTGCTGTCCATGTCTTGCTGTAACTCATTCGACTTCTCTAAGAATTTGGATGCTATACTACTTGGTGCCTACATATTTGGTATTAAAATTGCTTCATTTTCTATGTTAGCTTTTAGGAGGATATAGTTTCCTTCCTTATCTCTTTTAATGAAATCTATGGTTGCAGCTTCTTTGTCTGAAATAAAGGATTCTACCCGTGCTTTTTTCACTTCACCTGAAGCAAAATATATTTTGCTCCAATATTTTACCTTTACTTTATACATATCTTTATGCTTCAAATGAGTGCCTTATGCAACATATCATAGGATTCTGGTTTTTAATCCAGTCTGCTATTCATTTATGTTTTGGGGGAGTTCATTCAAAGTTATAATTACTAACACTTTATTGCCCCACTTTAATCTTAATACCACCATCTTCAGTGTGTTTTCTCCCTTATGTCCAACCCCTCCCCTTTCTTTCCTCTTTCCCTTTGATCTTCCTTGCCTTCCTTCTGTTAATTCCTCTTTTCCTCCTCCTTCCCCTTTCTTCTTTTAATATTTGAAAATTAAGATAAGTTTCTTAACTTAACTGACTGTGTATATGTTAACTTTAAACTGAATATAATGAGAGTACAATTCAGGCTGTTCTCACCTCCTCTCTTCTTCCCCTCTATTGCAATAGATCTTTGGTATTCTCTTTATGTACTATGATTTACCCAATTCAATCATCTCCATCCTCCTGTCCTATTTTTAAGGAGATATTGTTTTCAGGTCATTCTATTCAAGTCACAGATATGTCATGAGTGCCCATCACTTCTGGCTAAGTATATTCTCTCTAAAAGAGTTATGATTCTTGAGAGTTATGAGAATCTTTCCCCCAGGTGGGGATATATCAGGTTTCATCATTGGATAGCAGTTTTTTTTTCCTTTTCTCTTTTTTTAACCTTTTCATGTCTCTCTTGAGTCTCCTGATTGATGTCCAAGTTTTCTATTTAGTTCTGGTCTTTTCATCGGGAAGTCTCCATTTCACTGAATGCCTTTTTCCCCTGGAAGAGAAGGCTCAGTTTTGTCAATAGTGAATTCTTGGCTGTATTCCAAACTCCCTTTCGCTTCAGAGTATCACATTCCAGGCCCTTCAATCCCTTAATAATGATGCAGCCAGGTCCTGTATAATCCTTACTGTGGCTCCTTGGTATCTAAATAGTTTCTCTCTGGCTGCTTGAAGGATTTTCTCGTTCATCTGATAGTTCTGAAATTTGGCCACAATATCCGTTGGTGTTTTCATTTTGGGATCCTTTTCAGAACCAATGTATTCTTTCAATAACTATTTTGCCCTCTGGTTCCATGATATCAGGGCAATTTTCCATCATTAAATCCTGTAATACTGAGGCTTTTTTTCTCTTCAATGTTTTCAAGAAGCTATATGATTCTTAGGTTGTCTCTCCTGGAACTATTCTCAAGGTCAGTGGTTTTCCTCAAGAAATATTTTACGTTTCCTTCTATTTTTTTAATTTTTTGTTTTGTTTAACAGATTCTTTGTCTCAACTCCTTTTCCAATTGGTCAATGAAGGAGTTGTCCATTTGCCCAACTAAGGTTTTGAATTATTTTCTTTTTGCATTTGTCCAATTGTATTTTCTAAGGATTTGTTTTCTTGTTGCAAGGGTGCTAATTATCTCTTGAGTTTCTTTTCCCAATTTTTCTAATTGATTTTTAAACTCCTTCCTGATATCTTCTAAGAAGTCTTTCTGGGCTGGAGACCAATTCATATTCTCCTCGGAAGTTCTAGCTCTCTCTGAGTTAGGGTCTTTGTCTTTGTGGTAGCTTTCAATTTCCCTCCTTTCTGCTGTCCTTTCTTCATTTTCCTAGGATCTTGTGTTGGGAGAAGTGGGGGCTGGTTCACAGACCTTTGGTTTTGAAAACTCTAGAGAGTTTGCTCACTAGGCTTAGTAACTTCAAGTGGGATGGTCAGTAGGGGGTGTTAGATGCTTTCCTTTGATTGTCTGGAAACCTTGATTAGTGGCCCACTCCCTAGGCCTGGGGTGGTGGTGGGGGGAGCAGCAGGGTCTGAATTATCCTTGGACAATGTGGGTTGACCCTTGGGCTATTTAGTTAATCTTGTTATTCATTCAGCACTGAGAGAGGTGTGCTGTCTACACCTGAGCCTGGAGGTGGGATGGGAGGTGGGCAGGTTGTTACTCTGTTTGTCCTGGGAAGAGTCCCTTTCTCTCCCAGGCATGGGGGTTGCTCAACTGGAAATATGGGACTTGGCTGAAAATATGGGGCACATGTCCATGGTTTTCCCAGCCAGTGTAGCTGACCAAATTGATGTCTAGCTGTTGCTGGAGCTCTCAGACCCATTGTATTGCTCTCCTGCCAATTTACAAAGCCAAAGCTCCCGAGGCTGATTTGAGGATAGTCCTGGGTTGCCCCTGATTGCCCCTGTGATAACTTTCTTCTCTCTGCCCCCAGCTCATCCACATTCATCTAAGGCAGACCTTTTTGGTAGATGTCCTTCTCCTTTGCTCTTTCTGGATTTTGTGGATTTGAATTCTGTTAAGAGGCTTGATTCATTTTAATTCTGAGGGAAAACCAGGAGACCTTAGCACAGTGCCTGGCTTCTCTCTGCCATCTTGGTCAGAAGTCCTCCATAGTTCTTTTCATTGAGCATATTTACACCAATGAGTCTGAAATGAGAGAAGTGTTCAGCAGAACAATAAAAGAATCTATTATTCTATGATTGAATTCATTTCCCATAGAACATGAGATAATTTGGTAAGTTTTGAAGAATATACTGTTCATACGTCCTCAAACCAAAATCAGATATTGAAATGACCAGTCTTTCAGGGTTATTTATATAGAGTATAAAAATAAAAAGAACTAAAGGGGCAATTGAGTGGTCATACTCAGGAACTCCACATTAGTGAAATTGTCTAAAATATTCTGAGAACTAAAACAAAAGATATTTTCTTTTTTTCTTTTTTCATTTAAACCAGCTAGACAATGTGTTTTGTACATAGCTGATGCTAAGTAATTATTTTTAAATGAATAATTAAATAAATCTTGTATGCCTTTTTAGTGCTTATTTGACAATCATCTTCAAGTATCAGAAGAAGTATCTATTGGAGTTTTCTTCCCTAGTTGCAATTGTTGGATATAATCATTTCTGTTGCTGCTGTTATTCAATATTTAGCCTTTCCAGTCCATTTCTGCTTTTTCACACTTTACTCCTTTACAAATCGGTGCCCAGAGTGTAGTTAATTTAAAATGCTACCCCAGACAACAATAAAAGCAATTTCATCAGGCCAAGCCTACCTTGACTTTGGAAACTTCGCCTGAGAATATGATACATTTATTGCCTTCTCTCCTTGCTATTTGCTCTATTTCACTTGCATTAATGTACTGGGAAGATTTAAATCCTATTTTCCTTTAGTCTTATCTGAATTGGGCAGCCTTCTGTACACTGTATAGCATATTTTAAAGGATTACAGAAGACAGGTGGAAATTTCCAACTTGATCTTTGAAACCTTTTGAGGAAGATCTGAAAAATCTTTTCTTCCCTTTCCTTGTGACATTTCTGTCTGCATTCCTTTTTTAGAGGGTAAGAAAAATGGCACATTTTCAAACTGGTTTGAAAGGTGGGAGCTGCATAATATCACATTATTAGCACCTTAGTGATCCCAGGAAACCAGTTTCTATTCTATTGTTAAAAGACTTTCAGGGAAAGACATTCCACCTTTTTACTTTGAAAGATTTAACATTAGTTTGGATGGAATATGAGGGAAGAGTTCTCTTGGAGTGTCAAACTGAAGGAGAAATAATTGAATTACTCATATGATTTTTTTCATTCATAATCTGACATGATTTTGTAAAACTCTGGAATTTTAAAATTCATTCTACTGGCACAATAGGGAACTTGCTATCCTAAAATGTCAGGTCAGGATAAATAACACCTATGGGGAACAATTTACAGGATGCATTCATAGCTGCACCTCTAGTGGGTCATCTTTTCTGTTGTTTAGATTAGATGTTAAAAAGCTAGCAGTTGTTATAAATACATTTCCCTATGACTGTGGGAAAAGAAAATAACTTCTTATAAGCAGAAATGAGACAAGAAAGATAATATTGTTTGCTATGACATCTTCTGCCTGAACAGTCTCTTTTTGCATTGCATTTATTCATTTTGTAGTGGAGAATATTCAGGTAGCCATCAGTATCTGTACTCAGTATGGTTTACTGTGCTTCTTATTCTCTGTGAGTAGCTATAAAATGCTGTGCCTTAAGCTTCCTCAGATACACCCCCAAGTCAGAGGAGTCTGCGAAAACTGACTCAGACATGCTACTAACCTAAATTTGAAGTATTCTAAAATTCTTTACCCTGCCCCTAGGAGAGGTTCCAAGTACATCTATGGTAAATGAGAAATCTGAGAGAAAAGGGAACACAGACATGCTGTTTTCAATTTTGTCACCAGATCGATGCAATAATAGAACACATACAACATAACAGAGAAGAAAAGTCTTTAGGTCACCCAAGCAGCTGTGGTCAGAGTAGATCTTATCTGTATTTCTTGCATTTTCCCTTCCTATTGGAAAAATTCTAGTAGGGATATTTTAAAGCCAATCTCCTAGTCTGTGGCAATTAACAATGATCTTATATCTTTCATGAATGATGCTTTAATGTGGGGGGGGAATGACAAAATCACTTCTGAAGCAGGATCATCCACTTCCTTTGACTTCTTTAGCTCTGCTTTGTTATTATTAGCAGCTAATGTTTTCTTCTTCATTCACAAAAAAGACAATGACAACAGGAAAGTGATGTAATAAGTACATGATTTGGATTTGAGTAAAGGGATGCTGTGTAATTAGTCTCACTTTATCCTCCAAAGCCATCTGGGTCCAGTGGACAGATATGAATCAGGATGATTGGAAATGGCCCTGGATGTGAGATAATCAGGGTTAAGTGAACTGCCCAGAGTCACCTAATTTGTGTCAAGTGTCTGAGACTGGATTTGAAATGAGGTCCTCCTGACTCCAGGGTCTGAGTTCTATCTACTGTACCACCTAACTGCTGCTAGGTAGGAGCATGTGTGACATGAATTCCATAAATATAGCCAATTAAGCTTTTGCCTACAGAGCATGCCATATCAATCTACTTTGTCATATTGTCACTTCCATCTTAGCTTAGTTCATCATTTTCATTGTTTTAGAGGCTGATGGCATTCCCATGAAATACAATATAAAGTCCCTCATTCTCTACTATAACTTCTTAGTTTTTATTTCCTCTCATCCTTATTCTACTAAATCTACTTTTAATTTTTATTGTTATCTTTGGTCCTTATTGAACAGTCAGAATTCTGGAAGTCAGTTTATTTTTTTTACCTTTATTACCTAGTCAACAATAACAATTCCTCTAGAATTGGTCATAATCTGACCTGCTCTTACTGATCTACACATCCTTAACCTTATACCTGAGTTTCTCTCTCAGCTTAAGTGCTTGGTTCTTGCTCTAAAGCAGGTAGACATCGCTGGCAAAATGAATGAAATTAAATTAATTTAATATTATGCAAATTCATAATATATGACATCATCTAAATCTCTGATACCACCTGATAATTCTATTCTACTCTTATCCCTTCTTATCTCTTTTCCTACTACAGCTATTCTAAATCTTTTGTTCTATATCAGTCCTTACTATACCCCAAATTCCATATTTAGAGCAGATTGTCATAGTTTCCTATTTCACTGTGAAATTGAAGTAATTTTTTGTGAATACTTTCAGCTTTTATCCTTTTCCTCATCACCTCAGTATTATCATACTTTTTTTATTTTCCTCTAATCACAGAGGCTAAACTTCTACCTGAATTCTTAATCCTACTTCTAACTACTCCTATAGGACCTTGCTCCAGTATGTTCTTCTATCTCATAAATCTTGCATCTATCTCTCTAGCCCCCAGACCATCTGCTACAAGCCAAACTAGAGCTTCCTAATGCTTAAAAACAAGAGAAAACAAAAATTCATTCCCTTGGCATTTCTAGCCCAGGAAATTGCTGCTAAACTTCTTTTTAAAAATTGGCTGCAACAGAGGTATTTATGTGAAACATTGGATAGAGTATTGGACATGGAATTAGAAAGATTTAAGTTCAAATCTGGCCTCAGACACTAGCTATGTGACTCTGGATAAGTCATTAACATCAGTTTGTCTCAGTTTCAACAACTGTAAAAATAAAAAAAAGTAATAGCACCACCTCACAGGGCTATTTTGAAGATTAAATTAGATAGTATTTGTGAAACCATCAGCATACTGCTTTATACATAGTATTTGATACATAAATGTTTATTTCCTTCACTTTTCCAAATGCTTTATTTCTTCACTCCCCTGATGTCTCCTTAACTTTGAATTTCTATAGAATTGCTCCACTGAAAGTTTAACTAGATAGTCACAAAATCATCTCCTAGTCACAAAATCTTTTTTTCAGTCTTCATTTGCCCAGGCTTCATTATAGGTTTCGTACGTTTGATCTTTTTTCTTACTGGTAAGTCTCTATTTCCTGGAGGATGAGAGTTCAAATTCAATCTCAGGCATAATGCTAATTAGCTGTGACCCTGGGCAAGTCACCTAATCCTGATTACCTTACATCCAGGGCCATTTAAAATTGTCCTAATTCATATCTAGCCACTAGACCCAGATGACTTTGTAGGAGAAAGGCAGATTGGTGACTTTCCACAGCACCACCTCACTCAAATCCAGTTTACAAATATGTCATGACATCACCTCTCTGATGTTGTGGTCTTCTTCAAGGACATTATATTAGCTTCAAATATACCATCCTTTCTGGGCTCTCTTCCTTCCTCCCTAACCATTCTTTATTTTCCCTACTAGTTCCTCCTTTCCCCTTCTAAATCCTTAATATGGCTGTTTACAGATAAGTCATATCAATAAGCAATTGTTAAGTACCTAAGGATCAGACATTCTGCTAAGTGCTGAGGATGTAAAGGCAAAAATAAAAATCCCTACCTTCAAGGAACTTGTGATGATGATGATGATGATGATGATGATGATGATGATAATGATGATGATGATGATGGTGATGTTTGTCTTTGGTTCTAGAAGACGTCCATGACATCAGGGAAGTGATATCAACACATGAATTGGATTTAAGTGAGGGGGGACTGTGAAAAGTCACCAGCCTCACCTTTTCCAGAGCCATTTGGGTTATGTGACCAGATATGAATCAGGATGACAGGAGATAATCCTGGATATGAGGTGATCAGAGTTAAATGACTTGCCCGGGATCACACAATTGGTAAGTATCAAGGGTCTGAGGTGGGATTCGAACTCCCAACATCCTGACTCCAAAGCTAATGTTCTATCCATTGCACCATCTAGCTGCCCTCAAGGAACTCAAAATCTAATGAGGGAGACAATATGTAAACAACAATATACAAAGAATACACAGACAGGATAAACAGGAATGAATCTTCATTCCCTTCTTTTTCTACATTCTCTCCCTTGTAAAAGTCAATAAGTATCATAGTTCCACATATATATTAATTATAGATGAGTTCCAAATCATCTTTCTCCCTAAATTTTGTCTTTTTTATGATTTTATCTTTCTTTCTATGGCATCATCATACACCTAGTGCCTTAAGTTTCTAACCAAATGATTTGCCTTGATTTTCTTGCCTCTGCCTCACTTTACCTATGCAATCTGTTATCATGTCCTTTTGAGTGCCCTTTTCCAAAATTTCTTATATTTAACCCCTCCTATTTTTTCCCCTACTGTTCTAGCTTGGTACAAGTTTCTATTTTCTCTCACTTAAACATTACCATTTTAATTATTCTTTCTTTCAATTTCCTTCATTTCCTTCAATGTCCACTCTTCAAACAGTTGAGGAGATTGTGATAAGTAAAGATGAAGTAACTTTCCTTCTGCATGCCTTTATGGTATTACACATTCTCTCTCTTAAATAAGTTCCTTCAAATAACTGTCCTTAAAATAAAAAAAATTACTGTGTATTCAAGCCTACAATTTGTTTTCATAAAGGGAAAAGCTGTTAATAAAATAACCATAGAATGTATAATATTATTCTTGGAAAATTCTTATAATAATAAATATAAACAGTCAACATTAAAAACATTCTTATCCCACTGTCTAAATATTTCAGTTAGACAGAAAAACAAAACATTAATGCTATTGAAAAGTAAAGCTAAATGTAAAAATATTATATAGCATTCTATTCAGTGAATATATGTGTATGCATATGGAAAATAGCACATTTCCTTTTAGCAGATACTTTGATATGCCATGGAGATAAATTTCATTTTCTAGTGAACAATGTCAATATTGATGGGCTAGTTCATCATAGGCATTTATCTAATGGATGCTTTTTCTTTCTTAGATCTTCAAATTGAAAGATGGCGAGAAGATAAGAATCTCAAAAGCAGAGCTTAGTTGACCTACATTGTCTTTAATATCTGCTGTTTTCAAAAGTGTCACTATGATTAAATAGCCTCTCAAGTAAGGATATAGAAAATTAGACTATCTAAAAAAAGCATATAGAATACTAAACATGATGTTTTACAAAATGATATCAAGTCATTGTTTTCTCTTTTCTCCTCCTAAAAGTACAATACTACAAGTTGGCAAAACGCAAAAAACTACCATTGGTCTTAGGCTGTCATCATGACAGAATATACCTCTCTTGCCTACAATAAAATTTCCTTTTTTCCTTACTACACTCCCAAAATTAACTCAGATTACCAGTGTCATATGACTACATCAAATTAGAACCACAGAGTAGAATGAAGAAATTCCCATGATACCATACAATGGTGGTAAGTCACTACTGTTTCTATCATTCTTAGTACCCACAATGAATCCCATCTTAGATATTTCAGTTTGTATTGAGCAAGTTACTCAACTTCTGTCTCAATTTTTTTTAATCTAGAAAATGGAAAAAGATATACAAAACTTCACTGTAGAGAAGAATTCATTAAAAATCTCAGTTCTATTGCACACCCTAACAGCTACATGGGGTTGATGATCAGCCTTAATGGATTTGCTCATTTCATCAGTGGGCAATCAAAGACAATTTTAGAGTATTTTTGATGGAAAATGCCATCTGTATCCAAAGAAAGAATTATGGAGTTTAAACAAATACCAAAGACTATTACCTCTAATTTTAAAAAGGTTATTTTTTTTTAGATTTTTGCAAGGCAAATGGGGTTAAGTGGCTTGCCCAAGGCCACACAGCTAGGTAATTATTAAGTGTCTGAGACCAGATGTGAACCCAGGTACTCCTGACTCCAGGGTCGGTGCTTATCCACTGCGCCACCTAGCCACCCCTAAAAAGGTCATTATGTAAAAAAAAATCTCAGTTCTTTTCTTGTCTTAATTCTGCTCCCCTCCTATGTATTGTAGAGGGCAACAACAACCTCCTAGGCCCTTAGTCTCATAAACTAGAAATACTCCAGATTCCTCACTATCACTAAATATCATATCTAATGTGTATCTAAGGATTGTCTAATGTTAACTTTTCAACCTCTCTTAGATAAGTCCCTTCTCTCTGACACTGGCACGATCCTACTGAAGACCTCCCTCATCTTACGTCTCCACTACGGCACTATTACAATAATCTGATAATAGGTTTGCCTGCTCTGAAGGCTCTCCTTAGTCCAATCCATTTTCCATTCAGCCACTAAAATGATTTTCCTAAAGCACAATTCTGATCACTTCAACCCTTATTCAACAAACTCCAGGGATTCCCTATCATCTCTAGGTCAAATATAAAATCCTTTGGTCTTTAAAGCCCTTAATAACCCAGTCTTCTTATTTATTCCCTGTCCCATACTCTTAGATCCAGTTACATTGGTCTTCTTGCTGTTTGCAAACAAGATACTCCATCTCTCAGTAACAGGAATTTTGTCTGACTGCTCCCATGCCTAGAACACACTCTCTCTCCATTTCTGCCCTCTCTCTTCCATGACTTAAGTTTCAAGTTCATTTAACCATTTTTTTTTACTAAATTTTAACAAAAATCACATCTTCCACAGGGAGGATTTTCTGACCTTTCACTTACTTCTTAATCACATGCACTGTTTTTTGGTAAATTTGTGCTCACTCTCTCCCCATTAGATTGTAAACTCCTTGAGTACAGGGACTGTCTTTTGCCTCTTTCTGGATCTCCAGTGATTAGCAAAGTGTCTGAGCATAGTAGGTACTAAATAAACTTTCATTGGTTCACTGATATGTGACCTCTGTTAAGTAACATGAGATTTTTGCTTTATAAATTTGTTTCTTCACTACACTTCTATCAAGTAGCATCTGAGTGAGTATGACCTGCTGAAAGAAATAAAAAAAAAATTCTTCTGAATAGAGCAGGACACAATAGCAGGGGAATGACAAGGAGGTATTGAACACTCTTCATTTATTAAGTGTCAAACAAAAAGATTGAAAGAAATGAAAATGTCCAGGAATTGGGATAACATTTCTGAGACAGTTTATTTTGATTTTCAAATTAAATTTTAGGTTTTATTAATTCCAGATTCTTTCCCTCTCCCTGCATTTACCCATTAAGAAAGTAATAGAAAATCCATGACAAATATGATGCCATGAAAATAAAACTAAATACTATTTTATCTTCTATTCAGTTTTTGTAAAGTGTTAACATGTACAGAAATAGCCATGATATCTTAATAATCCAATAATCTATAAATAGAATCTCCTTGACATTGCTTCTCTCAGTAGAAGCAAAGATTTTAGTTAAGCCAGGAATTAAAAAAAAAGTAACATCAACAACAAAAACAGAGTTGAAGAGATAGAGTCATTCATGATGCTCAGTGAAAAGTCATGGAGATGGGTGATGTTGTACCCTATTTGAAGGCTAGCAAATATATTTAGTATGAAAGAATTATAGAAGGCCTAGAGAGGTGTAATATGTTAAAAAAAATAAGTCAGATGTAACCAGTTTGCAAAGAACTATAAATATCAATGGGAGGAGTTTAGAGTTGATCCTAGATGAAATAGAAGGATCCTTGAATTATGGAACGGGGAATAGGGTAGTACTTGACTCAGATAGACATCTACCTTTTTTTTAAGGTAAATGATTATGACAGTATTGTGGAAAATATATTAGAGTTAAGAAAACCTTAATGTGGGGCGGCTAAGTGGCGCAGTGGATAGAGCACAGGCCCTGGAGTCAGGAGTACCTGAGTTCAAATCCGGCCTCACACACTTAATAATGACCTAGCTGTGCGGCCTTGGGCAAGCCACTTAACCCCACTGCCTTGCAAAAAAAACCAAACAAACAAAGAAAACCTTAATGTAGGAACTTTAAATATGTGGTAATTGCAAACAGTCTGTGATAGATTATGAGAACCTGAGCTAGAGTTGTGATTGTGTGAGTGAAGAGGAAAATAGGTATATAACAGACGCCATAAAGATAGAAATGGCAAGATTTGGAAGTGAATCAGATATGTAGGGTAACAGTGAGAAGCTGAGAATATTGGGGTTGTGAATCAAAGTAACTAGAAAAATGATGTAGCCCTGGACAACATAGGGAAGTAAAGTGACTACAAGAGTCACAGGTTAAATGACATACCCTGTCTACACAGCATTATGTTTTAGAGGAGGACCAGAACCCAGGCCTTCCTGATTCTAAAACAACCACACTATGGTGATGGTGGGATTTGTCTAAAGAATACATGTGGAGGTGGCTAGATGGCACAGTGGATAGAGCACTGGCCCTGGAGTTAGGAGTACCTGAGTTCAATTCTGGCCTCAGACATTTAATAATTACCTAGCTGTATGGCCTTGCGCAAGCCACTTAACCCCATTGCCTTGCAAAAACTTAAAAAAAAAAGAAAAAACAGAATATATCTGATTCACAGTATATCTGGTACTTTAAAGTCACCTGGCTTCAGTCCAATGTCCTTTTCTTTATTATACATGTTGCCTTTTATCCAGGCGATTCAGCATCTATTTTCTTTTTTTGTTGTTTTAACAGGACTGTTAATATGTAACCAAACTGACATATAACTGACTTTCAACGAATTTCATGAGTTTCAAGAGAAAAGAGTTTCACTCATTATCATTTTCTTATAATCTGATAGAGTTGCTAAAGACCAGTGATAGAGTCTGCAAGTTATTGAGGTATTTTTAAATCTAAATTGAATGTAAAATCCTTTCAGAAAAATTTGGAGAGGCACATCCTCTTCTATTTTCTCCTCATTTTAATCCTTTATAATGTTTTTCAATTGAGCCATGATTTGTCTGCTCTTTTAGAGTGGTACATATGTTAAAATGTCAATTCAGAAATTATAATTAAAAACATCTTTCACTGAAAGCTAAAAGAAAAATCTTATAATAGTCTCCCTTTACCATGGAAAGTCTGAGGTAATAATTCTAATTTAATTCTGACTTTAGGGTGATAAGAAGGAGAAATCAAAACCAACATTCTAATGAGAACCTTCTTGAATAGTTTGGATTCATACAAGTTTAATTTTAAATATTTAATATTGAGACAGCTAGGACTGTTGATTTTCAAGTTTGTCCATATGGTTCTTATCATTCAGAAATTGTCAGGGCACTATTGAAAAGGTAGTTTCAATTCACATATTCATAGAGTTTACTTCATGCACAGAGATTTTCAGGAGTTCACTTCTAGCATATTATTGCCACTTGTGCAATAGGAATTTTATATCTTTAAATATCAAATATCAAAGAGTGATCTGATGGACAGTAGAAACTGCAATTTATATTTGTAAAGGATCAAGAAATTAATGATTATCCCTACATCTCTAATAGAGACTTAAGGCTATATGCCTCTTGCTACTCCTAAAGATATAGGGAGCAAATATGAACAAAGGAATCATGATCCCTCAAATTAAGAAAAAAAACTTCTACCTATCATGGAAGTGAGAACTGAATTATGGGTAGAATAGGAGTCTACCTAATGTGATTTGAAAACTTTTTTTTACCTCATTATAGACAGACATATATGTGTGTGTGTGTGTGTGTGTGTGTGTATAAACATTAATATACAGACATACAAATACATGCCCTATCATCTTTACATAGCATCTATAATTCTATCATGGATAATAGGGTCATAGAATCATAGATTAAAAATGGAAAGGAAGGTCATTGAGCCTATCTTCTCATATTAAATATGAGGCAACTAAAGTGCCGAAAGTTTAAAATGACTTTCCCAGGATTATGCATCTAGCAATTGTGTAAGACACTATTCATGCCTGGATATTGCTGACCACAAGTCCATTATTTAGTTAAGGGACTCTGTATTTGTCCAAATTATGATAGAGAGCTGGATGCACAACATATAAAGTTTACCCATAAGTACAAATACCTAGAATAAACTCATCTTTTTCTATGATGTATTTCTGTGATGACAACTTTTATTCCAATATTGTTTCATGGATCTTTTTTACTAATAAATTTCTACCTGCTCACATCCAACATATTGAACAGATCCTAATATTGGAAAAATAATTGAGTAAAGAAAGCAGGAAAAACAGGGAAAAAAGGAAAAAGAGAATGTTGATTGATTTAGGGAAACTGCAAAGTTTTATTTTTTTAATTGACCCTAAACTTCTCCCTTGGAAAAAAAGACCCATCTTTGTAATGAAAATTTCCTTTTAATATTATTGTCTGACTGTAAGTCTTTGAACAAAAATGTTGAGAAATGGCAGATGGGTAGTAGTAATGATGGGAAATTGGGCAGTAACATCCCAAAGATCTGGGCTCATGGAAGTGAAGGACTCCCAACTTACCCTGGAGGTGTAAAAGTTCAGATTTTTTAATTTACAAGCCTGCAAAGTTTACTTATATTATAGCCCACAGTTCACAGATTTAATTCATAGGTCTTCAGAGTCCACAGATTAAACTTCATCCTGGAGAGATAGTAAGTTACCTAAAGACAGGTTGAATAACAAAGGTCTACAGAATAGTGTCTGAAAGAAAGAGAAAAAGGGGAAACAGCATGAGAAATGACTGAACTAGGGCAGCTAGGTGGCACAGTGGATAGAGCACCAGCCCTGGAGTCAGGAGTACCTGAGTTCAAATCTGGCCTCAGACACTTAATAATTATCTAGCTGTGTGGCCTTGGGCAAGCCACTTAACCCAGTTTGCCTATAAAACCTAAAAAAAAAAAAAGGTACTGACCAAGAGATTAATAAGGAAATAATATTTATAGGAATCTCACAAAGAATCATAAAATTTGGGGGGTCAGCCAATTAGGTTACACATCAATACATAAAGTTATCATTGGTTATTTTATGATTCTCTAATCCATCTATAAAGTCTGTTTCACAGATAGAAATAGCCTCCAAATTTTTTACTGCAGAGACACAGATCTTGAGTAGAACAGAGATTAACATTCAGACCAACAAAACACAGTTAGAGTCTGAGAAATCAATTTTTGATCAGAAATATAGAATTAAAGAGTGTAAGACTTAAATACCCTGCATACCCTTTGACTGAGCAAAACCATAACTAGGTCTATATTCCAAAGAGATTTTCAAAAGAAGGGAAGGACATGTACAAAAACATTTATAACTGCTCTTTTTGTGATGACAAAGAATTAATTGCAATATAGCTGAGCAAATTCTGGTATATGATTATCATAGACTCTTATAATGCCATAAGAAATAGTAAACATACTACTTTGAGGAAAAAACTGGAAAGACTTACATGAATTGATGTAAAATGAGTAGAACCAGGAAATTGTACAATGATCTACTATGGATGACTCAGCCATATTCAGCAATGTAATGATCTAGGTATGAAAGATTCATGATGGAAAATGTTATCCACTTCTAGAGAAAGAACTGATGGAGTCAAATACAGATCAAAGCATACTTTTTTCCCTTTTATTTGGTCTGTATTTTCTTTCACATCATGATTAATATGGAATATTTTCTGTATTATTGTACATGTATAACCTATCAAATTGTTTGATTTTTCAATGAGGAGGAAGGGAAGGAAGAGATTTTAGAATTCATTTTTTAAGAATGTTAAAAAAATTTACATGCAATAATAAAAACAATTTGCTAGCTTTCTAGGTCCTCTTTATGCAGTTCAGAATGCTGATTTGGAGGACTACCAAGGATCTGTACAAATTAATAGTATCCTAACTAAAGATACATCTTAGAATCTTCCCTACAGGCATTATATTAAAAGGGAGAGAAAAAAAGATAAATTAATACAATGGAAACTCCATATGGACATGCATGTCTGCTTTTTCTTTGTAAAGAACAGGCAGAGCAAATTGCAAGAAAAACAATTATGCTCCTTTTCCAAGCATTGTAACAGAACCATTAATACCATAAGACCATATGAACAAAAAGACAGATTTTTAACCATTAGAATCAGCAGAAGAATTTTGATCAGTATTCACCGCCTATAAGAGATCCTTCATCAAATATATCAACATTCACTTTGCATTAATTTGTATATGTACCCAGAGGTGCAAGGGTAGGGGATCCAAGATAAATCAAATCAATTTCACTGCCTCCCCACTCAAAAACTTAGCCCTTGAGCTATAACATAATTGAGAAATATCCCAGAAAATCAAAACTACTTGAAGCTATTAGACTTAGATGGTTCTTTCAAAGAATTGTGAGTTTTCTTTCTTCTCCTTGTCTCTAAAGGCAGGAGGGACATAGATCTAAAATCAAAACCTTAATAAGGTGGCAAAATTACTCCAAATAAAGAGGTGAAGCACAACTGACTTTCATTTGGATTTCTGAAGAAATATTGATGAAGGAAATAGTCTGTTATTTGCTGTGTGTGAATATTGTTTTAATTTCCTATTCTAAATCTAGATCTTTGAAAGGCATAACCCTATGGAAGAGAAAGCAGAAAGAATAGAGAATTCAAAGAATTTTATTTTTTCCATAACATTTATTATTCCATCTCTGGTCAGTAAATGGTTGTCAAGGTAATCACAAAAAGAATTATCAATGGGTGCTTGAGATACTGGAATTAGAGGTTAGTTTGAATTGATCATTGATGAAAAATGACAGATTGTAGTGGGTGAAAGGGGAGGAAATAAATTTCTGGGTTCAAGTCTCACTTTTGTCAAATATTGGTAACTCCTCCCACCTCTAGTTATCTAGCTAAATTTTGAAGTTTAAGTCCATGAAAAGTTGTCAAATTATATTGGTAAAGCAGATTCTTTTTTGGGATCTGCTTATTTCAATGAAATCATGTATTTAGCCTAAGGAAAAAGGAGTCTAGAGTTCCTAATACAGAAGGCATTAACTCTCACCTTTATAATTCTATTCACACACATTTTCATTAGTATATAGAACTGAAACTTATTTATTTGGATTCTTACTGACATAAACTTGTGAAGTTTGTGATGTTGTGTAGGAGATTTTTTGCTCAATATTTTATTTAAAGGATTATGTTGATGCTGTAGGCATTGTCCATCTAGTGATTCAAATTTTGTGATATAGTAGGAGGTAGAATGATATAATTCAAAGAAGAAAAGTTACTTTAAAAAGTGATTGTCTTTAAAATCATCCAGAAGAGGTTGAAATGCATAATCTAAGAGTGTATGTTATCTAGTTCTTCAGTTAAAGATATAGAGAAAAGAAAATTTTATGACCTTTCTTTTTTATTGCCTACCTTAAATTTTATTCAGGTATAAATATCTAACAATTAAGGCATCAGTTGCATAGGCTTTTAAGAAACGAACAATTTCAATCCTCAGCATTTAGGTAATACTTAGATTATATTTATGCACAAACCATTCATCTATTCAGTAGTAAATTTCTCATTGCAGAGTTGTATTAAGTGTTTTCCTATACCTTTGCCCTAAAGTCCATTTCTGAACTTTAATTTGGAAATAGGATTCCTCTCCATTTTTTTTTTTTTTGCTTTGGTTTTCTTTCCAAGGCAGTGGAGTTAAGTAACTTACCCAAGTTCACACAGGTAAGTAAATAGTAAGTATCTGAGGTCAGATTTGACTGACTCCAGAGCCAGTGTTCTATCCACTGTGCCACGTAGCTGCCCCCTCCCTATTTGTTATTAATCTTTGAGAGATAGTGGAGGAAAGTAACATTCAAAGTGAATAGTAGTAGTAAGGAGTTGTATTTATCTTCTTTCTGCACTTAAGGCTACCACTTCCAAAGAAATTTAATAACAATTTAATGCTATTTTGTCACATCTTCGACTTACCTCAAGAAGCAGCAAAATTACAAGTACCTTTGAAATGAAAATGATGTATGAATTAATGCTGAGGAAGAGAGAAAGCTGGCCTAACAGTGGTGCATGACTGTTTCACCCTTTCTTACTTGTGATAAAAATGGCTTTTGAATATTAAAACTGACATTTCCTAACCTCTAAAAAGATTCTTTGGTCTTTTAGGAAAATAACAAGAATAATGTGGTAGAAACTGATTTTCAAGCCTATGTTTTAGTTATTCTTATTTGAATTTCATTTCTATTTCTCAACACCTACCATTCTTATTTATATGAAATAAGAATAAAATATGACTACTATACAAAGTTTCCTATACCAAGCAAGAGATGGATAGGGAATTTGAAAATTAAATTTCAAAATATATTTACATTTTGACATTTTTGTAACATTTGCAAGACATTCACTATATTTGTATTTTTGATTTCAAAAATAGTTTGGTTTATTGGTACTTGGACAGATGCTTATTATAAACACAAATGACTATAGCACCAAATTAGCTTAAGTGCAAAAAATTTATAATACTTAAGTGCAAAAAATTTACACTCACAATACTAAATTAGTTTAAGTGCAAAAAAGTTATAAACTGTCTTTTTCATTTCATTCAAAAATTTTTACATTTACAGTAAATAATTTTCCTCTGTCTATTAAAAAATAAAACAAAAAAGCAGTGACTAAAGAGAAGTTAGTTCATTAATTATGATGGCAATACAAAAGATGACATCTTCTTAATTATAAAAACCCAAAAGATGCACAATTTCAAATTCTCCATTCTATAAAAAAGTGCTGTTTTGACTACATTCAGTATATAACTATATATATATATATATATAAATATAAAATATCAGATACATAGTTTCAAAAGAAAAAGAAAAATAAAGTAAAATCCTGAAATTTGCAATACTTTTAGTATGTTATTTTAGTATGTCTAAGGACTTCTATATGTGGCAGTGGATAGAGTACCAGGCCTGTAATAAGGAAGAATTAAGTACAAATCTGGATTCAGAAACTTGCTAGCTGTGTGACCTAGATAAGATACAGTCTCTGTTTTCTTCAGTTTCCTCATTGGTAAAATGGGGGCAAATAATAACACCTGTGTCCCTGGGTTTTTGTGAGGAAATTACTAAGCACAGTGATTAGCACATATTAAGTCCTACATCAATATTTATTATTATTATTATTATTATTATTATTATTATTATTATTATTATTATTTCTAAAGAAACCACAAGAACCAAGTCACTGTCTTTGAATCAGCTCCTGATTGCAGGGTTACTAATTTGGTTGCTATTATACAGGGACTCAAGAAAATGTCCATTCTCCTGAGGCATTTCTGAATACTAAAAAAATAAATAAATAAAGGAAAGTTTGGGTCTTGCCTATTTCTTCCACAGTGCAAACATTGAGCTCAGAAACACTAATTTGTACTCAGACGCCCCCTTAAAAATTGTAACAGGAAGCAGCCTGTTATCCTGAAGCAAACTATTTCCCATGATGTATCACTACAGCAAACAAATTATAGATAAAGCAATCTGGTCTAAAAGACTGAAGGTTCTGTCACAATATGGCACAATGCTTAGAACTTCCTTAAAACTGACATGAATTCCTATCTTTCTAGGATTATATCCAAAGCATTTTAATCATTTAAGGCAGCAATTCTGAAGACATGATCCGCAAACCCCTTGCATTCCCAAAGACCATTTCAGGAGGTCTGAAAAGTCAAAGCTATTTTCAAAATAATAGTAAAATGCCTATTTACCTATTAAAATGTTCTTTTTTGCAAATACATATCTGAGTAAGGCCAGATTTTCTTCATATATTTCAACCAAAACAACAGATTGCAACAGATTGAATACAGAAATCCAGCTGTCTTCAATTGGAAGGAGATCATTGGTAAGGTATCAAGAAAGAACAAAAGTACCCAATAGATCATAAGTCAGAAACATGCAAGTATGTGTGGCTCCCCAGATCTTCTCCACAGATAATCAAGGATAGTGGTAATATGGATTTATTGTAGTCCAACTGAGAGTTGTGGGTCTTTGTTTTTATTTCTAATTGTCGCTCCTGGGTATATTCACAAGGACTGAATGGGAGCTAATCAATGGGCACTCATATACATGCCCAGCTATCACTGGATTATTGTATTTAGGAAAGATTGCTAATTGTACATAACTAGATCAGATGAAGATTGCTAAATTGTTCATGATCAGGAAAATCTTGCATTTGTTTACTAAATGAAGATGAAGAAATCAACTATTAGGTACATAGGAACTTTCTGGTACATTGGGTCATGGAATCATGTCTGTGAACTAGGGCCTGGTAATAGACCGATCCTTGCGTCTATTAGAGTCATACCTTAAAGAAATTTACAGAAAGTTCATTGATGGGAGCAGAGCCAAGATGGCAGCATGAGAACAGCCTTTCCTAGGAACTCTCTCCAAAATATTTCAAAAACCTTAAAATTATGACTTTAAATTTTCAAGAGACAGAACCCACAGAAAGATCCAGTAAGGCAGTTCACCATCCCAAAGTAACCTGGAAGACGGTGGAAAGGCTGTGCAGCACAACGAGGATCAACACACAGAGTGAAGGAGTTCCAGCCCTCTGGGAAGACACAATTTGGGTCCCTGGGAGTGTCAGCTACTGTCAGCAGAAGCTGTTTCCTGACCTGCCAACCCAGGGAACACCAAGCAAAACTTGGAAAATCGGGGGGGGGGGGACTCTGCCAGAACAAACATAAAGCCCAGACCAGTGTGGCCCTCCTCAGCACAGCTGTGGCACTCAGCACAGCCCAAATCACAGGAAAAAAAGTAGACCCACAGAGTTGCCCACCTGGCAGCTGATTCCAGAGTGCACAGCCCAAGGGGTGGAGGGAGACTGTTGAGGTCCCTCCTTTGTCCCTGGGATAGGAATCTGGGTGCTTTGCCCATATTCAGACCCTGGTCCCAGTCTGGGCCCTCTTTGCCATAGAGCAGAGACCATCCTCACAGCTCCAGCGCAAGGGAGGGAGGACTTAGGGTCATCCACAAACAAAATCACAAGCCAGGAGAGCAGTCAGAGACCTTTTTTAAAAAATATTTATTTATTTTTGATTTTACAGTTTTCCCTTAATCTCACTTCCTTCCCCCCACCCCCCGCAGAAGACTGTTACTCTTTACATTGTTTCCATGCTATACTTTGAGCTAAATTGAATGTGTTGAGAGAGAAAACATATCCTAAAGAAAAAATATATGAGATAGAAAATTTCACAATAAGATAACTTTTTAAAAAAATTAAAAGTAATAGTCTTTGGTCTTTGTTCAAACTCCACAATTCTTTATCTGGATACAGATGATTTTCTCCATCACAGGTACCCCAAAATTGTCCCTGATTATTGCACTTATGAAATGAGCAAGTCCATTAAGATTGATCATCACTCCCATGTTGCTGTTAGGATGTACAATGTTCTGGTTCTGTTCATCTCACTCAGCATCAGCTCATTCAAACCCCTCCAGGCTTCTCTGAATTCCCACCCCTCCTGGTTTCCAATAGAACAATACTGTGCCATAACATACATATATCACAATTTGTTCAGTCATTCCCCAATTGATGGACATTCACTCAATTTCCAATTCTTTCCCACCACAAACAGGGCTGCTATGAATATTTTTGTATGAGTGATGTTGTTACCCTTTTTCATGATCTCTTCAGGATATAGACCCAGTAGTGGTACTATATGGGTATGTATGGTACTGTAAGGGTATGCACATTTTTATTGCCCTTTGGGTGTATCTCCAAACTGCTCTCCAGAAACATTGGATCAGTTCACAGTTCCACCAACAATGCATTAGTGTCCCAGATTTCCCCACATCCCTTCCAACATTGATCATTGACCTTTCTGGTCATATTGACCAGTCTGAGAGGTGTAAGGTGGTGCCTCTGAGATGCTTTAATTTGCACTTCCCTATTAAGTAATGATTTAGAGCAATTTTTCATATGACTATGGATTGCTTTGATTTCCTGATCTGTAAATTGCTTCTGCATGTCCTCTGACCATTTTTTATATATTTGACTCAATCCTCTATACATTTTAGAAATGAGTCCTTTATTCAGAAATACTAGTTGTAAAAATTGTTTCCCAATTTACTACATTTCTCTTGATCTTGTTTAAAGTGGTTTTGTCTGTGCAAAAACTTTATAATTTAATGTAATAAAAATTACCTAGTTTGTATTTAATGATATTCTCCATCTCTTCATTGGTCATAAATTGCTTCCCTTTCCCATAGATCTGACAGGTAGACTATTCCTTGATCTCCTAGTTTGCTTATAATATTGCCTTTTTGTCTAAATCCTGTTCCATATTTATCTTATCTTGGTATAGGGTGTGAGGTGTTGGTCTAATCCAAGTTTCTGCCATACTAACTTCCAATTTTCACACCAGTTTTTTTTTTTACCAAAGAGAGAGTTTTTATCCCAAAAGCTGGACTTTTTGGGTTTATCAAACAACAGATTACTATAATTGTTTCCTGCTATTGCACCTAGTCTATTCCACTGGTCCACCACTCTATTTCCTAGCCAATTTCAGACAGTTTTGATGACTGATGCTTTATAATAATTTTAGATCATGTAGAACTAAGGCACCTTCTTTTGCACTTTTTTCATTAAATTCCTGGAAATTTTTGAATTTTTATTTCTCCATATGAATTGACTTATATTTTTTCCTAACTCATTAAAGTAATTTTTGGGGGAAGTTTGATTAGTAGGACAATACATAAGTAGTTTAATTTAGGTAGAATTGTCATTTTTTTCATATTAGCTCAACCTATCCATGACAGGTGATATTTTTTAATCTGATTTTATTTGTGAGAGAAGTGTTTTGTAGTTGTTTTCATAGAGTTTCTGGTCTGCCTTGGCAGACTCCCATGTATTTTATATTGTCTGAAGTTATTTTGAATGGGATTTACCTTTCTAGATCTTGCTGCTGTATCTGGTTAGAAATGCTGAGGATTTGTGAGCTTTTATTTTATATCCTACAGCTTCACTAAAGCTACTAATTGTTTCCAGTAATTTTTTAGATGATTTTTTAAAGAGTTCTCTAGGTATACCATCATGTTTTGTTTCTTCCCTCACAATTCTAATTCTTACAATTTCTTGTTCTTCACTTATTGGTGAAGCTAAAATTTCTTACACAATATTGAATAACAGTGGTGATAATAGGCATCCTTGTTTCACCCCTGATCTTATTGGGAATGCCTCTAGCTTATCACCCTTGCATATAATGCTTGTTGATAGTTTCAGATAGATATTGCTCATTATTCTAAGGAACAATCCATTTATTCCTATGCTCTCTAGTGTTTTTAGTAGGAACTCTGTTTTGATAACACAACTGTGTCATTCTTGGCCTCACTACTCAATAAACCCTGTTTCTGAACTTCCTGACCTGTGTCACATCCTGCTGGGTTAATTTCTGCCCATAACAAAGTTGTATCATTGTTTTTATCCTGCATGCTACTTTTGTGGTTTTCTTCTATAATAACTATTCAATGTTTTCAATAAACGGCTCTGTCACATGTCCTGATGACACCCCCACCTGAGTGTAATGTATTCTCTTTTCTCTCCTGTGTTGAATGGATCTCCTGCTGGTTGGGGATCCCTACATTTGGCGTCCCTTATGTAGGGCAAGTTTGGGACTTGAAGCTGGTACAGAAGTTAAGATAGTCCTTCAGGAGAAGAAAACCCCCTGGCTAAGCTGCAAAGAGTCCTGGGATCAGGTGAAGGGAAGGCTTTGGGTGGAGCTGTGAGCAGCACAGCTTTTTACTACTTTTTTTCCAAGTGGGTATACCAGGTGTAATGGGGAAGGAAATCTCCAAAGAACTAAAAAAAAGTCAGGATAAGACATAAAAACCTTAAAAAAACTGGCTAAAGAGAAAAGTTTAGAAATTATCAAAAAACAAATAAAATAAGTCTTTACAAGACTGTTTATGATATTCCCCTTGGTCCCCAAGGATAGGAGAATTGAGCTTAGAAGATACTTTGAATTGAACAGATCAATATTAATATGATAAAATTCTGTTGAAATTTTTCTCTTCCCTACATCTTCACTGTAATTCTGCCAGAATGTTCCCCTCCCTCCTTCTCCCTCTCTGTGGCTTCTCCATTTTAGCAATCTGGCTCTTATCTTTTGATGTTGGAGTTACTAGCCAAAGAGACAGAGAAAGAGAGAGAGAGAGAGAGAGAGAGAGAGAGAGAGAGAGAGAGAGAGAGAGAGAGAGAGAGAGAGAGAGAGAAGAGAGAATTACTTCATGAAGATTTGGATAAACAAGTGTTAAAAAGGAAAAATTTATTTGGAGTTAAAAGACTCAAGAAAGACAGTGTCTATTACCAAATATTTTATATAAAGTAATCATAAAAAGAAATACTATTTTTAATTTGATAAAGTTTGGGGGAAAATAAATATTCCAAAAAGAGAAGAGAGTCAGGTCAATTCTAAGGTATGTAATTTGTGTACTAAGTAATGCCAAAAATAAATTAATAAAAGAAATAAGGGGAAGCTAAATAGTTAATCTTTTACCAAGATGATATTGTCACATTATAGCATCATGAGTTTATCAATATAGGTTCTAATAATGTTAGTTATTACAGAAAATTATGGGTCAAATGAGGATTTAAGAACAGAAGATTCCACCCCACCCCAGAAAAGACTTAAGACTTGTCCCCTTAGAAAGAAGTTAATTGGTTTACTCTAAAATAAGAAGGGGGACAGGGGATATTCCGATTAGGTTGAGAAATTTTTAAATGACTGTTTTATCCTCTCAAAAGTTATACTAGTTATAATCCATAAGTATTAAAAGTATTAGTACCATGTTATAAAATATATTGTGATATATTAAATGTTCTATGTATTTTCACTACTGTGAGAACTAGATGAGGTTTTCCCTAGAGTTCAGGGGCCTCTCTGATTCAATGTGCTCTGATTCTGTTTATGTGTTTTCTATGTTTGTTTTAAAATCCAGGCAAAGGAAAGCTCTTAGCTCTTTCTGCAAGGTCAGACTTGCTGTCCTATCTTTATGTTCTGATTAACCAATCCTCTTTCTTTTCTCTCTTTTCAAAATTGAATCTTTTTCTTTTTTTTCAAAAACTCACGATTGACACCACAGGAGATTTTCCTGAGAATCAAGAATCATGTTGTTTTGGGGAAAGAAGGTGTTCTATAAATTTGTCTTAACTTCTATTGTTTGTTTTCTCGTCTGTTTGTCTAACAGAGTTTTACTTACTGAATTGGCAAATAATATTTATAAGAGACCTAGTAAAAATTGAAATTATCCCTGAAATTATTTAGCTTGACTGGTTTTATTTGAAGAGTTTATGAAAAAGGATAATGGAACAGTATATTAAGGGAATAAGTAAGTAGTTCAGTCTTAATAATGGCTTCTGAAAAGATTTGGATAGAGAAAATAGGGTTGCAAGGAAATATGAAGGCATATAGAGACTGTTGGGGTTTTTTTTTTAACAATTTGTGAAGTAGGGAAGTTGGTTCAAGCATGTAGAAAGAAGGTCTGAGCGGGTTTGACATTGTATAAAGAAATAGATTTTGGGAACTTTGAAAAGTAATTTACAAATCAATGTAGTAAGAGAAGAAAATACAGAAAGATATAAGTTTAAATGAAATTGGGATAACCTGAAAATTACATTAAACCACCACTTTTACAATATCTGGCAATGAATTAATTGGAAAAGTAATATACCCCATAAAGTAAAAAGTTTTTTTTTTGTTTGTTTGGGGTTTTTTTTGCAAGTCAAATGGAGTTAAGTGGCTTGCCCAAGACCACACAGCTAGGTAATTATTAAGTGTCTGAGTCTGGATTTGAACTCAGGTACTCTTGACTCCAGGGCCGGTGCTCTATCCACTGTGCTGCCTAGCCACCTGAAAAGATTTGATTTGAAAGCAATTGCTAAGTAAATGTTAACTGTTTCTTCAAATTGATTAAATCTATAATGTGTAATCCAGTGAACAAAGTTATCTGAAAATACATATAATTGAAATAAGAGACATGTAAAAAAATAAAATAAAAAATAATTTTTTGGTTATAATATTTTTTGGCTCCTCCAGAGTCATAATGAGGAAAAAGAACTAATGGGAAAGCTAGACTCCTGAGTTATGTGTTTTTAATCAGGCTTTATAATTGATAAAAGAATTTGCAAACTTTTATATTTTGAAAGAGAAAATGATTTAAGGTAATTTTGAACATGAGTTTTGGAACTATAAGATTATTAAGAGACCTATACAGAAAATCTTGTAATCATAAAAATTTTTTAGAAACATCTGTTCTTAATTTTTTATTGCAAAGTTTTAGGGAGTATAGGGAATATACTTTAAGTTGAAAATGTGATTATGAATAATTAGTAAACTTTAAGAACAGTTTCAAACAACTTTTTATATATTTAAAATTGTGTTACAATAACAAAATATGAATGCAAGAAAGTGTCATCCATCACATATGTAAAGATTTGATATAATAAAATTAGGGAATACTTAGGTAACAGATTATATCTCTCATGGTCTTTTTGGCCCAGAGAGTTTGTGAAAAGTTTTTCCATCTCATGTTTATGAAATTATATATATATATATATATTAAAATTATATATGCATCTCATAACACTGGCATTGAAAAAAATTTACACTGGGTTTTTAGAAATTAATCAAGTATTTCCATCATATTAAATATATATATATATATATGATAGATAGATAGATAGATAGATAGGACTTTGAAAGATGATTGGGAAAGAGCAGAGCCAAGATGGTGACAGGAGACAATCTTCTCTAAGGTGCTCTCTCTCAAAAGTCATAAAATTATGACTCTAACTGAATTTTCGAAAGACAGAATCCACAGAGGGATCCAGTGAGGTGATTCTCCAGCCCAAGATAACCGGGAAAAAAAAGCAGAAAGGCTCCACTCCATGTGGTTAGAGGGGTGGTCTGCCAGAGTGAAGAAATTTCAGCAGCCAAAGGCAGCCAAAGGGCACTGGGAGCTGTAGCTCACAGCAGTAGGGGCAGTTTCTTGACCTACACCCCGGAGCAGCACTGGGCACAACTTGGGGGATCAGTGGGGGGACCTCTGCCAGAGCCAGCACATGAAGCTCAGCCCTCAGGGCACTCAGCCAATGGCATTGTTGGGGCAGCCCAGATCCAGGAAAAGGAATCAGCCAGAGCTGGTAAGCAGGACCAACCAGGAGTGAGTGCTGAGCCTAGGTAGGGGAGCAGAGAGTGACTGCTTAGATCTGTCCTTTGTCCCCAGAACAGGACTCTGGGGCTCTGAACACATTCAGAAACTGATTGGAGTCTAGGCCCCCCATAGAACAGCAGGGGTCCCCCCACCTCAGCCACGTGGCAGAGGGGTGTGCTTGTAGTCATTCACAAACCAGGAGGGAAGACAGAGTCTCACACATGGAGATCCTTGTGGGGGGGTGTCCCAATAATACCCCCAGAAAGCTCAGGAAGTACCCCCAAAACCAGGCACAAGCTGGAGAAATGAGTAAGCAGAGAAAAAAGAGGAACACCATTGAGAAATACTTCATCTATGATCCCAAGAAGGATCAAAATACTCAATCTGAAGATGAGGAAGCACAAGCTCCTGCATCTAAAGACTCCAAGAAAAACAGAAATTAGGCTCAGGCTACAACAGAGCTCAAAAAGGACTTTGAAAATCAAGTGAAGGAGACAGACAAAAAACTGGGAAAAGAAATGAGAGAGATGCAGGAAAAAACATGAAAAAGAAGTCAGCAGCTTAGTCAAGGAGATCCAAAAAAATGCTGAAGAAAATAACATGTTAAAAACCAGCATAGGTCAAATGGATAAAACAGTTTGAAAAGTTATTGAGGAGAAGGATGCTTTAAAAAGCAGAATTGGCCAGATGGAAAAAAGAGATAAGAAAGCTCTCTGAGGAAAACAAATCCTTCAGAATTAGAATGGAACTGAGGGAGGCTGCTGATTTTACAAAACACAGTACTTCAAAAGCTAAAGAATGAAAAATTAGAAGAAAATGTGAAACATCTCATTGAAAAAACAACTGATATGGAAAACAGATTCAGGAAAGATAATTTAAAAATTACTGGAATGCCTGAAAGTCATGCTCAGGAAAAGATCCTTGACATCTTTTCATAGAATTACTACAGGAAAACTGCCCTGATATCCTAGAAGCAGAGGACAAAATTGAAAGTGAGAGAATCCACTAATCTCCCCGAGAAAGAGATCCAAAAAAAACCCCAACCCCCAAGAATATTATAGCCAACTTCCAGAACTCTGAAGTCAAAGAGAAAAACATTACAAGCAGCCAGAAGGACACAATTCAAATATCGTGGAGCTGCAGTCAGGATCACACAGGACATAGCAGCAAATACATTAAAAGCTCATAGGGCTTGGAATATAATATTCCAGAAGGCAAAACTGAATGTCCTCTTCTGGGGGAAAAGATGGACTTTCAATGAACCAGAGGAATTTCAAATGTTCCTGTTGGAATGGCCAGAGCTGAACAGAAGGTTTGATCTTAAAATACAGGACTCAGGTGAAGCATAGAGAGTGGAGAAGGGGAAACTATGAGGGACTTAATGATGGTGAACTGCATGTATTCCTGCATAGAAAAGTGATACTGATAATACTCATATGAACCTTTTCATTTAATAGAGCAGGTAGAAGGAGCTTTTATAGATGAAGCACAGGAGAGAGCTGAATTTGAAGATATAAAATAGTGTAAAAGTGAAGTCAATGGCTAAAAGGGAAATGTAATGGGAGAAAGAAAAAGGAGTGGTGGAAAAGCCTAAGATATTTCATATAATAAGATTTTTATATTACAATGAGCTATTGCAATGATATGGAAGGGGGGAAGGCAAGGGAAAATGAGGGAAATTTTGCTCTCATCAAAGGTGGCTAAGAGAGGAAACAGCATACTCAATGGGGTATAGACATCTAGAGTAAGGAGAGAAGAGGGACAGGGGGAAAGGGGGAGATGTGAGTGATGGAGGAGAGGATGAACTGTGGGGGGAGAGTGGTCAGATGTAACACATTTTCTTTTTTTACTTCTTGCAAGGGGATGGGATTGGATGGCCTGTCTGGGACCATAGGGCTGGGTAAATGCTGGGCCTAAGGGGTGGTATGTGGGCTCAGGGCCTCTTGGCCCCAGGCCCAGGGATCTGCCTGCTGTGCCACTCAGCTACCCTACAGCACATTTAAGAAGAGGGACAGAGTGAAAGGAGAGAGAAAATATAGTATATGGTAGTGGGGAAGTATGAAAGGAGGAAGTTGTCATCAGCAATGGCAACAGTGGAAAAATATGGAATTAGCTTTTGTGATTGACTTATCATAAAGAATGTGATCTACCCATGACAGAGCTGGAGATGTTGAGACACAGATTGAAGCACATTCTTTATTATTATTATGATGATGATGACGATTATTGGGTTTTGGGGGGGGGCTTGCAGGGCAAATGGGGTGGGGTGGCTTGCCTGGGGCCACACAGCTGGGTGATTGTTGGATGTCTGAGACCGGATTGGGACTCAGGTGTTCCTGGCTCCAAGGCTGGTACTCTGTCCACTGTGCCACCTGGCCACCCCGCTATGATTATTATTATTATTTTATTTTATTTTGGGTCCTTTTTTTGGTTTTTACAGGACAGTGGGGTTGGGGTGCCCTTGCCCAGGGTCACACAGCTGAGTGATTTTGGGGTGTCTGGGGCCAGATTTGGGCTCGGGTGCTCCATCCAGTGTACCACCTGCTGCACTTATTATTATTATTATTATTATTATTATTATTATTATTATTATTATTTTATTTTATTTAAAATTTTTCTCTTTCCTTTACTTTTTCACTCATGTGGGTCTATTTTTGGGGGAGGAGATGTTATGTTTATGCTTAAACAAGAATATTTTGGTAATGTATAAAAATCATTTGTACAAAATAAGAATGAATAACTAAATAATTTTTTTAAAAATAAAGATGATAGGGAAATTGAAAATTATGTAAATCATAATTAGGTAACTTACTGATCAGCAAGATGTTAAAAAAAGTTATGTGATCTAGTTTTGTATACATAAGCTATTTTATTGTAATAATATTCTAAGCCTAGAATTAACAGTTGATTGCTTTGTAAAGATCATAAGAAAAATATCAGAAGTTATGACCTTCTGTGTATCCTGAAATATTTTCAGAATATGATGGACCTTATTCTAAGCCTGTAGGTCCAAGCATATATTCAATAATATAAAATAAATTATATACTTTTAAATCAATACAAAAGAATGAATTATATGCTATATTATTGGTATTAAGAGAACAGACACAACTCTTCAATATTTTTACAGATAGTAAGTATAATTATCATGTCATCAGATGCATAGTAAGAGCCTTTATTAATTATAGCACTGATGTAGTATTATATTAGCTCTTTAAAGAATTACTAGAAGTTATGAAGGTAATCATAGGACCAATCAATTAACCCTCCCACTCCTTATAAGCTTAGTAGAAGAGTAAGCTAAACTGTTTTACAAAAAATTTCATCATAATACCTCTTTACTAAGGAAAGAATTTAATATCACCAGAGAACAAGCTAAGAATATAGTAAAATCCTGTCCACAAAGGGGTATTTACCTACCCCTCCAAATTATTTTAAGAATCCTAGAGGCCAGACTTCTAATGTGTTATGGCAGATGGATATGACTCATTATACACCTTTTTGGAAAAATGAAATCTACTCATGTTACTGTAGATACATACAATGGCAACAGCACAAAGTTCAAAGGTGTGATTGATCATTTATTCTATTGTTTTGCAGGGATACCAAAATCTATAAAAACAGATATGACCCTGGATATACTTCTATGGCATTTAAACAATTCTGTCTATACAATATAAAACATATTATAGGCATTCCTTTTATTCCACAGAACAAGCCTATAGTTGAGAAGAAAAATAAGTCATTAAAAATATTCCCAAATAAACATGAAAGAGAGAATGTGGGGAAGCAGATACCAGACTAGGTATAAATAAAGCTTTATATTCATTAATTATTTGATTCTGATGATAAGAATAAAACTTTGGCTGAAAAACATTTTGGTTACAAAATTACCATAGATAACATAATGTGGAAGGATAGGTAACATGGACATTGGAAAGAACTTGATCAATTGTTAACCTGGGATCGAGGGTATGCTTTTGTTTTGTCCACAGATGGAGGAAACCGTCTAGATGCCAGAAAGAAACATCAGACCAAGCAGACCAGATGAATCAAGTGATACAGAAAATGAACAACTTACATTTAAGAAATCGAAAAAGAAAGCATAAGAGGAGAAATAAGGACAGACCACGTGAAAGAAAAGCACAACGAAGACAACTTGTGATGCTTATATTAATTGTGAACAATTTGGGGATTGCAAACGGAACTGAATATTGGACTTATGTGCTTTTGCACCCTCTGTGGGTAACAACAATACTATGGAGAGAAAAATATGACTGAAGTTATTTTTGATAGGGGGAAACTCAAAATTTATTTGGAATATAACAAATTTACTATTGGAAATATCAAAGAAGTGAGATGCTGAGAAATTAGGTATAATGTTTCTGACTTAAATAGTATCACACCCCACATGGAGGAATTTATAATCATTACCTAGAAAAAGAGGGAAATAATATTAATTGTTACATCTTCATTATTTGAGCATGTATATGTAAAGAACTGATGAATAATGATAAGATAGAATAAAAATTTACTCAAGATTTGTCAGAAAATGTTGCTAGAACAATTAAGGCTCAGAAGAAGACTTTATGAAAGTCTTTATCATTTGATTAATGCATTACAAACTTCTATTATAAACAATTTGTGTTAGGGAAGAATATATAGATTTGAGCAACAAATTGTATGATTAGTTGTATTTCCACCTGTAATTGGTACGTGGTTATATGGTATTATCTCTGTTTTCAGCTTTGTTATAGTTATGATAGTGATCATTCGTTGTTTGTCTCTCATTTTAAAAACTATCTTTTGGTACTGAAGATTTATATAAATTGGCTAAAGACATGCAAGTAGCCTCCCAAGAAGATTTGATTCCTGAAAAGACAACTGATAAGATAATTAAATGATTTCATCATCTCACCCTCTTCAGGCACTGGGCCCAGAGTATTATACAATTATGTGCTATATTAATTCTCTTTATGTTTCTCTTTTGCTGTTTACCAAGTTTTTTCAAAGTCTTTTTTCTGTAACCAGAGCCACTATATATGCTATTAATAGAATCTTGTTACCCAGGCAGAGCATCAGGTTGGGCAACTGTGAGTTTGTTGTATAAACAGAAAAGAGGGAAGTGTAGAAGCTGCTCAAGGAAGTTTGGGGTCAAGAGGCCAGTTATTGGCCAAAATAACCTGAGCTCTGTTGACCCTTGAGCTAAAAGCTTCCAGGGAACTGTGATTTGATAACACAACTGCATCATCGGCCTCACTATTCGATAAACCCTGTTTCTGAACTTCCTGACCTGGGTCACCTCCTGCTGGGTTAATTTCTGCCCATAAAAAGTTACATCATTGTTTTTATCCTGTATGCTAATTTTGTGGTTTTCTTCTATAAGAACAGTTTAAAGTTTTCAATAAATGACTGTCAGATGTCCTGATAGACACCTCCACCTAACTGTAATGTATTCTCTTTACTCTCTGGTCAGGGGATCACTACATCCCCTGACAACTGCCTTGGCTGTATCCCTTAAGTTTTGGTATGTTCCTTCCTTATTGTCATTATCTAGGAAAAAATAATTAATTATTTCTATAATTTGTCATTTGATCCACTCATTCATTAAAATGAGGTTATTTAGTTTCCAATTAGTTTTAGGTCAATCTCTCCCTAGCCCATTATTGCATGTGATTTTTATTGCATTATGATCTGAGAAGGATGTATTCGCTATTTCTGCCTTTCTGTATTTGATTATTAGGTTTTTATGCCCTAGTATATAGTCAGTTGTTGTATAAGTACCATGTACTGCAGGAAGAAAAAATATATTCCTTTCTATATCCATTCAACTTTCTCCAAAAGTCTACAGTCTAGATTTTCTAACATTCTATTTATCTCCTTAATTTCCTTCTTGTTATTTTTGTGGATAGATTTATCCAAATCTGAGAGCAGGAGGTTGAAGTCTCCCACCAGTAGAGTTTTGCTGTCTGTCTTCCTGTAACTCATTCAACTTCTCCTCTAAAAATTTGAAAGCTATACCATTTGGTGCATACATATTTAGCATTGAAATCCCTTAATTGTCTATGGTACCTTTTAGGAAGATATCGTTTCCTTTCTTATCTCATTTAATGAGATCTATTTTTGTACCTGCTTTCTCTAAGATAAGGATTGCTACCCCTGCCTTTTGCTCATCAGCTAAAGCAAAATATTTTGCTTTGATCTTTTATCTTTGCTCTCTATGTTTCTCTCTGCTAAAAATGAATTTCTTGTGAGCAGCATATTGTAGGATTCTGATTTTTATTACACTCTGCTATTCACTTATGTTTTATGGGAGAGTTAATCCCATTCACATTCAAAGTTATAATTACTAACTCTTTATGCTATCTTCCATGTTATCTTCCCTTGTTTATATTTCCCCCTTTTTTCACTTTATCCATATTCCCCAGTATTTTGTTTCTAAATACCACCACCTTCAATGTGTTTTCCGCCTCCCCTTTCTTTCCCCTTTCCCTTTGTCCCTTCTCTCTTCTGTTAGTTCCTCTTTTCCTCCCTCTTCCCCCCTTCCCCTTTTAATACTTGAAAGGTAAGATAAGTTTCTCAACTTAATGTGTGTATGTTAGCTTTAGGCCTAATCTGATGAGAGTAAGATTCAGGTGGTTCTCATCTCCTCTCTTCTTCCTCTCTATTGCAATAGATTCCCAGAGCTGATATTAGGTTAGTCTGTCACTCACTCCATCCTTGTTGACTTTCTGCTCTCTGTCCCCAGTTCATCCATGATCCCAGAGACAGACCTTTTTGGTATATATTCTTCTCCTAGCTTTGCTTTCTGGGTTTTGTCATTCCAATTTCTAAGAGGTTTCTTTCATATTATTTCAGAGGGGGAACCAGGAGACCTTAGCACAGTGCCTGTCTTCTCTTTGTCATCTTGGCTGGAAGTCATCTCATAAGACTTTGAAGGAACTGAGGTCCTTGCAGGGGTGTCTCAATAATACTCAAAAGCTCTGGAAGCACCCCAAAACCAGGGCACAGACTGGGGAAATGAGTAAACAGAAAAAAAGAACTTGACTATAGGCAATTACTTTTGTCTCAAAGAGAATCAAAACACACACTTAGAAAATGAGAAAGTTCAAGCATCTGTATCCAAAGTATTCAAGAAAAATAGGAGTTGGGCTCAAACTATGGAAGAGCTCAAAAAAGATTTTGAAAATTAAGTAAGAGAGATAGAGGAAAATTGGGAAAAGAAATGAGAGAGATGCAGGAAAAACATGAAACCCAAGTCATCAGTTTCATGAAGGAGATCCAAAAAAGTGCTGAAGAACATGATACATTAAAAACCAGTTTAGGTCAAATAGAAAGAGCAGTTCATAAAGTTAATGAGGACAGTACCTTAAAAAGCAGAACTGGCCAGTTAGAAAAGGAGATGAGAAAACTCTCTGAAGAAAACAACTCCTTCAAATGTAAAATGGAGCTAAAGGAAGCTGATGAATTTGCGAGGACACAATAAAACAATATCAAAAGAATGAAAAACTAGAAAAAATGTGAAATATCTTACTGACAAAACAACTGACCTGGAAAACAGACCCAGAAGAGACAATATAGAAACTATTGGTCTACCTGAAAGTTCTGACCAGGAAAAGAACCTTTACTTCATTTTATGGGGTTTTTTTTTAGTTTTTGCAAGGAAAATGGGGTTAAGTGGCTTGACCAAGGCCACACAGCTAGGTAATTATTATTAAGTGTCTGAGGCCAGATTTGAACTCAGGTACTCCTGACTTCAGGGCCGGTGCTCTATCCTCTGCACCAACTAGCTGCCCCACCTTTACTTCATTTTAAAAGAATTTCTAAAGGAAAATTACCCTGATATTCTAGAAGCAGAGGGCAAAATAAAATTGAGAGAATCTATTAATCTCCTCCTGAAAGAGAACCAACCCCCCCCAAATAAAACAACCCCCAGGAATATTATAGCCGAGTTCCAGAATATTACAAGCAGCCAGAAGGAAACAATTAAAATATCATGAAACTACAGTCAGGATTACTCAGGACTTAGAAGCATCCACATTAAGGGCTTGTAGGGCTTGGAATATAATATTCCAGAAGTCAAAAGATCTTGGAATGCAACTGAGAATCAACTACCCAGAAAAACTGAACTTTCTCTTCCAAGGGGAAAAGATGCACTTTCAATGAAATGGAAGTTTCACGTGTTCCTGTTGAAATGACCAGAGCTGAACAAAATGTTTGACCTTCAAGTATAGGATTCAGATGAAGCATAGAGAGGATGGACAAGAAGGGTAAATTGTGAGGGATTTAATGATGATGAACTGCATGTATTCCTGCATGGGGAGATGATACTGATAATACTCAGATAGATCTTCTCATTTATTAGAGTAGTTATAAGGTGCATATATGGAGAAGGCACAGGAGGGAGTTTAATTTGAAGTTATATATTGTAAAAATGGAATCAACGGGTGAAAAGGAAATGTCCTGAGAGAAAAGGATAGGAGAGGTAGGATAGACTAAGATATTTCATGTAAAAGAGTCAAGAAAAAGCTTTTGTAATAATATGGAAAGGGGGGAGGTGAGGCGGAATGAGAAATGCCTCATAGAGGAAACAACATAAATAATTAATAGGGTATAGAAATCTAGAAGAAAAAGGAGAGAAAGGGGATGGGAGAAAGGGGACAGGGAGAGGGTAGGAGGGATCCTGTAAGAGGGTAGTCAAATATAACATATTTTCTTTTTTTACTTTTTTGCAAGGTGGTGGGATTGGGTGCCCTGTCTGGGGCCACAGAGCTGGGTGGTTGATTGGTCTCTTGGGTAGGATGTGAGCTTGGGGCCTCCTGGCCCCAAGACCAGTGTTATGACCAGGAGGCCCCAAGCCCACACTGACCCTGGAGTCAGGAATACCTGAGTTCAAATCCAGCCTCAGACATTTAATAACTGCCTAGCTGTGTGTCCTTGGGCAAGTCACTTAACCCTATTGCCTTGAATAAATATTTTTTTTAAAAAAAGGGTTTCTAAAAACAGTTTTGTTCCTGATGATGATGAGACAAGTGCTATATCCACTTTACTACATTGCCTTATATGCACTATTTGTTCATTAGCATGAAATATACAACATACTGATTACAATATCCATACAAAATAGATTCACAATTAGAAACTTCTATATACACATTGATTTTTTTTATTTTTATCCATTTGCTCATGCATATTTCCAAGTTACAAAATTTACCTCTACCCCTCCTTCTCACCCCCCTCCCCACAATAGGGAACAGTCAGGTTAACATTTTACATAAATATGTTGTTAAACATATTTACAAATTAGTAATTTTTGGCATGAAGAATTAGAATTAAGGGAAAAGATATATAAGAGATCCTGTTTATAAAGTGTTCATCAGATTCAGTAGGGTTTTTTTCTGTATTTTGTTTTGTTTTCTTTTTCTTCCTCTGGTTGAGGATAATATAGTCCATAACTAGTCTATTACAGTTGTCCTAGCTCTCTGGATTGTTGAGAGTAGTTGCATCCATCAAGGCTATTCATCTCATAATGTTGTTGATGTGTACACTGTTCTCTTGACTCTAATCTCTTTGCTCAGCATCAGATTCCATAAGTCATTCCATGCTTCTCTAGAATCCAAACATTTACAGTTTCTTATAGAACAATAATATTCCATGATATTCATGTACCACAACTTGTTTAGCCATTCCCCAATTGATAGGCATCCCCACACTTTCCAATTCTTTGCCAGTATAAAAAAGTTGCTATGGATATTTTGAAACATGCAGGACTGTTCCCATTTTTTACAATTTCTTCTGGATATAGAACTAGAATTGGAATTCCTAGGTAAAATGGTATGAACAGTTTTATTGCTATTTGGGCAAAGTTCCCTATTGCTCTCCAGAAAGGTTGGATCCATTCACAACTCCACCAGCAATGCATCAATGTCCCAATCCTCCCACAGCCTCTCCAACATTGATCATCTTCCTTTTTTCTCATCTGGGCTAATCAAATAGGTGTGAGATGACACCTCATTGCAGTTTTAATTTGCATTTTTCTAATCAATAGCAATTTAGAGCATTTTTCAAATAATTATATATAGCTTTAATTTCTTCATTTGAAAACTGTCTATTGATATCCTTTGGCTGTTTATCAGTTGGGGAATGATTTGTGATGTTACAAATTTGATGCAATTCTCTATATATTTTAGAAATGAGACATTTATCATAACTCCTGGTATATATACATATATATATATATATATATATATATATATATATATATATATATATACATATATGTTATCTTTTACCATCCTCTCCAGGATAAATCATTATTCCCTATGCCACTAGTCACCTACACACTTTGCTGAACTGGCACAATTTTCACATATCTCTGATTTCAACTCACGATAATTCTTTAGGAGTAGAAGCAAGAAATGTTTTGCTTCTATCTTTTCTTTATAGAGATGCAAAGTGACCCATATGTTTTTGGCTAAACCTATAGATTTCAATGGAAAATTTTTGATAGGTAACCTTCAGTCTAATACTGCTAGCAGTATCTAAAGATCCTGCTTTCTTTTCAAGTTGAATAAAATTATGAATGAATTATTAAATTAATGAATAATCATTAAATATAAATATATAAAATCTTTTGCTAAGTGTTGAGGTTGCACAAAGAAATTTGTCACATTCTGCTCATACAAGTTCACCTTCTAATAAGGGAAGAAATACAAGTAAGTTTCAGTTCTTTGGAATCATCCCATCATCCTTACTGTGAAACAGCAAAGCAGATGGTTAAGTATATTCTTTAATGCTCTTTGCATTCATAAAAAAATATTCTATCAGTTCTTGATGTTGAACTATTTGATACTGCCAAAGACTTTGGTGATAACTTTTTTTTCTGGATTTTTAAGCAGATCAGTACTTCTAGGCATTAAATAACTCCCATGACTTTTTTCCTCCTTATATATAGAAATCTTTTGCTGGATTAAATTGGCAAAATTCTTTTAAATGACAAAAATTTTCTAACTTCTAAATCGAATAGATTTACTGGAAAGATGGAAAGCTCTCAGTCAAAACCTATTCAATGGACAATTGGTTTCTAGATAGGTATCCATTGATGAAATGATTCATGATAACTAAAAATGTGCATGTATAAGAGTATCATTGCATATTAATAAAGAATATACTCAAATGAGGAAATTCAGGAACTAAGAGGGAGGGAGATACAGTAGTGATTTCATCATTGGAGTATAATATAGACCATCTGAACAAAAAGAGGAACAGATAATGGGTTGGAAAACATATCTCACAGCCACTATGGGTTTATTATACAGTAGTTATGGAAGACTTCAATTATCTAAATATCCATTGATACCATGTCCAAAAGAAAAGAAAAGTAGCTAATTATAATAAGATGCCCAACAATTAATTTTGAAAGACACAAGAAAAACAATTCCAGTAAGGAGAGAAAATGGGAATAGCCAAATGAAGAATGCAACAAACAACTCAGATTTTAATAAAGAAATATATAGAAGATGGAAGCAAGGTCTGCTAACGGGATATGGATATTGAATCTGTAATAGTCTGCTAAAATACTGTTAGGAATACTGATTATGGAAAAGGAAAGCTAAGGAAAATGAAGAAGTTCTGTTTTGTTTTGCTTAGTTTAAATATATATATATATATATATATATATATGGGGGTGGAGCCGAGACAGCAGAATGAAGGCTGGAAATCACAGAAGCTCCCTCCCAAACCACTCCAAATGCCTTTAAATTGTGAATCTAACCAAATTCTAGAGTGGCAGAACCCACAAAAAAGACAAAAAAGACTGAATGAAACAATTTTCTGGTCCAAGACAACTTTGAAGATCCACAGAAAAGGTCTGTTTCATCAGGATTAGAAAGGACTGCAATGCAGCCTAGGCCTTGCCAGCTGCTGGAGCAAATAAGCTCCAGCTATTTAGAAACAGGGGGCTCCTGGGCCCAGGGCAATGGGCCAATTTCTAGAACTGTCAGACTAGGGATTACCAAGGACAATTTGACAGGTCAAGAAGAAAACTACCACACCAGAGTGAGTATGGAGCTCAGACCAGTGCAGGGTCCAGAAATCAGAAGCAGGTCTGAGGATCCACCCAGGAATTGCTTCTAGGTTCAGTAATCTATACTATCCCTGTGACTTGGCCCATACTCAGATCCAGGTCACAGTCATGTGACCTGACATACCATCATAGTGGAGCATGCACCCTCCTCATAGTTCCAGGGCAAAGAGGAGGGTTTGTGCTCATCCACAGACCAGAGCATAGACCAGGAGAGCAGTCAGAGCCTCTCATAAGACACTGAAGGAATTGAAATCCCCTGGGCGAGAGAAGGCAAAGTGTTCAGGCAAAAACCTTCAAGGGTTCAGTGATGTGTGTCCTAAACCTTTAAAAAGAGTTAAAATCAAGTCATAGACTGGAGAAATGAACAAACAGCAGAAAAAAAATCTGATCATAGACAATTATTTTGATCCCACGGAGGACCAAACTACATGCTCAGAGGATGACAAAGTCAAAGATTATATCTCCAAAGCCTCCAAGAACAATAGGAATTTATCTCAGGCAATAGAAGAGCTCAAAAAAGATTTTGAAAATCAAGTAAAGGATGTAAGAGGAAAAATTGGGAAGAGGAATGAGAATGATATGGGAAAATCATGAAAACAAAGTCACAGAATAATGAAGAAGATCAAAAAATACTGAATAAAATAACATCTTAAAAACCAGTTTAGCTCAAATGGGAAAAGCAATGAGTAGGCCAATGAGTAGAAGAATGCCTTAAAAAGCAGAATTGGACAGATGAAAAAGGAGATTAACTCCCTGAAGAAAATAATTCAATGCAGAATGGAGCTAAGGGAAGCTGATGACTTTGTGAGAAATCAAGAAACAATAAAACAAAACTAAAGGAATAAAAAAGCCTAGAAGAAAATGTGAAATATCTCCTTGGAATACCTGATCTTGGAAAAACTGACCTAGAAAACAGATTTAAAAGGAATCATTTAAAAATTATTAGACTACCTGAAAGTCATGACCAGGAAAAGAGATTAGACTTCATCTTTCAAGGAAATTCTCCAGGAAAATTACCCTGATATTCCTAGAAGCAGCTAAAATAAAAAACTGTTGGAATCTACTGATCACCTCCTGAAAAAGATCACATAATAAAAACTGCCAGGAACATTATAATGAAATTTCAGAATGCCAAGTCAATGAGAAAATATGAAAAGCAGCCAGAAAGAAACAACAATGATATATGATTATGTGTGTGTGTGTATATATATGTGTGCATATATAAATATATACATACATACACTTATGTGTGTGTGTTAGTAGGAAATGGAGAATTCATTGTAATGTGACTTTGCCTCTGGCACTACTGTCTGAGAACCAGGTTTGTTTCATGTTTTTTACCCCAGGGTCCTCCAAAGCTATACGTTCTCAAACCCTGAAAGATTCTTCTGACACCAACTTGAGCCCTTAACCAATTGTGTTTCCTCTTTAGAGAACCATTGATGGGGAACCCACTTTCATTTAATCACTTAACTTTAAATTAAATTTTTCAAAGGGATATTTACTTTAAAGGTATAGAAAGAACCAACATACATATGTTTTCTCCAGTACTTCAGCGGCATAACCTCTATCCACACTACCTTAGTCTCTGGGATGGTTCTATATGGCTTTAGTACTAGTAAGTTTAATTCCAAAGTTCCACTCAAGTAGCATTAAAAAACCATTGCCCCTCAAGTTTTCCCTGCTAGACTGACTGCAAGATCTGACCTAGATTCCTAGATTCAAATTTCTTTTCAAAGAATCTTTCATAACCAAGATATGAAAAAGACAAATGAAATATAAAAAAACCTATGCTCATTTCTCTGACTTTATAGCCTTAGGGGGGAAGAAACACTTCAAACTCCCCCTCCATACTATATATACTCACTTGTTACAAATGAATTCATCTTTCACTATTAGACATGAATACAGAAAAGAGTGAGATTATACTCAATGAAATGGTTTAAGAAACACACATACCTGTACTCCTGTCTCTCACAATTAGATCCCAGATAACTGTCCTGTAGGTAAAATTACTTTAGATGTCCTGAGCATGTGCAAAACTGCAGCACAAAACCAGAAGTGTTATTTATTTATTTTTTGCAATGGGCGAGAGAGAAGGCAATTTTATTGCTCAATTTTTAATGCTCAATTTTTATTCTGTTTCTGTTTTATTTATCAAGGATTAACATTATGTTGAAGACAGAAAAAAAATTACTAATGATAAATGATGCTGAATGAGAAAAATATTGTACACCCTAACAGCAGCATGGGGGCGATGATCAACCTTGATGGATTTGCTCATTCCATCAGTGCAACAATCAGGGACAATTTGGGGCTGTCTGCAATGGAGAATACCATCTGTATCCAGAGAAAGAACTGTGGAGTTGGAACAAAGATCAAGGACTATTACCTTTAATTTAGGGGAAAAAATTATCTTATTGTATGATCTTGCTATCTCTTATACTTCATGTTTCTTCTTTAAGGATATGATTTCTCTCTCATCACACTCAACCTGGATCGACGTATACCATGGAAACAATGTAAAGACTGGCAAATTGCCTTCTGTGGAGGGTAGAGGGAGGGAGGTAAAATTGTGAAACTCAAAATAAATAAAATATTTATTATTTAAAATAAATAAAAATAAATTACTAATGGGGCGGCTAGGTGGCACAGTGAATAGAGCACTGGCCTTGGGAGTCAAAAGTACCTGGGTTCAAATCTCTGACCTCAGACACTTGATAGTTACCTAGCCGTGTGGCCTTGGGCAAGCCACTTAACCCCATTACCTTGAAATAGCTAAACAAAATATTACTAATGATGAGTTGATACTCAGGATCAATGAGAATTTATTAGAAGAGTACATAACTGCCCTTGATGAACTTGTCATCTGGTACAAATGAACTATATCTTTAGTTTCCTATCGAATTGGTAAATGTGATTACTGAGCTCCTGTCATTAATTGAGAACCTATATGGGAAATGGGAAAAATAGGTCAAGAGTAATTGTAAGGAGCAATTGTTTTCCTGATCTTCAAAAGAGGGAAGAGAATAGAGCTTGCAAAGTATAGTCTAAGAAGTATGACATTTATTCCTGATGAATCATAGAATTACACATTAAAGAAGTTTCTGAGGGGCAGCTAGGTGGTGCAGTGGATAGAGCACCAGCCCTGGAGTCAGGAGTACCTGAGTTCAAATTCGGCCTCAGACACTTAATGATTACTTAGCTCTGTGGCCTTGGGCAAGCCACTTAACCCCATTTGCCTTGCAAAAACCTAAAAAAAAAAAAAAAAAACAGAAGTGGTTGATGAGACTTTCTGGAAAGGGAAGTGATTATTACCATTACCATGGTTTCATCAAGAACAGGCCACGAAGACTAAGTTTATTTTCTTTTTAGATTAGAGCTACTAAATTAATAGATGAAGGGAATGCAGAGGATATACTCCATCTAGAACTTAACAAGATTTTTGATAAATCTGTGTACACTCCAATCATAATTATCAACCCCCTACACCTGTGTTCCAATTTTGGTTTCTGCCCTTATGTTTCCAGATCTAATAGGCAAGCATTAGTTTATAAGGACCAGAAGACTGACCATCATCCTATTTTCCATCTCACTTTTATGTGCTGCTTACAAGAAACATATCTGAAGCAGAGAGATACACACAGAGTAAAGGTAAAAGGCTGAAGGATAATATCTTATGCTTCAGCCAAAGTGAAGAAAAGTAGGGATAACAATCCTTAATTCAGACAAACCAGTTGCAAAAGTAGATCTTATTAAAGAGAATGAATGAAACTACATCTCCTAAAAGACAATGAAATAATTTCAAAGACACCACAATTAAATATGTATGCACCAAGCAGTTTAGCATCTGAATTCTTAAAGGAGAAGCTAAAGGAGTTTCAGAAAGACATAGATTTTAAAAAAGTAATAATAGTGTGGTACCTCAATCCCCCTCTCTCAGAATTAGATAAATCTAATCATAAACAAGAAATTAAGAATGTGAAAATAATGTTAGAAAACTTACATATAGGTGGCAGCTAGGTGGCACAGTGGATAGAGCACTGGCCCTGGAGTCAGGAGTACCTCAGTTCAAATTTGGCCTGAGACACTTAATAATTACCTAGCTGTTTGGCAAGCCACTTAACCCCATTGCCTTGCAAAAACTAAAAAAACAAACAAAAAAAAAACCTTAGATATGATAGACCTCTGGAGAAACCTGAATGGGATAGAAAGGAATATATCTTTTTTTCTGTGGTAAAGGCACAAAAAATTGACCATATATTAGGGTATAAAAACCTCACAATCAAATGCAGAAAGGCAGAATTAGTGAAAGCAACTTTTTCAGATCATGGTGCAATAAAAATTACATACATTAAAGGACCATGTAGCAATATATTTGAAACTAATTGGAAATTAAATAGCCTAATTTTAAGAAAAAGTAGATAAAATAACAAATAACAGAAAGATTTAATAATTTCTTCAAAGACAATGACAATAATGAGACAACATATCAACATATGGGATATGACCAATGCAGTTAGGGGAAATATTATATCTCTAAATGCTTATGTGAATAAAATAGAGAAAGATGAGATCAATGAACTGAGCATGTAATTTAAAAGTTGGAGAAGTTCTGAAAATTAAAGATGAAATTAATAAAATCAAAAGAAAGAAAAGTATAGAACTAATACATAAAACCAAGAGTTGGTTTTATGGATAAAATTAGTAAAGTAATTAAACCTTTGGTTAATTTGATTAAAAAAAAGAAAGATGAAAACTAAATTGCTAGTACCAAAAATTAAAAAAGGTGAATTCACCAACAATGAGGAGGAAACTAAAGTAATAATTTAGAACTATTTTGCCAAACTATGTCTATAAATTTGATAATCTAAGTAAAATGGATGAATATTTACAAAAATATGAATTGCCCATGTTAAAAGAAGAAGAAATTAAATACTTAAATAACCTTATCTCAGAAAAAGAAATTCAATAAGTCACTAATGAACTCCCTAAGAAAAAATCTCCAGGACCAGATGGCTTCACAAATGAATTCTACCCAAAATCCAAGAAACAATTGGTTCCAATTCTATATTATTTGAAAAAATAGTTGAAAAAAATAGCTCTGCCAAATTCCTTCTATGACACCAATATGGTACTGATACCTAAATCAGGAAGAGTCAAAACAGAGAAAGAAAATTGTAGTCTAATTTCCTCAATGAATATGGATGAATAAATTTAAAATAAAATATTAGCAAAGTGATTACAGAAAATTATCACCAGGATAATTCTATGATCAATCAGTATTTATATCAGGAATACATGGTTGGTTCAGTATTAAGAAAACTATCAACATAATTGACCATATCAGTAACAAACCTAACAGAAATCACTTGATTATTTCAATAGAATCTAAAAAAAGTTTTTGACAAAATACAGCACCCATTCCTACTAAAAAATACAAGAGAGCACAGGAATAAATGCAGCTGGGTGGATAGAGCAGTGTATAGAGCATCAACCCTGGAGTCAGGAGTACCTGAGTTCAAATCCCAGCCTCAGACACTTAATAATCAACTAGCTGTGGGTCTTTGGGCAAGCCACTTAACTCCATTGTCTTGCAGAAAAAAACCTAAAAAAAGAAAAAAGAAAAAGAAATGTTCCTTAAAATGATAAGCAGTATCTATCTGAAACTATCAACAAGCATTATATATATATATATATATATATATATATATATATATATATATATATATATATATAATTGGGATTAGCTTGAAGAATTCCCAAAAAAGACAAAGGGTGAATTAAGGATGCCCATTATCACCACTATTATTCAATATTGTATTAGAAATGTTAACTTTAGCGATGAAAAACTGAAGGAATTAGAATCAGTAATGAAGAAACAAAATTCTCACTCTTTGTAGATGATGTGATGATATCTAGAGAACCTTAGAAAATCATCTAAAAACTACTGGAAATAATTAGTAACTTTAGCAAAGTCACAGGATATAAAATAAACCCTTCTATATATTACTAACAAAATACAGCAGTAAGAGATAGAATGAGAAATTCCATTTAAATTAACTTCAGGCAGAAGCTAGGTGATGCAGTAGATAGAGCACTAGCCCTGGACTCAAGAGGAGCTGAGTTCAAATCTAGTCTCAGACACTTAATAATTACCTAGCTGTGTTACTTGGGCAAGTCCCTTAACCCCATTGCCTTGCCAAAAAATAAAATAAAATAAAATAACTTCAGACAACATAAAATACTTTGGAGTCTACCTACCAAGGCAAACTCAGAAACTTTGTGAAAACAACTATAAAACAGTTTTCACACAAATAAAATCAAATTTAAATTACTGGGAAAATATCAATTGCTTATGAGCAGGCCAAGCTAATACAATAAAAATGACAATTGTACCTAAATTAAATTGCTTATTTAGTGTCATGCCAATCAAACTTCCAAAAAATTACTTTAGTGAGCTAGAAAAAAAAGTAACTACATTCATACTGAGGAACAAAATGTCAAGAATATCAAGGAATTAATAAGAAAAAAGTGCAAAAGAAGGTGGCCTAGCCATATCTAAAATTTTATTATAAAGTATCATTTATCAAAACTGGTGCTACTGCCTAAGAAATAGAATGGTGTATCAGTCCAATAGATTAGCTATAAAAAGACAGAAGTAAATGATTATAGTAATCTAAAGATCCCAGCTTCTGAGACAATAACTCACTCTTCAATTAAAAAAAAAAAACCTACTGGGAAAACTGGAAGATAGTATGATAAGGATTAGGCAAACATCTCACCCCCTATATCAAGATAAGGTCAAAATGGATGCATGATTTAGATATAAAAATATTATAAGCCAATTAGGAGAAAAAAGGATAGTTTAATCTGTCAGATCTATGAAAAGGGGAGCAGTTTATGACCAAAGAAGAGATAGAAAACATAAAAAATCAAAGTGGATAATGTTGATTACATTAAATTAAAATATTTTTGCACAAAGCCACCACAATAAAGATTAAAATAAATGTAGTAAATTGGGAAAGAATTTTTGCAACTAGTATTTCTAACAAAGAATTCATTTCTAAAATATAGAGAGAGCTAAATCAAATTTATAAAAAACCAAACCAAGTCATTCCCCAATTGACAAATGGTGAAAGATATGAAAAGGCAATTCTCAAGAAATCAAAGCTGTCTATATGAAAAAAATTTCTACATCATTATTGATTAGAGAAATACAAATTAAAGTATCTCTGAGATACCACCTCACTCACACATCTCAGACTGGCCAATATGAATAGAAAGGAAAATAATCAAAGTTGGAGGGGATGTGGGAAAGCTGGGACACTGAAGCATTACTGGTGGAGTTGTGAATGGATCCAACTTTTCTGGAGAGCAATTTGCAATGATGCCCAAAAGGAAATAAAACTGAGTAAACCTTTTGATCTAGCAATACCACTACTTGGTCTGTATCCTGAAGAGATCATGAAAAAAGTTAAAAATCTCTACTTGTACAAAAATATAAATAGCGGCTCTTTTTTTGTAGTGGCAAAGAATTGGAAATTGAGGGGATGCCCAGCAAATGGAGAATGGCTGAACAAATTGTGGTATATGTATGTGATGGGACTCTATTATTCTATAAGAAATAACAAGGTCAGCATTTCAGAAAAGCCTGTAAAGAGTTACATAAGTTGATACTGAATGAGATGAGCAGAACTAGAAGAACACTGTACATACTAAAAGTAACATAGGGTGATGATCAACAATGATAGACTTGTTCATTTCAGCAGTACAATAATAAAGACAATTTTAAGGGATGTGTGATGGAAAATCTGTATCCAGCAAAGGAGAGGTGAAGTTTAAATGAAGACCAAATTTATCATCTTCAATTTTTAAAAGTTTTCTTATGTATTTTCATTTTATTATTTCTAATTTTTCTTTCTTCCTTTTATATCTAATTCTGCCCTCTGGTTTAGCATGGTTACACATGAAGAATCTATATTGGATTGCTTTCTGTCAGGGAGAAGAGGGAGGGAAGGAAGGGACGGGAAAAAATTTTAAAACTCATAACCTTGGAAAAAAGATGATTGGTAAAAACTACCATCATATTCAATTAGAAAAAAAATAAGATATTTAATATTAAAAAATGAGGAGACATGGATTTGATGATAATCAAATTATTTGGAATTAGGAATGGTTGAATGGCCAGATTGAGGGAGTAACTATTAATCTTTCAGTATCGATGTTTCAATATTCAGGCATCTGTGGTTGGCCCTTTGATAGTTAATATTACTCATCAGGGATTAATGAAGACATCAGTGGTTGTTAATCAAATTTCCAGATAAGAGAAAACTGGAAGGAGGATAACACTGTGGATGATGCACAGTATCTAACAGCATCCCAACAAGTTCAAATTTGGGGATAAATTTAAGAAGATGGAGTTCCACAAAAATAAATATGAAATCTTTCTTGAGTACAGAACAATCAACTTTACAAATATAACATGAGAGAGGTATGGATAGACAACAATTCCAGGAAAGATCTGTGAACTTTATCAAAAGTCCAATATTAATCTGCAATAGATTGAGACATCCAAAAATATTAAGTATTAAAGAGGCATAGCTTTCAGCAATAGGGATTAGACATTTTTTCTACTCTCATCAAACCTCATATGGAATATTGTGTTTAGTTCTGGATGGTATGGTTTAAGAAAATCTGGAGAAAAGCAACTAGTATGGGGATAAGTCTTGAATGCAGGATCATCTGAAGGATCTGGGTATGTTTAGGCTAGAAAAGAAAACAATAGATGTTTTTGAGTATACAAAAGGTTCATAGAGGAAGGATCAAATTTGTTCTCTTGAGCTTCAGATGATAGATTCAGAGGGGAAAATTTAGGCTTGATGTCAGAAAAAAACTTCCCAAATGAGTGGTCCAAAAGTAGAACAGGCTCTCTCAAAAAGTCATGATTTGACTCCTTTTGGAAGTCTATAAGCAAAGTCTAAATAGTTCCTAGGTTATCTTATAATAGAAATTTATTATAATAAGTTTCTCTAGATTATTGAAATCCATTGTAATTTATTCAAACTCGGTGATTTTGTAGTTTTTAAGGACTATTTTTTATTATTTTGTACTGGAGTTTACCTTTAACTATGGAATCACAGGACTGGAAGCATTGAAGCTGTGAATTCATAGGTCTGTGGAAAGAATGATTTCTTCCAGCTAAGATTTTTATCAACCATAGGTCTGTTGTAAGAAACATTTCTACTAACTGAGATTTTTACCAATCAGCTTTGAACTCTTCGATTCCATTACCTAATCACAATCTAGTAACATTCTGCCCCTCTCCCTACCTTTAAATCGTTCATCCCCACTATGACTTTCAATCTCTACACCTCTTAGTTCCTTTCTTAGGTATCATTCTGCACTAGATAATCCCACCCCTTCCCCATTGTAACCTATTAGTGAACCAGTTCACTAATGGTCTTGGGCAAGCCACTCCATATTTCTGGGTTTTTTTCACCTATAGAACAAATCTCAAAATTTTCTTTCAGTTCTATTCCTTCATCCTAGTTTCCAATCATAAAACAAGGATAGGAGTCTATTTGGACGATTTTTTGTCTCTTCCAACTTTAACTCCTTTTTTCTTCTCTAATCAATTTAATCAATTTTGAGAAACTAAAGAGTTAATCTTGCTTTTGCAAGTAGAGACAGCAGCAACTTTTGCAAGAACAATTCATGATCTGAGACCCTTTGAACTCCTGAGCATACTTAATATGATCAATGATTATCTGGGATAACTGTACTCTAATCATCACTTACTTTAGTACTTTTAATAACCTCTTTAAGATGCAAAGCCCCCCCATGAGTTGTAGTAAGGATATTAATATGAATGAGCTCTGTATTCTCTATGATTCCAAAGTGATTATACAGTGCCCTCAAGTATTCAGATCCTATAACTGAAGGATTTTCCATTTTTAACATTTCTTCAAATGCTAGCACTCTGAGATTGAAAATAGGCATCTCTAGTGTCTGACATTTGCTGACTTTTTAGTATATCAATAACATATGTCAACTAGAGTTAAAATTTCTTCTCTGCTGCTCAGTATCTCCTAAAAACAATATCTTCTCCCTTCTAGGAATTCATTAAGAGTGCAATTGTAACATCTGTCACATTGCTTGCCTAAAGGAGTGGGATCATAATTCTGGTAAGATGACCTTATTTGGAGTTGGAGCAATACTCTTCCATTCTAGTGATTTTATCATATTTGATATAATTCCTACTTTCTTCCCAAAATATGTTGCCAGTTTTGTTTCTCAGATGGGAGGTTTTGTTATTGCTTTGCTTATTCCCTATCTCAGCATCACACATTTTGTTAGGGAATTTGTAAAGTCATACTTCTTTTGCTTTGTCTTCTCTTCTGTAGACTCTATATGTTCTCTATTCTGTACCTGACTAAATATTAAAAAAATATTTTTAGGGTGGCTAGGTGGCACAGTGGATAGAGCACCGGCTCTGGAGTCAGGAGTACCTGAGTTCAAATCCAGCCTCAGACACTTAATAATTACCTAGCTGTGTGGCCTTGGGCAAGCCACTTAACCCCATTGCCTAGGAAAAACTAAATATACATATTATATGTATATATATATATATATATATTATATATTATATAAAACACAAATTGGTAATTCCAAAAGGAAATAAATAAAAAAGGAAAGACTGAACATCAAAGACAAAAAAATTAAAAACCCAGCAGCTAGATGGTGCACTGGATTGAGAACCTGCCCTGGAGTCAGGAGGACCTGAGTTCAAATCTGGCCTCAGACACTTAATAATTGCCTAGTTGTGAGACCTTGGATAAATCATTTTACCCCATTGCCTTACAAAACATACATGAATACATACATACATATATATATATACACATACATATATATATATATACATATATATGTATAATCTTATATTTACTAATCCCAAGAATATAAATTTCCAGAGAAGATACTTATGAATGCTCAGTTGAAAATGGGTGTAGATCTGCAGCATTTTGTACCACAAACCATAGTAAAATCTAAATAGGTACTTTATATGAGCATAAAAAGTCATAAAAATAGATTATTATATATTTTACATTAATGAATAGGAATGACATTGCAAATGCATACACATGAACTGGATTTGAGTAAGGGAGTGCTGTGCTAAGTCAGCAGTCTCATTTTCTTCTCCAGAACAATCTAGGTCCAATGGCCAGATATGAATCAGGAAGGATGTGAGGCAATCAGGGCTAAGTGACTTGACCAAGGTCAAGTGTCTGAGGTCATATTTGAGCTTAGGTCCTCTTGACTCTAGTGCCTGTATTCTATCCACTGCACTACCTATCTGCCCTATTTAGCAGGATTAGCTCTTTGAAAATGAGTTAATTAAGACATCCTTTTGGAAGGCAGAAGTGACAGTAGAAGAGGGCTACTTTATTCTTAAGCAATACAGAGTACTTTCCTTTGGAGTGTGGGGGAAGAAAGAGGAGCTAAATTAGGGTCACACCATAAAATAGGGATTCCTAACAGGTTCCTGGGAGATGAGAACTCCCTGGGAGAGTGTACAATTAACCTTAGAGTATCTTTCTCATGAGATTCAAGAAGAAGAGAAAACTCAAAGGTAGGAGAACATCTCTCCTGGATGAAGAGGGAACCTATTTGATCTCAAGAGAAGAATAGAATTTCAACAGGCAAAGTTGGAAGCCATGAGGTAGCTCTTATAACCGTGGTAACTGGTATTGTTAAATAAATAGAGGCAGGGAAAAAAGAAGGGACAATGGGGAGTCCAATCTAGTTTGGTTATGACCTAGAGTGAAATTACTCTAGATGGGTAGGCTGAAGACAAATTTTGAAAAGCTTTGAAACTAGCCTATATCTGTATAATGTATTTAGAATACATTGGGAAACTGCTTTGTGGGTCCATAGGGAAATAATGTAATCAGACTTATGAATTAGGCAGAAGTGTGAAGAATTAAAGTAGAGAGAGACTGGAGAAGAAAGGAATACTAGTTTATTGCCAATTACAAGGGTCTAGATAAAAGTATTAAGAGTCTGAACTAAGGTGGCGACAGTAGGAAAAGAAAGGAAGGGATGAATTCTAATTAAGCTGACAAAAGTGCTATCTCTGGAGTGTACATAATGTAAAAACTATTGGACCATTAAAAATTAATTTGATATCCATCATAATAGAAACAATCATAATAAACTCATCTGCTATGTGAACATGACATCCATTCCCAAAAGAGCTCTCTGGTAACAGTCTGGCTGAAGTATTACCGAAGAGACACCAGAAATGAGTTGGCATGGCTGGAAAAAACAGAAAGAATTGGATCTTGATAAACTGTCAAGGGAAGTTGAGGTTCTTCCTTTATTTAAATCATTAGCTTTTCCAACATTAGTTATAAATTCCTTTGAGGAGGCACTATCTTTGCTAAAATGATCTTTTTGAGAGGAAATATTTCATTTTCTTAAGAATCATTATTGTTTAACAGCTAGTGTTCTGAATTAATTATCAGAACAATATGTTTTTTTCTGTCAGTCATCAGTACAATTTGGTAGTCTCAAGAGCACACAAGATCTATTAAATTCCTTATATTCACAAAGCACTGAGGTAGAAACTTGGAAAGGAAGCACAAAAAGAAACAAGTCACTAGAAATTTACATTCTATGGCAAAAGAAATAGAATGTAAAAGACAATCAAAAGTAAAAGATAAGTAAGTGTTATGTATGAATATATAAATAATATATACTCATACATAATATCTATCTTTCTATTTACCTTTCTATCATCTATCTTTCTAACTGTTATCCATCTACCCAGATATGTAACACTTGAACTCCTGGCCACCAGAGAACACTACCTTTAGAGACATCAAATTCTGCATGTGGAGACTAGACTCTGGCCCAGAGCTCACAAATTATGTGACATTTTCAGAACTTGTCTTTGGACACTTTGGTGAAGAGCAATTGAGATCTGCCATCGTGTTTCTGTCATGTAGGAGACAATTAGGCATCAAGTGATGAATCTGATTTCTAGATGATATCCTCATATCCTCATGCCCTTCCCCAATAGCTCTTTCTTCCAAAGTGCTGTGAGTTCCTCTTGAAGATGATGGGCATCAGATGCTAAGGAACAGCCTTTCTACTACCTCCCAGAATTGGTGAGGAATGTTGATGAGATAGTATGGCAGCTAGAAGAAGGTTGCTTCCTACCTTCTACATTTCCTATATAGCTTCAACATGGAGCCGAATCCCAACTTTTCCTAGGTTCTTTTTCCCAAACTGAGGCTCACTTCCTCACTCTATCTGCAATTCACTTTAGTGTCCTGCTGCCACAATTCAATTCTTTGAACCATAATGTGAAGGGGAGTCATTTATATGAAATTCATCACAATGACATAGAAAAATCATAATAAGTGACTTGACCAAGGTCACACAGTTGTCTGTGTGTATATGTGTGTGTGTATGTGTGCACGTGTGTGTGTGTGTGTGTGTGTGTGTGTGTGTGTGTGTGTGGCTGGATTTTAACTCAAATGTTTTTAATTCTAGACTTATAATATAGGCTTATATCTATATATTTGTACCACCGTCAATCCCAACTGAACTCCCAGGAAGGAAGAGTCATATTCTATTCAAACCCTTAGGTAAATGAAAATTTCTTATAAAGATAGAAGAATATAGACAGATACAATACTTTATATACATCCCAAGAGCCAACACAATCAGGCCCTTAAGTAACACATGAGACTAGGGAGGACAACAAAACACATTTAATATTGCTATAACATGTAAGATACCTAGCCATTGTTGGTGTTCTCTGGGATCTTAATAAACATTGGTAATTAAAATCTCTGTTAACAGAAGGTGTTACTAATTCTGAGAAGAGTGGCTCATTTTATCCATTTCACCACATGTATTTTCAAAACAATCATGAAAATGACCCCAGATACTGATCCCTAACCATTTGCTCTCACATAAATTGCTTTTCAAAGAGTCTTTTTTCTTACTAATTATGCAGTCTCAGTTTGTCTTCAACATATGGTTTGTAAGGTATTTAATGGGTTAGGTGCTTCTAAAACTACCATTAAGCTAAGGCAAAATTTAACACATGTAGCCATTTACTTTGGAAAAAATCATTCTTCTTGTACCATAAATTAATGACTGATATTCTATCTCTTGACAACATTTTTAGATTAGGCTTCCCATGGTTCCATTTATAGTTTGATAAGGGTCACCCATAGTTGACTTAGTCTTCTATGCCTTTTCTGAAATTTATGAATTATGACCTTACCTGCATTGAGAATGATGATAACTCACTCAAAAACTCCTATGAAACTCCAATAGACAAATAACTTTAATTGGAGAAATGTGCTCACACTTTTGTTAGTGGGGAATGAGAATTGCATATTAAATTCAAAAGTCTATAAGTCAGAAGCCTTTCTTACACACTATGTCCCAAGCAAGAGGGCAGTATTGTGTAGTAGGTAGAGTTCTATCTTCTTATAAAAAATCAGGAAAACCTAACGAAATTAGCTGTATACAATACTAAAGTTACAATATCTAGAAATCTCCACAAATGAGTACATTATGCTGGTGAAATCTACGCTCCCTATTGTGATCCCATTACACTCTGGGGGCAAAACCCACTATACCCAGTTCCATGAAAATCCATGGAAAGAAAAAAAGAGACAGATATAAATAAATGTGATATTGTCACCATGCCTAACATTAGAATCAATATTTACAAAGATGAAGCTATTACCATCCCCAGTGGTTTTAAAATAATTTTTTCTGTTAAGAATTCTCAGCTTTTCTTTGCAATCTGGTCTCCAACTTCATCATTCAACTGAAACTGCCCTATCCAAAGTTACTAATAATCTTATGATTGACAAATTTGATGGTCTTTTCTCAAACTCGTTCCTTTTTTTAACCACTTTGCATTTGACAATCTAACTACCTTTTCTTCTTGGATACTCTCTCTCTTTTCTGGGTTTGCATGACACTGTTCTGATTCTGCTCCTACCTACATTAATAGTCATTTTCTCTCTTTTTACTATTACAACACTCAAATCAAACCCACTATATGTAAGCATTCCTCCAGGCTCTTTGTTCTGTAGCATGGGCCTAGAATTGATTCAATGGAGCCAGGGCAGCTTGTAGCATGGTGTCCAGTATGGTACCCATGTCTTCCTTATCTTTGTCTTTGTGAGCTAACTCACCCCCAACTGTGGGGACAAGGAGTAATGTAAAACTGGGTAAGTCAGGATCAAAGTTACTCAGATACTATTTACTCTATGGGACACTAGTCTATTCTGATGCTTTTACTACTCACCACATTATTTCCTAAACTCCTGTTAGTATGCATCTGATTTAAATAAGACAGTCATACTAATACCACTAATTCTAAAGCATAAAAATATTTCTTTAAAGGATGGCAAAGGGGGGGGGGGTGCAGAGCCAAGATGGCAGCAAGAGAAGAGCTTCTCTTAGGTGCTCTCTCCAAAATATTTCAAAAACCTTAAAATTATGTCTCTAACTAAAATTTTGAGACACAGAACCCACAGAAGGTTCCAGTGAGGCAATTCTCCAGTCCAAGGAAAGCTAGAAAATAGTGGAAAAGCTCTGTTCCATGGGGTTAGAGGGGTGGCCCCACCAGAGGGAAGGAACTTCAGCCTCCTGGGAACAGCCCCACGGTGCCTGAGAGTGCTGGATCCTAGCAACAGAAGCAGTTTCTTGACCTGCAACCCAGGGAATACCAAGCACAACTTGGAATACCAGGGAGACCTCTACCAGAGTGAGCACAAAGCCCAGGCCCTCACCATGGTTGCTGCACTCAGCACAGCCAGGGCAACCCAGATCCCAGGAAACTGAAGCAAGCCGGTGGAGCCACCAAACAGGAGATTCCAGGCAGCTGCACCCAGAGTTCTCAGCCCACCAAAGGTAAGGTAGTAGAAGGAAACTGCCAAGGTCTGTCCCTGGAACAGTACTCTGGGACTTTGACCACATTCAGACCCTGGACACAGTCTAGCCCCCCCCCACAAAGCAGAGACCCCCTTCAAAGCCCTGTGGCAGAGGGGTGAGCTTGTGGTCATTCACAGACCAGAAGAGCCGTCACAGCCTCGAACACTGAGTTCCTTGTGGGGGGAGAGGTGTCCCAATAATACTCAAAAGCTCAGGAAGCACCCCAAAACCAGGCATAGGCTGGAGAAATGAGTAAACAGAAAAAAAGGAACCTGAATATAGGCTTTGGTATTTGGTCCCATGGAGGAACAATACACACACTCTGAAGATAAGAAAGTCCAAGTTTCAGCATCTAAAGACTCCAAGAAATGTAAAACTTGGGTTCAGGCTATGACAGAGCTTAAAAAAGATTTTTTTAAGGCAAGTAAGGGAGATAGAAGAAAGATTAGGGAAATAAATGAAAGAGATGACAGAAAAACATGGAAACAAAGTCAGCAGCTTAGTCAAGGAGATCCAGAAAAATGCTGAAGAAAATAAAATGTTAAAAACTAGCTTAGTGGAAAATCTGGGACACTATTACACTGTTGGTGGAGCTGTGAATTCATCCAATCCTTCTGGAGAGCTTTTTGGAACTATTCCCAAAGGGCAACAAAAATGTGCATACCCTTTGACCCAGCAATACCACTACTGGGTCTATACCCTGAAGAGATGAGGGAAAAGGGTAAAAACATTACTTGTACAAAAATATTCATAGCAGCCCTGTTTGTGGTGGCAAAGAATTGGAAATTAAGTGAATGTCCTTCAGTTGGGGAATGGCTTAGCAAACTGTGGTATATGTATGTCATGGAACACTATTGTTCTATTAGAAACCAGGAGGGATGGGATTTCAGGGAAGCTTGGAGGGATTTGCATGAACTGATGCTGAGTGAGATGAGCAGAACCAGAAAAACCCTAACAGCAACATGGGAGGGATGTTCAACCTTGAAGGACTTGCTCATTCCATCAGTGTAACAGTCGGGAACAATTTTGGGCTGTCTGCAAAGGAGAGTGCCATCTGTATCCAGATAAGGAGCTGTGGGGTTTGAACAAAGTGCTAGGACTATTCCCTTTAATTTAGAAAAAAACAGATATCTTATTGCCTGATCTTGTTACCTCTTAGACTTCTCTTCTCTTCTTTAAGGATATGATTTCTCTCTCATCACACCCAATTTGGATCAAGGTACAACATGGAAACAGAGTAAAGACTCACAGAGTGCTTTCTGTGGGTGGGGAGCTGGGGGGAGGGAAGCAAGATTGGGGTGAAGATTGTAAAATTCAAATAATATGTTTAATAAAAATAAATTTAATAAAAAAACACCCCTACTGAAATCTGAAAAAATAAAAAAATAAAAACTAGCTTAGGTCAAATGGATAAAACAGTTCAAAAAGTTATTAAGGGGAACAATACTTTAAAAAGCAGAAGTGGCCAGATGGAAAAAGAGATAAGAAAGCTCTCTGAGGAAAACAAATCCTTCAGATCTAGAACAGAGGTAAAGGAAGCTGTTGACATTGCAAAAAATCAAGACACAATAATTCAACACTAAAATAATGAAAAATTATAAGAAAATGTAAAATATCTCATTGTAAAAACAACTGATCTGGAAAACAGATCCAGAAAAGATAATTTTAAAATTACTGGGCTACCTGAAAGTCATGATCAGGAAAACAGCCTTGAAAAATAGAAATTGAGAGAATCCACCAATCTCCCCTCAGAAAGAGATCCAAAAAAAACCCAACCCCCAAGAATATTATAGCCAAATTCCAGAACTCCCAAGTCAAAAGAAAATATTACAAGCAGACAGAAGGACACAATTCAAATATCATGGAGCTGCAGTCAGGATCACACAGTACTTAGCAGCAACTACATTAAGGGCTCATAGATGTTGGAATATAATATTCCAGAAGGCAAAAGAGCTTGGAATGCAACCAAAAATCAACTATCCAACAAAACTGAACATCCACTTCCAGGGGAAAAGATGGACTTTCAATGAAACAGGAATTTCAATTGTTCCTGTTGAAACGAACAGAGTTGAACAGAAAGTTTGACCTTCAAGTATACAATTCAGGTGAAGCATAGAGAGGATGGATAAGAAGGGTAAATCATGAGGGACTTAATGAAGATGAACTGTGTGTATTTCTACATAGAAAGATGATACTGACAATACTCATATGAACCTTCTCATTTAATAGAGCAGGTAGAAGGAGCTTTTATAGATGCACAGGAGAAAGCTGAATTCGAAGATATATTGGAAAAATGGAGTCAATAGGTGAAAGAGAAATGTATTGGGAGAAAGAGAAAGAAGAGGTAGAGTAGGCTAAGATATTTCATATAAAAGATATTTCTTGTAGCTTTTGCAATGGTATGGGAGGAGGAAGGAGAAGGGGAACGAAGGAACCTTCATTCACTTTGGAAATGGCTCAGAGAGGAAACAGCATGCACACTCAGTAGGGTATATAGAGTTCTAGAATAAAAAGGAGAGAAGGGGGATAGAGGGATGGGAGGGGGTATGTGGGTGATAAATGAGAGGGTAGACCATAGGAAAGGATAGTTAGTTATAACACCTTTTCTTTTTTACCTTTTGCAAGGTGCTGGGATTGGGTGCTCCGTTGGGGACCATGGAGCTGGGTTGTTGCTGGGTCTCTGGGGTGGGATGTAGGCTTGGGACCTCCTGGCCCCAGGGCTGGTACTCTGTCTGCTGTACCACTATGCTGCCCCACAGCACATTTTTCAAGAAGGGCAGAGTGAAAGAAGAGAGAAAATATAATAGATGGCAGTGGGGAGAAATGGATGAAGGAAAGTACATCAGCAACAGCAACTGTGGAAGTAACTTCTATGATAGATTTATGATAAAGGAAGTGATCTACCCAAGATAGAGCTGATGGTATCAGAACACAGAGTGAAGCACATTTTTTTCTCTTTCTTTTACTTTATTTCTCATGAGGTTTTATATTTTTGTGGGGGTATTATGTTTACTCTTAAACAAGAATATTTTAGCAATGTGTAAATAAATTAAAGAAAAATTTTAAAAAGAATGAAAAAAATGGGAAAAAATAAAAGAATGGCAAAGGCAATAATACTTATAATAACATTTACTAAATATACAGCAAAAGTAAGAATGATCAAAAATAACCTTCCAACTTTACCTCTTAGTCATACTCCAACCATCAATGTCTTTACACAATATCAATGGGGAAGAATGGACAGAAACCTATAAAATCTTATAAAGAGGCCTATAAGTAAAGAACCACATTTACCTAAAGCAATTTATCACCCTGGACTCTAGATCTTGATGTCAGTAGTTTGTTTTAGGGAACAATCTACATTATATATCACCCAATCTTCTAGGTCTATTTATTCTCTTGCTAAAAAAAACAAACCAAACAACCCCTCTTCTCTGATAGCCTAGTATCACTGAGGCAATGTTAAGCTCTTTTAGAATAACGGCAACATTTTTTAGTGAAGTAGTAGTTTTCTTAAGCCTGGAATCCACCAAGATAATCAATTCTGCTTTCTATAGGCTAGCAGGGATTTCCTCCCTCTCAAGCTTTAGACAGTAAGAGGGCAATGCAGCTTTTCCCCCTAGATAGCTCTTCAATAACAGAGGATTATATTTTCTCTGACCAGCTCTTAGCAAAGCAGTACCTCTTCCTTCAATCAGCCCAGCAAAGAAGATTTAAAGGTTGATTCGCCTTTATTTCTCCCACTCAAGACAGTGGAGGTAGTAAAAGGCATCAAAAGGCAAACCTCTGAAAATTTTTCCTTGAGATATATAAGATGCCAGTTGTAGACTGCTTGGCTTCCATCAGTTCTCTTATTGTCTTCCACTAAAAGCGGCTGCTTTCTTCTTAAGATTTTCTTATACACTACTTCTTTCAAGAAAGAGGAAAATTCCCACTTCCATTTCTTTTTTTCAGATTACTACAGTATCCAAAACTAGAAAAACTAATTTGTGCATTGATGAGGGAAAGAAACTTTGAATTTAAAGCATGGCCCTGGGGATGCAGAATAACTTGGACCCAAAAACTAGAAATCTTTGGATTTCTTGATTCTTTCTATCAATACAAGAGACACCTTCCTAAAGAGGCCAATAAAAATATGAACTTCCTTATAATGTGAGGTGTCTTTATCCCATTCATATGTGCTCTTAAGCCTAATCATATTTCAAAATGTTCTAGAATAGCCTTAAAGGGGTTAATGCTATTTGAGTTCATGTTATGAAATAATATCACATAACTTGATATTCCCATCTCATATTATACTCATTCCAAATCCCTAAACCATCTAGTCTATGCTGAATCCCCTGTTACTTTTTATTGAAATACTCAATCAAAAAGTACTGTTCAAATTTTTTCTTCTTCTTTAAAATAACCCCTACTGAACAAGTCTCTTCCCCCTACTTCTGCAGTAATCAGGTATCTTATTACTTTACATATAATCATCCAACCTTCCCCATACACTATCAATGTGTCATCACCAATTCATAGTGCCTGGATGGAATTCTTATTTATCTAAGGAAACATTTTAACCTTTGGGAAAGTATATTAACCTCAAACCCTTTTATAATTTTTTTCTACAAATACTAAGAAACCACATTTCGCTATTTTAAAGCATCCTTTCTGACTTCCTTGTTTGAAAGTAGATTAGGTAAATGATCAAAAGCCTCAATGGATGGATTAAGGCTGAAATTCTTGTCTTCCTACATTTTGTTATATTAAGAATTCTTGATATAAATAGACCTCTAGAAAAATTATATGTATGATCTAAGACACATCAGGAAAAAAAAGAAATAAAAAGTCCATAATAATTGGAATCTCCAGGTACAACCATTGGCTTTCTTTGTGCCCAAACAAGGGTTGAAGGAGTATGAAGAAGTTTTCTGCCAATGCACTGAGTTGGTAGAAGGAAACACTTTTGAATTTTGGAGAGAAGGAATTATTTCCCCTCTGTATCCAAGGAAACACATAGTAATTGTTCCTTTGTTTGTAAAAGGGAGATTCCCAGTACTTCTATTTGAGGAAAGTGAGTCAGATTCATACTTAAATGGACCAAGTCATTTTTTTTATGTTTTGTAGATGTATGGCACATTATAGGTCCTAAATAGATGTTATTTATTATTATTATTATTATTATTATTATTATTATTATTATTTTGGTTTGATAATACAAACATTTATAGATTATATGTATTTGTGAGAGGTCTTTTATAGCAAAGTAAAACAATTAAGTAAAATGAATAATAATAACTTTGTTTGAAAATACATTCTATATTTCATACTTGGACACCTTATTCCTCTACTTTTTAAATAACTAGAAATATATTTTTCTTCCTCCCACTCCCCACCTTAATATTGAATGAAAAAAAAAAAGAGAAAAGAAAAGGGAAAAAGTTATTGTTACAGATAAACATTATCAATCAAAAAAAAACTTTCCTTAATGGTTATATGCAAAAATCAGTTCATTTGATATCCCAAATCTATCACATCTCTGTGATGGGAAGCATGTTTCACCTTTCTCAAATGACTGTGATAGATGTAGAAACATAAATAGATTAAGACAATTAAAAGGAGCAGGTTTGCTAATCTGTGTTCCATTCTTTCATACTTAATTCACATCACACTATAAAGAGAGGTTACTCTGATATTGTCATATGACATTGTAAAGAGCATTAGAATTTGTATATGAGCTCTTTTGAGGGGATGGGAGGGTGGGGAAGCATGAAAGGGCAAGAGGAAAAGGCCAAGTCTAGAATCAATGCCAGATTCACATGAATTGCTGAGAAAAAGGAATAAGATTTCCCATATTGAATTTTAAGTTGATCCTCAAATGGACAGCACTGTGATGAAAAGACAATGATGAAGAAAATGATTCTCAATAGTCACGGGGCAAAAGTGAATAAGTTCAAAATATATTCATTAAGCCTCACTGTGCAGAATTCTGGTAATAACATCTCTTTATCTGTGCATAGGTATCTAAATACATAGGAGGGCAGAAGGGACACTTCAACACTGGTTTAAAAAATTAGGTTCATAAGGAAAAATTACAACTAACTTTATAGGGTAGTAGCCTACAGGCATAACAGAAAAATCAATACTTCATGGTTCACATCGATCCTTTCTCAGAATGGACTGAGGCAGGCCCCGCTCACAATAACATTGCTACAACAACTGCCAGGTTAGTGGCAAAGAGTAATTTTATTTCTGAAAGCCCTCCCCAAATCTATTGATTCTGATCAACATTTTCAATTTCTATGGAAAATTTACACAAGGCAAGCAATGAATACATTAGGAATTAATCAGAGGTACCAAATTCCCCAATATCTAAAGTCCTAGGGACAATGAATTTGTAAATGGTAACAGAACTTGCAAATGGTACTAAAAAATTATTATTGAACAAGCTCTTCCAAGTTCTCTGTGCCTTAAACAAAAATGTGAAGAATAATAGGAAAATGTAGTACAACTTAAGGGAAGCTTTCTTCAAATTAGTTAAACATATGAGTAACTTAGTCACTGTGACAAAGATCTTGCTAAGAACATGGTTCATTAGCATTTGTCTGTGAGACAAAGATACAACAATTGGTGGGTTGGATAATCACGACCTGGTATTTTTCTATGTTGACAAATTCTGAGAATGTGGCAAGTGATAATTTAATAAGAATGTATCAAACAAGATCAGAATATTAAGTTGTCAGGCAGTGGGGGATAAAGCTGGAAGGAGTTTGCTCACAAGTTTGAGCAAATCCAATCTCTAATGTTGTGAGTTTTGAATATGATTTGTTCTTATCATCTCTGTGGATGGATGAGAAATTTTGATTTTTTTACTTTTTTGCCTAATCTTAGACTTAAATAATAGGCAAGAGCATGAATCTTTACTTCTCAACTGCTGAATTGTTATATAATTATCTAACTAGTTTATAATTTGGGAATAAAGGTGTTTTGTAAAGTTACTAAACTTAACATAATATTAATCAATATGTCATACTATAGTGAACACGGAGAGTAAGGAGTCTGATGTTCAAAATCTAATTCTGACTCCTACAATTTCTCCTACCTCAATTTCTTCACTAGTAAAATGGGGATAATACTTACACTGGCTCTTCAGTAGTTATCATGAGAAAAGTGATTTGCTACTCTTAAGACCCTGTATGAATGTGAGCTATGATTATTATCTAAATTTAATTGAATCCTCAAGTCAGAGGACTGAATGCCAAGACCTTAAGCAACTTAATTAAAGGTTTATAAATTTTTAAAAATATTTCATGAATCTAAAAAGGAATGTCTAAAATATCTGAATTCCTTCCTCTCTATATGGATATGGTAGAGATGCCCCTGAAGAAGGGAAGGACAACTAACAAAGCCAGCAATTTGCATTCTGTATGTTCCTGATAAATGTTCAAAAAGCCCAGGAAAAATAAATTAAAATAAAGCAAAAGAAACTTACAAAAAGAAATTGGGAAAAATGAGCTTACTATCTTTGGTCACAATGAACTATGAAGTGGGAACAGGACTCTTACATGACGTCAGCCAAGGCAGGAGTGAAGTTTAATTATCTCTGAGAAATATCAGAAAGGTTCTGCTGCAAATGCTTAACAATGAATAATTTTCATTCACTTATTCACATGTTGATTCAAAGTGTCAAATATTTAATCATTGTTATAAAAGACCAGAGAGAAGAGAGAATTAAGGTGGTCAATGTTTTGCAAAACAGTGGGGGGGGGTAGAAATTGGTCCATATAAATCATGAAGGTAGTGCCATAAAGTAGGGAATGCAGTGCTGTCAGGTATGAAATAATCAAAGACAATATGCATTTTCTCTCTATTATTCCTTTTTAAAGTTTTTATTTATTTAAGGCAATGGGGTTAACAGTGACTTTCCCAAGGTCACACAGCTAGGCAATTATTAAGTGTCTGAGGCTGGATTTGAACTCAGGTCCTCCTGACTCCAGGGCTGGTTCTCTATCCACTGTGCCACCTTGCTGCCCCTCTATTATTCCTTTTGATGACTTCTTGACCAATTCAATTGATTTGACCATAAAATAGAGTTCTCAAGAAACCAGTTTGAGGAGGAGTCAAAAATGGTGGAGAGAAGACTGGAAGTTGCCTAAGCTATCCACAGTTTCCCTCAGAAACAATGTTAAATCAAGCCTCTAAGAGGATCTTAGAATGACAGAACCCGCAAAAAGATGAGTGAAGTAATTTTCCAGCTAAAAATAATAGAAATGAACTTCAGGAAAGGTCTGTCTCACTTGGGTAAAAGGGAAACCAAGCCCAGTTCAAACATACCTGAGCAAGCATAGATCAGAAACCAAGTCAGTTCAGATTCAGCAGGCTAGTGGAACAGAAGACCAACTAAGAGGACTCCATCCCCAGCACAAAAATTCAAATTGTTATCCCTGTAACAAAAAAAAAGGCATTAGGCAAGGTGCAGTGGGCAATTTGCCCGTATGTGAGCAGATTGAATTTGAACTCAGGTCCTACTACCTGAGACCCCAGCATTGAAAGCCAATTCCAAGACTCCTGGTCTCTAGAACAGGAAGCTTAGAACAATGTCTCCTCTATCCAAGAAACAGAGTTCAATTTTTAAATGTCACATAACAGGCTAAAAAATAGTAAGAAACATAAAAGAGCCCTGACCATAGAAAACTAATCTGGTGGTAGGGAAGATGAAAATATAAACTCAGCAAAGGACAGCATTGTCAAAATGCCTACATGTGAAGCCTCAAAGGGAAAGGTGAATTGGTCTCAAGACAAAAATAAAGTCTCCTTAGAAGAGCTCAAAAAATACTTCTAAAAATCAAGAGAGGAAAAAGAAAAATTGGAAAAAGAAACAGGAGTTGTCAAGAGAATTATGAAAAAAGTCAACAGCTTGGAAAAGCAAGTATAAAAATCAACTGAAGAATACAACTCCTTTAGAAATAGAATTGATCAAATGGAAAAGGAGGTACAAAAGTTAATTGAAGAAAATAATTCCTTAAAAATTAGAATTGGGCAAGTGGAAGTAAATGGCTTGATGAAATATCTAAAATCAGACAATCAAGGAAATGAAAAAAAAAATTAGGAGAAAATTTAAAAATACCTCATTGGAAAAAGAACTAAGTTGGAAAATAGATCCAAGAGAGATAATTTAAAAATAATTGGACTAGGGGCAGCTAGGCGGTGCATTGGATAGCTCACTGGCCCTGGAGCCAGGAGGACCTGAGTTCAAATTCAGTCTCAGACACTTAATTACTTAGCTGTGTGACCTTGGACAAGTCACTTAACCTCATTGCCTTGCAAAAAAATGAAAAAAATTATCGGACCACCTGAAGGTCATAATCAAAAACAAAAACAAAAAAAGAACATGAACAGCATCTTTCAAAAATTATCATGGAAAACAGCCCTTATAACCTAGAACCACAGAGCAAAATAATCATTGGTTGAGAGAAGGGAGGGTAGAAGTAGGAAAGGGGCAAGTAGAAAGGGGAAAGGGGAGGAAAGGAGGGCTTAGAGAAGGGAGAGCAGATTGAGGGAGGTAGTGATCAGATGCAAATCATTGATGAGAGAAAAGTTTAAATGGGAAAAATAGAATGAAGGGAAATACACAGTATACATAACTGTGAATGTGAATGGGATAAGCTCTCCCATACAACAGAAGTGGAAAGTAAAGTAGATTAAAAACCAGAATCCTACAATATGTTGTTTACAAGAAACACATTTGAAGCAAAGAAATATATACAGAGTGAAGATAAAAGTCTGGTGCAGAATATATTAAACTTTAACTGAAATTTTAAAAAAAGTAGGGGTAGAAATTCTGATCTCAGACAAAGCAAAAGCAAAAATAGACCTAATTAAAAAGAGATAAAGAAGGAAATTACACTTGCTAAAAGATACCATAGACAGAGATATAATATCAGGACTAAAAACATATGCACCCAAGTGTTATAACATCCAAATTCTTAGAGAAGTTAAGCAGGTTACAGGAAGAAATAGACAGCAAAAATATACAAGTGGGATACCTCAAACTTCCCCTCACATAACTAGATAAGTCTAGCCACAAAGCTTCACTGAGATGAATAGAAATTTAGTAAAAATAGATATGATAAACTTCTGATGAAAAATTGATGAGAATTGAAAAGAATACAAACTTTTTCAGCAGGATAGTACTAATGCAAAAAGTTGACAAATGTTGGGGCATAAATAATCTCATAATCGAATGTAGAAGGGTATAAATATTAAATTAATCCTTTTCTCATGGGTAGGCAGAGCTAATATAATAAAAATGATAATTCTTCATAAATTAATTTATTTATTCTGTGCCATAACAATCAAACTACCACAAAATTATTTTATAGAGCTAGAAAAATAAAAGAATAAAATATCAAATATGCCAAGGGAATTAGTGAATAGAACATGCAAAGGAAGGTGACCTTGTACTGGATATAAAACTATGCTATAAAACAACAGTCATCAAATGCTATTAATGGAGTAGTGGAATAAATTAGATATATAAAACTCAGTAACAAATTACTTAGTAATCTACAGTTTGACAATTTCAAAGGCTCTGGTTTTTAAGATAAACTCGCTTTTTGACAAAATTCTGGAAAAAAATGGCTTAGACCAACTTAGGCTTAGACCAACATCTTAGACCAACCCTTTACTAAAATAAGGTTGAAATGGATACATGATTTAGACCTAAACGGTAATATCATAAGCAAATTAGGATAGCAAAGGATAATTTACCTGTCAGATCTATGGAAAAGGAAATAATTTATGAACAAATAAGAGACAGGGAACAATATGAAACACAAAATGAATAATTTTAATTACATTAATGTAAAAGGTTTTGTGTAAACAAAACCAATGTAACCAAGATTAGAAGGAAAGCAGAAAGCAGGAAACAATTTTATAGCAAGAATTTCTCATAAAGGTTTCATTTCTAAACCATATAGAGAGCTGAATCAAATCTATAAGAATACAAGCCATTCCCCAATTGAGAAATAATGAAAGTATGTGAACAGTTTTCAGATGAGAAAATTAAAGCTATCTCTAATTATATAAAAATGCACTAAATCACTATTGATTAGAGAAATGAAAATTAAAAGAACTGTGAGGTACCAAATCATATCTGTCACTTTGGCTAATATGACAGAAAAGGAAAATAATAAATGTTGGAAAGGATATAGGAAAACTGGGACACTAATGCACTGTTGATGGAATTGTGACATTATCTAATCATTCTGGAGAATAATTTGGAACTATGGCTAAAAGGCCAGAAAAACTATATAACCTCTGATCCATAAATACCACTATTAGGTCTGTATTCCAAAGAAATCATAAAAGGGGTAAAGAACCCACATGATGTATGAAAATATTTATAGCAGTTCTTTTTGTGGTGGCAAAGAATTGGAAATTGAGGGGATCAACTGAGGAATAAACAGGATGTGGCATATGAATGTGATGTACTTCTGTTGCTCAATAAGAAACAACAAGCAAACATATTTCAGAAAAACTTGAAAAGACATCAACTGATCCCAAGGTAAGTGAGCAGAACCAGAATAATATGGAACACAGTAATAGCAACATTGTGGGTTATTAACTATAATAGACTTTGATCTTCTCAGCATTACAATCACCTAAGACAATTCCAGACAAGATGGAAAATGCCATCCACATCCAGAGAAAGAAGTAAGGAGTCTGAATATAGATGGAAAGGTACTAATTTCAATTTTTTGTTTTTTGTTTTTCCTTTCTCAGGTTTTCCCTTTTGTTCTGATATGTTTAACATGAGTACAAATATATAGCCTATCACATACTGGAGTAAGGAAAGGAGGGGGATAATTTTGGAATTCAAAATCTTACAAAAATAAGTGTTAAAAACTAGTTTTACGTGTAAATAAAAAAAATACTCTTAAGGAAAAATGAGAATTCTGGAACTGTACGTGGCCTCAGGCTACACACTTTCATTTTTTTAATTTTTCAATGAGAAAATTGATTTCTAGGAAAAGTAAGTGACTTGTGCAAATCTAGACCTTCCTTTGCATGTTCTAACTATTAATTGTTAGAGGCACATTTTGAACCCAGGTCTTCTAACTGCAATGTGGCTAATTTCATGTAGTTTAATAAGTTTCATTGCATTCCATGACCACAGACTACTTTGTGACATTGTTCATCAGTCCTAGGATAAAAGGTACATATATATATGGAAAAACTACAAGAAAAAAATAATTCAGCAGTAATCACCAAAGGCTGTTCAGGTCTGGTTCCTACTCAAACCCATGAAGAGGGAAAGAAAAGTCTAAATCAGCATCAGGAATCATACAGTGATTGATTCATACACCAGAAATAGTGTACCAAGCAAAATATGCTTTTCTTCTAGCTTTCATGTAATTAGTATGAGTGTGAGGTTTGAGATGATGCCTGTAAAAACCATTAGATTTTATTTATCTTCTTTTTATTCATTTTTATGAGTTTGTGGACCCATGTGTCCATGGGCTTTTCAGGGCAAAGGTACTGGAGTGGTTTGCCTTTTTCTTCTCCAGTGGATTAAGGCAAACAGAGGCTAAGTGACTTGACCAGGGTCACACAACTAGCAATGTTTGAGACTGGGTTTCAACTTGGGTTTTCCTACTTCAGACCCAATACTCTATCCACTGAGTCACCTAGCTGCCCCCTAGACAAAGAGAGACTAAGTGACTAGCCAAAAGTCAAACAGCTAGTGTCCCAATTTGCATTCAATTCCTGGGTAGCTATACTTATCTGCTAAGCCCCCTTTTATCTATTTATTTATCAGGATAAAACATTGTTGGTCCTAATCACTTTGATTCACTTGGATTTGACCTAAAGTTGATCTCTCCTAAAGATATTCTGTATCAAAACCAAATAATTGGGACTCAGATGGGTAGAACATATCATCTATATCTTCTGTCTATCAGAATGAATTTTACTTATGTATAATGTTATGATAATAGATTGGGTCAGATTGAGAAGGGCTTTCAAATAGAAACAGAAGAATTTCTACTTTATTCTAGAGGCAATGGGGAACCATAATTGAGGAGGGAAACTACATTGTGAAATCTAGGCTTAAAAAAAATCGCTTTATTAACTGAGCAAGGGAATCTATCATAGAAGGCAGAGAGAGACAAATTAGGACACTCTGTAATGGCATCCGATTTTTTGCCAGTAAAAGATGATAAGAGCCTAAACTAAAAATTAAGTAACAATTTAAAAAAAAGAAAGAAGAGGATAAATACAGGATATGTTGCAGAGATAGAAACAGAAGTTTGTTGGAAATTTGAAGAAAAGAAAATTAAGAGTCCAGTATAATATTCAAGTTACACATCTAGGTAAGTAGATGAATGTTGTGGTTCCTTCAATAGAATAAAAGAGTTAAGAGAAATGCATTTGGGGGAAACAATGAATTCTATTTTGTGAATCAATTCCTGCAATGTGAAGTTTTAATTTTCCTGTGATATTTAGTTTGGAATGTCTAGTAAATAATAGAAAGAGTAGAGTTAGATGTGTAGATCTAGGAATCATCTATATTGTTGATAATAAACCCGTAGAAATTGGCTAATAAGGTCACCAAGTGAGAAAAAGCAGAGAAAGAAAAGGAGATGGCCTTGGACAGCCTAGTAGAACATGCACTTTTAGAGAACCCAGAGAAGTAGTCAGATAAGTATGGGAAGATTCAAGAGAGAGTAGACTCCCTAATACATGGAGAGGAGAAATTATCTAGGAAGAGAGCATAATCAAACTGTCAAATTCTCCAGAGAAGTCAAGAAAAATCAAAAGATTCCCTAAGATCTGTGAATTAAGAGTCATGAGTGACATTGGAAAGAGAAGTTTCAGACTGAGTGAAGAAGCCAGAAGCATTACTGCAGAGGACTGAAAAACAAGAGAGAAAAATAAATAAGAAAAAAAAGTGTAGATGACTTTGTCTAAAAATTAGGCTATAAAAAGGAGAGATTTGGAATAACAAATCAAGGGAATGATAGAATTTGGTGAGATTTTTTTATAAGAATGGTAAAAATGGGGGCAGCTAGGTGGTACGGTAGATAGAGCAGTGGACCTAGAGTCAGGAATATCTGAGTTGAAATCCAGCCTCAAACACTGCCTAGCTCTATGACTTTGGGCAAGTCACTTAACCCCACTGCCTTAAATTAAAATAAGAATGTAAAAACTTGGATATATTATTAGGAAATAGGGAAGGATATAGATTAGAGAGAAGGGGGAATTGAAAGGTCAGAAAGTTTTAAATATGATTGGTTGATTCAAACAGTGTGATCTCATAGAATTAAAATATTGTCTCAAGCTATATTGGAAATGATATTCAGGCTTAAGTAATTTCCATCTCACTGCTTCCCTTTTTAGCTAGACACTGTGGTTGCACTGTACAGAAGGAATGCAGCTTTAGTCATTCAATTCACATGGAGTGACTTTTGCAAAAGAACACTATGAGATAGAACTGCAGAAAAACACCGACAAGAATGCTAATGTTTATAATCCTGGGGAAAATATTCAATTGGTACCTCAAAGTGGTTTCCCACTGAAAACATGATGAAATCTAGTGTCTGTGCTTACAATATGACTGATATTCAATGTTATAGCTCATATATATATATATATATATATATATATATATATATGTATATGGCAAACAAACATGCATATTATTTATGAATATGTGAATTTGAAGGTCTCCAAAACAGTTTTTTTCCCTTATAACTCATAGAGAAAGTGATTGGTCTTATGATTTCACTGGTTTAGGGAACTCTTGGGTGAAGAAATTGCTCTACCAAGATACATGGCAACTTCTTTACAAATTGAAGTCTTAAAGAGTTGCTTAGAGCATTGAGAGGTTCAGTGAATTGCTCTGTGTCATCCACTCATTGTGTGCCAGATGTGAGAGAAGAGCTCTGATCTTACTTACTCAGAGCCCAGCATTCTATCAATATATCACACAATCTTCTTTATAAGCCTGAGAAGAAGTGAGGAACTTGAAAGCTGTTCTCCAGTTAAAAATCTAATGGAACTTTCTTCTAGTGTCTATTAATAATGAGCACCTATAATCTAGTAAAAAAAATTCAGATAGCAATAATATATTTTTCAGATGTTAAATGTGCATATGTATGTAAAAATATGTGAGTATAATTAAAAAACAGATAACTTTAACATTTAAAATTTTACTCAAGTCAGTCATGAAGCAAAGAAATTCCAAATATCCAGGTATTTATCTAGACAAAATATATGAATGATTGCCTTAGTTATTAAAGTGTAGATTGGCAGTTAACCTAAGAAGTTGGTTAGCAATGATGTATGGTTCAGTCACCATTGCCAAGACTTCCCTTCTCACACCATGAGACTTGTCAGCCTAATCACATCTCCCAAATTTCCCAGCACAACAGAGGAAAAAAGGTCTGAGTCTTGGCATTCCTATCTTTAAAGTTTGGTGCTCCCTAACTTAGATCAAATTCAACCAAAGAGAAATGAAAATCATGATCTTGGAATTCATCATTCAAGAAACTCAAGTGAAAGACTTCTGTCCTCATAGAGAGGCTGGGGGAATAAGAGTTGTTTCTACTGAAGAGTAATTCTAAAACACAATTCAATATAGAAGGTAGTAAATCATATTCATTGTTGTTTAGTCATTCAATAGTGTCTGACTTTTCATGACCCAATGGACCATAGTATGCCTATTCCTTCTCTCTTCCATTATTTCTCAAAGTCTAACCAAATATATATTTGTTATTTCCTTGTTATTTTCCTATTCCCTCTTCCTCCGCCATCATCTTTTCCTTTTGTCTTCAATATTTCCCAATAGCAGTCTTTTTCTTTTTTATAAAGGTTTTATTTATTTTGAGTTTTACAATTTTTCCCCCATTCTTGCTTCCCTCCACCCACCCCCCACAGAAGACATTCTGTTAGTCTTTACATTGTTTCCATGGTACACACTGATCTCAGGTGAATGTGATGAGAGATATCATATTCATAAGGATGAAAAATTAAGTATAAGGAATAGCAAAATTACATAATAAGATAATGGCTTTTTTCCCTAAATTGAAGGTAACAGTCTTTGGTCTTTGTTCAAACTCCACAATACTGGTTCTGCTCATCTCACTCAGCATCAGTTTATGCAAATACCTCCAGGCTTCCCTGAATTCCCATCCCTTCTGGTTTCTAATAGAGCAATAGTGTTCCATGACCTACATATACCACAGTTTGCTAAAGCCATTCCCCAACTGAAGGACATTCACTTAATTTCCAATTCTTTGCCACCACAAACAGGGCTGCTATGAATATTTTTGTACAAGTGATGTTTTCACCCTTTTTCCTCATCTCTTCAGGGTATAGGCCCAGTAGTGGTATTGCTGGATCAAAGGGTATGCACATTTTTGTTTCCCTTTGGGCATAATTCCAAATTGCTCTCCAGAAGGGTTGGATGAGTTCATACTCTACCAGCAATGTACTAGTGTCCCAGATTTCCCACATCTCTTCCAACATTGATCATTGTCCTTTCTGGTGATATTGGCCAGTCCAATAGCACTCTTTTTCAATGAATCTTGTCTTCTCATTATGTGATCAACATGTATAAGTTTTAGTTTCTGTATTTGACCTCCTATTGTAGTTAGTGTAAACTAATTTCTTTAAATATTGACTGATCTGATTTACTTGATGTTGTTATTCAGTTGTATCCAACTCTCCCTGACCCCATTTAAAATTTCTTGGCAAATATACTGGAGAAGTTTATTTCCTTCTCTAGTTCATTTTACAGGTGCAGAAACTGAGGTAAACAGGGTTAAGTGACTTGTCCAGAATCCCACCTCTGATAAGTGTCTGAAGTCAGATTTGAATTCAGCAAGATGAATCATCCTCCCTGCAGACCCAGCACTCTATCCACTGTGCCAAATAGCTGCCCCTAAATTACATGTTCATAGTTATATTTAATGTTGTCAAGGACTATGCTTATGTCCCTTGCATATATATATATATGCATATATATATACATATATATACATATAAAATCTTTTTTAACCTCATACTACTTTATGAGGTAACTTATTATTATCTCCATTTTGCAGATGAAAAACACATGACAATTTGTGATCAACTGAGTTAGAATTTGAATGAGTTCTTCCACACTATGAGATTAGCACTCTATCCACTGCCACATGCTGTCTCTCAAATAGAGATCAAATAGGTTTAGGAGACTGAATAAATGGCAAAGGTACAATATATAACAAGGAAGGAGAAACATTTTCATGTGTCACTTATGAAATGTCTCATGACTTCATGATTTAACCTTATGTATTGACCTGGTATTTTAAAAGGTTAGCTGAGAGGTAATTAATTAGTAGGTATTTTTTAAAAGTCATATCCCATCTGTGCATCAACACAGATATATGTATGAAAACAGCATGCTTTTAAAAATGTATGATACATTGATTAAAATAATAAAATGACCAGCTATAGAGGACAAATAGCCTAAAATAGCAACAGCATGCCAACTTCAGGAAGTCACTCATCAAGATATGCCTCCTACAAAAGCTTTCCATCTATTTTAGCAATCATGGATTATTGTACTAGCTCATCATGGAACTGACCCCAGTCTTAATAATGCCATAACAGTTGTGGTGATTGATATCTTGCATTTATTTTTAGGCTAATATGAAATATTTTATGAAATTCAAATCTCTTAAATATATTAAATTACTAATAATGACAATATGTATGCCTCTACTGAAATAGGCATATTAGAGAAGATGGAAAAAAAGAGAACAAAGAAGAGGGGGAAATTCTTGATAGGTCCTTTACTCTCTGTAAGAAAACCTAAAAGGTGAAGGTCACTTGGACCTGACTAAATGTCATTTATTCATCCTCTAATTCATCCATCACGATAAATAACAAAACTTTTACCATATTCCTTTTACTTCTTGTACTGAAACATGCATCAATGGAGGAAACAAAACATATTTATTTAGGAGTTAGGATACTTGAATTTTATTCCAGTTTCCATCATTCTCAGTGCGATTTCATGTAACCAAGTCATTGAACCTTTCCCCACCTATAGAAAAAAAAAATTCAGTTATAGGACGTACAGCTTGAAATTCCAATGTATCCAAGCTTAAGTGAGCCAATAGTAACTGTCCTCCTAGCTTTTTCTATAGATATCATTGATTGTAGCAAGTTGAAATCCAAATTCATCCAAATGGAAGCATACTGTTTTCCTTCCTCTCATTCTAAACCCATTTGTGAGACCACAATGCCCTAAATAAAGCTCACGAGTATCTGGATATTTTTATAAATAATCTCAACTAGCATAACAACTTCCAGGCAAAGGCAATGTCAGCACAGCATGACCCTGAGGAATAGAAAGACTGTAGCCATCATTTGGCTGATGTGCTTAGTTTTGACATCATTCAATCATCCTACTGGCCATACTAAAGAAAATTGGCTCTGCTGGCAAAACTCTTCTCTTTGTCTCAAGACAATTTGTTAAATATATCTCAAATTACTGTTACTGATAAACAACCCCATGGGAGAAAAAAAGAAGTGCTTCTTAAATTAAGATGACAGTACTCATAAAATGAGTCATTTGCTTCCACTCTTGCTCTATAGGTATAATTTGAAATAAAATCATGACAGTGACTGCAAAATAAATCATCAAGGATCTAAAGCAATCTCAGTTTACTTGGATGATTTTGCTTATATGGAGCACTATCAACCCCTTGCCATTTAATAATTTCAAGTTAGTATGACCCTTTGCAAATGTGCTTTTGCTTCACTCAAACAGCATTTGATATGAAAATAAAATTTTCTTCAATACATTTCAGGATAAGCATTGTACTATAGTCTGAAAAGTGACACTTGCTTTTTAAAAGAATAGCAGTCTAATGGATGTTGTATTGAGTTCATCTTAATCTTAGGATTCTCTACTTAGTCCTAATATGTGTATCTGAGCTTTTAGTTAATAATTTAAATGTTTCAGTCTCTGAGAAAGCTTATCTTGTAATATTTAAATGTCAATGAACCTAGCAGCAAGAAGCAAAGGTAGCACTATTTTCATGTTTCAGAAGACAGAAAACAGTTGCATTAATCCAGAACAAGGATTAGAGATACATTCCAGGGGTTGATGGCAGTCATCCATTCACTCTGCTCCTACTCCTTTTTATAAATGTGAGCAGTCAAAAATGTGGCATGAGCAAGAGAACAGTAGAGAGAGTATTACAGCCAGATGCCAACCACCAAGCAGCCTCATTCACAAATCTTTTCTTGATTAAGTTTGTGATTTAGTGCTAAATGGATAGTGATAAAGACAGCAGAGGTTTAGCCATGGAACATTATCTATCAATGGAAAGAATGAACATGAAGGCCACTTCTGCCAGTTGCTGGTTAATTGGGTATATAAAAGTAGAATTCAGTTATTATCAAGCCATTCATATAAAGAGACGCAAGGGAGGTCTATACACTTAAAATGCTTTCAATAAATAATTTAAGAACACTCCACTACTTGTTTTTGAATTATGCTCCACATCAAAGATAAACCAAAGTTAATGCCATCCTGTATTATAATCATAGCATTTCAGAGTTAGAAGGATCCTTAGAGGTCATTTGATCAAATACCTTCATAAGTAGAAAAATCCTTCAATAATATCCATGAAAAAAATAAGATTTCTGTTTCTGCTTAGTAATTTCAAATTTCAAGTGATGGAAAAATCATTAATTTTGAATAAGATATTTCCAATTTTGAGAGATCAAATAATCAGGGAATTCCTCCTAATATTAGAGCTTATATTTCTACCAATCATTCTAGTTCTCCCTTCTAAGTCAAACAGAATAAATCTAATCTCTCTTCCTCATGTAAGCACCTCTAACCCAGAGGGTAGATCCCACAACAAATAACTATCACAAGTTCAAGGTACTCTGAATCTTGCATTCCCTAAAATTATACTTTTAGCCATAAACCCGCAGATATGATGTTAACCTTTAATAGTCAACCAAAAGGCAAAATTAGTACAAATCAAAAGCTTTTAATTAAATGTAATTTTAAAAGTAGAAACAAAAAAAAATCCCTCCACAAAACATTTCTTTCATAAATCTGTAGCATAATTCCCCAAAAAATAAATATATAGAGAATATACATATAAAGATTCTTAGGGAATATGTATATATAATATATATATATATATATATTATATATATGCATATAGGTAAGGTAGCTACATGAAAGGATGCGTGCATGGTGAAAACATGGCTATTGCATATATATATATATATATATGTATATATGTATATGTATATATGTAGGAAAACCTCATACATGTGACACTGAAGAACCAAGGAGGTCTCTTAGTGATATCATCATGCTTATTCCACCAGTTTACTAATATCCTTGCTTTTCTTACAATTTTCATTGGGCACTGTTCAGCTGGACATGTTTCCACTGGATGTGGTTATAGGAAAACTGTCCAGTCTCAGACTTCCAGCTTCTGATTTAGTTGAAATCCTTGGATATTTCATCTTTGAGGAAAGTTAGGATGTTCTGTGCTTTCTCAGCATAAAGTTTATAGGCCATCTCAAGATCTTTTAGAAAAAGGAGCAAAAGAGACCTCCTTTCCTAATACCAGTAGGAATGCTCCCCATCTTGCCTCTGGAAACTAAGTACATTCATGTTAACCCCAGGAAGATATTCTCATCCTCAACTGTCAAACTATCAAGAACAAGAAGTACCTTCATCTCAGTTAGTTAACTGTGGTAGACTGAGGGTTTTCTAGGACCCTGAATGTTAGTGATTATTCCATATACATACCATACTGGATTCTATACCCAATTGTTAATTGTCTGATAATTCTCAGAGGGTTCTTAGAATTTGGTGTTCACTATTTTCTAATGTAAATCTCTTCTCTTTCATGTAGATTAGTGGCTGAAAGGAAAAAAAACAGCATTGAAAAACAAAGTCAAGCTAAAGGGCCATAGTCATTGTCTCTGCCAGCTAATCTATATCCCCAGCCCTTTTGGATACTGGACAATCACTCAAATTCTCATACCATTACTCAGTATGAGAAAAAGATTTTTACTTGTCCTCATACAAGTTATGTTTTAGGTAGTCTTTCTTGGAATTATTCTCAAAATCTTCATTTTCTTTCCTCCTAAGACCATTAACCCAATGTGACATATCCTATGCTTTCATAACTCTCAAGGTCCATTTCTCTCAAGATTCCATCATTTTTCTTCCCTTTCTTTCCTGTACTAAACTTACCTGTCAACCTAATCTCCAAGTCATTCTTCTCCTTAAAGACATGCCTTTAGCTCTTATGTTTATATATTTTTGTTAACTATTCATTTATCTTGTCTCCTTTATCAGATTGTGAGCTCCTTGAGGGTAGGGACAATTTCACTTCTTTAATATCAATTCTAAATATCTAATACACTGGAGTGCACCCCTTAGGCACTCCATAAATACAAGTTGACAGATTAATAAGAACAACATGCTGAGAGATACAAAAAAGGTCATCTTTTTTGCCTTAAGCAGCAGTACTCATAAACCTAGACAAATTAAAAAAAAAAGTTATGCTACTTATTAAAGATGCCCCTCAATTCTTCCCAATCCTAGAAGATTCCTAATTTTTCTTGGCAGTATCTTTCAGTGTTTAAAAAAACCCACACTTAGAAAATTTTTCATTTCTATGACTAATCAAAGCAATTTAAAAATTCAGTTTGTAGAGAACTCTTAGAGCATATTTTTTGTCTGCTTGCTAATTTTTTGGTGGTGAGGTAACAGTAATGAATAAGCAGGAAGATATCCTTTATAAACTCAAATCAAACTTGAAACAAAGTTCAATCAAACAAAAGCTTTTAGTGTCTTAACATTTATCTTATTTACATAGAACCTTAACTGGTAAAGTACCAAGTTCTGAGTCTGTCCCTTTGCTCACATGGGGCAGACCCAGTTGATAATATTTATTTCCTAAAAGAAGCTTGACCTGAAGGCATCCTTGCCTTCTTGTAATAGTAATTGCTATGTATTTCAATGTAATTTTCAGTCAAAATGCATCTTAGTTTATGGGTTTCTTCTTTTAGACAGTCTTCATATAATCTCACACTTACCAGTCATAAACCTATATACTCATTTTCAAGACATTTCTTCTCCAAGGTAATAGTTCAAAAGCCTATCAAATATCCACAGTGATGACAGCTATGCTGAATAGTTTCAACATCAGTTGTCAAACTATTGAGAATAATTCAGGTTCATGACAACTAGCTGAATGTCCTAGATTTAGGATTTTCTTTAGACTCCTCTTGTTGAGATAGGTCATCTACTTCCCATTCTGGATGCTACCAATTGTTAATTGTCCTATTAATTCTCAACTTTTAGGGTTTGGTGTTCTTCAGTTCCTAGTCTTTTTTCTCCCAAGTGACTTGAAGGTGGGGGGGGGGGAATGAAAAAATAAAGTAAATCACAGGGACCAAAGTCTTTCAACTAAGCTATGCTAAATGACTATTGTTATTGTTTCTGGGGCAGTTAGGTGGCAAAGGGGAAAAAGCTGTGGATTAGGAATTCCTGACCTCAGAAACTTACTAGTTCTGTGACCCTGGGTAGGTCACCTAATCCTTGCCTGCATGAAAACTGGAGAAGAAATGCTGGAAAATTATGCTATATCTTAACCCAGTTTATCTAAACCTGACAAAAAAAATCAGAGGAAACTGAAATCAGCTCATTTCCAAAACTCAAATGGGTCTATATTCTCTATTTCTGGAATTTTCCTATATCCAAGTTTTTCAGGTTTCATATTTTATTCAGTTGGCAAAATAGTTTTGAAAGGGATAAGGATGATCTAGTCAACCTAAATTAACATCAGATATCTAGTCTCTGAGTCAAATAATCCATTTAATCATAACATGTTTATCTAAGCTTCTAAATATGATGTAATTGATACGACATAATGACTTATTGACCTCCAATCCTTATAGTAGCCTGATATTCAGGAACTTTTACACAAATATTGATTGTTCTTCTAATACCCTTTCCTAAATTTTTTGAAATTGTCAGTTCCTCTTCATTCTTTTTCAGTCATTTCTAGGGTGGCCGCCATTTGAACCTCACCTTCCTGAACCCTCAAATTCTCTTAAGTACTTCTTTCAATTGTTCTTGACCATCTTCCATGGCAAAGCTTTCTCCCAAATCTCTCTTCACTATCAACATAGTATTAATTATTTTAAATACTCCTTATCTTTTTCATTCCATTATGGCTTTACTTTCCTCCAATTTTTTTATTTAAGCTTTGACTATAAGCCAGACACTGTACTAAGCTCTGGAATACATTTCCTGTACCTTTAAATCATCAGGGTTTTTTGCCATTCTTACCTTCAGGTATCAGGAGGGAGCTGGATAACAATCCTTCTTCCAGCAAATGCTTATTATTTGACCTCAAGCCCCAAACTATATTCTGTTCTCTCTCCATCACAATAAATTATTACTCTTTTGTTTTTCTGAAATCCTAACCATTTGATAACTACTTCCTCTCCATTCACTCCTCTTTCTATCCATTTTCAGAGAAAGAAATTCTTTGCCTAAGTTAATTCATTCACTTGTGATTTTGATCACATCTTCTATCTCCTTCAGGTCCTTACTCCAGTAATCAATCACTCCACATTTAATCTCTACTTCATTACTTCATATCCCCTTACTAAAGAAATGTGTTTAGGTCTCATAATTTTAAACAAGCAAAAACTTTCGACTCAGGCTCGCATTCAGTCTTTCTCCTCCCCTTCCCTATTAGATTTTGGAGGGGAGATACGTTTAACATTAGTGTCTCTATTAGTCTCAGTTTTTTCTTTCTTTCTTTTTTCTTTCTTTCTACCTTACCTCCCTCCCATCTTTTCTTCCTTCTTTTCAGCTTCCTCCCTTTTTTCTGAAACTGCCTTCTCCAAGATAGTCAATGACCTGATTATCAACAAATCCAATAACTTTTCTAGTGTATCTTCTATCTCCTTGACTTCTCTATGAATTTTGATACTGATTATGAATTCATCCTTAAAGATGCAGATAGATGGAATAATGGCTAGAGTACTGACCCTGGAGTCTAGAAAATGTGTGTTCAAATCTGACCTCAGACATTTGTTTGTAGTGTCATTCCCAGAAAGTCGCTTACTGACTCAGTATCCTAGTCTATAAAATGGTATAATTATTATCCTGCCTTCCATGGACAAATGAGGTAATATCTGTAAAACATTTAGCACAGTGACTCATATATAAGAGGTACTAAATAAATACTTGTTTTCTTCCTTCCTTCTTGATTCAAATACATGTCCACTACTCCCCTAAAATATTCATGGTTCTCAATAAATTGAAAAGTCAAACTACTTTTATTAAGCATCTACTATGCTAGATAATTGGATACAATGGCAAAATCAAAATAACCCCTGCCTCTCAGGAAGCATAGCATAAACATAAATAAACATGCACAATAATAGCTAATAATGGCTAAAACAAACAGTGGGGAAGATCCTATGATCCTTATTTTATAGATGACTTGCTCAGGGTCACATAGCTAGTAAATTTCTGAGACTAGATTTGAACTCAGATGTTCTTAACTTTAGACACAGTATTCTAAACCACTATACCATCTAGGTACTCATATATACTAAATAATTGCAAATTAGTTTTGAGGAGTGATGGTATTAGCAGCTAAGAGTGATCAAAAAAAGGCTTCAAATAGAAAATGTCTCTTAAGCAGAGTTTTGAAGAAAATGTGTTATTCTAAGAAACAGAAGAGAGGTATGTGCATTCTAAGCATGAGAGAGAACTAGTGCAAAGGTGAGGAGATGGAAGATAAAATGTCAAATGAGAAAAGTTGCATAAAAGACAAGTTTGATTAGATCACAGAATAGGTCTGAAAGATAGGTGAAGGTCAGGTTGTGAAGAACTTTAAAAGATAATCAGGTCTCCCCAAGAAAGAGATCTCCTCCAAAAAACAACCCCCAGGAATATTATAACTGAATTCCAGAACTCCCAAGTCAAAGAGAAAATATTACAAGCTCCAGAAGGACACAATTCAAATATCATGGAGCTGCAGTCAGGATCACACAGGACTTAGCAACAGCTACATTAAGGGCAAAGAGGACCTGGAATATAATATTCTGGAAGGCAAAAGAGCTTGGAATGCAAGTGAGAATCAACTATCCAGCAAAACTGAACATTCTCTTCCAGGAGAAAAGATGGACTTTCAAGGAAACAGGGGAATTTCAGATCTTCCTGTTGAAACGACCAGAGCTGAACAGAAAGTTTGATCTTCAAGTACAGGACTCACGTGAAGCATAGAGAGGGTGGATGAGAAGGGTAAATTATGAGTGATTTAATGAAGATGAATTGTGTGTATTCCTGCATGGAAACATGATACTGATAATATTCATATAAACCTTCTCATTTATTAGAGCAGGTAGAAGGAGCTTTTATAGATGAAGCACAGGAGAGAGCTGAATTTGAAGATATAGTATACTGTAAAAATGGAGTCAATGGGTGAAAGGGAAATGTACTGTGAATAAGAGAAAGGAGATGTAAAATAGACTAAAATATTTCATATAAAAGATATTTCATGTAGCTTTTCCAATAGTATGGAAGGGGGGAAGGCAAGGGGGGGAGTAAAGAAACATTCATTCTCATCGGAAATGCTCAGAGAGGAAACAGCATACACACTCAACAGGATATAGACATTTAGAGGAAAAAAGAGAGGAGGAGAGGGGGAAGGGGAGATGTGAGTGATAGAAGAAAGGGTTGATCATAGGAGAGGATAGTCAGATATAACACATTTTCTTTTTTACTTTTGCAAGATACTGGGATTGGGTGGCCTGTCTGGGACTATGGGACTGGGTAGTTGCTGGGTCTTTGGGGTGGGATTTGGGCTTGAGACCTCTTGATTCCAGGGCAAGTGCTCTGTCTGCTGTGCCACTCAGCTGCCCCACAAATGGGGCAAATATGAAAGGCGAGAGAAAATATAGTAGATGGTAGTGGGGAGGAATGGATGGAGGGAATTACAACCAGCAACAGCAAATGCGGAAAAATATGGAAGTAACTTCTATGATGGACTTAGGATAAAGAAAGTGATCCACCCAAGACAGAGCCAATGGCCTCAGAACATAGACTGAAACACATTTTTTCTCTTTCTTTTACTTTATTTCTCATGAGGTCTTATATTTTTGTGGGGGGGTATTATATTTACTCAAATAAAAATATTTTAGTAATGTGTGAATAAAAAATAAATAAAATCTTAACAAAACATAATCAGAGGGAATTATATTTGATCCAAGATGAAATGCTAAGTAAATGAAATTTATTAAGGGAATACTAGGTTCAGAACTGAATTGTGGGAAAATCACCCTGACAGATATATGGAAAAGGGGTGGATGGAGGCAGGGAGAAACTTAGAAGACTACTTCATTATTATGCTTTTAGAAATGGCAAGCAGGGTAATTTCAGAAAAATTGGAAAGGACTTAAATGAACTGATACAAAGTGAAGTAAGCAGAAACAGTAATAATAGAAATGACTTGGCTATTCTTAGCAATATAGTGATTCAAAACAGTCCCAAAGACACATGATTAAATATGCTATACACCTCCAAGAGAAAAATCTGATATTATTTGAATACAGATTGAAACTTACTACCTTTTTCCTCTTTATTTCCTTCCTTCCTTCCTTCCTTCCTTCTAGAGGCAGATAGATGACACAGTGGCTAGAGTGTTGGTGCTGGAGTCTAGGATATTCCTTCTTTCTCTCTTTCTTCAAGTCTTCTTGCACAAAATGACTAATATGTAAATGTTTGCATGATTACACATGTATAACCAATAACAGGGAGGAGGGAGAGAAGGGAGGGAAGAATAGAATTTGGAACTCAAAGTTTAAAAAAAGTTTAAAATTGATTTAGCATGTAATTGGTGAAAAATGAAATGTTATTTTAAAATAAATATCAGCCTTCTGAGGCAGCTAGGTGGCACTGGCCCTAGGGCCAGGAGGTCCTATGTGCAAATCTGGCCTCATACATTTAATAATTGCCTAGCTGTTTGACTGAGGGCAAGTCATTTAACTCCATTGCCTTAAATAAATAAAATTAAAGAATAAATAAATATCACTCTTCCAATGATGTGTAACAGCAATCCTAAACTTCTGCCACTGCTTGTTTAAGATCCTGTCAATACACATTTTTGAGTTCTTTTGTGTCTAGGAAATAAATAAATAAATGTCTTATGCCTTTTTAAAAAAGGAAACAATTGAACTAATGCAGAAGAGAAGTCCTAAGGGATAAAACTAGTGTACTGATTCTTCATCCTTCTCTTCCTCCCACTTAAACATAGGAGACAAACTTCTGTTCTTAAGCCCTCTTCACATTTTTCTCTACACCCTCTGCCTTGATTATCTGATCCACTTCTGTGATTTCATGTTTTTTAGAGATGGCATAATAACATTGAATTTGGATTATGAAAAATTGGGTTTTCATTTTGGTTCTGCTAGTGAGAATCTGACAGGAAAAATTAATTTTATGAGTCTCAGTTTTTTGATCTATGAAATGATTAAAGTCCCTTATATTATAAAATCTTTCATTGCTTCTTCCTTTAATCTTTTTTTCACATAGTGAATGTGTCCACTTTTTATTCAGTTGACTGACAACTTGACTCCTCTATTTATGACATCACTTTAGACTCTTTGCCTACCAACTTAGAATACTATTTCCATTTTTCAGATGAGGAAATTGAGTCTTGGAGAAGTAAAATGTCCTTTTCTACCTTCCTCTTCTTTCCTTACATGGCCATCATCTTTAGAAAGTGGAAAATGTGGGATTGAAACCCAGTTCTTCTGAGTTAGTGTTCCAAATTTAATGCACTCACTAATACATGTGTTATCATTTTGAAAATCTGCTTAAAATTATAGAGATCACCAAAAACAGCATAACAGAAAACATCTACCCTCAAAAGACTAATTTATGAAGAGCACCAGAACTAGAATGGACCTCCAAGAACAATCAGGAAACAGAGATCCACCAAGGTTAGATCAACTTCATTTCTATCTGGGGACAAAGAATACCAGCCTCGCCCTTGTGCAGCACACATTGAAAGTTCCCTCACCGACACATTTGTGAATAAGTCTGATAAGTAAACAAGAACATGTACTACATACCGTCTTTACTGCCTGTTTTTCATTTCCTTTGGTTCTTTGGACATCTGGATACATTCTCATTTTCATAACAGATCCAACAATACTATAGCATATGGCTCCCAGTATAAGCAGCAGAGAATTTAATGCTTAAAAAAAATATGATCTCCAAAAAGAATCTGGGGAAAAAAACAATTAGCTCCACCCCATCCCAGAGCAGTGTTTTCAAACTTACTCATCCCTCAGACTGCTTTGGCAGGCCCTGTGGACTAACCTAATTCTACCTGTTACTGCTCACCACAGTTAATGAATAGATTTTTATTTTGATAAGATACTAATGAGGTCAGAGTTGTGTTTTAAAAATAAGTATCAAAGACAAAGATTAATGAACATAAAAGATAAATATACCATATGATTTAATTTAATTTAATGATTCAAGCACTTAAGTCATAAGATCCACACTTGATATACTAAAGAATTTTTGTGGAATTTAAGTGAACCCTCAAATGACTAGAAAAAACTACTAGTGGATGTGATTTCTCCAAAGAAACTCATTTGGGGTAATTGTTAGTTCAATCAAACATTACATTGAGGAAATTTGACATATGTGGGAAAATCTGCCCATGTGACCTCATTTAATATCATTTAGTCTTTATGGGTCTTAATTTTTTCATCTATAAAATGAGAGTACTGGAATAGATATTCTTGATTCTTTGAGCTTCAGGCAAAGTAAAATCTGAAGCCGTGAAACACTGTACCCCAACACTGCCAAGCAAAGTGTTCCATCCTTTTAAAATTCCATTGAGCAATATTTATTTTCAATTTGTATTGATTCTTTTTTGGCTTTATATCATCTTCACTTTATGACTCTAACAAGTGAATTGTTTAAATAACATAAAACAAAAGAGAAAAAAAGGCAGTTCATCAGGATTAACCAGAACATTAGTCAAGTACAATATTATATGTTGTACAACATTAAGTACGAAATTATTTTACATACCCATAGACCCCCACTAAGCAAGGAAAAGAGGAAGTTGAAATTTTAACCTCTTCCCTGTGTCCCAACTGGTCAGTGTTCAGTTTTAGGTTTGGTCTTTCTATTTTTATGGTTTTAGTTAAGGATATTGTTTTCCTGTTTCTGCTTACTTCACTCTGAATCAATTCATATAAGTCCTCCCAAGCTTCTCTAATTCATTCATATTCATAGTTTTATAGCACATTAATATTCTATTCAATTAATGATATCAACTATTATTTTAATATTAATCACATATATTTTGGATATCAAACTCTTAGGAGAGCTAATTGATACATTTTCTCCCTAGTTACCTGCTTCTTTTCTTAAAGTAAAAGAGTTCTTCAGTTTCATGTTATAAAAATTATGTGTTTTATTCCTTGTGATTATATTTTGTTCAGTGAAGACTTCTCCCTCTAGTTGTAGCTGTGAATGCTCTCTTCTCATTTAAAAAAAATAATTTTGGGGGGCAGCTAGGTGGCGCGGTGGATAGAGCACCATCCCTGAAGTCAGGAGGATCTGACTTCAAATCCGACCTCAGACATTTAATAATTGCCTAGCTGTGTGACCTTGGGCAAATCACTTAACACCAATTCCATAAATAAAAAAAAAATTTAAGTTAAAAAATTTTGAATGATCTCTCTTTTTTTCTTGTTTCCATTCCTTTCTCACTCACACTTTCTTGTGACTCCACAGTCATAATAAAAATTTAAATATATTATTTTAGTGTATGTTATTCTTATTTAAAACATTTTTATGTTCTCTGTTCTAGATTAGAAAGCGAGTTAAACATCCCCTGTTTCTCTGGGGAGGGGTGGATGTGGGAAGCGATGACTTTTTGTGCCTTCCCAACCCCCTTCCATCACCATTGTTCATTTCTTTTCCTTAAGTCTGGTCTCAGATGAAAAATAAAAAATGGTCCTTATCAAATATAAAATATGTAAAATATAAAATATAGTCAATATGGACTCAAGATGCCTCACAAATACAAGGATTTGAATACGGTGGTAATTTTACCCCAATATTGACTGGCAAACTATTAATTCAGAATATATTCAATCAATTTCCTAAGAAGAAAAAATTATATGAACTTTCACTTTTTGGTTATGAATCTATTCTGAACTTAATATGATACATGTTGTTAGATTTTTTTGTCTCAAGTTAATTTCTGCTTAACTGCTTTTAGTGTCCTCTGTACTTCTGGTCAAAGAGCATTTATCAAATTGAAAGGCGCTGTTCATAAAAAGCCAAAAAAAAAAAAAAAAGAAATACTCTCTGTCCTCAGTGAGGTTATGTTCTTTTACTAGAGCAAAGAAATATATATATATATATATATATATATATATATATATATATATATATATATATATGATAGATAAGTAGATAATAAACTGTTTTATAGCATATCAGTGATTTCATTAGCTTAGATAATTCTCATGGAACACTGTTCTATTAGAAATCAGGAGGGATGGAATTTCAGAGAAGGCTGGAAAAATCTGCATGAATTGATCATGAGTATGATGAGCAGAACCAGAAGAAGACTGTACACCTTAACAACATACAATGATGATCAACTTTAATAGACTTGTTCACTCCATCAGTGCAATAATCAGGGACAAATTGGGGGGATCTGTGATGGAGACGACCATTGGTATCCAGATAAAGAACTATGAAGTTTGGATGGAAACCAAAGATTAGTATCTTCAACTTTTAAAAAGTTGTCTTACATGCTACAAAATTTTGCTACCATTAATACTTTCTTTCTTCCTTAAGGATATATTTTATCTCTCAACATATTCAATATTGATCTATGCATATCATAGAAATAATGTAAAGACTATCAGATTGACTTCTGTTGGGGGAGGGGGAAGAGAAGGGGGAAATTGCAAAATTCAAAACCTCATAAAAATGATTATTAGAAACTAATATTGTATGTAATTGGAAAACAAATAAAATATTTATTTAAAAAAGTTTCCTTTATCATTGAAGACTGACATCTGCTTTGCATCTCAGAATCTTAGCACATTACCTGGGACACTAAACCATGGTTTCCTTACTGTCAGAATACATCACAGGTGAAACTTTAATCCAATACCAGCTTTTATCTACCATGCCCCACAATGCCTCTATTTGTAATTTTACAATAGTCAAATATATATCATGTATTATATCATTAATCTGGGGCCAGGAAAACTTTAACTACTACTGGTGGAATGAGGAAAGATACTCTACAAGAGGAACCTTGAGTTAGGAAGGAACTATAATATACAAGATACAATGAAAAGGAAGGAAAATATTTCTGGAAAAAGGTCAGTCTGTACAAAGACAGTGGCAGAATGTTCTTCAGGTCAATTTGGTTGAAATGTAGTGTGTGAAAAAAAGAAGAAATGTAGTGTATGGAGGGAGCAGAAATACTAAACCTGGAGGCAGATCACGAATGACTTGCAATTCTAAAGAGATGAGTTTACATTTAGTCTGAAGTAGAGAACCATCATACTTCTTGAGTGACAGAGTGACATTGTAACATTCTTTTGAAGTACCATATTGATTATTCTCCTTACAGCTTTTGTTAAAATCCTACTCAACCTGCAAAACCTAATTCAAAAACTGCCTTACTCCACAAATTAGAAGAGCTCTCTCCCTCCATGTATTAGGCATGGATTTCTTGTGTAAATTTAATATTTCTGATGAGGGAAAATATTATAATTCTCTGTGTACATGTTCTAATTCCCCTACTAGACTAAAGCTCCTTGAGCTCAGGGACCATACCTTATTTATCTTTGCAGTTTCCTTAGCATAGTTATTTTGAGCTGCAGACTCACAGTAGACAAGAAAAAATATTTGCTGAATTAAATTGGATTCATTAATTTAAAGAAAACATTTCTCAAACATCTATTTAGAACCATGTACTCTTAGGTAAATGGAGGTACAAAGATGATAATACCTTTCCCTTTCCTAATAGAAATTAGATTCTATTGACTGAATTTTATCAATCATCATTTCAAGTAGATCATAAGCACCAGTTTCATGTTTTGTGTATCTCAAATTATCTTGGCTCCCATTTGTCTGAAGGTCAAGTAAATTAGATTTTTCCCTCCCCCACCCCCAGAATCCTTAAGAGGATTTGGAAGAGGTCCTAGGTTCTCTCTAGCCCCCTCACCATCTACAATCTAGGCTTCAAAGTTGTCATGGTTCAAATTTCTGTGTCCTATGAGGATCACACTCAGCACCTGCAACTGAGGAAAATGAACACAAAATAGAAATAAATATCTCTGGTCCCGTTTCTCGGTGCTGGTGCAAAAAAGTAGGGAGCAGAGGAAAGAAAGTCCTTTCCTTCTTATCAGTTCAGTTCATAGTGTCCTCACTGTGGGTGAACTAGGATATTTCCTCCTCTAAACTCAATCAATAAGAAAGCAACAGAAAAAGAGTGAACAGCTCAGTCTCTTCAACTGTAAAGAAGCAGGAAAACAACAAAAGGAGGCTCCTCATACACAAGTGGTAGAAGATGCAACAGGCTCCATATTAGATTGGGCATGATCAAATGTCCTCTTTAGGACATTTTCCATGTTAGGAGAATTTGGCATGTCCAAAGAAGGCCAGGTAACATGTATATTATATTTGGGAAGCATATCTTATATTTGGGGGCATAAATATGGAATATATATATATATATATATATATATATGCCACAAGAAAATCTAATCATTTTAAGCACTAAGAGCTTTCAAACCTCCTTGTATAGACACACAAAGACACACACACGTACATACACATACACACACACAAACACAGCTCTTTCTTGGTTTTCTTGCTAGATAGTTAACACTTTGAACAGATATAATTTTGTATTCTTTGTATTTTCCCACAAAATCTTATTATAGGATGACTTATATAATGCCAGTGCTAAAAACACTGATAATTGACTGATGACTATGGGATTTTTAGCTTAGCTATGTGAATGTGAATGACCACATAATTCTCAACTAACCAAACAAAACTCGTACACAGAAACTGCCTTCTTCATCCAGTATCATCACAAAAATGAGATATTTAGAGGAAAGAAGTAAAAGAAATGCCCCATAACCTAATTATGATCATTTTGCCTAGTAGTTTAGGCTGTTATCAAATCAGAATTATTTGAAGTAAACTTTGGGCTTAACTTAATAAAATATTCTGAGTAATACCCATGGAAAATAGATTCAGAACCAAAATTCATTGCATGACTTGATTCCAGGATGGGAGAAAGGTCTTTTAATGTCAACAATGAGTTTTTCTTTTAATAGTAATTCTCTGTTAAAGGTGAAAAATCATACTCATACTAAATATAAATTTATGTCAAAGATCACAGGTTCCTTTTGAAATTAGAACTTTGTGATATTCGTAACTCTAACTAATGATACAACTTTAAGATTAGGAAGGGCAAAGTCATAGAAAGGAAAGGATTATGTAGATAAACAAATAATCTCTCACTTTGCACATACAGAGGTCAAGTATAGGAAAACTGATAGAAATCCTGCTTCTGGTAACTATTATATATTTGACTGTGGAAAAATTACTTAATCTCTATATGTTTCATTCCAGGCAAGAGTTACCTGTTGATGAAATCATATGTGTAAATACATACATACATATATGTGTGTGTGTTTGTTTATGTGTAAATCAGTGTATCATTTAATAAAAATTAGAGGGTCTGACAAATTTATAAAGTATATTATTCAGATAGGATCACTGGAAGAAGGAGATGTGTGTTTTGTGCATGTTTATGTATGTATGCCTGTTTCAAACACATAGACAAATCCTAGTATTTTATTTCTTCTTGTTATGATTAAAGGAAATATGACTTGTATGTAGAAAGGCAAGTTCCCTGGTTCTAATTCTCTAAACCCCTAATACCTGGCCTCAACACTCTGAAGATTTCTGGAAGTACTCTTGGCTATGATAGGTGAACATTTTTACCTTATATTGCCAAGATCTAGCCTCATGTCATTTTCTGTCTGGTTCCTTTTTATATGTTATTTTTCTCTCATTAGAATGTAAGCTCCTTGAGGGAAAGTTATTTTTCTTTCTTGTATTTGCATCCGCAGCACTTAAAAGTGCCTGGAATATAATAAATGAATAATAAATGTTCTACCATTCATTCATTCATTCATTCATTCACTTAAAGACTTAGAATTGCATTGGTGTATACTATTTCTTCTGGTAATAAAATATTTGTCTTATTATTGAATGAGTAGCTTACAGAATTTCACCTTTGGAAAGAATAGAAGCAGAGAATCACTGACCTAAGAGGGATCACAATTCAACCCTCTCTCAGAGCAAGGACTGAGTTATCAAATTAGAATTCCTATACACACCCCTATAAGAGGTCATCTATCTTCAGGTTATATATCTTCAGTGAAAGGTAACTCTTCCAAAATATTGGAAAAATTAAGCTGGTAGGAAGTTATTTTGTTGAGTCAAAATCTACTTCCCTGTAATTCCTATTCCACCTCTCCCCCAATCCTGATTATGTCTTCTGAAATCAAAAAAAAAATCCTAAACTGTATTCCATAGGATATCTTTAAATATGTAACATATATTCTTTCCCTCAAACTTATCTTCTCCACAACGAAAAGAATGATTTCAGTGAAATATGGGAAGATTTGTCCTCTTGCATGAACAGATTCATAAACCAATTTATACAATAACAAGATTTTTTAAAGAAATAATTTTTAAAGGCTTAAGTATTTTGATTCAATATTGAGCAAGACAAGTCTGAGGACAAAATACTGCCATAAACCATTAGGAACAATAGAAACTGCTATATAAAGCAACAGTTCTACACTTTTGGGTTCCTTTGTATTTTTAGGAATTATTGAAGCCTCTAAAGAATTTTGTGTATATGGATTCTATCCATATTTACTATGTTCAAAATCAAAATATAATTTTAAAATTTTAATTATCTGTTTAAATATAATAATTTATTATCTGTTAAAAGAACATTTTATGAAAAAAAATTACATTTTCTGAAACACAAAAATAAAAAACACTGAAAATAGTGGCATTTTCTTTCATTCTCTTTGACATATGATTTAATGGAAGTCAACTTGCTCCTCGTATCTGTTTCTGCATTCAATCTCTTGCTATCTATTTTAGTTGAAGTATACAAAAATAATCTATCCTCATATAGATATGCAGTTTTAAAAGGGATGAATATTTTAATAATGAAATAATGTCTTGATATTATTGTGAAAATAACTTTGAACTTCTTGACTCTTTGAAAGGGTCTTAGGAATTTCCAAAGATCTGTAACAGCTGACTTTGAAAAACAGGGTAGTAGAGCATATCATGCCATAATAATAGACAGAGTTATGGCACTTCCCATACTAAGTTCTACCAGATAGTGTAAGAATGAATGGTCACCACACAAAACTTTGTCTAATGTTATGATATAATAGGAAACTAGGAGTCATGCTAAGTCAAGTGCATTTCCATTCTTACTTCTTTAACTTGGATAGAAGTAAAAAAAATTGTAAGCATTCAACTTGTTCCTCCCAAATCTCTGGTTAAAAAATGAAGATTAAAAACATGGGGAAGTTCAACATAGGACAGGGGACAAGAGAAGAAGAGATAAAGTTACTTGATCAATTCTCCTAATTAGTTTGTAAGAAATTTGCCTATTGGCTCTAATGTGTATGTGTGTGAGTTTTTGTCATACTTCTCTTGCTCATGGCTTAGCTATTATTAAGTATTGATAGAACTGGAGTCAGTCAATAAGCCTGTTCCAATAAAGAACAAAACAAATAAATAACTATGGAAAAACAATGTATATTGGAGATGATCTCAGATTGAAGACACTAGCATTAAGTGGAAACTAGAGGAAATGTGTATGGTAAGAGCAGAACCTGTTTGATGCTGACTGGACTGGACCTTAGTAATTTTACTTTCTTATTGTCTCAGGCATAAAAGATCCAGCATTGCCAAGAAATACCCCCAAATGGGGTCACACTCAAACAATAACAAACCAGAAAAGGTGATTTATTTAATATAATCAGCAAGTAAGTAGCAGAAATATTTTTCTAGATTATAGAATATTTCTTTCTTCTTAAATTCATATCACAATCCAGATATCCTTGGTATTACTGCAATTTGTATTAAAATTTTAAAGTAGATCTAAATTTCCAGATATCAAAACTTCTGCTAACATTTATATGTCAGGAGATGCTTTTGAACAAGTTATCAACAATTCAATTCTTGGTGGTTTTTGATTCAAATAATAAAATTACAATCCAATACCACAACCTCCTGCCAAATGATTTCCTTAGTTGTGACTGAGTTAAAAATATTAGGATGATAATTTATGTTATTTTATTTACTCTATTCTTTCGATGAATATTCTATGTTCCCTGAAAAATTATTAGCTTACATAGCCACCAGACAAAACTGCCCCCCACTCATTATATTGCTAAAGCAACAACAAATCTGGTGATACCTCATCAGTGAAATTTTCCAACTGTAAAGGAACAGAAATTAAATTATTAACCCAAATAAAGCAATATGCTTTATATCATGGAATTGATGAGGTAGAAAGAACTGAGATAGTCAAACATTAGGAGTGATTTTAATAATGAGTTCAATTTGCAAGAAAGAAGATGGAACTCAGGATTACTTGAATTAGCTAGATGGTGCCCAAAGGTTGAGCTATAAAAGATTTTTCTTTCCTTTCAAACCTGAACTTAATTTTTTTCCACACTAATGTGCAAAATATTCTGACCTCACATCAGCCCTCAATGGTGTAGCCTAAAAATGAATGCTCTCAAGGTATAAGAATCAACACACATTGTCTTGTGCTATAAATGAGATAACTCCAAAGAAGACAGTGCCTTCATGTTTGATGGCAATGGGATTTTTTTTCCTTCAGACCTCTAAAAGATACTATATGCTTCCACATCTGAAAATATCTCTTTCTCCTCTTCCTCCTCCTTCTCTTCTATAGTCATTTTTTTCAAAGGACTTTCTAGGTCTTTGATTTCTTCTACTTTATATTTCTTTCCACTTCTATCCAGTTACCTAATCTAGTAAATGTTTTCTTAAGATTTCTTGATGTTTAAGCATTGAGCTGGTTAGATTTGGTTATTTGTTTAGCTGTTTGTTCTGTTGGACAATACTTCTGCCCTAAATTGACATTCTGCCATCCCTCATTCCCTGATCTAAAGAAGCATCATTTCCACATGTGCTTCCCTGCATTAGAGTGGTGCAGGCAGAAATATCCTTGTTTATTTTTAGGATGATCATCTGGTTGCATTATGTACCTCTATGAAATAATATCAAACAACATTTATATTTAGACAATTATGGGAACACAGGCTATTCTAACGGACCGCCACGTGGACAGTCTCAGGAGCTGGCAAGCCGCCCTGAGAGTTAAGGTGTACCAGAGTCCTTGGGAGCTGGTCATTCTGCTCTACAGACCAAAGGCACAAGACAGAGCTGTGTTTTACCACCTCCCCCACCCACGTACCCCCCTTATCCTGTAATGCAAGGCACTGCACATACACACTGTGTTTGTGCACCCTCATTCCCTCAATTATTCTTTGTTCAACCCAGGAAGACCTTAACAGTATATATGTAGAAGCTAAGCAGTAATAAAATTGATTTGGAGGCATAAGGCAGTGGTGGCTTGACTCCTTATTCTCAGCTCTCCTCCAGGAGGGAGGTCATCCCTGTGGGCCCCAAGGTGAAGCAAGCCACAACAAATGGTGCTGAAATCTGGGATCTCCCCCATCTGAAGGACGCTTCAGAATTCGCACTCATCCTTGCTGGCCAAGGTAAGTGCCCCATATCGACCAGTCTCTGACAGTCCCCTTGCCCCAGCGACCCCACAGCTTCTAGAGACCCCTGTAGTCCCTTAACATGATGGGGAATCTTCCCCCTTCTTCCCAAGATACCCAAGTACAGGCTCTTAAACATCTCCTAAGTTCCCATCACTTGAAATACTCTGAAAAAGAATGTAAGATAACACTCCAGTTGGTTTTGGCTTTGGCCCCCTGGATTGAAGCTGGTCACATCCTGGATCCTGATATTTGGGGGCATGTTTTGACAATTGCCTGCAGAGCTGAGGTCTGTGGTGACTTTCTCCCCCGCTGCCCTTCTATCCTATTGTCACTGCAATACATGCCTGGCTTTCAGGGAGAGAGAAAAAACCTCAAGATATTTTACAGGCAGCTTTAGATGCAGAAAAGGCCAGGGCAGAAAGCCCATGCCACCTCACAGAGGTCTACAATGAGGGCACTCAAATTGATGAGAAATCCACTCACCCCCCCTCCTCCTAAGCTTCCCTGTATCCTCCGCCAGACAATCCCCCCCCCCCCCCAAAGCCTCCTTGTCTCTACCCTGAGTTGCCTCAGGAAGACGGCTGGATCCAACCTCCTCCGAAACATCAAGATACTCCCCCGCAACAACTAACGACTTCACGGATGTCTGTCAGATGAGAGATCTTTGCTGGGTCTATTGATAACCATTACCCAGCCTCCCCTCTCCTCAAGGGGATGTCAATACTCCCTGTCAGCATGCTCCCCTTCTCGTTTCCCTCCCCTCAACCCATTCCACAGGTTTATGTAGCCTTTACAGACGCAAACAGAAAGCATCTGGGCTATGTAATCAACAGTAATGTATTTGTTTTATTCACTCAGAAGAGCCCTCAAAAAACCTGAAGGAAACAATCCTTACTTTAGGAACTTATTTTATAATGGAGATAGCATAGTTATAATGTGAGCCATTAGCTAGATATAGGAAAATGAGTTAAATATTAGGGAAACCCTACTCAGTACCAGCTCATTTTTCTCATTTATCATGAGATGCATTATCATAGAATAAAAATATCTTCTGGAGGATTCATGGAAGGTAAGAAACTATATGCCAAAGCAACCTGTAGACATGCCATAGGTCACATTTAACTAAGACAATATAATGTGCCCACTGGGTCAACATTGATCATTTTCTTGAGATTGAAACCTTCAAGTTTTGTGTGTTTATGTGATTTAATAACAAAGAGAATACCTTGTGATGCAATTTCATATAATGTGCAATATGAGTCATAGTAAAAAAAGATACAGATGCTAAATTCCTATTGTCCTTTCCTGACATTACTTTTTTGAGGAGAGACATACTGATGAGCAGGAGAGCAATTGCTCTTTTGAAGTTAAAACAAAAATTATATTGACTGTCTTTTGAAATGCTGCTGAGTTAAAGCTGAAGCTGAGATAAGATTGACTTAACTGGACAGGTCATCCCAAATAGAAGGAAATATGGAGTCAAAGAAATTGAAGGTGAAAATAGTTCCTTAGAAAACTAACCACAGTAGAGGAAAAGTAGAAGAAAGAAATGGAAGAGGAAGAGGAAGAGGAGGAGGAGGAGGACTAGGAAAAGGAGCAGCTGAGAAAAGGACAGAGAGAGGTGTCAAAAAAAACAGAGAAATTGAGAGAGAGAGAGAGAATGAGAGAGAGAGACAGAGACAGAGACAGAGAGAGAGAGAGAGAGAGAGAGAGAGAGAGAGAGAGAAATGGAAGCAGATAAGCAGACAAAGAAAAATCAGATAAGCTACAGAAATGCAGACAGAAAGACAGAGACAGAAATAGAATATATAACTAAAATGTAGTGAGCATTAGTAATATCTGGGGACTAAAAAGAATGAAAAAAAAGCAGAAAACTTTAAATTTAGATGAAATCCAAACATAGGAAGCTTTTAGACTGGGTCAAAATGATGAAAAGTGAAACAACAACCAAATATTCTGTTAAGTGAAACAACAAAAATATACTGTTAAGTGGAATCATTATCATTATCAGTCTCTGGGCAAATAATTTGTCAGTCATACTGTTATAAAATAATTTAGTAATATTAAAAAATAAAAGGTTCAGATGTCTTTAAAAATAAATGAGCAACAACAGCAATATGGGGGCGATGATCAACCTTAATGGACTTGCTCATTCCTTCAGTGCAACAGTCAGGCATAATTTGGGGATATCTGTAATGAAGAATACCATCTTTATCTAGAGAAAAATTGTGGAGTTTGAACAAAGACCAAAGTCCTTTAATTTAAAAAAAAAGGTTATCTTATTATGTAATTTTGCTATCACTTATTCTTTAATTTCCTTCCTTAAGGATATGATTTCTCTCTCATCACATTCAACTCAGATCAATTTATACCATGTAAACAATGCAACAGAGGGAAGGAAGCAAGTTTAGGAGAAAAATTGCAAAATTCAAAATAAATCAATAAGTAATTTTTTTAAAAGAAAGAAATATGAAAAAAATAAATGAGCAAGATGAGCTAGTAAGTAAAGGCAAAGTAGTAGTTAAATTAGAAAAAAATAAAATATTTCAATTACTTGGTTAAAATATCTTTGGGGGAGACTAAGTGGCGCAGTGGATAGAGCACTGGCCCTGGAGTTCCTATCAGACCTCAGACACTTAATAATTACCTAGCTGTGTAGCCTTGGGCAAGCCACTTAACCCCATTTGCTTGCAAAAACCTAAAACAAGCAAGCAAAAGAAAATAATCAAAAAAAATCTTTGAAAGGTATTTTTGGATAATAGAGAATCACTAGTCAGCCAATGAAGTAATCTTTAAAAAGCTGTGCATAACAAGAAAATGAAAATTAGTATCTGCAAGCCAAGAAATTTTTATAATGAAGTAACTTGAATTTTACACTGAGATTAATGAATCAAGCATTTAAAGTCTCAAAAAGGTCTATAATCTGGTTGTGGGTTTTTTTTTTTTGCTTCTAAGTAAACTCAACAACTATGAATAGATTTTTTGATAGTATAAGCTGTTTTTAAATTTCTTTAAAGAAAAACTAGTCACAGAAAACTCTAGGCATGAATTGTCAAGCTGTCTTTTCCAATCTGCCATGACTGGAAAATCTATATTAAATAAAAAAAGACAGGAGAGGGAAGGGAATGCAAATGGACCAATCCAATCTGGGTCTAATTGTATGATAATCTGTATAACAAGAAAAAGTCTAACAAAATCCTAAAGTAAATTACAAGATAAAAGTAAAGGAAGTGGTTATATACCAAAAAATAAACCATAAACTTTGAGAATCATTCAAATTCTGAGGCAATAAGAAAAAATCTTGTATTCTTATTACTGAGATCAAATGAATATAATTATGAAGGAATTGAATCCTGACACTTTAAAACAAACATCTCCCTTATAGACACTAGTATGGTTAAGTAGTAAATATCTTATGAATGCAATCTTTTTCCAGTGTTCCCTAAAATAAGCAAAGATAAAATAAAACACCCATTTTCTATTATATTATTAAATTAAATTCACTCAAGAATGTTGAAGATGCTTTTTTTCCCTATCTATTTATTTCCCTTCCCAAATATTGCAAGCACCTATCACAGGATTCATGGGTACATTTTTGGAAAATCTGGTCTTAGACACTTACTAGCCATGTAATCCTGGGAGAGTCATTTAACCCTGTTTGTTTAAATCTCCTCAGATGAAAAAGTAGTTGGATAAGGAAATGGCAAACTAATCCAGTATCTTCTTATCTATGAATTCATATCTATATATTTGTGACATTAAATGGTGTCACAAATAATAATGCTTATATAAAAATGCTCCTATTCCATATGTGAAGTATACTATTTAATTCTCTCAGGCTTTTCTAGGAAATATAAAATCATAACAAATCTATTTTTATTTGTTTATTTTTCTTAAATATCCTGTTCCTGCATTCGATTCATACTGCCATCTCTTATATTCTCTTTAATCTCATCTCCTTCTTCCTTCTTCCCCTACAATTCATGTAAACAAAAGACTCTATGGTATTAAATTCCTGACCAAATTATATTAAGGGAAAGATTAAATCACAACCTAGGGTCGCAACACATTATAGCTGTTTTAAATAAAAATGCTTTTTATCTGGAATCCTTAATTTTTGGCCAAAAACCCCTCTTCTGAAATGTATCTGTCAGGTATATAAGATACTCTTATTCTATCTTCATAAATATCTCTTGGAATAAATAGATTATTTGTCTTTGATTTTATTTGCTAAGTGCAGCATTGTCCATCTCTCTAGTTAAATGGGATTTTTTTTAACTTCTGGAGAAGACTTAATTATTTCAGAAATTAATAGGGTAGTTTGATCATCTCTCAAAAAAGTGATTATTAAATTTTCAGTGTGACTCTTTATACCCCAGGAACTGGAAAAATGCTACTAAGCAAAGTATGATTGTTTTTCTTTTCTTTTCTTAATTGCCTAGAGTTAAGAAAATGGGGGACAGGGAGTTAGTAAACATTCAACATATATGGGTGTCATGGGTCTTTTTTTTTCCAGTGGTCAAATATTTGCCAATACAATCTTGCACCAACTCATTTTTAAAGTGCTACTGGATCTTTTGAGATTCAGTATTATCAAATGTCATCTGTCAACATTGACTTAAGCCACTGACATTTGCTCCTGTTGGTATTTTCGACACAAAGTAATTCTTCATCCTTTGGACAGTAGTTCTCAACCTTTTTTGTTTGCATGGATTCCACTGGTAGAATGGTGATACCTAATGACCCTTTCCAGAACAATATTTTTAAATGTACCAAAACAAAAAGGATTACAAAAGAAATCAATTGCATAAAAATATATTTACCATTTTTAAGTAAACAAATTCATGAATCCCAAGTTAGGAACCACTACAGTTTACTTAGATGTGGCAGTAGAGTATATCATGGAAGATAGCAGAACTCAGCCTCATAAAAAAATAGAATTCAAGTCCTGCTGCTAATATATGCTTTTTTTGTATGACCTGGGCATGTCACTTTAACATTGCAGGATCTCAGGAAATACTTTAAGACCATATGTTGCAGAATAATATCCATTCTTCACTACAAATATGGATAATGAGTTGCAGCTAGGTAGTGCAGTAGATAGAGCACCAGCCCTGGAGTCAAGAGGACCTGAGTTCAAATGCAGCTTCAGACACTAAATTACCTAGCTGTGTGATCTTGGGCAAGTCACTTAATCCCATTGCCTTGCAAAAAAACTCAACCTAAATAAAATAAATATGAATACTAAATGGTTATCCATGATAAAATAAATTTTTTTGGACCTTGAATCTTCACTATAATAAAGGAATGAAATGGGGTTCTTAAGGACTATTTCCACAGAGCTCAGTATCATACAATTTACCTGCAAAGATGAAAAAAGCTTTGAATGGAGACTCAGCAATAGACTGCATGCCTATTGTCCATTAACTAGCCTATTTAAGTTCAGAAATATTAAGTATCTTTTTGACCAAAGGATAGTGCATTATTTGAACATTAGAGCTCTTAAGGCATAATGGAGTGGCTTTCTGTGTCAGCATATCACTAAAATAGCATATCTTTAAAGATGATTTGTAATTCCTTTATTACTCCACAAAAGGCCACCTCAGAGGACTCATCAAGCTATGAAGGTGACCCTTGGATTTTGATGGATCCACCTAGGAGTTCTAAATCTCTGATGGCTTTGCGAAATTGAAAAAGGTTTCAATGAAGTTCCCTGAAACAGACTGTTTCTGTCATCTAAGGTCCTGAAGAAGAAAAAAAAAGAGTCACTACTAAAGGTATGATACACAGATGATTTTTTTGGCTACTTGAACTCTATTAAATGAATAAAAATAGAAAATTACCTTCACTCATAATGCTCATAGGATTTGGGTGTACAAATTTTCAAGACAAATGTTAAGATTATGCTCAATAGAATAGTCAAATAGGAAATAAATTATTTTACATTATAGTTGAATCAGGATTTGAATTCAGATTCTCTGAATTCAAATCCAGTGTTAGTATTGAGGGAGTTTCCTCATTGCCTCCAGGAAGCTGTTTATGATTTGGATCATTATACTTAAACACCCATTGTAGCTCCCATGTTAAAATGTGACTTTAGAAGATGGCATTACAGAAGAGAGTAATGCATAATTCATTATGTTGCATATATAATGACCTTATACGAGTCTGTATTGACAAAGCTGATTTTAGAAAGAAATCTGCTATCACAAAAAATCAAATTGTTTCCATTATTTTAGGATCATTACCCACACAGTTTGCTTCCCTAGAAACTCCTGCTGTTTCTTTTTTTTCCTTTTCCTGACATCCCAGTGCTTCATAAATGCTTGAGTCTATGATGTATGAACTGTATTCATATTGCAAATGATTCATAAAGTTCATGTTGGGGTGAAACAGAGCAGGTGAAAGGTTTGTCTCATTTGTTTTTTTTAAAGAATCAGTTAAAATGGTGTTTTTTGATGCAGTAACAATTCAATTCAATTATGATTTACTGAGATTCTACAATAGCCAGAGTTGGAACATTTATGCAAATATGACTTTAAAGGCCAATTCATGGAATATGTACAAAATTTTCCATAGAAATTCCAAGGTTCTAGGGATACATGTATTAAATCAGGATTGAATGACTTAAACACTGTGAAATGACAAAGCAACCTCCTTATTGGTCACCATAAGCCCACTTCAATATATTCTCTAGCTTCTGCTACATGACAATATGATAATAAAAATAACTTCAAAGACTCTAAGGACTTTCTTTTCTATCCCACATCAGTCACTCAACCATGGTATCACATCTTCAACCCAGAACCAGTATATCACTTCAAGATTCCAAAACTTGGGAGTTCACTATCAGACCATAACTTTCTTTTTACCCATCATGCTTCAATTTCTCCTTTTAAATTTCTGTCACATGATCCATTTCTATTCACTCTATTCATTCTGAGTCAACATACCCTTCTTTCATCACTCCAGTTTCCTTTGCTTATATCTCCATCCTCCTTGGTCAGCCACTTTAATATTTACCTAACTATTGCTTCAAGAATGCAATATGGTACAGTAGATAGATTACTAGCTCAAAATTTGGAAGACTCAGGTTTAAATGACTCCTATACATCCATGCTACTTATTAATTATGTGATCTTGAGAACATAAATTATTTAAGATTATGTGACAAGCCAACAAATCATCAAGCAATTTTTATCCTCTTTCACTACCTATGTGAACTTGGACAACTCTTCCTCATCTATAAAATGAATGGGTTAGACTAAATGGTCTTAGATCCAAGATCCCTTCCATGTCTTTGTCTATAATGTATGATAAAACGCCTTGCTGGGTGATATGAGTAAAACCAAGAGAACTATTACATTAAGAAAAACACTGGAAAAGTAAACAACTTTGAAAACTATCAGAGCCTTGATATGATTCCAAAGGTCTGATGATGAATAATGTTGCCCATCTTCTGACAAAGAGATTATGAATTCAATTAGTGGGATGAAACAAATTTTGAGATATAGTCAATGTGGAAATTTATTTTACTTTACTTTGAATATTTGTTACAAGTTTTTCTCTTTTTTTCTCCTATACAGGGTAAGGGAAGGAAGTAGGGGAAGGAAACTTAATTGAAAATAGAAATTTTAATTTAAAATATAAATATTTTTGAGAATACCTGGCTGATGACATTCAGTCATTTCCAACCTTGGAGTCCTTGTCCCTGAGTAAGCTCCAATTTTCAATTTATTTTCTCCTCCTTCAGGTTTGCTGAACATCATTGGAGAAATTCACAAAATCTAACTGTATTCAGAAACTACAAAATAAATTCCCTAACCTAGGTTAGACTTTTGTTTCTGCTCGTCTTTTTCTATGACCTAATTTTGTTCTACTCTATACCCTCCCTTTCTCATTTCCCACAGTAATTTTTTAAATTAAATATAATATTGACATCAATACAACCAACTAAACTTGTTTAATAACTATTTATGTAAAAATTAATTCCAATATATAGTCATAACAATTTCTCGTCATTCCTTCTAATATGCCTATCCATTTTGCATGACTTTCCTCTTAGTTGTAATTAATATATATTCTGCTCTTCCCACAGCAAACATGTTGGTTGTTTTTAAATAAATATATTTATTTCATTTAAAAATATTTACAATCTGTCCTGGGATCTTCATCTTCCCACAATGGAACAACAGCAGACACTAAAATAGAATCTTCATCAGAAAATGCATAGTCAAGTAAAATAAATTCAATATTGTTGATGCTCCAAAAAGTATGTTTTATCCTCTTCATCTTAAGTTCATTACCTCTGGCTAGAGGTGAATTATTTGTTTCATATTCAGTCTTCTGGACTTGAGGTTTATCATGGTAATGATCAGAATTCTGAAGTCTTTCAAAGTTGTTTTTCTCTGTAAATATTGTCAATCAAAATTATTCTTTGAGACCTGTTCAGTTCATTCTTCATCAATACCTAAAGGTCTTGGCAGTTTCCTCTGAAAGCATCCACTTCATTACTTTTTATAACACAATAAAATTCCATCCCATTCAAGGATCTTTGCTTCCCAAGATTAGTTGGTTTCCAAATTTTGGCTTTTATAAAAGGAGTGGCTATAAATATTTTTTGTGGGGGTGACTAGGTGGCACAGTGGATAGAGCACCAACCCTGGAGTCAGGAGTACCTGAGTTAAAATCCAGCCTTAGACACTTAATAATTACCTAGCTGTGTGGCCTTGGGCAAGCCACTTAACCCGATTGCCTTGAAAAAACTAAAAAAATTAAATAAATAAATAAATGAATGAATGAATGAATGAATGAACAAATAGATAAATAAATAAACACAGAAACACAGAAACACATAAATAAATAAATATTTTTTGTGGTTATAAGTCATCTTCCTCTTTTCTTGAATTCTTCATAGTATAGGTCAAGTATATTTTATAGCTGGGTCAAAGGCTATGCACAGTTTAATATCTCTTTGAGCATAGTTCCAAAGTGCTTGGTCTATTTCACCAACAATATACCAGTGTTCCTATTTCCCTACAGTACCACCTATATTTGTCATTTCTTTTGCATCTTTGTCAAATAAGACAATATTTCTTTTTTTAATTTATTTTCATCTATATGTACATGCATACTACAAGTCACAAAATTTTCCTCCACCCTCCTTTCCCACCCCTCGCCCCTCAATAGGGAACAGTCAGATTAGCATTTTACATACATATTTTGTTAAACGTGTTTACAAATCAGTAAATTTTGGCATGAGGAATTAGGATTAAGGGTAAGAGATACATGAGATATAACTTTTATAAATTCTTCATCAGATTCAGGAGGGTTGGGGGTTTTTTCTGTGTGTTTTTTATTTTGTTTTTCTTCCTACGTTTGGGGATAATTTGGTCAGTCTATAACCAGTCAAATACGGTTCTCCTTGGGGAGGCTAGGTGGTACAGTGGTTAGAGCACTGGCATTAGAGATAGGAGAACCTGAGTTCACATCTAGCTTCAGACACTTAATAATTCCATAGCTGTGTGACCTTGGGTAAATCACTTAACCCCATTGCCTTGCAAAAACCAAACAAAAAAATAAATAAATATGTTTCTCCTTGCTGAGAGGAGCTGCTTCCATCAATGTTGTTCATCTTTTAATGTGGTTGTTGATGTGTACATTTTTCTCTTGGTTCTACTCACTTCACTTAGTATCAGATCCCGTAAGTCATTCCATGCTTCTCCAGAGTTCGATCATTTATGGTTCCTTATGGAACAATAGTATTCCATAGTATTCATGTACCATAACTTGTTTAGCCATTCCCCAATTGATAGGCATACCCTCAATTTTCAATTCTTTTGCCACTGCTAAAAGAGCTGCTATGAATATTTTGGAACATGTAGGACTTCTCCCATTTTTTATAATTTCTTCTGGATATAGACCTAGAATTGGAATTGCTGGTTCAAAGGGTATGAACAGTTTTATTGCTTTTTGGGCATAATTACATATTGCTCTCTAGAAAGGTTGAATCTATTCACAACTCCACCAGTAATGCATGAATGTTCCAATCTTCCCACAACCTCTCCAACATTGATCATCTTCCCTTTTACTCATCTTGGCTAATCTAATAGGTGTGAGATGATACCTCATTGTTGTTTTAATTTGCATTTCTCTTATCAATAGTGATTTGGAGCATTTTTTCATTTGGTTATATGTAGCTTTAATCAATGAGGTAATATTTGTGAAGAACTTAGGACAATGTCTTGCAAAATCCCCCACCCCTTTCCCAATGTGCTGACTAAAGGTAGAACCTAACATTGCTTGAATATGCATTTATATAATTATTAATTATTTAAGGGAAAACTCTTTGAAAATTAAAGACAAATAACAATAACAACAACAAATAAATAAATCATTAAATCACTAAAAGATAAAAACACATTGTGCGACTATTAAATGGGAGCTTGATTTTCATTTTACTTTTGCAAACAATTCACTATGGTTCCATATCTTTTGGAAAACTAAGGTTTGGCTTTGATTCATTTTCCAGACAGTGATCTTCTCCTTCAAGAGGTATTGTAATAGCAGGCCAGTGATGTAGAAGTTATGTGTTTGGCTTCCAGCCCCGGCACAGCAAGCAAACTATAGCTCAGAAACCCAGGGCACAACAGATGTAACTAGACCAGGCCACTTTAACAGAGTGGGCAAGTCTCCACCTCCAGAGGTCCCAGCATAAAAAGTTAGTGACCAGGTCACTGGCCCCCAATTCAAGAAATTTAGGACAGTACTCTCTGTATCCCAAAATCAGAGCACAATTTTTAAAAAATGAGCCAAAGAACAATCAAATTAAAAAGAGTCCTAATCATAGAAAGTTACTATGGAAATAGGAAAATCAAAACAAACTTATAAGAGGACAATAATATTAAAATGCCTGTAAGAGAAACTTCAAAGAAAAATATAAATTGATTTCAAGTCAAAAAAGCCCTCTTGAAAGAGCTCAAAAAAGATTTTATCAAGTAACAATCAAAAAAAGAAATCAGAGTTATTAAAGAGAATTATGAATAAAGATTCAACATCTTGGAAAAGGAAGTACAAAAATCCACCTCCTTAAAAATAGAATTGACCAAATCAAAATTCACTGAATATAGTATCTCCCTTAAAAGTAGAATTGAATAAAAAGAAAGAGAAGAAAAAGTAAATTTGATCAAAGGGAAAAGGAAAAAGCAGTTCCCTAAAAATCAGAATTGGGCAATTAGAAGCTAATGACTTTATGAGAAATCAAGAATCAGTCAAACAAAATCAAAAGAATGAAAAAATTGAAGAAAATGTAAAAAACACTTCATTGGAAAAACTACTGAACTGGAAAATAAATCCAGGATATATAATTTAAGAATTATTTGACAACCTAAAACCATGATCTCCCCCCCCCCCAAAAAAAAGTCTAGATAGCATCTTTCTGGAAATTATCAAGGAAAATTGCCCTGATATCCTAGAACCAGAAGATAAAATGTATTTAAAAGAATCCATCTATCACCTTCTGAAAGAGATTCCAAATGAAAATTCCAAGGAATACTGTAGTCAAATTCCAGAACTATCATATGAAGGAAAAATACTTTAAGTAGCAAAAAAGAAACAATCCAAAATAAATTGGAATTACACAGGATTTAGCAGATTCCACATTAAAGGACCAGACTTGCAATACAATATGAAGGCAAAGAAACTTGAATTGCAACCAAGAATCAACTGTCCAGAGAAATTGAGCATAATCTTCCAGGAGGAAAGATAGACTTTCAATGAAATGAGGGACTTCTAGAGTTTCCTGACTAAGAGACTCTTTAGAATTGAACAGAAAATGTGATTTTCAAATAAAAGACTCAAAAGAAGTATAAAGACATGCAGGAAAGAAAAAAACAATATAGTGTTCAATAAGGTTGAACTGCTTATTTTCCTACATGGGAAGATGCAACCTGTAACTATTAAGAATTTTTAGGGCAGTAAGAAGAAATATATATATATATATATATATACATATATATATGTATATATATATAAATGTGGGGTATAAGAAAGATATGGATATAAACTGACTTTAATGTGATGATAAAAATTTGTTAAAGGATGAGAAATTGATTATATTATGAGAAGAAGAAAAGGGGAAGCAGAATAGGGTATTTTATATCAGATGAAAAGATGAAAATAATCTATTAAAGTATAAGAAAAGAAGAAGAGAAGTGACCATTGCTTGAACCTTAATCTCATAGGACTCTACTCAAAGAAAGAATAACCTACACACTAGAGAAATCTCTTTGCCTTATAGAGTAATAGGAGGGGGAAAAGGAAAGGGGGAAGGGAGTGATAGAAGAAAAAGAAGATTGAAGGATGTTATGATCCAGTTAAAAATACTTAGTCAGGGGTTTGGAAGGATTTCTTTGAAAGTGTAGCCAGTATGCTAGTACAATAGAAGAGAAGAAAGTTGTGAATGAAGAGATTCAAAAGTTAGTTTTTATATAAACATTGTTTAAAAATGAAAAAATACGTATAAATGAACTTTATATTTATTCTTTAACAAAGAATTATTAGTCAGTAGATAAGTGAATGTTTTAAATTGTAACTAGCTATTCATTTTTATAATTTGGATAAACGGCTAATTTTTTAAAGGAATTTCTTTTTCTCAAAGGAATAGAGCTTGTAAAACTGCCCTACCATTTTCTTCAACAACATTTTCACTGTATTGTTGTCTTAAATAAAAATATAGAAATAAATTTGATGGGAAATCAGATTTGAGATGGTGTTTGATGTTGAGCTATATATTATAAACTTTGTTCCAAGTAAAAAATATAACATTGAAATAAAATCTATTTGTCCTTATCATATAGTAAGCACTATAAAATGTTCCTTGTTGTGGGTGTTAATCATTATATTATGTTAAATATTTTTCTGAGTTGCAACCTGTTTCATTGAAAAATGTTACTTATATTCCAAAAATTGTAAAATAAAGAAATTTAATATGATATTTTATTGATAATACTAAATTTATGTACTTACTGATGAATTTTAAGTCTTTTTAATAGAATGTTCAACATGTAGTGTTCATAATTATTTAATAAACATAGTTTTGTGATTTTATTTTTAAAATTATAGTTAGAATACAATTTTATATTTTATTTTGCAATTATTTAATGCAAATATTCATTTGGAGCTTTTGAGGGAAAAATAGTGTAGCTATTGTAAGTACTTTAAATAAATCTAAATAAATATTCTGAGTAGCATATTAAATTATCTTGGGGGGGAGGCAAGGGTAGTTCAACACTTTTGTTGTTGATGTTGAAGGTTTGTGAAGCAAAAAATGTTGAAAATCAAACTTCAAGAATACCTGCATATAAACCTCACATCATTTATAAACTCTTCAAGGAGTTTTCTCTTCTCTTCTTTACTATATCACCTCAACATAAGGATTATTTTGTCACATGGCCTTTCTTTCATTACCTTTAAAATAAACTTCTACAAATTCTTCCTGTGTGACTTTATCGAGTATATTTTCATTATTGGCTAGTTTCTAAGTAGTAGCAGATAATTATGTTTTTCATTCTATTTCTACATTTTCATCTTTACTGGCATGGCAGGGAACCATCTGCAAAATACTATTTTTTTTAGGTTTTTGCAAGGCAAGTGGCTTGCCCAAGGCCACAGCTAGGTAATTATTAAGTGTCTGAGGCCAGATTTGAACTCAGGTACTCCTGACTCCATGGCTGGTGCTCTATCCACTGCACCACCTAGCCTCCCCCTGCCAAATACTATTCATATTCTTCACATATGATGTGGTCAAATATTCCTGACAGGTTATCATTCATTTTCTTGCTCTTGCTTCTTTGGTGTTTTTTTTTTTTGTTTTCTTGCTATTTTTTTAAACACAATGTCATTAGTGAATGAACAACCAATGTTGCTACTCTTACTTAATTCATCATTTCTATACATTAAATATCCATTTATATTGAAATGAGCTGGATTTATATCCCATTGTATATTTTATAACAGAGAGAAACAAAGAGAGAGAGAGAGAGAGAGAGAGAGAGAGAGAGAGAGAGAGAGAGAGAGAGAGGAGACAGACAGGGAGGGAGGGAGGAACTGTCTCTGTTAACCAAACATTCAATAAACATTAACGATGTAACATGCTGGTAATTGTATTAGAAAACTGGATCTACAAGTGTAGAAAAATAACAATCCCTACTTACAATCAGTTTACATTCTGATGGAGGAATCAAAAATGAATTTATGAAAGCATATAAGATAAATATAAATTAATAAATCAATATAGACATATAAAGTTTTTTAAAATACAGGATAGTCTAGGAGGGAAGGCATTACTTTTGGGAGGATCTTGAAACACTTTGGACAGAAGATTGTGCTTGAATTGGATCTTAAAGAAAAAAATCGAAATCTATGAGGTGCTGATGAGGAGGGGGTGCATTCCAAACACATAGCATGATTAGTACAAAGGTACAAAGGGGGAAGATGGATCATTGTGTGAGAGAAAAGTTCTATTTGATTTGATCTCAGATTGGGGAGGGTGGCAAGGCAGCATTTAATATCCAATAAGTCTAGAATCAAATGTTAGGAATAGATCAAATTTTCCTAGAGACAATAGGAAACTGGTAGGGGTAATTGGGTAGGAAAGTCATAAGGTTCAATCTGAATTTAAGAAAATTCCTTAGGATCACTGTGTAGATCTAGCGGAATAACGAGATATTTGAGGCAGGAAAACTAAACAAAGGACTAAAACAATAATTTAGGTGAGATAGTAACTATATGAATGAAGAGAAGGGATCAGATGAGGGACATCTTGTGCCAAGATTTGGTGACTGATAGGATATATATAAAAGAAGAATGAGAATTGTAGCATATCCTAAGGTTAAGAACCAAAATTTTAGTAGAAGTAACTGTTTTATTTGTAGCACTACATATGTGTAACTGTGTTTTATCTATAGATCATTTCCTAAAAAAATTAGAGAATAAATTTTTGTAAATAGAATTCTTGGTAGTCTACCTTAGCACATATGTTCCATTTAAGGTCCTGTGACTAGAACAGAAAAATTCTGAAATAGGTTTCAAAGTTTCATGAAGAGTCACTTGCTCGATTCAGTTTTCACAAGGTACATTTCCTCAGCTCTTATCTTGACAATGAATAGCTGAAAATTGGTCAAGCAATTCCAGGGCAATATTCATTATGGAATCTCCATGGAGAGAAGGAAAATTATTCCCTCAAAACGAAAAGCATTTTCTTGGTTAAAAGAGGTTTCCGTGTAACTTTTATCTTCTATTTCTTCTTCAGTCATCTTTGCTTACTTGACCAAGGTGAGGTGATAATCTATCAATGGTTTTAATTATCTTTTCTCTAATTATGAGTAATTCTGAGCATATGTTTAGATAATTGTTGACAGTAGGTGCCTCTCAAGCATAGTCATCATCAGCATGTCAAAACATGATTTAAATGTTATATAACAATACATTCAAAGTAATATTTGGAATTATTGCAGTATTAAATGCTTTCCCAAATGTCTTCACCCTTTAGTGTGAACTGTAATATTTCTATTTGAGATATGGGGTTTAGAATTTTGCTTTCTATTTTCAGGTGTAATGGAGCATCTAAGCTAATAATTTATGAAATTGAGCAGCAGCATGCTGTCAGGCATCTTTTGGTCTATTGCCAATTGGGATTTCAGGGGGACATATTTCAGAAGCTCTTTTCAAAACAAGATATAGCATAACAAAAGAAAAAAGTTGCTAGATAGCTGCCAATCATTTATTATTTTTAAGTCAGTTCATAAATGTGAAGAATATGTATGAATGAAACCTGGTACTAAGATTTTATTAGTGCAGGAGGATACCCTGAGAAATACACACTTTCTATCAATTCAAGTCAATATCTCCTCTGCAACTAATGCTCTTGCAGCATTGCCTGGTGTTCCAAGAAGCTGACTGACTTGCCCAAGGTTATAGAGCCAGTATGTCAATGACAAGACTGGAACTTGTCTTCTGGGTTCCAGAGCTGGTTCTGCATTTGCTACACTATGCATGTATGTGATTACAATTGCTATTTTCATTACATTCATTTGTACTTATAAATTGTAAGGTCTTCTTGGGGGGAAAGGTATTCAACAGCAAGGATATATGGCATGTTCTATATAATGACTCCCAACATGACTTGTCCTGGTCAAAATTCTAAGAAGAATGAAAACCAAAGTCTGATCTCTTTTTGAAGACTGAGGCAGAGATACTATTCTTGATCACTAACATCTTCTATGAAAAACTGACAAAAACAGATGATATTTCAGAAGTTGGGATTGTTGAAGATGGGGTTGCATTTGACAAATCAAGGAATTTCATAATTGAAAGGAAGCTCAGAAGTTAGCTTGTCCAACCTCCAGCAAAATAATAATCTTCTCTACAACATACCCCATAACTATTCATCATCTTTGGCAAGCTTCTCTGTCAAGAAATTCAGTGAGGGATAACTCTTCTTCTGCAATTCATCCACTTTTGCAGAGCTCTATACATTAAAAAGTTTTGAAGATTTTTGTCACTTTTTTTTGAAACATCAATTTCATTCTGGGTTCAAGCAAAACTCAAATCTCTCTTTTATTTCATAATTCAGAATATTTTTAAAAGTTAAGAATTAATAGGGGAAGGAAGGGGAGGGAAGGGAGGGGAGAGAGAGAGAGACACAGACAGACAGAGAGATAGAGAGACAGAGACAGAGAACTGATAATCTCTTCTCCAAAGGAAAACCAATACAGTGAAAGAGACATCATTTAGAAAGCACTCAGATCCCCGAGTCAGCTGGGAGAGGGAACAGAACCAAAGCATTCCTCTAACTCTTGAGGTAAACTGGAAGAAAAGAGTTAGTGATCTGTTTGAATCTCATCTCCTGCTTCGATTTATTCAGGTTGCATTCTCTTAGTCATTTAATTTCTTGATAGAACTGAAGCCTATTACTCAGTTTCTCCCTCAAACAAGTAGTAATTTTTAATTGAAGAAGTCCGAGTCTGCTAATGATAGAAAACTAGGTCGATCTAATTAACAAATTTTAGTAGCTACTAAAGATTTCAATCAACATAGTCCTGCTCCATTCACTAATACAAAGTCTTCTTACCATGATCTATTGGGGCCTTTGATAAGCTGGTTGAAACTAAAAGGGAGAAAGGAGATGTCTCTGCCTTGAATCTGAATACCAAAGACCTTGGCAGTGTACATGCATGCAAAAATACAGTATGTGTATAGTATATTTGATTGTAGGCATGTGTCTATATATGCACACATAGAGAATGTGTATGTTGTATATATATATATATATATATATATATGCATATAGTTCTAATTTCTAATTTCAGTCTCTCATATTTCTTTGAGTGACTAAAAGCATGCTGATAAATAAGAAAAGAAAGAAACTCAGATTATATCTGCTCCAGAGTATACTGGTTGTCTTTATTGCTGAGTGAAATTCTGTCACTGGTGATGTATCTCTCTCTTTTTGTAAAAATGACCTATGTCCTCTGGCACAACAGTAAGTTTACAGATGACATTCATCTCTCTAGTATTTTATGCCTTTCAATTACATGTTTGAAAATATATTATTTGAAGTGTTTGAAGGCATAATTAGGGAACATTTTAAGACTTGATAAACACCCAGGGAGGGAAGAGAGGAGAAAAGAGAGGAGCTTTTTTAGCTCCTAATAGTACAGATAGAAATTTATATTATAATTGGAACTGAGGTCTTTTATGTTCTAATGACTTGGTAGTATATGGGATCAGTAATACCCAGTTTTCTCATTTCTGTCACATTCAAGATTGTGCTAATTAAATCAAAGGAATGAAGATTGTCTATATTTTGAAGTCACTTGGCACATTGAAAAAAACATGGTTTTGACAGAGATTTTATGACAGCTCATTAAATTCATTGATGCATCCACAAGCATCTTTCTTCTTTAGAATCAGATATACTTTCTCACTAAATATTGGGAACAGTTTCAACTTTTGGTTCTAGATGAAGCCTGACAGTCAAGTTCAAAGGCTTCTGGCATAACAAATGTGACCAGATGATGCCTTGAAGAAAAGGTTTATCAATGTGTCACTGAACACAGCAAACAAAGTTCAGGATGACCTTATTTTGCTTTTCTCCAACTCCTATTTGTATGCCTTTTGCAATATATGACCTTACTTTTAAAGGACTTGCCTTATCTCTCACCTGAATTATCTCCAAGAACTTGGTGAATAAACATTTGTCTCAAGGTTGTTTCTGCAAGTGGATTGAAAGGTTCAAGCTATAGTAGTATAAAATGACTCTTCCTTTTACAATTTGTAAAATTGACCTTTTTATTTTTATAAATTTGACAAACATTTCATTATACAAAGAACAGGGGAAAAGACAGCATATGAAGTCATGAAACTCTAAAGGTACAGTTTGGGGGGGGCGGGAATTGTATATTCCTAACTTAACATAGCAGTTCCAACCTTTCCTTGTTTATTTATGTTCCCTTTTGAACTCCTTTTACTTATAATTTCCTTTCTTTTTTCTTTTATTTATCATTATTGCTCCTCCATTTTCTTTGCTCACCCTCTCAAAAATTAAATAAAAACTCTCATATAACAAAATATTGTCAAACTAAACAAGTTAGCACATTGTCCACATCTGAAAAACCCTGGTCTTATAAGGCTTATCTATTCCAATAACCTCAGGTCAAAAAATTCATCACCAGTCTTCTGGAGTTGATAAGTTATTACATAGATCATAGATCTTTGAATCTTTGTCGTTTTACCTTGCAATGTTATAGTAATTGTATAAATTGTTTCCCTGGTTTTACTCATCTAACTATATCACCACATAGAAGTCCACTCCAATTTCTCTGATTCATCATTTTTATGCTATTCTAATGTTACCTGATTTTCATAAACAATAATTTGCTTAGTTATTTACAAACTAGTAGGAATCTACTTTGTCTCAGTCAATGAACAAACATTATTTAGGCCCTTTTATCAATATGCCAGTCTGCTAGGTGCTGGGAATATAAAAAAGACAAAAATAACTCCTGTTTTCAAGGAGCTTATATACTTCTAAGGGAGATGCATCTAAGTAGGAATGTATAAGATATACACATGATAGATGGAAGGCCATTTCAGAGGGGAGGCACCAGCTTCTTAGTAAACCAAAAAGGCTTCCTGAACAGGGTGAGATTTGAATTGAATCTTGAAGGAAACTAAAAAGTGGAGATATGGAGATGGAACATTTCAGATATGGGGAACAGCAAATGCAAAAGTAAAGAGAAAGGAGATGGAATATAATGTGCTAGGAACAAGTAAGCTTTTGCTTTGGATTTCAGAATGTAGAGAGAAAAAATAAGTATGTAAAGTATATAAAAATACTCCATAAAGGAAGGAAGCTTTAAATTCCAAAAAAAAAATGAGTTTGTATTTGATTCTGAATGAAATCAAGAATCATTAGAACATACTGAGTATAGAATTGACAAGTTGAGATCTATATTTTAGAAAAATAATATTGGAAGAATAATATGGGTAAGATGAATTGGAATGGGAAAGGATGGGCAAGAAAATCAGTTAAAAGTTATTATAATCATCCAACTTTTCTGGAGAGCAATTTGAAATTACACCCAAAGAGCAATAAAAATGTGCATACCCTTTGATCCAACAGTACCACTACTGGGTCTATATCCTGAAGAGATCATGAAAAAGGGTAAAAACATCACTTGTACAAAAATGTTCATAGCAGCCCTGTTTGTGGTGGCAAAGAATTGGAAATTTGAGTGAATGTCCATCAATTGGGGAATGGTTGAACAAATTGTGGTATATGTATGTTATGGCACAATATTCTATTAGAAACCAGGAGGGATGGGAATTCAGAGAAGCCTGGAGGGATTTGCATGAGCTGACACTGAGCGAGATGAGCAGAACCAGAAGAACATTGTTCATCCTAACAGCAACATGGGGGGTGATGATCAAGTTTAATGGACTTGCTCATTTCATAAGTGCAACAATCAGGGACAATTTTGGGGTGCTTGTTATGGAGAGTACCATCTATATCCAGAGAAAGAATTGTGCAGTTTGAACAAAGACCAAAGACTATTACTTTTAATTTTTTTAAAAAGTTATCTTATTTTCTATCTCTTATACTTTATTTTTCTTCCTTAAAGATATGATTTCTCTCTCATCACATTCAACTTAGATCAATGTATACCATGGAAGCACTGTAAAGACTAACAGACTGCCTTCTGTGGGGGAGGGAAGTGAAATTAGGGGATAAAATTGTAAAATTCTAAATAAATAACTCTTTTAAAAAATTGGTTCAGTAGTCCAGGCAAAAAAGTGACAAGAGCTTGAATTATGGTTGTGACTTTGAGAATGGAAGGCAAGTAAAAATGGCAAGATTTTACAATGGATTGGATATTGGGAGTGAAAAAGAATGAGAATTCAAGAATGACACTATAGATCTGTGTGACTGAGATGATGATTGTGTCCTTGTGAGTAATAAGGAAATTTGGAAGAAGTAAGGTCAAAATACATTTCATTTTTAGGTCAATGTGTCTGGAATATAGACTATTTTAAAGAGAATAACATGAAATAAGCCTGGAAAAGGAGCTTTTCTTTTACTTTGAGAGTAATATTGAACAATGCATTAAATTCCAAGTTAAAGTTTATTTTCTGCTCTAGTGGCATCAGGAGTCCACTTGAGAAAGAGAGTGACTTAGTCAAATTTGTAATTTGGGAAGTTTTTTTTTGGTATCTTTATGGAGTATGGAGTGGAAATAGGGAGGTCAATTGGGAATCATCAAGGGCCTGCAATAGGGTAGTGTCAAAAGGGTAGAGAGTAAATGGATGTGAGAAATGCTTTAATGTTGAAATAAATAAAAATTAGCACCAAGTTGATCAGAGGATTATTAGGAAGGAAAAGGTATAAGGATGGCTTTAAGGTTATGAATATGAGTACCTGAAGAATGGTTATTCATCCTAGCAAACATGGAAAACTTAAGGAAAAATAGGTTTACAAGGAAAGGGTTCAATGTTGAATAAACTGAATTTGAGGTATTAATAGAACACTCAAATAGAGTGTGTAACAAGTAAATGGCAATGTAAGACTATAATTCAGGAGAGATTTTAGGGTCAGATATATAGTTTTGTGAATATTTGGTATATTAAATTAATCCATAATAGAAGTTGAAAAAACAAAAAGAGAAAATAAAAAGAGAAAAGAATGTACAAGATAGAGCTTTAGGTGAAAACTACTTGTGGTATTATCATTTATGTGAGTGCATTAGAAAGAGTTGGCTTTGCAGACTGCAAAGAGCTCAGAAACTTGACAATTCAAATGGAATAAATCCAAGTCTAAGTAACAATCACTCATTGTAACTCCTTATTCCTGCAATTTTTCTTTCAGTAAACAATATAATCCAGAATACAGAACTTCATGTGAAGCTGAGCAAAGGGAGTAGAACCACAAAAGCAATGTACACACCAACAGCAGCATTGTGAGATGAACAACCTTGATGGAAACAGCTCCTCTCAGCAGTTCAGAGAGCTGGGACAACTGTATTAGACTGATTATGGACAATGTTATCCCCATCCAGAGGAAGAACAAAACAACACACAAACACACACACACACACACACACACACACACACACACACACACACACACAACCCTTCAGGATCTGATGCATTTTATAAAAATTATCTCTTTCCCTTAATCCTAATTCCTCATAAACAAAAATGACTAATTTGTAAACATGTTAATCAAAATATGTATGTATCATGCTAAGCTGACTGCTCACCACTGAGATGAGAGGAAGAGAAGGGAGGGTGGAAGGAAATTTTATAACTTAAAAATATGCATGTGAATATAGAGGAAATAAATAAAAACTCTGCCTACCATATACAGCTCCATTTTTTAAATGAGATGTTAATCTCATGGTAAAAAGTTTAAGAAAATAGGAACAGAGAGAGTCCCTGGGTATTGAACCTGAAAAGAGTCAGGGATTCTGAGAAAAACTAATATCATGGTTTCTGTGCTTCCCAGTGCCTTCCATGAAACTCAGCTCTGGTAATATTTTTTCCTCTTTTCCATTGTAAAGACTACAGTAGAAAACTCAGAAACATGTTGACCTAGCTGCAGATTTTCCAAATCAAGGGGATGCTCTTCTAACCCCCTGAAATATAGAAAGGATAACTGTCTATCTCAAAGCTCAATAAACCCAGAGAATAATTGATTGATGCAAACAAGAGCTTTCCTGCCTCCTGCATATAACTTGACTCCTCTATTGCTGCATTCTCATACTCTGACAATCATTTGACAAAATGTCTCATGATATCCATGTGAACAAGATCAAGAGAAATGACCTAGATGATAGTATAGTTGATTAGATTTGAAACAAGCTAAATGTGAGGATCCAAGAACAGTGATTAATGATTTGGTGACAATTTAAAGAGAGGTTCTAATAGCATGCCTTGATGCTGTACTTATCCCTGTTCCTTTCAATATTTTAATTAATATCTAGAATAAAGAAAATGATATGCATATCAAATTTGTTCATTACTTGAAACTGAGAGAGATAGCTAATTTTTTGAACAGCAGAATTGGGATCCAAAAGCATTTTGACAAGACAAATCTAATGAGACAAATTGTAATACAGATAAATGAAAAGATCCCCATCCTCAGAGACAAAGAAGGGAAGAGGTGACTGGACCTGGGGATATTAGTACATTTCAAGTTCAATATAAGCCAACAATATAATAAGGGAGTCCAAATGTTAATGTTAAAGCTAATAAAATGGTAGGATGCATTGAGAAAGGCATTATATTCAAAATGAGAAAGACCACAATCCTTCTGTACTCTGTCCAGCCAGGCCATAGTTGGAAGAGCAGATTGAGTTGTGCTTAGATCTAAGTGACAGATTTTAGGAAGGGCATTGAGAAATGCAACATGTCTAGAGGAGAATGTAATGATGGATTGGAAACCATGCCAAAATAGGATTTGTTAAATGAATTGGAAATATTTAGCCTAAGAAGAGAAAGACTTAATAAAGACATGATAGAAATCTTCAAGAATTTGAGGGACATTTTTGTGAAGAGGTACAACTTTTTTTTTTTTGCTAACCCCAGAGATCAGAATTAGGATAAATGCTAGGAGAAAAAGTAGCATTTGGCTAAATATGAGGGGAAACTTGCTAATAGTTAAAGTTATATAATAATAATAATTATAACTCTTGGCATTTATATAATTATGTTTACTCTGTGTTTTACATGAATTATCTCATAACTATACGGAAGCTCCAATTTTAAGTATCCCCATTGGATAGATGAGAAAACTGAGGATAAGAGGCTAATTTGCCCAAAGTCATTTAACTAGTAAGTAAAGAAGTAGGAATAGAACTGAACATAGCTAACTGCAAGAATAGCACTCTCTTCTTTCCACGACACTACTATCACATTCTCTCTATCTCAAAGTAGAATTGGCTGCCTTGGGGAAGTAACTTTAGAAATTATCAACAAGATACAAGAAAAAGAAGGCAGAGAAGGAAGATAAGGAAGAGGAAGAAAATAAAAAGAAAAGGAGGAGGAAGAAGAGGAGAACAACAAACACTTAAGTACATAATATAAAGAAGATTCAGTTATGTATATGATTTTTGAGATCCCTTTCAACTCAAAGACTCAAAGGTTCAGAGATATTCTTATTATAATAAGAATATTCTTCAATTTAAATATTTCAGTTCAAAGTAGTTATAAGAAATAGTAGGAAGAAAAAGTACTTTCAAATTTTTTTAAGATCAATACACATGTTTCCAAGGTTGGTATTATACTTCTGTTAAAAGTAAATAGATTAAAACAAATAAAAAGCCAATAAAGGCTTTGGCAAAGGGAAGTTTCAGAAATTTATCTCTGAGTATGACTATCTTAGGCCTTTCTGCCACTGGAGAATGACCCTTAGCAAGTATCACTATGATAGTCACAAACAACAAAACAAAGTTCTAAATGCTACTATAATTGAATTAATCAACAAAATGAAGAGAAAAGCTTGTATCATGGATTTGTTTTCTGTTCACTGGTGGGTCAGTTGTTATAAGAATCATCAGAAGAAAATGGCAGAATCCTAGAATGATACAACTTGAGTGAACCTTTAAGATCATACATTTTAACCACTTCATTTACAAATGGAAAAATTGACACCCAAAGTCATGAAGTATTGCCCAAGGTCATATAGCTAATGAGTGCAAAAGCCTGGATTTAAAATGTATACTCCTGATTCCTACTTCAGGCTCTTTTTTCCTCATTTATTTCTAAGAAGATAAAACTGCAAAGCACTGAGCATAGAGCCTAACTATACCAGGAAGTTCATAAATGATGGTTCTCTTCTCTTCCCTTCCCACCCCCCTCCCATTCCATGTGACAATTAACAGTACAAAAGTATAGATATGAGAGTAGCTAGATAGTGCAATGATGCAATAAAGTACCAAACCTAAAGCCAGGAAGATGGATCTTTCTGAGTTCAAATCTGGCCTCAGATATTTACTAGCTGGGTGATGTTGGGCAAGTCACGTATCCCTATTTGTCTCACTTTCCTCATCTGTAAAATGAACCAGAGAAGGAAATGCCAACTACTCCAATATCTTTACCAAGAAAACTCTAAATTAGATCCCAATTAGAGACATGATTGAAATGACTCAACAACAACACAGATACAGATATGAGAAAGTGAGGTATAACAATCTGAAAGCATGCTCTACTTGTCAGCAAGTTCTAAGTTGAAATCCTTCCCCAGAAACTAATGCAACTCTGGGTAAGTCAAATACCTTTTTCCATCTTCAGTTTCCTTATCTGTAAAATGGAGAAGCAATGTCACCTTCACAGTGTTTTGTGACAATCAAATGAAATTTATATATATATATATATATATATATATATATATATAATTTTCATATAGTATTTATATTATAATGTAACATATCTATATTATTTACTTTTATAAATGTTAGCAGCTATAATTAAGGTCAACATCACCACCACTATTATCATTATCATCATCATTATATTAAGAGATCAAGTTCTTTTTCATGATACAAACTGGCCAAGATATCACTCATGTATTCCTAAAGTTTCTTCAAATCTTTTCTCCCATCGATGATTTTTTCCCAAACTTCCATTTTGGAGAATGGTTCCAAACTAGCAATCCCTAATTCTATGGACTTATAACAATGCTTCTTTCAGTTCTTTTAAATTTCTATTAGAATATAAGATTCTTGAGAACAGTGATTGTATCTCCAGAGCTTATCACAGTATCTGGCACAGAGTAAGTACCTCAAATAAATGTTTGTTAACTGATTCACCTGTTCTTTGGTATTACCATATTCTAAATAGAGAGTAAAAGAACTCCCAGTGATGCGTTGCTTTTCCCAAACTTCTATTTTTTAAGTTAAATTTTATTTTATTGTTTTAACAGGCATTTCTTGCCTCTACCTTCCAACAATCCCCTATGGGGAAAAATAAAGGAAAAGAAAAATATATCTTTTTTTAACAAATAAGTATAATCAATCAGAACAAATTCCAATGTTGGTGATGTCCAAAAGCATGTATTTCATTCAGTATATTTAGTAACATTCTTAATGGGTACGGAATTATGGTTGATCATTATGTTGATCAGAGTTCTTAAGTCTTCCAAAATTAATTTCATATTAGAATAAGGACTCTCAAAAGTAAAAATGCTAATAGAGTGAAATTTATCTGTTCACATGGGCTCTCTCCTTGCAGCAAATGGAGATATGTGGTGCATAACCCTGTAGAGAGAATAGGTGAGATAAAGTACTAACCCATATGTATTAATAGTAGGGTGCCAATTAGCTAATTTTCTTTTCTATGACCTCCTGATGTTTCAATAGAAGTAAATTATCTCACACAGGTGAGCACTTTACTTCCAGGCAACATTTTACTAATTCTGAATCACGATGGGATGAGACTACTTGCCACTATTTATAGAGGACCAGAAATCATTTGGGGGAAAACAGCTAATAGGGAGAAGTGAGTTTCTGTTCAATGGATTTGTTCATAAGATGTCATGGTAAGTTCAGTCCAGTCAGAACATTGGTTTTAACACAGTATATGCTAGAGGAAAGAACTTATCTTGTGTATCACCCCTATAGTCATACTTTTATCTGCCTGTAAAGAAAGTTGTTAGCTGATAAAAAAAAAACACTTAACAACTCCATATCCATATCCAGAAAGACAGTTTTGGAATTGTAGATTGAATAGTGGGTTTGAATGAAGAAAACCTGGGTAAAGTCAGGCTTCCTCCACTAACTCATAATATTGGAAAGTCTGAGTTCTATTATCCTATCCATTTAAAAATAAGGGTTATAATAATATTCACCTCACAAGGTTGTTGCAGGGCTTGAATTAGGCAGAAATCAGTCATTAACTATTATCAGGCAAAATCCAGAATGGTAAAATGCCAGAGTGAAATGAGACAAAATACAAAGAGACTTTAAATTTCATCTAATTCAGTGCCCTCATTTTACAAATTAATGTGAAAATGAAACAAAATGAAAGTGACTTGGCCAAAAGCAAGCAGTAAGCATCACAACCAGGATTCTAACATGGTCAGCAAGCATTTATTTAGTGTTTACTTTATACTAAGCACTGTGCTAAGAAATAGGGTCACAAATAGGGACAACAAGAAAAACAACCTCTGCCTTCAAGTAGCAATGATTTTATTTTATTTCATGTTATCATTTTATTTTCCATAGTTATGGGCAAAAACAAGTTTCAACATTTATTTTTAAAAACCCTAAATTTCAAATTGTCTCCCTTCCTCCTGCCCCAATACCCCTCATTGAGAAAACACATTATTTGATATAAGTTATAAATATCTAATTCTTAAAAAAATATTACAAATAGTAATAACATTGTAACAGTAAACATAATCCTCCCTCCCCCCAAGAAAAAATTTAAGAAAAATACAGCAAAAAAAATGTGCACCAATCTGTATTTAGACACCAACTCTTTCTTTGGTATAGATAGTATTCTTTACTCTAAGTCCTTCAGTTATCTTGGGTCACATGAATGTGAAAAGGTAAATCATTCACGGCTGATCATCCTACAACATTGTTTTTACTTTGTAAAACCATTTCCCATTGTATCTGTTCATGTAAGTTTTTTTTTTGAGAACATCCTGTTCATCACTTCTTACAATAATACCATTTCATCATAATTACATACCACAATTTCAGCATCCCCTGTATCTCCAGTTCCTTGATACCAGAAAAGAGTTGCTATAAATATCCTTATATCATTTCCTTCCTGTTTTTCATCTCTTCTGATATATAGACCTCTAGTGGCACTGCTAGGTCAAGGGGTAGGCATGGTTTAATAGCCCTTTGGGCATGATTCCAAATTACTCTACAGAATTGTATAAATTCACATCACCTCTAACACTGCAGTAATCTCATTTTGCCTCAACCACTCCCACATTTGTCACCTTCACTTTCTGTACTATTAGCAAATCCAATAGGTATAAGTAAATACCTCAGATTTATTCCAATCTACATTTCTCCTTTCAGTACTAAGTTAGGGCATTTTTAAATTATTTAAATAGATAGCATTGATAATTATATCTGAAAACTATTCATACCTTTTGTTCATTTATCACTTATTTTTTTTTATAAATTTGACTTGGCTCTCTATGTTTGAGAAATGGGGTCTTTAACAGAGAAATTTGTTTCAATATTTTTTTTTCACAGTTATTAATTGTTAATTGTATTTCCCTCCATTCCCATTAATTCTCTCCTTTCACCCTGTCCCTCCTCAAAAGTGTTTTGTATGGAATTATCCCCCACATAATCTTCCCTCCCTTCTATCACCCCCAACTTTCTCCCATCCCTTTCCCCTCCCCTACCTTCCTCTAAGGTAAGATAGATTTATATACCCAATTGAATATGTATTTTATTCCCTCTCTGAGCTTATTTAGATAAGAGAGTAAGTTTCACTCACTGCCCTTTACCTCCCCTCTCTTCCACTCCATGCAAAAGCTTTTTCTTGCTTCTTTTATGAAAAATAATTTATCCCATTCTACCTCCCCTTTTCCCTTTTTCTCAGCACATTCCTCTTTCACCAATTAATCCCACCTTTTTAATACAGTATCACTTCAAATTCAACTCCCACCTGTGCCTTGCCTATATGCTCCTTCTAACTGTCTTAATAAATGAGAAAGTTCATATGAGTTATCAACATCATCTCCCCACGTAGGAATATAAGCAGTTCTGCATCATTAAATTCCTTATTATTTACTTTTCCTGCTTACCTTTTTATGCTTCACTTGAGTCTTGCATTTGAAAATCAAATTCTCTTCAGCTCTGCTGGCTTCATTAGGAAAGTTTGAAAGTTCCCTTTTTCATTGAATATCCATCTTTTCCCTGAAAGAGTTTGTTCAATTTTGCTGAGTAGTTGATTCTTTATTGTAATCCAAGTCCTTTTGCCTTTCAGAATATCATATTCGAAGCCCTATGATCCTCTATGACTCCATATTATTTGAATTATTTTTTTCTTGTTGCTTACAATATTTTCTCCTTGACCTGAGAGCTCTGAAATTTGGCTTATTAACATTCCTGGCAGTATTCATTTTTGGAATCTCTTTCAGGACGTGATTGTTGGTTTTTTCAATTTCTATTTTGCCCTCTTCTTCTAGAACATCAGGGCAGTTTTCCTTGATAATTCTTGAAAGATGACAACCAGACTCTTTTTTCTGATCCTGGCTTTCAGGTAGTTCAATAATTTTTAAATTATCTCTACTGGATCTGTTTTTCAGGTCAGTTGTCTTTTCAATGAGATATTTCACATTTTTCTTCTAGTTTTTAATACTTTTGGTTTTGATTTACTGTTTCTTGATTTCTTGCAGTCATCAGCTTCCCCTTGCTCCATTCTATATTTTAAGGAATCATGTGAACTTTTGCATCTCCTTTTTCCATTTGGTCTGTTTTTTAAGGCATTCTTCTCTTCATTGACTTTTTTGAACCTCTTTTCTTCCTTGGTCCAGTCTGGTTTTTAAAAATGCTATTTTCTTCAGTAGTTTTTTGTATCTCCTTCACCAAGTTGCTCACTTGGTTTTCGTAATTTTCCCACATCACTCTCATTTCTCTTCCCAGTTTTTCCTGTCTCTCTTACTTGATTTTCAAAATTCTTTTTGAGCTATTCGATGACCTGAAACCAATTCATATTTTTCTGGGAGGCTTTAGCTGTAGAAACTTTGATTTTATTGCCTTCTTCTGAATGTGTATTTTGCTCTTCCTCATAATCATAGTAACTGCCTATAGTCAAATTTTCCCTATTCTATTATTTATTCACTTCTCTAGCCTATGACTTTATTTTTATCTCTTTGTTAAGTTGGGACATACTGTCCCAAGATTTGGGATTTTTGTCACTATTTTCAGAGATACTTCTAGGGAACTGCAAGTTTTTAATTCTTCCAAGATCTTATGATCTAAAGAGACGTTTTTAACTATTCTCTTGGCCTGTGTTCTAATGAGTGAACACAAGCATTCCTTTATGCCCTGAAATTGTGAGAAGGGTCCCTGTTCCATTGTTACCATAAATTCTAATGTTCTTCTGCTCCTCTTCCTGGGACAGGGGCCCCAGATTTCATCCCAGATCCGAGTATGGGCAAAGCAACAAGGTCCTGCCTCAATGATAGGAAAGAAACTCCTATAGTCTCCTTCCAACTCCCTTAATATCCTTTGGCTGAGAGCTCCAGAAACAGCTATCTTTACTAATTCAGTGACTCCTTCCTTAGATCTGTTCCTGTTCTGTTGGGTTCTGGTCTACACTGCTGAAATCTATCATAGATTGTGCTCCAATCTCTCTCTGGTAGGGCAGATTTTTTTCCAGCTGACCTTCCAAGTTGTCCTTGGAAATCTTTGGGCTGGAAACAGCCATCGCTACCTCTGACTTGAGTGCCCCATGGTCTGTTCTTGAAGGACTGAGGTCAGTTTGCTCCAACTCCTCCCAACCCTGCTGTAGTAGATCTTTCCTGCTCAATTTTCTAAGTTGTCTTGGGCTGGAAAATTGTTTCACTCTCTTTTTATGGGTTCTAAAATTTGATTAGAGTCATTATTTGAAGGGAGTGGTTTGAGGGAGAGCTGGGGCAAGTTCATACCCCTCATTTAGAGGGAGACAACGCATAAAAGGGAGATGAAAAAGGGGAAGGGAGGGAGAAAGTATGGGGTTCTTGTTCATCCTTCCTCCTTGAAGCAGACCACTGACAACAGGAGGGTTATATCTTGAGCTGCAAATGAATTGGATTTAAGTGAAGCAAGGCTGTGAATTCATCAGCCTTTTTCTCTCCTTCAAAGTCACTGGGGTCCTGGCACAAGACATAGGTCAGGACAATTATAAAGGTTCTACATTCAGTGATAGACCTTGGCCTTTTAAAGCTAAGGTCTTTTACAGGTCTCAGTTTTGTCTGAGGCAATATCCATTCAGTCATTAAAGGCTAGGAAAAACAGAGGCATAAGTTGGTCTAGTTTGACTTCCCAAAGAATCAATCTGGTAGGGAAAGCCTTGGAGTTTCTGACTAGAACAGTAGAGGCACAGGCAAAAAGAAAGGAAAATGAGGCATATTTAATGTGGGTCCTCCCTAAAAATGGAGGGACTGAGAGAAATCACCTAGATCTTCTGCCTCCAAATCCTGATCTATAGTTCCTTGCAAAGAATTGAGGTACATGGAAAGATCTCTGGACTTAGCTTTAAGAAAAAACTCTAAATAAATCACCTTAGATGATTCACTCTATACCTCTGGGCCTCAATTTCTCACTCCATAAAATAAGGTAGTGAGACTAGATGATCTATAATACCTTCTAGCTCTAATATTCTATGATTCAATGCTCTCTTTTTTAAAAAAAAATGGTGAAATAATATACCATCAGATTCTGCAAACCAGAAAACATATGCTCAAGGCTAATTTGAGTTCCTGAATAGGCAAAAATCGATGAGGAAGGATGTAGTACTGGGACCAATAGATTCAGATCTCAGATTTATAGTTATCAAATTAAGCTGCTCTCCCTACCCTGGCCAGTAATTAAGCAGATCATTGACCCAGCCTAGGGAGCATGTTATCATTCCAATTTAATTTGATTCATTGTACCAGGGTCGCTGGATACACATTTTGAATAAAACAAATTTAGTAGCTGTTTCTATGACGTGCAGAAAGCAGAGGATCCTCTGCTGAGGAATATCAAATGAAAAGAATGATTGAACTTAGACCACATATTTGGTGTTATGGGGTTGTCTGTAGTATGATTCCAAAGGGGAAGGAAAAAGCCCATTGCCAAGAAAATTCTCCCTTGCTCAGGTACCTCCAGGATGCCAATTCTGACACTAGGAATCCATCCCCTTAGGTTTAAGATAGATCCTTTTGGGGAAACCTGCTGCTCAAATGCAAAGATTTCTGGGAGATATGATACATTTAGCTATATATAATGATGTTAATGTTAACATAAAAAAGTTTATCAGATCACTTTTCTCCCTGGCAGCTATTTGGGTTCCAAGGACCTGAGGAGGAATGTAGTTTTGTCTATTGTGGAGGGGAATATAGGATCATTTTGACTCATGAAACTTTTCACAGGGCAGCCAGTTAGCAGTGGGTAACCAGAGAATGAAAGATACACAAATCTATCTTTTACTAATCTTGCCTAGGAATATATGAAGAGGAAGCAAACGACTATAGAAACCTCAATCAAGGGAAATCTCCTAGATTCAGTTCCCTGATTTGCAAATGCATATATTTTAAGATAAAGTACTTTATTAAACTCAGAAACACAGAATCCTGTCTGAAAGTATGGCCTTTAACTTTATAATACATTATTCATTAACTTTAATGACTTCAATTAATGAACATATAATTAATTATAAAAAATCTAACCATTAAAGAAAAATTTTCTCAAGAGGAAACTATAACTTTGGTGGATTAAAATAAAGCACCCCATAGTGATTATTACAACTTAAAAATTCCATATTTCTAAATCCTATAAACTTTTAGAAAATTCATATGTTATACCTATTTTCATATATCATATCTGAGGGGTTACTATTTTTTAGCTTAAGTAGTATTTGAAATGGTAAAAGGAAGGGAGTTGAACTGGGTGAGTCATTTTAGTCATTTCCATCTGTCTATGAGCCCATTTGGGATTTTCTTGGCAAATGGAGTGAGTTCTGTTTCCTTCTTTTCATTTTGTAGATAAGTAAGGTACTGGAATAAACAGGTTAAGTGACTTAACTAGTGTCACACAACTATTATCTAAGGCCAGTTTTAAACAGATTCTCCTGACTCCAGGCATGGTGCTCTATTCACTGTGCCCAGGTGGTTTTTTTCAACTGTAACATTCCTTTATTCATTAATAATATGTGAAAATTAAAATCTTAAAGCTCTAGGCAAATATTAACTAATATCATAATATTAATTAGGATATTAACTAATATCCTAATTAATATTATTATAACCTAGGTTCTTTATTTTGTCAATTAAAGGCATAAAGAGCAATGTTTGAATAAGAAAATGTATGGTGACAAGGAGACTGTATGGAAAGGCGACATAAAGATTGTAAGCAAATAAACAAAAAATGGGGGGGGGTCACAAAATGCTGAAACTTTAACAAACTATTATGTACAAACCTTAGGAACCAGACTAGTGATAATAGTATCAGTGATATCTCATTCATATGATACATTATGATTACATAAAGCAAGCAATATTTCCTCAAAAAGATATATCTTACTCAAACCTAAGGGAAAAGAACTAGTTTAGATCACTAGCTAGATGGTATAAAGAATAGAGAGATAGGCTTGGGGTCAGGAAGACCTAAGTTTAAATTCTGCCTCAAAGTCATTTATTTACTAGTTGGCTAACCATGAGCAAGTCATTTAACCTCACCAATACTCAGTATCCCCAATTGTAAAATGGAAAAATTATCATACCTACCTCAAGGGGTTATGGGAAGATCAAATGAGGCAATGCATAAAATGCTATATAAATAATAGCTATCATCATTGAAATAGTGATTGATAATTAAGGATTGGTGAAAAATGTACCTAAATATAATCTTCTCTAGGTATTTATTTAATACTATACTTTTTCAAGATTATATTTTCATAGAATAGTAAAGACTATTAATATGTATGCTTTGTTGATTTAATCAAGGTTTTCCTAAAGGAAATAAAAATAATATAATGAAATAGAAATTCATGTTAAATTCTGCCTTTTTGAAACAGAATGTGGACTGCCCAATTTAAACCAAAGTCACTGTGGTCTGACACTTGATGGCAATATTTCCTAAATATCAACCCAAAAAAAAAAAAACTCAGAGGAAATAGCAAATCAAGCATTGTCTTCTCAAACATGCTCCTATAAAGTAAAAGAAAAAACGGTTGTAACACTCAGTGTAAATTTAGTTAATGAAGGTTAATAGTTTTTGATGAATTGGACTATAAAACTTTATTTTTATAAAAAATGGAGTTGAGGTTGATCGAGCTGAGTTGGAGATAAAATTAAAATGCATGATGGCTTTAGCATTCTCTTCAATATCTATGCATCTAGCAAGTACTCAATGAATAATTGCTTTATGAATTAAGTGCCAATAATTAAAGAAATTTATTAACCAAATCTCCCTACATGTAGGCTCACCAATAGATCCAGATAGTTGCAAAAATTAAATTTCCTATTTTTGTTGTGAACAACAATAATCAACAAATAAATCTTTCTATATACAAGAAAGAAAAAAAATTGTAAAATAAATCATGACCTTTGGTTATGAACAGTTTGAAGGTTTTAAATACTATTATTATAAATATCATTATATTTTAGATATATTACAAATATTGCTATATCTGTAATATTAACTTAATTAATAAATTAAATTAAATATAACATATTTAAATATTAAGGAATCGTTAATTCTATACCAGTAGAAACAAAGATGCCTTATCTGAGAAGAAGAGGATAATAGTTCTTTTCTATAGGTAGTTGTCATTATTCCATGAAGCAGATAAAATATGAACATATTACCTGAGGGGATACTGGGTGCCAAAAAACAAGCAATGTGTCTTGTGTAGTGTTGTTTTGTCTTTAATTAGCTGGATGTCTGATAAGAAATGGCATTGTAAGTAATCAAAAAAGATAATTAGATGTCTTAACACCTTTTCTTGAGTGAGGTAAATGATGGTAATAATCATGTTTTCTTAGAGAGTGTTTCTTACAATTATATATACAGGACTTTCCATTTTTTGTTCCTGATTCCTCTCTTTTCTACTTTTCTACTTTTACTATTGATAAACTCTATATAGTCCAAAAGAGATAAATGTGATTTAAGCAAAGGCATATTTCTCACTAATTAACCAAGAAGTGGATTCATCCAAGCTCTTTTCCACTTGTAATTTTTATCATAATTTATTGTTTGGGGTTTATTACAAACCCCACTTCTTCATCAAAAGGTAAAATCAGTTGTTAGCACCATTTATTATTTGTACACAAGACTATAAGGATGAGTAAAGTAAATTAAAAGATAGGTTATGAGACACAGGAGTTCAAGAGAATGGCCTGAATTATTAGTATCTGCTATTTTCACGAAAGAAATGAATCCATGAAATAGCTTGAGTCTTCGCTTCTTTGTCTTGGCATACAGAATCCAATAATGGAAAGGAAATCTTAGTCTTTCTGATTTCCATTTGATGAGTTGGAGCAGAAGACTAGGCATCCTGTTTAATATGTCACCCTAGTTGTCATCTCAGGGAACCAAGCAGGGACACTATGAACAAAAAAAAAAAAAATTCTCTCTTGTAAAACTCTCTTTGTTCCAAAACCTAATTTTACCTCCAGCAGTTGGTTTGGATTCACAAGTGTTTATGCTCTGACCTTTCCAAGTATTTACACTACTTCACTTGCAGTTGGTCTGGCTGAGAAGTGGCATTTTTATTTTCATCCTGCATGAATGCCATGTCATGGCCAGTCCTGAGATATACTTCTTCTTTGTTCCATTTATGCAGTATATTTGGCATTAGAAGCAAACCCAAACTCTACTGCTTGGAAAAGTTCCAGAAAATAAAATTCTCAACCCCTTCCTCTTTTTCCTGAGAAACCAGGAGAAATATCTTTGTGTGATTGTTGGAGGACACATTGACTTAAATACAAGAGTTGTATTTCCTTATTTGTCTTAAATGACCTTTTGCCAGGGACATGCTTAAATGTTTAACAACCAACTCTGAAAAAAAAAGAGTAAACGCACTTTTCAGTTAAATATGCATTGACTTTTCTTGTCATTTTCTCAAGCCTAAACAATCAAAAAACCAATGAATTAAAGTGGTTTCTAGCTTTGCTGATTTCCAAGGTATAAATGTTTATACTGAAAATTTACCAAACAGTTCCCAATTGATAAATGGTCAAAGGAAATGAATAGATAGTTTTCAAATGAAGAAATTAAAGCTATATATAATCACATGAAAAAATGCTCCAAATCATTATTGATTAGTGAAATGCAAATTAAAACAAATATGAAATAGCAACTTATACTTATCAGATTGGCTCAGATGAGAAAAAGTGAAAATGATCAATGTTGGAGAGGCTGTGGGAGGATTGGAACATTGATGCATTGCTGGTGGAGTTGTGAATAGATCCAACCATTATGGAGAGCAATAAGGAATTATGCCCAAAAAGCAGTAAAAATGTTCATTTCCTTTGATCCAGTGATTCCAATTCTAGGACTATTTGCAGAAGAAATTATTAAAAAAATTAGAAATATCCCACATGTTCCAAAATATTCATAGCAGTTCTTTTTGGAGTGGCAAAGAACTGGAAACTGAGGGGATGCCCATCAATTAGGGAATGGCTAAACAAGTTATGGTACATGAATCCTATGGAATATTGTTGTTCTACAAGAAACCATAAATGGTCAGACTCTAGAGAAGCTTGGAATGAGTTACTGGATCTGATGCAGTGTGAAGGGAGCAGAACCAAGAGAACAATGTACACATTAACGACCAACATTGTGGGATGAACAACCTTGATGGAAGCAGCTCCTTTCAGCAGTTCAGAGAGCTAGGACAACCATATTAGACTGAATACAGACAATGTTATCCCCATCCAGAGGAAGAAAAACAAAATGAAAATTAACAAAACAAAAAAAACCCTTCAGAATCTGATGAACACTTTATAAAAAATTATCTCATGATTCTCTTTCCCTTAATCCTAATTCCTCATATCAAAAATGATTAATCTGTAAATATATATGTACAATGTTAACTGTTCACCACTAAGGGGAGAGGGGTGGGAAGGGAAGATGAAAGGAAATTTTGTAACTTTCAAATATGCATATGCATATGGGTGAATGTTGAAAAAACTTTAATAATATGTATTTGGAAAATTAAAATATCAACAAAAACACAAAAAAGAAAATTTACCAATCAGCTTTGAGAAATGGTCCTAGTTACCTAGCTCTGTTCTTCCCCCTTATAATGAAATCTTCCATTCCAGAATCCCATACTTTCTCTTCCTTCAGTTACATTGTGCCTCTGCCAATGATCTATTAGCTTTACCAGCTGAGATATAATATAAATAAGTCAGGCTCTGGAAACTGAGACCTAGGGAGGTTAAATCTTTTTTCACTTTCCCCAAATTCATACAGGTATCAGAAGCAGAATTTGAACACAGATTCTCTGACATTTGCTATCTATAGGGACTTGGAGAAAGTCACAGAAGCCTCAGTTTTCTCATCTATAAAATAGATTTAGATATAAAATGAATTTGGGTTAGATGATCTCTGAGGTTAGTTTTATAATCAAGATTATCTAATCACCTTATATGTTCCTACTCCAAAGCTCCCTAAATGATGCTAAAGGAATCAGATAAATGTGGGATCTAATCTACTACAAATTCATGTTATTTAACCTCAGTGAGGATCCTCATTACTGCCCTTACTCTCTTTACTCATGTCTGATTGTCTTTGGTGGTGTTTCTAAATTCTGTCTTCTCAGTCCTACAGTTCCACCTTGACTCTGCCCTATCAGAAAATGAAATAACTATTTTAATGATAAGATTTAAGTAGTTGAATATAAGCTTTCTCATCTCTTCTCCCTCAACATGCCTCAAAACTCCTCAATCCTCAGCTTGTTTCCTATAGCTATCTTTCCTAAAGTTCTATTTCTGCTCTTGCTCTCTCCTCCCTCCTCTCTTGAAAGTTTGTTCCACTAACAATTCATTCTCTCTCTCTCTCTCTCTCTCTCTCTCTCTCTCTCTCTCTCTCTCTCTCTCTCTCTCACTTTCCCTCTCTCTCTCCCTCCCTCCCTCTCCCCCACTCTCTCTCCCCCACCTCCTGCTCTCCTATTCCCTTGAGATTATCCTGTCTTTATTTCATTTCATTAATTCCTAGATGGAGATTACAATCCCTGCCTTCTCTTCTTTCCTCACTGTTTTCTCATAAATTCTTGCAACCTGACTTTTCACTCTACTGCACTAATGAAAGTGATCACCAATGATCTCTTAATTGCTATATCAAGAGGTTTTTCCCCTGGTCCTCATTGTCCTGAAACTTTCCGAAATAGTCAGCCCAGTTAGTCATTTCCTCCTTATTCTCTCCTTTATTCTTTCATGACATTACTGTCTCCTGTTGATTCTCTTTCTTCCTGTCTCACTGCCTGTTTTCCATTTTCCCCCCTTTATTCATTCTTTCTCCCATCTGCCAAATGTATGGTTCCCCTCTATATATTCTTTGCCTTAGAAATGCAACCTACTCTCACAGGTTCAATGAATATCTATGCAGCTGATTCCCAATCTATATACTGATTTCTTGATAAGTGACAATAATTAATTATGCATCTCCAGAAAGTTTCAGTGGTAAAATCTCCAACTGATAATTAGATATCTTCTTTGGTTGTCCAATTATTACCTCCAACTAGTCGCTTCAGAAACTAAATTCATCATTTTTATGTACACCACCCCCTCCCCACTAAAATTCCCAGTTTCTTTATTGGCACCACTATTCGCCTAATCAGAAAGATTCACATTCCATGGTTACCCAAGACTCATCCTTCACTCTCATCCTCTCATACTCCATCAGTTGCCAAATTCTATTATTTCTACCTCTCCACAATCTATGATATTGGCCTCCCTTCCTTCACTCACACAAGTACATGAATTCAGGCATTCATCATAGATTACCTGAACAATGACAATAATTCTTCAGCTAGTTTCTCTTCGTCCATTCTCCTTCCATCTCTTCAACTATATCCTAGTAACCAATATCATCTTCCTTTTTTATTATCTTTGTTATATGGGCCAGTGTCCCCATTTGGCTCTTCATGGGAATATCAGGATATCAGAAATATCAATATAATTATTGTAATTATTGTTACTTAATATATACCCCAATCTCTAACCTAGGTGGCACATTTAGCTGGAGTTTGCTAAAACTGTTCTCATTCTCTTCTTCAGGAATGTTACTTGAGTCAGAGTTGTTGAAGCCCAGGAATATGGAAATTGTAATCAAACCCACATCATTTTACAGATGAGAAAACTGAAGATCAGAGAGGAAAAGTGATTTGTCCAAAGTTACAGAGCTAGTAAATAGTGCAGTCAGGATCTGACTCATTTGGTTCCTTATTTGCATTCTTCAAATCTAAACTTCTTTCCATTATTTTGTAGAAAAGTAAAGATGCCCCTGAAATTTAAATACAAAGTTATTTAGGACATGTGGCATTGCTACCTAAAAGAATGAGTAAAAAAGACAAGGAATGGGGCAGTTAGGTGGTGCAGTGGATAGTGCAATGTTCCTGGCATTCAAATCTAACCTCAGACAATTGACACTAGCTGTGTGACCCTGGGCAAGTCAACTCCAATTTACACACGCACGTATATACAGATGCACATGCTTTTTTTTTTTTTAAAGTCATAGTATATATTACTGAAAGTTTTCTGAGTGAAAAAATCCTAAGGAAGCAAAGTGACCAGATCCTTAGTGACCCAAATTGACTTTTGTAATATCTCATGTGTTGAATGATGTGTCCTCAAAACACCTGACAGAGATGGATGATAAATGAGGTTTACGTAGTCTTTAAAGAGACCCTTGAAGAAAGACTTAAATAACAATGCAAAAGAATATAAGAATTGCCATATGAGTTATGAGTGATCAGGACTGACCTTCAACAGAGGCAGAACAGAAAGATGTCTCTGTGGTGTGATTTCAGGAACACTAAGAAGGCCCCTTTAATGAAAAACATTTACCACACCCAATTGTCAATGTGTGAAGACTCATACTTAAAAATTCACACTTCCTGTGCTTTTCTTTTTAAAAACACTCCACATTAAACTAAGTGCTGGTGATAAATCAAATCTGATCTCCTCCAAATAAGAAAAACTCCATATGAGGGCAATGGGTGTCTAAGCAAGGTGAGTGATCCCTGAAGGAGAGAGATAATGGAAAGGGAAGAAGGCTCTAGGGAATCTGTACCTACTTCATTCCATTAATGAGGTTACTCAACTGATCTCAGATTTCAGATGACATTAAAAATGCCTTACATTATATGTACTATTAGAGTTTCCAAAACACTTTCCTCCCAACAACCCTAGAAGGTATATTGTGCAAATATTATGCTTCTTATTTTAAAGAAGAGAAAAATTAAAGCTGAGATGTAAAAGGACACTCATAGTCATCTAATTAATGTGTGGCAGAAGCATGATTCGAGAGACCCATGGTTCTCAGCCTAATCCCCTTTCTACTCCAATGCATCTGCCTCCTGAAGAGCTTAAATGACAAAATAGGATATTAGAATAAATATTTAGTAGAGCAGAGCTAACTATGGATTGAAAGACAAGGAATATTTTACCAAGGACTCTGTGAGTGTGTTTGTATGTAAAGACAGACTTTTACCTAAAGACTCTCATTCTAGGTAACTAGGTAACTAATAGTCCCTAGGATTTCTATAATTCTAAGATCCACATTTGGAGGAAAAAGATTCTACTCAGTGATGTCTTATTCAAAATTAAGTGGAAAATCTTGATGATTTTTTGTAGGGGCTATCAAGAAATTTATATATATATAGAGAGAGAGAGAGAGAAAGAGACATATATGCATATGCATGTGTATGTATACATATGCATAAGCATTTGCATATTTGCTTACATGCCTAAACACATGTATATAAATACATACTTTTGTGAGTGAACACAAGCATATGCATACATCCATATACTTCTATGCATGTTGTATATGTTTGTGTGTATATGTTGCCTAATGGTCAGTCTTTTGATGATGAAACTCTGAACTTAGCAAGTCTTATGTTTGGAAAGCAGACATACAAATTATACCAGGTCTTTACTTCCACTTTGGGAGGGCCAGTTAGAATTTGGCTTTCACTAGCAGAGGTTTCAATAATAAAGTTTTGAAACTGGTCTTTAGTGAAGGATATACCTGGGTATATCTCAGCAACAATCTTGAGGAGTAAATTTGCTTTCTACTTTAAAAATATCAAACATTTCTCATTACCATCATAAGTGACATATTCTTTTGAAAAAGTATGTATATATATATGAATACATAAATGTCTATATATTTATATATATATATTCACATATATACATTCTTTATAAACTATTACAATTTTTGCATATTTCACTGGCATGAGTTGAAATTCTCATTAATAATACATACCCCATAGATGGGATGAGACGTCACCTTGTACAATAGTCTATTCAGAATGTTAATCAAAACAGTAGTGCTATACTTTGAAAGAGCTTTAATAGTCATGCATTAATATCAGGATTTTACATTGAAAGAACATATTTCAAAGGGACAAGCAAAAAAACTTGGTAAGGGAAATCTTCAAATTAGCTATTTTCAAATATACTTCTTAATTTTAAAAAAATCTTGTTGAAACTTGCTAACAAAAGGAGAGAAAGGGAGATGGATTAAAATTGCTCTTAGCTAAATGCATTAATTTCATTGAGATTCCTTTTTTATAATTGAAATTGCCTTTTCATTATTCCATATACAATTATATAAATCCTGTGGTTTCTGGTATATCTGACACAAATGAAATGATAATTGACAATTTTTTGAGTGGACAAAGATATTATGTAAAACAGGGGTGTAAAGATATTACCAACCCAATTACTCAAAGTGGCAACTTCTTTTTCAAAAGTCCTTTATATGCAAAAGTGTCAGCAGAATCATAAGGCTGAAAGATGCCTCTGAAGAACATCTTTACAAGTGGTTATGGAATTGAATTGAACTTCTATCACTCACCCTCACCTACCACTTATTTGCCCATACCTGTGAGTAATTTTTAATTCATTAAATTATTCCTTGACTTGTTTGCCTAACCATCTGTATTGCCCTTTGTTTTAACCCATATTGTTGTTGTCTATCGACAATAAGCTCCTAGAGGACAGGGCTGTATCAGTTTAATGATCAATATTGTGCTATGCAGTGACAAGTTTCCTATAAATATTTAATTTGATGGATCATTCAGAGTTTTGAATCAATCTAAAATTTTTTTGAGTTACGTGTCTCTGTTACTAAGCATAAAATTTGTCCTAAAAGATTGATGTGAGTCTTGAAATATTAAGTTTTTAAGAACACCAAGATCCATTATTTCCTTTGAGGATGAAATAAATCTTATCATATGCCAATCCAACATAAATGAGAGAGAAATTCCTTTTCCTTTGCTCCTTATTCCCTCACCCAAATCCTAGCCAAAGTCTGCCTGAATATATACTTTGACCTCCACTTAAAGACTGACTCTCTAGAACCGTGTTCACTCCAGAGAATAATCACAGTACCCTTCCAAAGACTCCTCACCCATACCCCCAGTCTCTGCTCCCTGGAGTAGTGTTCACTTGACATTGGTGGTTCTATAGTGTTTGTGCACAGATAAAATGTTGTTCTTATTAAAATGTTCAATTTTTTTTCCAAGTATCTAAGTCATTCAATTTTTAGTACTATATGTTGATTTCTCAGGAGACCAGGAAAATTATTCTTGTAGTTTTTAAAGCACTGATATTTATAATTATACTGAATAGTAGCAAGTTGTAGGCTTACCCTGGCTGATCTTTGCAAGAACCTACATAAAGTTTTGGACCCAGGGAGAACTGTTAAACCCACTTTTACCCAGGCAAGGTGTGGAGTTACAACCCTGTGGTGCATATGTGGAGGAAGATGTTACCTTTGATTGAATGAAAGGCTGCTAAGTGTGACCCTACATGTCTATTTAAGAGTCTTATTTTAGCTGGTTTTAGGAAGATTTCAAGAAAGGACCTCGAGGAAGATAGGCAAACAGACAGAAAATAATACAGAGAGAAATGGAAAGACAGAAACAGAAAAACAGAAGAAAATTTAATAAGAATCAGCAAATTTTATATATTTATATCTTTCTTTGTATCAAATAGTATGGATACCAAAAAAGACAAAAGCTACTTCTGTTCTCAAAACATTCATAGTCTTCATAGTCTAAAAGCAGATATAACATGTAAACTAGGTGTAAACAAAATATATGCAGGATAATTTGGAAATAATCAAAAAAATTGCTAGAATTGAAAGGGAGCCAAAAAAAATCTACTGAAGATGGGATATTTTTTTGCAAGGCAGATGGGGTTAAGTGGCTTGCCCAAGGCCACACAGCTAGGTAATTAGTAAGTGTCTGAGACCGGATTTGAACCCAGGTATTCCTGATTCCAAGGCCAGTGCTTTATCCACTACACCACCTAGCCACCCCCAAAGATGGGATTTTAACTGATACATGAAGGAAGCCAGAAAAGTCCAAGAGGTAGCGAAGAAAAGGAGGAGCATTCCATATGTAGGGAACAACCAGTGGAAAGTCTTGGGAGATGAAAGTTCAGAAGATGGGAAATTAAGAAATGGAAATATCATGTGATTAAAAGATATTTGTCCTTCATTCTCAAACAAGATTATGACATTAGGAAAGTGATGCCATGATATGCATGTGATTTGAATTTGAGTGAGAGTGAGTTGTGCTACATCACCAGTCTGGAGTCATCTGGGTCCAAAGGGCAGATATGAATCAGAACAATTGGAGATGACCTGGGGGGGCGGGGAGGGGGCAATCAGATTTAAGTGATTTGCCAAAGGTCACACATCTAGTAAGAGTCAAGTGTTTGAGGTCAACTTTGAACTCAGGTCCTTCTGACTCCAAGCCTGGTGCTCTATCCACTGCACCACCCAACTGCCCAATCGACAGGTAGCAGGAACAGCAAGGAAGATAGTGTCACTGTATCAACAAATGTGTGGAAGTGTGAGGGTGCAAGAAAACTGGAGAAGTGATGGGAAGGAAGGAAACTGATTACAAAGATATTTGAAAATTAAATACATGAATTCATGTTTGATTCTGTTTATATTGTTTGATTCTAGATATTAAAAGGGAACCATTAGAGATTATTGAGTAAGGAGTTGACATGCTCAGACCTGGGCTTTAAGAAGATTACTTCAGTTGCTAAGTGGAGCATGACCTGGAGTAGGAAGAGACAAGTGGCAAGTAGACCAACCAGCAGGCTATTGTAATAGTCCAAATAAAAAGGTGATTAAGGGCTGCCTCAGGGTGGTGGCAGTGTCAGAGAGGATGGGGCATATGAAAGATGTTATAAAGGTAAAACTGAGAGACTTTGGCAAATGTCTGGAAGTGATAAAAGAGAGTGAGAAGTTGAGGATGATGCTTGGATTGTGAGTTGGATGCCCAGGGTGATAGTGGTGCCCGGTCAGTAATACAGAAGTTAGAAAGAGGAGAGAGGAGGAGGAACTGAGGTCAGTTTTAGACCCTCTCCTACTGTCCTTCTCATGGAACAAAATAAAGGCATGCTAGATTAATTAAAAGGAGAACCAATTTCTAGCTCTAACTCTCTTGTATTGATTCTCCAGATGGTTTCCACCTTTGTGGAGGAGAGAGGAACAGTGGGCTATATTCTTCCCCACTCTTCTCCTAAAACCTAGAGCACATATTCAACTAGTTGAACTTGCACTGGGACTTTGCCTTTTTTGGCTGCATATTTCCTTTACTGAGTAGATGATCACATTAGCCTAAAAGTGAATGTTTTTAAGGTTTGAAGGCAACCACAGATATTCAAGATGTTTGGAGGTTCTAGGTCTAATAAGTGCTCCTGCTTGTTGGCAAGGAAAATTTCTGCATTGGAGAGGACAGCTCCAACAAGAGGACTGACCTAAGATAGAAAGAGGTATACTGGAAATTGTCCAGAAGAAGAGGTGAAATAGAAAATACCTTATCAGCAATCCCACAAAAAGCTTTATGTTCTCGTGAGGCTCAAGAATCAGCCTCTTTGGAGAATGCATCAGTAAGTTAATTTACTCAACCTGTTTTACCTGTTTTAAATCATTGTGTTGAAATGTACAAGTATGAGCCTTTTGTTTTAGTGTGTCTTTTATTTATAGGCCTTAAACAATTTGTCCCTAAGGTATCAGAGTAATTAGCCTCCTCCACCCATCCACCCAAAATTTCTCCAGATGACATTCTTGGCTTCAGAATTCTAAATCCTATTGGTGAGTTTCTCCAATGGAACTTCATCTTGGAAAAGAGCCCAACCCTGTAACTTTTATCTTGGCTGACCCTAACTTTCAATTCCAGTCTCACCTTAGAACCTCCCTCAGTATCTAGGACCTCCTCACCTTCTCTCCAACTCAGAACAGCCTCTCACCATAGAATATCCCTCTGCTTTGCTGAAGCAGCCTCTTTGAAGAAGCCTCTCCTTTCTTTAGCTTTGGGAAAGGATCCAGACCAACTAACCTTTGTTCCCTTGATACCTGTGTTCTGACTTAAAAGACTTGAAAACTATGGCCCTGCCTAGTGAATACCTTCACCCTCCTTTACTACTTTTCAGTTCTCTTTTGTGGATTGCTACCCCGCCACTAGCCACTAGAGTTTAAGAGCCTTGAGGGCAGGGATTATGTTTCTTTTTTGCTAGCCCAGTCCTTAGCATGGAACCTGGAATATAAATAAATATTTAATAAATACTTGTGTACTTCCTGTTATCATTTGTAGAAGAGGGGTTCCTTAGGAAGAAGGCACAGGTACAGCATGCCATCTCTGAGATTAGCAAGAGTCTCAATACTGTTTAGCAGGTTTAATTTACTTTTTCTAAGAATGCACTTTATTTTTATTTTTTAAATATATTTCCATAATGGTCATGTAAAAGAGGAATCAGAACAAAAGGAAAAACCATGAGAAAGAAAAAATATATCACAAATTTTAAAAAGCAAAAATACCATGCTTCCATCTTCACTCAAATTCCATAGTTCTTTCTCTGAATGTGGATGGCATTTTCCATCACAAGTCTTTTAGAATTTCCTTTGATCAGGAGAAGAGCTAAGTCTATTTAAAAAACGATCATCTTATAATGTTGCTCTTAAGTTCTCCAATGATCTCCTGAAGCTGTTGATTTCACTCAGCATCAGTTCATGTAAGTCTTTCCAGGATTTTCTGGGTTTAATTTTCTAAGACTTCACATCTATGTCTTTTTAAGACTTGAAGCAACTTTGTGAAATAGTCTTGTGGGGGCAAGTATTATTATCTTCATTCCATAGGAAAAGAAGCTTTCAAAGGTTAAAGAATTAGCCCAAGGTATAGTTCTTTAAGGGCAAAGTAAGTATTCCAAGTCAGATCTCTTGAATGTGGTGTAGGGAACCAGGATTTGAAACCAGATACAAGTACTTTGGTACTTGAATTAGGACTTGTGTACGTGTGCTTTGACTACATTTAAGAATATTAATGATTTTGCTTATCAGTACTTATAGCATTTTAGGGATCATCTGGTAACAAGTTGATCATGTCTCATTTTTGCCAAATGAGACACTTGCTAATCAATCACAAAAAAAGTTTCAATTTCCAGCCAGCAGGTAGTCTTGAGTTCTTGACAACAGTAGCTCCTCCCTTCACACATCATAACAAACACAGAGGGATAGTAATATTTGTCCTACTCAACAACTCCCCAATTTGACAAGTAGATGTCATATACTACATGTAGGTATTCTGGACTATTACATTTGCCTCTGCTTTTGTCTTTGGCTAGTGATGAATCTAAACTAATCCTTCCCAACCTGTTTCCATAGACTCTTGCTGGAGGAGGTGATGTGTCACAGTATTATTTATATAAATGAGCAAAAATACTTCCTTTAGACCAAAATAAATATATTCTGAACATAAATTCAAAAACACAAAATAGATAACACAAAACTTACTAATTTTTCAAATGTATAGAAATAATACTGTAATGAATAAACTTTATTTTTTTTGTTTTGCACAGCTTCTTCACAAAATCTATTTATCTATAATTATGGTATGCATTTGTTGACAAATGGAAGAAAGGGAGTGTCCTTCAATTTTTTAATGTATAAAATAGGTTCTAAAACCCAATAAGGTTAATAATCATTGGTCTAGTCCAGGGTATGTTCTTTTTTTTAACCTTTTTTGGTATCACGGACCCCTCCAATGGTATGGTAAAACCCATGGACCCCTTTGCAGGACCCCTATTTTTAAATGCATAAAATAAAATGCATGGGATTTCAAAAAATTAAATGTACTGATGCATAATTATATAAAAGTTTAAATAAGTTCACGAACCTCAAGTCAGGAACTTGTAGTCTAAACAAACTCTCAGATTTATAATGTAACTTAGCTGTTTGTGCAGGCAAACATAAAAACAAACCTCTCAGAGAATGATTCACTTTCTTTTTTTCCTTTTTTCTCTAAACTCTTCCCTGTTTTGAGAATATTGTGCCAAGAAAGAATATTTTCTGGATCATTAGGCTACTGAAGAAGCTTCTAAGAGCTTCTTTGAAATAGCTGAGGTCTAGTCAGATTTCTTCAGCAGCCACTGTGAATGGGAACGCCTTGTACTTTCCTGCTCTTAACTGTGCCTGCCCAAATGGAACATCCTGTTTAAAATTGTTATTTTAAAGTAATTTCAGAAGCTGGTTAAAATAAAGGCCCAGATGCTAAATTGTATAAAAAGTCATTATGATTTCACCAGATGGATTAGCCATATTGGAGCTACAGGCTAAGGAAAGGAGAATTGAAATTAACCACATTGTGGGGGGGGGAGATGGGCATTTTCCTCCCTGCCTGCTGAGACCCCTAAATATTATATTGCATAAGGAATCCACATCTATATTTCCCCTCAAACTGAGTATGGTTACAAAAGCTTGGCATCTAAGGTTAACTCTTCCTTTTTACTATTACTACCATTCCTACTCCTACTACTATTCCTACTCCTACTCCTACTACTGCTATTCCTACTCCTACTATTCCTACTACTACAACACTATTACTACCACTACTACTACTACTACTACTACTACTACTACTACTACTACTACTACTACTACTACTACTACTACTACTACTCTACTATTTTATTTCAACTTTTGTTACTTATGTATAGTTCTAGAAGATTTATCCATGAAGACATGACCTGCTTCTCCTAGGACTTGACTACAATTGACCGATCATAGGAATACTAAAACTACATGGATTGTCAATGATGTGGAAAAGGTAAAATCTTACTGTTTCCCTTAAATCATAGAATCATAGAATGTTAGACTTGAGGGAAGTTGGGAGATCATGAAGTAAATGTATTGAGGGGGAAAGTGATGTTAAATCCCTCTGGATCACACCTACATATATTCTGGAGGATTTAGAGGAAAGATTCATTTCCTAATGGAATCTAAATTTCATTAAAGTCCATTTTTTCCTATGATAATTTGGAAATTATTAGATTTTAAATTATGGAAGCAGATAAATGTATAAAGTAGAAATTCCATTTAGAAATTGGATTTATTTCTCTAATTATAATATATTTTCAAATCTCTGCTATCCTTGTCTCTACCTTTTCTTCTTTCCTTCCTTTCTCTTTTCCTTCCTTTCTTTCTGTCTTCTTTTCTGTCTCCTTTTCTTGACCTTTCTTCTACTTTTCTATTCTTTCTTTCTTCCTCCCTTCCTTCTTTGCTTACTTCCTTTTATCTTTCCTCTTCCTGGCTTCCCCCCTCAACCACTGACTTTTGCTCCTTTTTTATGCTTTCTGTTTCCATAGTTACTAAAGAGTGACAAGGAAAAACTTACTGAGCAGATATTGCCTAATTGGATATTCAAGGATAGCTGTGTTTATATACCTTATGGAAGGTTGAATAAAGAGAAAAGTTTAAGTGATGTGTAAATGAAAATATAGTTTTAATAAATAGAGGACCCAGAAAAGATGGAGGAGAGAAGTGAGGATTTTAAGTATATAGGGAAAATATATGATAAAAGAAAATTATATAGAAAGTTGACTATGAAGGGAAAAAAAGTATTTTATCTCATTTCAATAGAAGACCTAGAATTATTTTAAAATCCTAGAAAACCTAGGATTGTTTTAAATTATTTTTGAGCATGGTGATAAATCATTTTTAGCCACAGAAATTTACACAATAACTTATTAAGGCTTGGAAGAATTGAAATCCATAACATTTGAGGAAGTTGTCACAGTGAAAAAAAACACACAGATCCTTCCCCCAAAAAAAATGCCTGAAATAATTATATGTTATAATTAAAATGTTTTTTTTAAAAAAAGCCAAAAGAAAGATTTATCAAGAAGGATATTAAAACCAATATAAGAGAGCAAGGTATGGTATGATGGACTGAGCATCAGACAAGGAATCAAGAACTAGACTTAAATACCAGCTGAGTCACTTACTTTTACTGTGATTCTAGGCAATTTACTTAACCTATCTAAACCCCATCAGTGAAGGGGGATAACAACAATGTTAATATCATAAGTTTTTATTAACTAAAATTTGAAGCACTTTATAGGTATAAGCTACTATTACTCATCCAGAGTAATGCATTAAATTAATGACTCATTTTTGTCTTTGTATTCCCAGTAACCAATCACATTGTAGGAAATTAATAAAGAAACAATTAATAGGCAGACATTGAAAGAGAATCTGAGTATCTTACTTTCTAGATCAAGAAAAGATCTCCAAACTGTGCTCTCCATCCTTATTTCTCTATTTTAGAGCTATTCTCTCTCTCTCTCTGTTCTACCTTCTACAGGAAATCTCACCAGCTGCTGGTGTCTTGCACACAAAAGTACCTTGTATTTATTTTACATGCAAATCATCATTGCCTACTGGTTAGAGAACTGGCCTCTGAGTCAAGAGGACTTGGGTTCAAGTCCTGCCCCAGATACTCAAGCTAGCTTTGCACCCTGGGCAATTCAATAAACTATTCAGAATCCTCAGCAATTCTATTTTAAAGCAGCAGAAAACTTGAGAAATTGCATTGGAAGAAGTAGTTTCCTCAAAAGGAACTCTCTATATCAATGATATAACAAATATATGGAGATATATTCATTATAATTTTTAAAAATTGTTATGCATTATCAAAAAAATAGTACTTGATAGTATGTAAGCTCCTTGAGGATAGGGATTTTTCATTTTTGTCTTTGGATTGCTAGTGACTAGAACACTATCTGACACATAGCAGGTACTTAATAAATGCTTGCTGATTGATTAATTGATTTTCATCCATTCCTTAGCTTAGGGTTTATGTTCAAACCACTCCCCTAATAAAATAACTCTTTATTGTAGGCCCTATAAATTTTCCAATTTGTCATTGTCCTACATCTTCAGGCTATTGGCAGACAATTCATGATATCTTAAAAAAAAGTAAATATTGATTCTATCTAAATGACTAAATTGTGGGTTCTCAATACTAAACATTTCTCCCATTAATTTCTGCCCATTCTTACCCAGAGAGCTTGCCCAAATCAAAGATGATGACCTCAAATACCATGCTTACTTTTAACTACCTTGTAAACTGGGGGCTGGGGGAGAAGGAAAAGAAAGAGAAATTATTCTTAAAGTCATCTAAATAAAATTGGGAAGCAGGAGAAGTTATTGTAAAGCCCAAGGCTATTATGTCTAGGTCTTATATCTAGATTTTTTTTATTTTCTATTCAGTTGTTATATAAGTAATAGAACAATGTTGATAATACCAAATAAATCACCATTCCTTTTTGTCTGGAATACATTCTTTTCCCAACCCTTCCTAAAGTCAAATGTTACCTCTTAGAGATGACCTTCCCTGATTTCCCTAGTTATTAATGATCTTTACCTCCTAAAATTACTTTATATAATATTTCATGTACTTTTATTGCATTTACTTATGTGTGTATACATCACATTCCCCCAGTGGAACATAAGCTCTTAGAATGTAAGAATTATTGCATTTTATCTTTGTTGCCAATCCCAGCTCCTAGCATTTTTAAGAGCTGATAGAAAACAATATATAAAGAGAGATGGAAAAGAGGAATAGGACAAAAAGTATAGTAGGAAAATGATTCTGGCAAGATTACTAGCCAGGAGGTAGTCTATTTGTTTTTGTTTTTAATGCAATGGGGTTAAGTGACTTGCCCAGGGTCACACAGTTAGGTAATTATTAAGTGTCTGAAGATAGATTTGAACTCTGGTCCTCCTGATTCCAGGGCCAGTACTCTTTCAACTGTGCCACCTGGTTGCCCCCATCAGTAGGTAAAGTCTATAGAATAAGAATAGAACCAGGAGGAAAGTGAGCATGGCCTGGATGCTTCATGGAATAGAGATTAATAAATATTCATCCAATTGAATGAGTTATTATATAGCCCTTTCCTCACAATAACTCCAAGAGGCAAATAAGGATAATCATATTTTCCCTATTTTGGAAAAGAAGAAAACCAGAGTAAGGCACAGAAAGTATAAGTAATTTGCTCTGTCACACAGCTAAGAAGAGGTAGAGTGAAGGTTTAAACCCAGTTTTTCTGATTCCCAAGTTCTGTGCTCAGTTTTCAATGCCCCACATCTTCTGTTGAGGAAAGAGACATGCTTCAAATGTACTATAAGTGAACATTTGACATCATTTATATTCATTATGCCATAATTCAGTTTGTCTCATTTGCCTAAAGTCATAATTAAAATATGTTTTGGTATCAATTTTGAAGTTTTTGTTTTGTTACAATCCAAAATTTGAACTCTTTATGAGTTTTTCCTTGGTCATTTATGGAATTCAATATATTAAAATAAATAAACAATACACACATTTACACACACACACACACACACACCCCTCTCTTTTCCTGAGAAGTTCAGAATTATACCTAGGACTTGAGACCTTGTCTTTCTATGACCTACAGAAACAGGACAATTTGCCCAGCCTCAAATGTAATCTAACACAGAAATGTATCTCTTGCTGACAAATGCAATGAACTTTCAAATCTGACATTTCCAAGAGGTAAATCAAAATCAACTGAAATGGATTTCTTCTACCTAGTACTCCCCAAAAGCTTCTCTGCAGGGTCTCTTCTGTCTGACTATGCCGAGATGACTCAATGTGTTATCCGCATGAGGCTGTCTATTCAAAGTGTGCAGTAAAGATGTTCCTTATAGTAGAACAGTAGCAATTGCTAATGAATCTACACTGAAGAAAAAACAAGGAAGTTAGTTTCTTAGCAAATTTTTGTATTTCCCTTACGATTCAAGAAGAGAGATTAATATCATAATTAAACTAATTTTTTCCCTCAGTATTCAGGAAAAAAATACATACCCTCCCATTTGCAAGTGCTTGGTGGGGGGGTATGGGGAGAGGCTCTTCTCTGTTCCTTCTCAGTATCTTAATGCACAACTGATTGAGTCAGCTGTTGCCTACAGCTGTGCTCTCTGACACACAATGACAGTCTACCGTAAGTCAAAAGCAAGGTCAGCTACCAGAACAAGCTCTGAGGGAAAGAAAATGATTGTAAAATTGGCAAAGTTGCTTTATACCTACCTCTACCCCAGTTTTTATTGCTTATTACCTACTTTAAATATCCTATAGCCCTATGTGGTTCACCTCACTGATCCTCTAACTAGGTCCCTCTACATCAATTTGTCATTCAAAATGCTAAATTTAGAATATTTTTCTCCCTCTATTGCTCCTATCAAAACAAAATCTTCCTATGTTCAATTGCCTAGGGACCGTATGAATTTGTTTTAATGTATTACTGAACTATTTAATATCCCCCTCTTAGACTCTGTCCTGGGCAACTCAGCTCTCCTTTAGCAAAACTTCCTGATACCTTCTTGTCAAGGAAGAAAAAAATATCAGTAGGAATTTCTGATCCAGTAGGAGAATGTTAAGGGAAATGTTTGAGAACACACTTCTGGAGATAGAATTTGGACACATACTTTCTCCCCTAATACACATGCTTATCATTTCTGTCAACAGAAATTCCCATTCTGAATCTTCATGTTCTCCCTCTTCTAAATGAAGATTAATCTTATAATTAATAGAATCTGATTATATATGTTAGTCTTCCTACAGAAACAGATCCAGTCCTCCTACTACACTATATTAAAAAATATTCAAATGAACTCTAATAGTTTTGTTAATTATAAAGTTTTTATTTGAGTTTTATAATTTTTCCCCTAATCTTACTTCCCTCCCCCCACCCCCACAGAAGGCAATGTGCCTTTACATTGTTTCCATTGTATACATTGATCCAAATTGAATGTGATGAGAGAAAAATCATATCTTTAAGGAGGAAACATAAAGTATAAGAGACAGCAAGATCAGACAATAAGATATCAGGTTTTTTCCTAAATTAAAGGTAATAGTCCTTGGTCTTTGTTCAAACTCCACAGTTCTTTCTCTGGATACAGATGGTATTCTCCATTGCAGACAGTCCCAAAATGTCTCTGATTGTTGCACTGATGGAATGAGTGAGTCCATCAAGATTGATCATCTCCTCCATGTTGCTGTTAAGATGTACAATGTTTTTCTCATTCTGCTCATCTCACTCAGCATCAGTTCATGCAAATCCCTCCAGGCTTCCCTGAATTCCTGCCTCTTCTGGTTTCTAATAGAACAATAGTGTTCCATGACATACATATACCACAGTTTGCTAAGTGATTCCCCAATTGAAGAACATTTACTTGATTTCCAGGTCTTTGCCACCACAAACAGGATTGCTATGAATATTTTTGTACAAGTGATATTTTTACCCTTTTTCATCATCTCTTCAGGGTATAGACCCAGGAGTTGTATTTCTAGATCAAAGGGTATGCATATTTTTGTTGCCCTTTGGGTATAGTTCCAAATTGCTTAACAGAAAGGTTGAATGAGTTCACAGCTCCATCAATAATGTATTAGTGTCCAAGATTTCCCACAACCCTTCCAACAATGATCGTTGTCCTTTCTGGTTATATTGGCTAGTCTGTGAAGTTCCAATCTTCAGTGGAAGACCAAGTTTATTCTTTGGGAAGCTCCCTTTTCCAATGAAGTCATAATTCCTTTATCTATCTTTTTCCAGGTTGAGGGCTTTCAACTAAATCACAAGTTTTTTGAGTACAAGATCATTGTCATTTGCTTTTATACCATTTACACTTGTGTGCCCAATACATACTGAATAAATAAATGCTTTTTAGATTCCTATAAATAAATCTGGTCAATATAGGTATGCCTCGGGGCAGCTAGGTGGCGTAGTGGATAAAGCGACGGCCTTGGAGTCAGGAGTACCTGGGTTCAAATCCGGTCTCAAACATTTAATAGTTACCTAGCTGTGTGGCCTTGGGCAAGCCACTTAACCCCATTTGCCTTTCAAAAAAAACTAAAAAACTAAAAACTAATATAGGTATGCCTAGAGCATAGGTATGGTGTACCAACTTAAACTGGGGGAACATTTTATTTTCATTTTCAATACCTCCTGAGGAGAGGTATTGGCCTCCAAGGGAAAGAGTAAGGATCAATGAAACTCTTCCTTCAGGATGAACCTGAGTTCTTTGCATACCTATGCATAACCTAGTTAATATGTATAAATATTTTGCCAAGGTAATGGAGTTAAGTGACTTTCCCAAGGTCACACAGCTAGGTAATTATTAAGTGTAGGAAGTCAAATTTGAACTCAGGCCCTCCTGACTCCAGGGCCAGTGCTCTATTCACTGTGCCACCTAGCTTCCCCCTAGTTAATATATTTTGTTTTCAATTTGTTCTGCTTTGATGAACATTTTCTGGGAAGCTGCAGCAGAGATATAATTTTAAAACTAAAAGGAATCTTAGAGGCTATCTAGCCCAATTCTCTTACCTTGCAGAAAAGAAAACTGAGATTCAAAGGAGTTTCATTTTGAAATTTTGGACCATTCCAATGTGTACAATATATTCTTGATGAAAACATAAAACTATTTCAGAGTACTGGAAAAGACATAAGATATTATCTAGTATAAATCAGCTTATTTTTCAAAGAGAGAGAAAGTATTTTTCCCAAGGTTATCCAACTAATCAGTGGTAGACCCAGGAACAGAATCTAGGTCTCCAGATTTCCTGCCCAGTTCTCTTTCCACTATATCATCCTTCTTTCCTATTTTCTGAGACATATTTTGTAGGGAGAATATGATGCATCACGGTAATTAAATCAGTCACCTTAAGAGAGCCAATTATTAAGAATTAGTGAATGCTGTTGGCATGAAAACTAAATTTCAGCCTGGGATACAATACATTTCAAGTAAAGGGTCAAATATATCAAACATAATTACAGAATTCCTCATCATTTCAATGCTTTTTCAAGAAGCTATTAATGAATTTCTTTATATTTCTCTCTCTTTTGCTATAGATTTAGAAAATAGTATAGCAGCTAGCTTTCTCTGGGGTAAAGAAAGGCAAAACACCCTGAGTTGTTGTTCATCTTAGGTTTTCAAAGAGGATCAATAACATCATGAAGTGAACATCATGACCTGACTTGAGAGTGAAATGGATTTAAGTGAGACAGAATTACACAAAGTCATCAGCCTCACTTTCTCTTCCAGTCATTGAAATCTGATGGCAAAACAGAAGTCAGGAGGACTGGTGATGGCCCAGAATGCAGTAGAGATGATCTTGAAATCTTCAAAGCATGACTAGACTCTTAAGTATTCCATAGTGCCTTACTTAAACTACCTTCCTCGTTGTTGGAACAAGTTGCTCTCAATTGTCCATTTCATTGGGGGGAGTTTTTACTTGCTTGGGATAAATGTCCCTTTGACTCACTCTTGGGTTTGAGGTCTCTCAGTTACCCTCAATCTGCTGAGCTTTTACCAGGAATGTCTGCTACAACTTCTTGGAGTCAGAGGTGAGAGATGGGTGATACATAGATGATACCAAAGGTGTATGAACAGCCCTAAGGATAATAGAAAAGAATCTGATGGAAGGTCTACCATGGGTAGTGAATACCTAAAGTAAGTCAGACTTTTCCATTTTTAAATAAGTTGGATCCACAAGGTCTAAGCACTCATTAAGTCCTAGACTAAAAGCCGGGACCTGAGATCGTAGATATCTTCCAACTTTAATAGTCATATATGGCTGATATCTTTTCTTAATTTTTATTTTATTTTTAATTTATGAAATAAAACAAGCATTGTCATAATATAGTATAACAGAAAAACTGTTCATGTTAATTATAAATCTATTATGTAAAACTTCCTATTGTTTTGAAATATATGATAAAGTTATTATGTAAATTTCTTTTTTTCCTTTTGTTCTTCTCTCTCCTCCACTCTGCCCTAGAGATGGTTAGTACAACTTAAGTAAAATTATTCTATACATAATTCTAACTGCCAGTTCTTTCTTTGGATGCGTATTGCATGTTTCTTCTTATGTCCTTTATTTTTACTTTATATATTTATAATAGTAAAAATAACTTTGTCATCCAGAGTTGTTCTTAAAATAATACTTTTGTTACTCTATACAACATTCTTTTGATTCTGCTCATTTCGTTGTTTATTATTTCGTGAAAATCTTTCCTGTTTTTCTAAGACTATCAAACTTATCATTTCTTATAGTACAGTAGTATTCTCTCACAGTCATGTACCACAACTTTTTCAGCATTTCCCCGTTGATGGAGATTCCTGCAGTTCTTTGTTACTACACATCTGATATCCTACTGAAACAAGTGTATGACAAGGAAGGATTCATAGGAACATACATAGGATTAGAGCTAGAAAAATTTCCCATGTTGTCTTAACAAAACCCTTCATTTTATAGACATTGAAACTACAGGAAGAGAAGTGATTTGTCCAAGGTCACAAATATAGTAGTTGAAAGAGTAAAGATTCAAATTTGTATCCCATAATTCCAAATTTAGTTTTCCTTTCATTTTTTCAGGCTGATTGAATCATCTTCCAGGTACATGTAACCAAATCCTACTGAAAATGTATTTTTCCTACTCTTGATAAATTCTGTGTGTGTGTGTGTGTGTGTGTGTGTGTGTGTGTGTGTGTTGGGAGAAAGGACAAAATGTTTGATCCCAAACATTTACAATCTTTTAAAACAAAGAGTAAGGCTGGGTTGCTTATAAATCAACTTATACTTTTATTGTTTGAATGAAGGTAGGTATTCTCAAGCCTTTTTGTTAATCCAAAACCCATTATGAGGTCAAAGGTATATCAAGCATGAGGCAGTTTATCTGTACTTTATCTGATGCTAGTTTAATTTTAAAAATCAAATCAAGTTGACATTTTTAATACAAGAGCTGATCTGAGGCGATAAAAATACCACTGCTATTTTTTTCCTTCAAGTTTGCATTTACCCCTCTGGAGCAGGTAATATTGACATCTGTTCTCATTAACTGTTAGTGCTTTTATTATGTAAGTGTGATGAAGAATTCTTTTGGAATTTCCTTATTATCCTAGATTTTAATGGCATTTGCCATGGGAAAAGTTTATATTGTAAAAAAATCAAATAAAAGTAAAAGAATGTATTTCTTCAACACTGTGTTTGACGAAAACCTGTCCTTGAAAATTCCAAAACTGAAAGTTCATTGGATAATTATATTTTCCTATGGTTATTTTTTCTCAATGGCCCCCCCTAATTTTTCACTACATATTTGCAGACTCAAGGTCAATACTGATACTTCAATGGATTTGTGATCTCAATATGGAATCTTGATACATATTACAAGTCATTCTTGCCCTCTCACCCTATAAGATTCTTGTCTATATGAACCAATGCTGGGGGTCAGAGTCTGGAGAATTTCACTCTATATCTTCCCATTAAGGGAAAGATAAGATTCCTTTTCTCTCATTCTTTAACATTTTATATTCCCATCCAGTGGCTGGTGGGGAGGGGGGTAAAAAGGGAAGAGAAGAATTCCTTAAAAATTCAGGGGATTTTTGTTTTTTAGTTTGGGGTTTTTGCAAGACAATGGGATTAAGTGATTTGTCCAAGGTCATAAAGCTAGGTAATTATTAAGTCCCTGAGGTTGGATTTGAACTCAGAAAACTTCGATTTGAACTCTCCTGCCTCCAGGGTCTGTGCTGTATCCACTGCACAACCTAACTATCCCAATAGTTGTTTTGTTTTTTAAAAAATCCTCAAATGAGATAGTAAAAATATATTCAATGTACAATAGAAATCAAATATAGAACAGTTATTTGTTTTCTCTAAACATAAGAAATGCTAAACAAAAAAGACACAGACATGATAATACTTAAATTTCAGTATTCTAAAACTACTATTACACTCTCCAAAAGGATGAAACTCAATGCCTGCCACATATCTAATATATAATTGTTTTATTACCTGAAATTTAAACTTCAATACATAAAGTAGTATGAAGGAGTGATGATTGAATATTTTATATTTTATGTTGTATGAGTTTTTTCTTCTATTAAGTCAGTTTGGGTTTGAGTTGATCCTTTTGTTCATGGTCATCTTCTATGATGAAGTTTCTCTTGTCACAATCAACTCCAGCTGATAGACTCAAAATCTCCAACATTTCAAATCTACCTCCCCAACTGGATACATTCATCTCATGTCACTAAGACCTCAATGAAAAATTACATACAATGAACTCTCAGATGTTGTCACTATTGCTGAAGAGAGAATTAGAGTATTTGAGGTCCTGAATTCAGATTCATGCCTATGTAATGAGCCTGAATAAGACATTAGTTAATTCCCTTAAAGAGATAAAGAGAGAGTGAAAATTCTATTACATGTCATGTAACAATACCATACACAGTCACTTCATCAATAGAATAAGCATTTACTGGGTTTTGCTTTGTACAAAGCTTTCTAGTAGGCATTCAATGCTTTGGGATGATGATGATGATATAGATAACTGATTGGCAAAAGCTATTACTTTTTAGAATTCAAAAAGTAATAATAATGTTTGTCCTTTTCTAAGAAGACCATGACAATGTGGGGGGGGGGAGAAGAGGTGATGTAATGATAAGTATGTGAATTGGATTTGAGTGAGGTCATGCTGTGCTAAGTCACCTACCTCAACTTCGCCTCCAGAGCCATTTGGGTCCAGTGGCCAGGTTATGAATCAGCACATCCGGAGATGGCCCTGAATGCAAGGCAAGGGCACACAGCTAGTAAGAACCAAGTATTCAAACTCCTGTCCTCTTGACTCCAAGGCTAGTGATCTATCCACTGTGACACCTAACTATCTAGGTTGAAAGTGACCTTGAGTCAACTAGTTCAGTGGTTCTCAAAGTGTGGTCCATGAATCTGTGAAGATCTCAAAGAACCTTTGCTGGGACTCTTGAGGACAAAACTGTTTTCTTCATAATTTTAAAACTTTATTCACCTCAAAATATTCTTCTCTTTTCCTACTATATATCTGTTTGAAGTCAGATTTATTTCTTTACTTTGACCAAAGCAACATATTACAACAGAATAAATACAGAAGAAGGTGTTAGGAATAAAGTTTTCTTCCATTAAATTAAACTTTTAAAAGATATGAAAAATATGTAAAACAATGCCATTTTACTCACTTTTTTTTAGAAACTATTGCTTTCTTTCATAAAATATCACTCATGTTAACATGAGTTTTTATTTTGTTTTAAATCAATTACTAAATATATTAAATTTTTAGTTTTTATTTCTACTCTGATAAATATAAACATCGTTAATATAAACAAAAACTATTAATCTTTAAGAGTATAAAGGTGTCCTCAAAAATTTTTATGAATTCAAGAGAGTTTGAGAATCCCTGGTCTCTTCTGAACTTCTCATTGCTCATAGAATAAGTTGAAGGAGGATATTTGCAGAGTTGAAAATATAATCTAGACATCCTAAGTGGGGACAAATCAGAGACAGGGAGACAAAGAGAGAGAGAAAAGGAGACAGAGACAGAGAGACAGAGAGACAGAGAAAGACAGGGACAGCGACAAAGAGACAGAGAGACAGAGATAGAGACAAAGGAGAAATGACAGACAGAGAGGACAAAGACAACACAGAGAGTTGAGAGAATCAGACAGACAGAGAGAGATTCCTAGATATAGATAGATTCATAGATGATAGATAGTTACATAGATACATAAATAAAATGATTTATTAAAATTTACTATTGGTCAGGCACTGTGCTAAGCACAAAGGAAAGTAAAAAGAAAGCATATCCCATGCCCTCCTAGTGCTTACCTTATAGCAAGGGATACATCACATAAAAGGGTTATGAAAAGCTTGGAGATGGGAGAGAAGGTATTTGCAAGAGGGCAAGGTGGAGGAATGGGAAGAAGAAGAAAACTAGTCTGAGAATCAGAGGTTGTTTTGAACTTGAAAGGATCATGACTGATGTGGGTGCTTCTTCAAATGGAGGTACTGGAAGGGAAAGCATTATTTGGAGGAAAAGGCTGTAGTAATGGAGACATTGGATCAGAACTGAAAATATCATATAGTTTCCACACACCTCCTTAAGAAAAAGTCATCATGAAGAAAAAAAGAAAGAGAAATAATAGAATGGTGGCATAATGATGATAGATGATAAGAAAATAGTTTTAAGATTTTTGGGGGTAAGGCAATGGGGGTTAAGTGACCTGTCTGAGGTCACGCAGCTAGGTAATTATTAAATGTCTGAAGCCAAATTTGAACTCAAATCTTCCTGACTCCAGGGATGGTGTTCTATCTACTGTGCCACCTAGCTGCTCCAAAAATAGTCTTAAGATTACAAAGAATGGGGAAAAACGGTTAAAAGAAAGGTGAAATACAAGATAAGGGAAATGCTAAGGAAGCAATTGATGGCTTCCAGTTACATTGACACTCTCTGAATGATGTGGTAATTTTTTTTAAAAAGCCTCTGTAAATAATTGTTTTTAATTATTGAGAAATTTCACATGATTAGAAAAAAGGGAGATGACAGGAGAGGAAGAGTAGAAAGAGATAGGAAGGAGGAAAAGAATTTGAACAAGTAAGAATATAACAAAATTAACATTAACCAAAATAAATGTAAAATCTTAGGGTTAGGTTTAAAATTTAAATTTTACAATTCAGTACTATAATTTGGGAAAGGCAAGATGAGAGAACATGTAAAAAAAACCATGGCTTTTGGATGACCTACAAATTGAATATAAGTCTATATAATGTAGCAGTCAAAAAAAGTTAGTCCAATATTGAATTGCTTTATGAGACAAAGTAGCTTTCAGGAATAAGGAGGTGATTATTTCCTTTTCATCTCCCCATTCAGGCATCTGAAACATTGTGTTCAGTTCTGGGTACTGTACTTTAAGGAGGACAATGATTAACTGGAAAGTATTCAGATGAAGAAGTTAAAAGTCCTTGGGCTCATATCATCTGAAAATGGTTTGAAAAGAAGCATGTATATCCTGAAGAAGAGAAGGCTTGGGATGTTTACTGCCTTCAAATATTTGAAAGGTTATTGTGTGAAAGAAGGATGAGATGTATTTTTCTTGGTCCCAGAGATCAAAACTAGGAGTATTGGATAGCAATAGCAGAAAGGCAAATTTTGGTTTGCCATAAGGAAATAATTTCTAACAATCAAAGCTCAGTGGTGGGAAGGGTTACTTAACATTTAGTAGCAAGTAGATAATAATGAGTAGATCCTTGAGTTCAGGAACTATATTTTGCCTTTTTTGTATCCCTCAGAACCTAGCACAGTTTGTCACATTAATAGGCACTTGTTGTATGTCTCACTGAAGGTTTTCAAATAGAAGATGATGGCCACTGCTTGAGATTGTTACTATTCAGTTTCAATGTAGGAGTGAATGAGTTCAAACGTCCCTTCAAATTGTAAAATTCTGCAAGAATAACCAAAGTCAGTTTTAAAAAAGCAATTTGAATTATTCAAATTTTGCAGATGGACTTACATGTTATCTTTTCCCTTTTTATAGGATTTTACACTTTTATATGCATATATATGTGCAAATATATATATGCATATATATGTGTGAATCAGGTTTTTTTGAAACTGAAAAAGTTCTGGTTGTATTTATAACTATCATGAAACAATTAAAATTGCACTCCATTTTAAAAATAATGGCTTCAAATTGAGAGTTTCTTTTAAAAACTTATCTTTCTGAAATATGATTAGGATACAGTACTTGGAAATCAGGAAAAATACATTTTAAAAATCTTTTGCTTTTAAAGATTATAATTGCAGTTATTCTAAATGTTTTAAAACAAGAAATCCCATTGTATTCATTCTTTGGAAAATACAACTTTTGACCATTCATGCTTGACTTTCTAAAAGAATTCTAGAAAAGTTGAAAAATCAAGTCCAATTTCATCTTAAAGAAAAACAGGGGAACATACAAAATTCTTTGTGAAGAGTTACTATTTCCAAAGAATACCAATGATAAAATGGCCATTTTCTACAAACCATCTCAAAATTCTTTCTAACTGAGGTAACCCAATTTATTCAAGTTCTTATAAAGTCATGGAACTTTATAACAAATAAGCTTGAGAGTAGGAAAAATGCCAATCTATCCTATTCAGAGTGGTGCACTACTCCCATGTTGTTTATTCATTGTTTAATTTACAAATAAAGTCCCAGAGAGTTCCATGAAGTTGAAATGAAAGCCACTAAATACCTATTGACAGAAAATTTTTTGTTACTTTCAGAGGGACCCCAGAGACTGTTATCACCAGCTTGGTAAGATTGATTTTTTTTTTTCCTGGAACTCAGGTCCTAGTGCAAATTAAACTAAGTACTAGTGACAAAGAACTTTTATTTGTTGCAGTTGTGTTAATGTAAGGTCTATGACACTGAGATGACTTTGTATGTGAAGTACTACTTCCCAGTCTCTAGTCTGCTATTCTCTGTGCAGAAAGTATTTAGTCCTTATAAGAACAGAAAGAATAAAAGGAATGGTTTGTTCTCCTAATGTTAAAGTGAGGCTAAAATGTATTGAGTCACTTCTGTAGTGTATATTTTAATATAGAAAAGATTAAAATAAAATTATTCACTAAAAATAAGGGTGGGGTGGGAAAAAGAAAGGAATGAGCATATAAATCCTAAACTCTAAAATTCATTTGCATTTTAAAGGTGAAAATCAAGACAAAGTTGAGTAAATGAGCTGATAAATGACTATTAAACTTAATCTTTTTTACAGTGGAAACATTCAATTTATTCAGAAATTCTTTTTTAACAGGTTTTGTCATAATATTTCTAGTTGTAAAACTTTCTGCTAATGGATAGCATCCTGAACATCCAATCTTTTTGATCTCCTTTTTGTTGTATTTTCTTCACATTAACTCCAAAAAAGAACCTTTGATTTCCCTTCGCTGACCTAAACATCAAAGAATCTCTTGTAAAACATTATACTAAGAAAAAATAAACACTAACTTGATTTTTTTTACCCAATAGTTAATAAAGGATTGCAGTTCAAATTAAAGAAAAGAGAAGTGAGTTGGTGATTAGTAAGTAGTATGTTTCTCTACTTTGCTACTCAGGTAACCTTGAGCAATCAACACCATAACTGATCAACAAGCATTAATTGAGTGCTTATTAATGATCAGATCATTATCCTAGCCCCTAGGAATAAAAAGTAAAAGTGAAAATAGACTCTGTCTTGAGGAGTTACTGTTTCAATAAGGAGATTCAAATGTGTACATTCATCATTGAACTGCAGTGCTGAACTTGAAGTCAGGAAGACCTGAATTCAAATTCAGTCTCAAACACTTACTAGCTCGTGTGATCTCAGGCAAGTCAATTCACCATATTTGCCTCAATTTCTTCGTCTGTAAAATGAGATGGAAAAGAAAATGGAAAACTCCAGTATGACTGAATCAAAACAACAACACTTAATAAGAATACAAAAAATATCTACATCATGAATAGAATGTAATTTTCTGTAGGGAAGATGCTAGCAGCTGGTAGGATCAAAAAATGTTTCACATTGCTTGTACTTGAACTATATTGAAGGAAACAAAGGATTGTACAAAACAGGTGAAAAAGTAGTGCATTCTAGGCATGGGGGACAGTTCATAAAAAGGCATGGAGGTGATTGAAGTGCCATATCAGAGCGTGTGTGAAAGGAATTGATTAGTACATAACAAATCTAGAAAGAAAAATTGAAGTTGGATTGTGAAGAATTTTAAATGTCTAACAAGGGAGTCTATATTTGATCCTAGATGTAATAAGAAACTACTGGAGTTTACTGAGTATGGTTGGAATAGCACTTTAGGAAAAATGGCAGCTATTTGGAAGATGGATTTGAGTGGGGATAAATTGGAGTCAGGGATCAATTAGGAGGCTATGGTAATAGTTTTGCAACTCTTACCTGTTTCCTCATTTTTAAAATGAGAATGTTGGACTCCAATAATTCTAAAGTCCCTTCCAGTCCTCAATCACTTAACCTATGGGGTCTATGAGTCTAAAATCCATACATACTGCCCTGGTCTCTCCCCTAAGCTCCATTCTTGCATCAAGAATTCCTTTTCAGCCTTTGAAAATGAATGAGCCAGAGGTATCTCAAACTAAGAACATCTAAGACAGTACTCATTAGTTTTCTCCCAAGCCCACTGTTCTTTTTCAGCTTCCCATGACTATCATCTTTCTAATTGAATTCACATCCTCAATTTGCAGTCTCACTCACATATACAAATGTTTCTACTTTTTCAGAATAACTTTTTAAATTAAATATATATATTTTTAAAATTTTGAGCTTCAAATTCCCTCTCTGTGTCTCTTTCTCCTTTCCTCCTTACCCCTCCTTTTGATAAGGCAGGCAATTTATATAGGTTATACATATGCAATCATAAGGAACATGTTTTCATATTAGCCAGGTTGTAAAAGAAAACATCTTAAAAACACACAAAAAATTAATTTTTTTCTTTGAAGGTAGACTATCACTTTTATAGATGCTTTTCCATTTATTTAGATAGCCAAGCCACCATCAGTTAAGAGCCCTTTATCATTTCTTAGCAGGACTGTTGCAACATCATTCCAATTGGTTTCTCAGGTTTCAATGTTTATTTGTTGTGTTTCCCCATCTCGTTTCTTTTTCTTTACACAGCAGCCAAATTCATGTTCCTATAGTTCAAGTCTGATTACATCACTTCTCTGTTCAAGAAGCTTTATTCATCCTCCATTTCCTCTAGGATAGAATATAAACTGCTCTGTCATTTAAAGCTCTTCACAAGCTGACTCCAGGCTATCTTTCTAGGTTGATTACATATTTGTTCCTATCATGTTATTTCCTAAGGACAAATTAAACTACTTTCTTTAAGTTTATAAGAGAATCGATCTAGAACTGGAAGGGTTCTTAGAGGTAATCTAATCTAATTCCCTTGGTTTACAGATGACAAAATTGAGACTCATAGAGATTGAGTGACTTACCCAAGACCAAAAAAGTAGGAAATAGAATATCCAGAATTTGAACTGAGATCTGTGATCAGAACTTCAGTAATTTTTCCATTATATCATATTGTGTCTCAAACATACCATTGTATCTCCAGTCTCCAATCCTTTTTACATATCATTCTCCAGGCCTGGGAATGCCTTCTCTGTTCTGAACCCTAAGATCTTTTAAGAGAACCTTATTCATTTCCTCAATTACCCATTATATTTTAATACCACCCTTCTCCCAGTAAAAAGTAACCTCCTTGAGGGAAAGGATTTGTATCACTAGTGCCCTGCACAGTTTCAGGTACATAGTTGGAGATTTACAAATTCTTATTGATTGATTGAGGCTAAGGTAATAGTATGACAAAGAGATGGAGATCTCTGATAGTTGAGCATCCTGTTCTGAAGCTTCAGATACATGTTCTGTAAATGATTTGTATAGATGTGTGCTAGATAATGTTTTTTAAAATTAGGAATTATGAATAAGACAAAATACTAAAAGTGAATGGTTGAAAAGTCCCTTTTGGATGGACCAGGGGAAAGAGGGTAAGGTCTCGAAAGAAGCCAAGCATTATTAATGGAAAGAATGTTTGGGAAAAACTCAATGGTATTCAAAGGAATACTTGAAATAATATATTTCAAGAGATTAAAATAGGGACAACTTTGAACATCTACCCAGTGTTTACCTCTCTCCTTCATACCTCATATCAAATCAGCTGCTAAATCTTCAAAATATTATCTCTATGATATCTCCCAAATCTGCTTCTTTCTTTCCACTCATGCTTCCAGTCTTAACTCAGATTCTACTCAGCTTTCACTTGGATGATTTCAATAGCACCCCAATTCATCTCCTTGTATTTAGTCTCCCTTCTTCAATCCATTCCACCTATAGCTGCCAATTAGCTTTTACTAACACAGGTCTGGGTGGCTAAGTAGCTCAGTGAATAGAATGTCAAGTTTAGAATCAGGAAAACCTTACTAACTGTGTGACCCTGGGAAAATCACTTAACCCTGCTGGCCTCACTTTTCTCATCCAAAAATGATCTGGAGAAGGAAATGGCAAATCAGTGTGAGTTTTCTGAGAAACTTTTATATTTGTGTCCTCAGTACCCAGAGGGTGAGGGAATAACAAAAACACAAACTCTTTATTTAAGCAACAAGAATGAAAGGTCAAGAAAACTTAAATCCAAAGGTATAGAAATAGCTTAAATAATAAATTTGAGTTTCTGAGAAAAGAAGTTTATCTCCATTTTGGAACTCCCTGGATATCTTGAGATCACAGCATATGCCCCTCTCATTTCTAGAGGAATATCAAAAGCTGAAACTTTAGAATGGTTCCAAAATTATAGATGTAGTAGCAGAAAACAGTAGTCACACAAAGATATATGCATAATAAAAACCTGATAAATTCACCTTGATGAATCAGTTACTGTATTAATAATGAAGTAATCTTTTTATTTCTGTCATTTTGACAGCCTAATTTTGAAATGCATAATTTCCATTTATTTTGGGGAGATGAAAACAAAACTGAAATTTTCTTGTGAGTACCTGCTATCTTCAGGTTCAGAGAGGTTTGGAATTGATAATAGCCCAGATAGAGGGTTTGCTTATGTGGCTTTTTAGCTTAAATAAATATTTGTATTTTCCTCTTCAGTGATCTAGATATCTGCTCCTTCAAGGAATGTTATAGTCTTTCATCCAGGAGTTGGGTGAAAAAAAATTAAATTTTAAATATTTATGACTAGAAATAGACCAGCATTCTAGCCAAGTAGTTTTTATAGCTGAAGAAGGTGGTTTCTCAAGGTATTTGCCAAGGTTATTTCTAGGAGGGTTGTATAGTTTCTATCTTTTGAGAAAAGTATTAGGACTGCAAAACTATATATGGAGGAATGGGGAGTATAGAGTACCAAAATATAAAAGTATTCTTTCCAATTAAAGGGACTAATAAAAGATTTGAGTGTAAAAAAATCCTAAATAGGGTTAATAGAATACTGAAGTCCACCTTTTTTTATTCCATCCAATTGTGAAAAATTTTTATTGATTTATTTTTGTATTTCCCCCTCCCAATAATCTCTGAGATTTTGAAAGGAAGAAAGAAATGAGGATAGGAAGGAATGAGGGAAGGAAAAAAGACAGAAAAAGAAACTAAGGAAAAGGGAAAAGGAAGGAGAAGAAATTGGAAGGAAGAAGGGAAGGATGGAAGGAAGGAAGGAAGGAAGGAAGGAAGGAAGGAAGGAAGGAAGGAAGATAGGAAGGAAGGAAGAAAGAAAGGAAAAGAAAAACAAAATGAGAAAGAAGAAGAAAGTTGAAAAGGAAGTGTGAAAGAAAGGAAAAAAGAAAATAAAAGAAAGAGTAAAAAAGGAAAGAAAAGAAGGAAAAGAAATAAAAAATTAAGAAAATCAATGCAAAAAAAATACCTAACTGCATTCATGATCCCCTAACTCTGCAAAGGGATAGAAATACTTTCTTATATTTCTTCTCTAGAGCTGTTAGTTCATTATAATTACACCTTCAAGTTTCAAATATTTTGTTGTTCTGTTTTTTCTATTTGTATTCTTGAGATCATTGCTTATGTTGTTTTCTGGTAATCTTTACTTCACTTTGCATTAGATCATATAATTTTTCCATGCTTCTTGCATTCATCATATTAATTACCCTTATAACAAAGTAATATTGCATTACATTCATGTACTTCAATTTGTTTAGTCATTACATAATCAATGAATACCTACTTTGCTCCCCATTTTTACTCCCTATCTAAAGCAGTACACTATGAAATTCCTGTACTTCATCATGCTTATAAGTAAAATATGAAGTGCAACTAGAAACTAGAAATTTAAGGCAAGGACCACAACCTCCACCCCAAAGGAAGCTGGCATGAAAGTTAACTTCAAGTTGGCTAGAACATGGATTTGTTCTAGGAGGACACAGAGACCCTTAACTATTATACTCTAGCTCTCATCTGTGGAATCTATAGGCAGTGCTCAGGAAACTGGATGAAAGTCATCTAGCCATTTCCTGTTTTAACTAGAGAGACAGCATAACTGAGAGATAGCATGAGAGGGTGAATAGAGACAGAATCAAGAAGATAGGTTCAAGTCTCACCTCTGGTTGGGTGACTTTGAATAAGTAAGGGCAGATCGGCATTGGGAGGGGTTGTTTTTTCACCACACTCCTTTTCTCCCCCATATTCAAAATTATGATAGCTAGGGACTAAGGTCATTTTTACTTCTGCAATGACATCCAAACCTGACTCTTGAGGAAGGAAAGAATGGCAATGCCTACAGTTAACATATGCCTACTCACCCCCCAAAAAAGTGCTCTCAAATTAATACGAAATTTTAATAAAACTAGATTAATTTAATAGAATAATTCATAATAAAATTTAAAAATTAAAATAATAATAAAATAAAACTAGATTAATTTAATAAAACTAATTAAAACATCTATTTAATTTTTGTCTTACAGAGAGGAAAACTGAGGCATCAGTTAAAAGAAAGTGATTTTCATTAATTATTAGAGAAATGCAAATTAGAGAAATGCAAATTAAAGCTTCCCTGAGGTACCACCTCACACCTCTCAGATTGGCCAGTATGACCAGGAAGGATAATGATCATTGTTGGAAGGGATGTGGGAAATCTGGGACACTATTACACTGTTGGTGGAGCTGTGAACTCATCCAACCCTTCTGGAGAGCTATTTGGAACTATGCCCAAAGGGCAACAAAAATGTACATACCCTTTGACCCAGCAATACCACTACTGACTCTATACCCTGAAGAGATGAGGAAAAAAGGGTAAAAACATTACTTGTACAAAAATATTTATAGCAGCCCTGTTTGTGGTGGCAAAGAATTGGAAATCCAGTAAGTGTCCTTCAATTGGGGAATGGCTTAGCAAACTGTGGTATATGTATGTCATGGAATACTATTGTTCTATTAGAAACCAGGAGGGATGGGATTGCAGGGAAGCCTGGAAGGATTTGCATGAACTGATGCTGAGTGAGATGAGCAGAACCAGAACAACACTATACACCCTAACAGCAGCATGGGAGTGATGTTCAAGCTTGAAGGACTTGCTCATTCCATCAGTGCAACAATTGGTAACAATTTTGGTCTGTCTGCAAAGGAGAGTATCATCTGTATCCAGATAAGGAGCTGTGGAGTTTGAACAAAGTACAAGGACTATTCCCTTTAATTTAGAAAAAAACAGATAGCTTATTGTCTAATCTTGTTACCTCTTAGACTTTTCTTTAAGAATATGATTTCTATTTCATCACACCCAATTTGGATCAAGGTACAACATGGAAACAAAGTAAAGACTGACAGAGTGCATTCTGTGGGGGGGGGAGGGGGAGGGAAGCAAGATTGGGGGGAAAATGTAAAACTCAAATAATATCTTTAATAAAAAATAAATTTAAATTAAAAATGCTGATAAAAAAGAAAGTTATTTTTCTCAAAAAGAAGAAGTATATTCTTTTATTTAAAGAAACTGTAGATGGGTTCACATACTGTTAAAATGGAAACACATTTTGTTATCCCACCTAAATTTGACAAATTACCTTGTTCAAACCACCTAATCAAAGATAGGAAGAAAAAGAGACTCATTTAGTACCAGAGCAGGAGCAGAGCTAAGGTCCTTTGACTCTTAGACCTACATGCTTTCATCTAGGTCACTGAAATATGGCTTACCTGGAAACATTGTCCTTTCCTAAGGATCTATCCATAATTACATGATGTATGATGAGCAACTGAATGGAAAGGGGATTCCTCAGTCCTCCAAATCACTCTGGTCTTGAGTTTGAAGCCCACTAGTCTTGGGCTCCACCACCTTTCTCCTGGTTTGCCCAATAAAATCACACAAAACAAAACCAACATAGATGGGTTACTCCCTTACCCACTCCCACCTTTTTGTTCTTAGCTCAAATTCACTCATGTTCTCTTTCAGAGAAATATCAATGTTGTCAGAATCTTTTGAAATTCCTCATTTTGGGGAAAAGCCTAAGTCACTCAGGGTCAAAGTCTATATGGCACTGCCTTTTGGAAAACTATAACTAAAATCTGATTTTTTTGGCTCTAGAATTTATAGGTATTTCATGTTCTTACCTGGTTTACAAAAACCATAATAGAAAGAAGAAACAGCTAAAAATTGGGCAGAAACAGTGTCAAGAGAATAGTAAGTCTCTCCAAGTCTTTTGGTATTTGATTGGCCCAAAGACATAATAGACAGTGGAAATGGCAGATGTGACATTTACTGTGGTAGGAAATGATACATTTATCATTATACAACTGTAAGTATCAATGATATGTATTATATACATTTAGCCTTTATAAATGCTAGTTAATTACATTAGTTTTCCAGGGAAAGGATTTTAGGAAAACCTTTCAAACTTTGATATTATATTATACAGTAATAGAAAGCACCTCATAAGTGCATTTCTACTCTTCTAAACTCCTAGGCTAGGACAGAATGTAATATATATATATATATATATATATATATATATATATATATATATATATACATATATATCTCACTGGTATCCTGCCATAGGAAATATCACATCTGAGTTCTTTCTTATTCCTCAGTGCCAGGTTTGATGCCATCTTCACTCTCTACCCTTTATCTTTGGGTCAATCAAATATCAAAAGATATAGACAGGTTTCCTGCTCTCATGACACTCTCAACCCATTTCCTTTCTTCTTTCTGTTATGATCTTTATAAACCAGGTAAGAACATGAAATAACTATAAATTCTAGGCTAAAATGCAATAAATTCCTAAAATTGTCTTTTCTGTTATGCTGAGCAGGGTACATCAAGTCAGAACAATGAGAAGTCCCACTCCCATCTATATTTATATTTAGCTCTCAAGGGTGAACCTTGCATCCTGTTGAGCTGAATGATGAATAGACAGAATGCTTCCATCATCTTGGATGAAAAGCCTGCAAACACCCCTGTTTTCATCTCAGTATGATTTTGTAAGGTGGCAGCTGCTACTCTCACTCCCCTGACCATTGCAGTTCACATTTTAGCTGTATTATTAGTTTATCCAAATAATCTTCAGACATTCCCAAAGATTCTAAATTCCATGCTATTCACTCATCCTTAATCTTCAGTGTGTTATTTTGCCAAATGAGTTTCCAAAGTCTTCTCAGTCATCTCTGACACATTAATGCTGGAAGCTAGAGAGAAAAATAAGGAAAATAGGGAGATGTCATCAAGAGCCTGGTGGACTTGTTCATCCAAAAGCATGAAAACACAAGTATCTTCCACAACTTAGAAAAGGAAGGGAAGAGAATAGGCATTTATGTAGCACTAGACATTGTGCTAAATACTTTAACAAATATTATTTTATTTGATCTTCATAATAATACTGGGAAATAGGTACTGTTATTTATCCTTATTATTTCATTTAAGGAAACGGAAGCATTCAGAGATTCAATGACTTGCCTAAGGTCACAGAGTTAGAAGATTTCTGAGGCTGAATATATAATATATATATATATATATATATATATACATATATATATATATGTATATATATATATATATATATATATATATATATATATACAGATTGATTTCAAAAGGAAGACGCTGATTACTATGACAATAAGGAAAGGCCTTAAATGTAAGATAGCACCACAGATGGACTTTGAGGGTTTAAGAATATTGAGGAGGTAGGTAAAAATAACAGTGAAGAAGGAGAACATTTCTGATTTAGAAATAATAGTTCAGATGTTCAAACAATAATACATTTGAGGATCCACTGATTATGAATAAAATCTCTGGAAGGTTAGGACTAGGATTCTTCTGAAGTGTAGAAAACATGTTGAATAACAGAGCAGAATTTATAGTAGCTGAAATATCCCCTAAAGCAGACCAATCATTGAGAGTTCTGACATGATATTAACTATAGCCAATAAGACTTCACTAATTGCATTAATTCCCACCAAAAAAAGAATGTGACCCCAATTTAACAAAAAAATCCCTAAATAAAAAGAATTTCCATTTTTATTTTGTTGTGTTTCAACTTATTTAATTCTCAGCAGGTGTTCTGAACACTTCAAATGTAGTCCCCATCATTATTCTATCCAAGATCCAAATCATCTTAAATTGCTTAAATTGCACTGATCTGGCAAATCACAGGGACAATTCTGCCCAGCAGCCACATCTCCATATGTACTCAAGATCAGGATAAGATGAGTCAACCGATCATTAGGCAATCTAGAAAGTGCTTTTTTTTTAAGGATTCATCTAAAATCTGGATCCTGATAATGTTGTGGGGCTTGTCATCAACTCAGTAATACTGTGGTTAACTCATTCTTGTCCAACATTCCTTATTATCCACCCACCACCAGCAGTTAGATATACTTACAGTTTGAGTTTAAACAAACAGTTTGATTAATGAAACCAATAGCACAAATCAAGACTATTCATAGTTGAATATTGAAGAAAATCCTTTATACAATGAAAGGGATTGTCATGAAAAGGCAACAGAAAGACTGAGGGGCAAATGAGATTGCACATAGAGAATTGTTAGCAGGCAGATTGGTAATAACGTCAAGAGACATTATTGCCATGATGGAGAGATATCTAGATTCCAGCTAGATTCTACAACTTTCTTTTAGCACCCTGTTATACTGAGTCACTACTGAGCTTCAGCTCCCTACTTCCTATGGTAAAGAATACAAATTCTCAAAGTGGGAGATCCCAACTAGTTGAAGAACAATCACACGACCCCATTTAGTATGGGATTAACCCATCTGAAGTGAAAACAAGATACACATCCTATCTTTTTTCAAGAAAGTCGGTGGTGGGACTTGTTTCCAACATAAAAACCTTATCTTTTTCCCATTATTCAACATGCCCATCTCCATCATTGAGGCCGTGCAAGCCATGGACACTCCCTTTCTGTCCTAGTCATTAGCTGTTCATATCAGTTTTTTTTTTCAATTTTTTTTCAAGCAGCAACTAAAATCTGACATCAGATATTTACAAGCTGTGTGACTCTGGGAAAGTCATTTGCTTTATTTGCCTTAGTTCTCTCCTCTGTAAAATGAATGGAGAAGGAAATGGCAACCATTCCAGTATCTTTCCAAAGAGATGAACACTAAATATTTTGGGGCATATGCTCATTTATTTTAGTAGCTAGATGGTAGAGTTAGGAATTCCTGAATTTAATCTAGTTTCAGATACTAGCTAGTTAAATGATCCTGAGAAAGTTACCTAATTTCTCCATCTGTCTCAGTTTCCTCCACTATATATTGGGTATAATAATAGCACCTATCTCACAGTGTAATGAGACTCCAATGAAATTCTCACAATAAAGTGTTTTTACATTTAGTGCCTGCACATCGTAGGTACTTAATAAATGTTTCCTTCCTTCCTTTTGTGGATGAGGTAACTGAATTGAAAATTTTGGAGATCTAAAACATGAGATCTGGGACAATTGCCCCGTTTCTTCATAACCCAGAGACAGCTTGACCCAACATCACCAGAGGTACTCAAGGTTAAATTGTTTCTTGCCAACATGTTTAAAGTAACATAATGACGCACCTCTAGCTGCTGTTTCTCCCACAGTCCATATCTTTGCAATGTCATTTGGATGGTTAGGCAGCTGAGCACATGCATAGTTATTTTAATCTCCTGAGAGGTTGAGTTATAGAATCATTCCTTTTGATGATCTCATGGGTGTACTGGACAACATAGTTTTTCCAATCTGATACTCACAAAGACATTACAGTCTGTCACATGTCCAATGGACCAATGGAATGGTACTGCAGATGAGCTCAAGTCAACTGAGGTAGTTACAATATATTCTTGGTTGATCCCCTTCCTCCACTCTTACACATTCATGTTTTCTATCTAGGTCTTTCTTCATTTGAAAAAAATACATTTCTACTTTAAAACATATTCTGAGGCTTAACTACATATTGCACAAAGAGTACTGTGAGTTCCTTGAAGAAAAGCCACAAGAAGTATAATATTAATCTTTTTCTAGGTAAAAGAGATTACAATTTCCTAAACTTTGACCATGATGGTACCTTCACCAAACAATGGAAATGTTCATTTAACCAGAATTCAAAAAACTGGAAAGCGTAAGCACTAGATTTTTCTGTACTAATTAGTATAATGATTAATTGATGTTCATGATGATGATTCCAAAGCCCAGCAAGATAGACTAAATTGCATTATGTAGTGTTTTGACATTAGACACATTTCCTTTGTTTTTGTTTATTCATGCCAGTCCAAGAAACTGGAGTTTCTTGATTAAGATACTGGAATGCTCTGCCATTTTCTTCTCCAGCTCATTTTACAGAAGATGAAACTGAGGCAAAGAAGTTTAAGTGATTTGCTCAGAGTCTTAGATACTTAAACTCAGATACTTACTAGTTATTATCTGAGTAAGTATTTGAGGCTGAATTTGAACTCAAGAAAATACATCTTCCTCACTCTATAACTGGCATTCTATCCACTGCACCATCTAGCTACCAATTTGAATACTAAAATAAAGAAAATTTGGCAACCTGTATATGTTGCTTTCAAAATTGACAGTTAGCCAGAATATTAAATAGACTAAACACCCTGCTCCCAAACATTCTGGATAAAAAGAATTTTCTGTAATTGCTTTTATATTTACCCACTGTGAGAAGGTATTATTTGGAGTAATACAGGCTTATAAAGTGTTACTAAGAGTTTTGAGAATGCTTTAAATATGAAAAGGGATTTACAATAATCTCATTCTCTTCTACTCTTGCTCAAAAGCAATGTGGTTATTGATCTCTGCTATATTTGAGAACCACTGAATCACTTCCTTGAGATATAAAACTTTAAGACAACCACCCACTGTTGGGAAAAAAAGCAAAAATACTGAGGTATCTTTGAAGTCAAAAGTGATGAAAAGGAAGATGAAAATTTCTGGAGAAATAACATACCAAATCCATAACTCAGTAAGGATTTTCACTGTTTCCTTTAGGCAGGCAAAATTAGAGAATAGTCAGATTTAAAGAATGGTAGGTTCTGGTACTCAGTAATTAGCCTAAACCATCATCTATTCATCTTGGGCCAATGGCAAGAAGATGAAGGTATTGTAGAGTTAATCATTATTATAAATGGAAAAACTCCCAGGATAATGGGCCATGGGCACCAGAGCTAAGCATTTAGCATGGTGATTTTAATGATTCAAATGACAGAGAATATCTTTAAAAATTAATATTCTCTAATCTCAGCTCTTGAGATGTACTTTCCTCTTAAACAGTTACACAAGTGTTTACCTCAAAAAATTAATTAAAATGAAACTTTAACAGATAATTCCACTAGCATATAGACTTTTATTTCAAAGGATCAAATCTGTTGCATATACATTTTCTGAGTTGGTCATCAGATTCAAATGTTTTAAAACACACCTGAGCAAACTGGCTATTTGAGGTAGGTACAAGGCATATTTTATGATACCTTATTCAAAATCTACCTCACAGGCATTCTGAAGGCTTAAAAGCTTGAGACTAAGGTGGTTTAAAAGAATAATATGTAAAGCTTTGGGATTTCAGGAGGCTTAATAATACTCATAAATATACTTTGCAGAGTGAAATAGAATGACCATTTAATTTCAGCAGTTTAAAACTATTTTATCAGGTAGCAAAGATAAATAATTTGTAATATTTATTAAATGTTGTGGGGGGAAGTTCTCATATAAGGAATTGAGAATATTTTACCTAACATCATCTAATTAATTCTTCCAGGGGCAGCTAGGTGGCACAGTGGATAGAGTGCTGGTCCTGGAGTCAGGAGGATCAGAGTTCAAGTCTGACCTCAGAAACTTAATGATTACCTTTTGTGAACTTGGGTAAGTCGCTTTAACCCATTGCCTTGCAAAAAAACAAAATTCTTGCCAAAATCCTGTTAGGTACCTGAGAGATAGACATTATTATTCCCTATTTAACATATGAGGTAAGTTAGATACCACAGTGGGTGTCAGACCTAAAATTAGAAGACTTGAGTTCAAATCCAGATTGAGGCACTTACTATCTATGATCCAGAGAAAATCACTTAATCTTGTTTACCTTATGTTCCTCATCTGTAAAATGAACCAAAAAAGGAAATGGCAAACCATTCCTGTATCTTTACCAAGAAAATCCCAAATGGGGTCTCAGAGTAAGACACAAATGAAACAATAACAGTGACAACTTAATATGACTATAATAGAAATAACCTTGGGGTTAGTGATAATTAACAGTTATGCTACATAGTCACCCCCACCCCATTCACACTAGATGCAATACCCACCCAGAGAGTAGAAGAGAGAACAAGCTCCCAGCTACCACAAATGTCTTCTCATCCTAAAAGGGAAAACACTGCAATGCAAAGTAGGGAATAGGGAAGAATATTACTCTCTGTAGAAGGGGTGTGAGGGGGACAGCACAGAGGAATTTATACTGGTCCTGGGAAATCAGCCTGACAGTGGGGGAATTTTCAACATTTTATTTTCAGCATCAAACTCAGTGCTTTACTCATAGGAGGTGCTTAATTTCTGCATCCTGAATTGGATTGTTACAATTCTGAAAGAATTATGATTTCATGGCATCACAAAATTTTAAGAGTTCAGAGAAACAGCCATCCAGTCCAATCATATGTAAAGAGTCATACAACTTCCCTTTGTTAATTATTTCATGTTCATCCAGTAGATAGTTTATTTCGTATATATTTATTTGCATATTGTCTCCCCCATTAGATTGTAAGTTCGTGGGTGGGGGCGCAGAGCCAAGATGGTGATATGAAACCAGGAATTCCCAGAAATTCTTCCCCAGAAAGTTTCAAAAATCATAGAATTATGACTCTAACTATAATTTAGAGAGGCAGAATCCACAGAAGGACTGAGTAAAGTGATTTCCCAGTCCAAGACAACTTGTTAGACCCACAGGAAAGGTCTGCTCCAACAGCCCCAGGGGTTGGGAAAAGCCCCAGCACAGTCAGACCACAGCCATGCCATACTGGAGCAAACCAGCTCCAGCCTTCCAGGAACAGCCTACGGGCAGTCCATCTGGGTCCATGTCAGAGGGAGCGGTTTCCAGACTTTTTGGCCTGAGGAGCACCCAGGACAGCTTGGAGGATCTGCAGGAGAACACTGCTGCCAGAGTGAGCAAAGAGCCCAGGGTCAGTGCCAGCCTCAGAGCAACTCCAAACCAGTGGAGTCACCCAGCAGCTGCTTGGAGTGGCTAGGTGGTGCAGTGGATAGAGTACCAGCCCTGGAGTCAGTACTACCTGAGTTCAAATCTGGCCTCAGACACTTAATAATTACCTAGCTGTGTGGCCTTGGGCAAGCCACTTAACCCCATTTGCCTTGCAAAAAAAAAAAGATACCCAGCAGTTGCTTCCAGCACATTCAGCCCACAGATGATAAGGGGATGGGGAGAGGTCTCTCTGCTATCCCTGGGACAAAATTCTGCTACTTTGCCTATATTCAGACCCAGATCACAGTCTGGGCTCCCAGGTTATCACAGAGAGAAGCAGGCACCCTTCTTACAGCTCCAGGGAAGAAGGGAGTGCTTGTGGTTGTCTAGAGACTAGAGAACACATCAGAAGAGCAATCAGTACTTCTCATAAGTGCTTGAAGAAAAATTTTAAAATGATCTCTGAGTGGTGTCCCAAAAACCTGGGAAGTCCCAAAACTTTGGAAGTGCGTTAAATCAATCAGAGGTTAAGGAAATAAGGAAACAGAAAAAGAAGAACTTGACCATAGAAAATTACTTTGGTCCCAGGGAGGATCAAAATACACATTCAGAAGATGACAAAGTCAAAACTTCCATATCTAAAGTCTCCAAGAGAAATAGGAAATAGTCTCAGGCTATGAAAGAGACATGAGAGTGATGTAGGCAAATCATGAAAACCAAGTCAGAAACTTGGTCAAGGAGATATAACTGAAGAAAATAACATGGTAAAGAACAGTTTATGTCATATGGAAAAAAGCAGGCCAGTGTGAAGAAGAGTGCCCTAAAAAGCAGAATTGGCCATTTGGAAAGGGAGGTTAAAAAAAAGCTCTCTGAAGAAAATAACTCCTTCAAATGTAGAATGGAGCTAAAGGAACTGATGACTTCGAGAAAAACCAAGAGAAAAAAAAAAAGAATGAAAAACTAGAGAAAAAGGTGAAATATCTCATTGGAAAAACAATCGACCTGGAAGTCAGATTCAGGAGAGATAATTTAAAAATTCCTAGGCTACCTAAAAAGTCATGACCAGGAAAAAATAGCTTAGACTTCATTTTCCAAGAAGTAATCCAGCAAAATTGCCCCAAGATGCTAGATGCAGAGGATAAAATAGAAATTGAGGGAATCCACCAATCACCTCCTGAAAGAGACCCCCCCCCTAAAAAACTCCCAGGAATATTATAGCCAAGTCAAAAAAGAATAAACTACAAGCAGCCAAAAATAACCAATTCAACTACCATGGTGCTACAATAAGGATTATATAGAATTTGGCAGCTTCTACATTAAGGGCTCTTAGGGCTTGGAACACAATATTCCAGAAGGCAAAAGAGCTTGGATTGTAACCAAGAATCAACTACCCAGAAAAACTGAACATCCTCTTTCAGGGGAAAAGATGGGCATTCAATGAAACAGGAGACTTTCAAACTTTACTGTTGAAACGATCAGAGATGAACAGCAAGTTTGATCTTGAAGTACAGGACCCAGCTGAAGCACTGAGAGGGTGAACAAGAAGGACTAATTATGAGCGATCTAATGATGTTGAACTGCTTGTATTTCTGCATGGGAAGATGACACTGATGACTCATATGAACCTTCTCAATTATTACAGCAGTTAGAAAGAGCATACATAGGCACAGGAGAGAGCTGAATATGAAGGTATAACATATTATAAAGATGGACTCAATGGGCAAAAAAAAAAGAATATACTGGGAGAAAGGGAAAGGAGAGGTAGAATGGGCTTAGATATTTTACATAAACACTCAATAAGGTATAGAAAACTATCTTACCCTAGGGGAAAATGAGAGGAAAGGTATGGGATAAGGGGGATGGGGGAAGGGAAGTGGGGGGGGAATAAGGTGATAGAAGAGAGGGAAGTTCATGGGAGAGGATAATCAATCACTTCTGAGGAAAGACTGAGTGAAAGGAGAGAGAGAATAGAATAAATGGGAGTGAGGAGAACTAGAATGGAAGGTGATATAGTTAACAATAACTGTGGGAAAAGATATTGAAGTAACTTCTCTGATGGACTTATGATAAAGAATACAACCCATTCCAGAGACAGAACCAATTGTATCTGAATATAGTCTGAAGAAAGAAATGATAATAGTTCTATCAAGTTAGTTATGTGATTGGCTAGACTCACATTGCAATTAAGACATATTCAAAAGCAATCTCATTAAAGAGGGTGATCTCACCATTTGCTTTCAAAAAAAATAAAAATTTTAAAATTTTAAATAAATAAAATACAGGACTAAAGAAGAGACAGAACCTTTGCTTGGAGTGAATGGGATGATACATGACAACTAACAATGGAAGGCAGAGCTATTCGATTTATATTTTATTTTCTTTACAAAATACATAAAATAAGCTGAGGAAAATAAGATTGCAAGCTCCTTGAGGGCAGGGACTGTCTTTTCCCTCTTTTGGATACCCATCATGCTTGGTATAGTGCCTGGCATATAAGCACTTAGTAAATATTTATTGATCAATTGATATTTGACAAGAGACAAGTAAAACCATGTGGGACCTTCCAATAAGCTGAAATCTAAGTGCAGCTATATCTATTTGGAAAGGTTAAATATTTAGGAAGTTTATTCTCATATCAAGCCTAAATTTTCTTCTTGGCATCTTTGAGCTGTCATTCATAGTTTTGCCCTCTAAGTTCAAGCAGAATATGTCCAATCATTATTCCATGCAATAGTCCCTCAAATGCTTTATGACTAATACATTATCTCTTTTTGAAGCTAAATAGTCAGTTTGTTAAATTCATCTTCCTATGACAACACAAAGTTCTTACCCTTTCATTCTGATTGTTCTCCACTGGATATTCTAACTTATCAATAGTCCTTCTAACTTATCAATAGTCCTTCTAAAGTGTGATGTCTAGATGTGGTCTAACCAGAAAAGGGTACAGCAGTGCTATTACTTCTATTGTCTTAGATGTTATACATCTCAAGGCAACCTATATTAGCTTCCATGTTTAATTTAGAGTAAATATTGCTAATACAAAGTGAATTTGCAGAACTTTAAAATCCCTGGATCCTTTATAGATAATCTAAAAACAACTATGATGTACTGGGAACTCTTCTGACTTTTATTTAGTTAATGTATTTGAGAATATCTAAACCTTTTAATGTAACTTGTGTGTTCTGTCTTCCAGTGACCTGAGATCTGAGTCAACTAAGTTACCAAAAAAGATGCTCCTCAACAGCAGGAAATGATTATAGTAATCTGCTGTTTGATAAACCCAAAGAGTCCAGCTATTGGGATAAAAACTCTCTCTTTGATAAAAACTGCTGAGAAAATTGGAAGTTAGTATGGAAGAAACTTAGATTAGACCAACACCTAACACCCTTTACCAAGATAAGATCCAAATGGATACAGGATTAAACATAAAAACAATACTATAAGCAAATTAGAAGATCAAGGACTAGTTTACCTGTCAGATCTATGGAAAGGGGAGCATTTTATGACTAAGAAAGAGATGGAGAACATCACCAAAAACAAACTAGATGCTTTCGATTATATTAAATTAAAAAGTTTTTGCACAGATAAAACCACTGTAACAAGAAAAAAGAAATGTAGTAAATTGGGAAATAATATTTACAACTAATGATTCTGGCAAAAGACTCATTTCTAAAATATACAGAGAACTGAGTCATATTTTAAAAAAAGCCATTCACCAATTGACAAATAGTCAAAGAATATGCAATGGCAATTTACAGATGAGGAGATCAAAGCAATCCATAGCCATATGAAAAATTGCTCTAAATCATTAATTATTAGATAAATGCAAATAAAAGCTTCTCTGAGGTACCATCTCACACCTCTCAGACTGGCCAATATGACCAGAAAGGATAATGATCATTTTTGGAAGGATTGTGGGAAATCTGGAACACCATTACATTGTTGGTGGAGCTGTGAACTCATCCAGCCTTTCTGGAGAGAAATTTGGAACTACACCCAAAGGGCAACAAAAATGAGCATATCCTTTGATCCAGCAATACCACTACTGGGTCTATATCCTGAAGAGATGATGAAAAAGGGTAAAAACATAACTTGTACAAAAATATTCATAGAAGCCCTATTTGTGGTGGCAAACAATTGGAAATCAAATAAATGTCCTTCAACTGGAGAATGGCTTAGCAAACTGTGGTATATGTATGTCATGGAACACTATTGTTCTATTAGAAACCAGGAGGAATGGGAATTCAGGGAAGCCTGGAGGGATTTGCATGAACTGATGCTGAGTGAGATGAGCAGAACCAGAAAGACACTATACACCCTAACATGGGGGTGATGTTCAATCTTGATGGATTTGCTCGTTCCATCAGTGCAACAACCAGGGACAATTTTGGGCTGTCTGCAATGGAGAATACCATCTGTATCCAGATAAAGAGCCGTGGAGTTTGAACATAGTTCAAGGAATATTCCCTTTGATCTAGAAAAAAACATATATCTTATTGTTTGATTTGTTATCTCATACTTTTTGTTTCTTCCTTAAGGATATGATTTCTCTCTCATCACACTCAGTTTGGATCAATGTACAACATGAAAACAAAATAAAGACTGACAGATTGCTTTCTGTGGGAGGGTGGGGGAGGTAAGTAAAATTGGGAGAAAAATTGTAAAACTCAAATAAAATCTTTAATAAAAAAGGATGCTCCTTTTTTTAATTAGAGATTCTTAATCTAGGGTCTTTAGGGTCTATGAACTTTTCTTTTTCTGAATTTTTTTCCATTCTCTAGTAAACTTTTACTTTTCTTTCTTCATATGTGTACAAATATAATATTTGTAATTATATCTCTTTATAACTGATTTTCTTCATAATAACTATGCAAATTAATTTCCTATTTATTTGAAAACATTCTTCTGAAAAAGATTTGTTGCCTTCATCAGAATGACAAAAGGGTCCATGAATCAAAATATTAAGAACCCTGACAGGCAATATTGTTGGCAGATTTTTTTTTCTTCTTTCTGATAGTAGTAATAGGATGTATCACAAATGAGTAATCTTAGCCAGTAGTAGAAGGTAGTAAGTATATCTTGACTACTCTGCTACAAAAGGCCAGATTTAAATGTGAGTTCAAAAATGTTCCTTGTCACCACTTCTATCTTTATTCACCCTCTTATCCTCATAGTTGTCTCAGAGAATGATAAGCTAATATCTATATAGCACTTGGGAGGAGTGGGGGAGGAACTGAGATAGATAGAGTGATGGGTCTGAAATCAGGAAGACTCATCTCCCTGAGTTTAAATCTGGCCTCAGACACTTAATTAGCTGTGTGACCTGAGATAAGTCATTTATCCTTGTTTACCTCAGTTTCCTCATCTATAAAATGAACTTAAGATGAAAATGGCAAACCACTCCATTATCTTTGCCAAGAAAACCACAAATGGGTCACAGAGAGTTGGATACAATTACAGCAACTGAACAACAATAACAATATATAGCACTTTAAGGTTTACAAAAAGCTTCATATACATTATTTCCATGTGATCTTCAAAACCACTTGGTGATGTAGATATTATAATTAATCTCATTTTATGTTTAAGAAAATTAAGCCAAGATGTTAAATGACTTTCACATATTTACATAGGTAACAAGTTTTGAGAAAAAATTTGAAAGCAAATGGTCTTGACTCCTCCCCAACTCTAAAACTCTACCAATGCATTACCTCCTTGCTTTAATTATTTAGAACTTTTCAATATTTTAATCTGCCCTTCCACTACCCCAGCATTCCATTAACTAAATTTAAAAACAAAACAAAGCCTTCAGTGAAAATCTAAAGAGTCTTCCAAATCAATAGTGAAACAATACACCAAAACTAATGATGCAGCTAAAGCAGACACGAGGTGGGGGGGGGGGGATTATATGATGAAATGTTTTCAATTACTTTGAAAAGCTTTTTAAAGGCCCTTCATTGAATATAATTCTTACTGAATTATGATTAGAAAATAATACATTCAGCTTTTCTACTTTTCCACATTTTTAATGTGATCCTTATGGCCCAATACAGAATCACCTTTTGTAAAGGTAACGTGGGACTGAGATATTTAAATACCTTGTGTCCTTTACTTATGATCTTGATCCTATCCCTTTATGCCACTTTGTTCCATCAATTATTCCTACCCTCACCACCTCTCAGCTCTTTAATCTTTCTATTTCTACTGATGCTTTTTCCAACTGCCAAGAAATACATTCATCTTTGGTGTTCTAAGATTACATTTTCTCAACTCTGATGTTCACCAAAACTTTAATCTTCTCCTTTGTTTCTCCCAATTTTTAAAAAGTACATAACTTTTTTTGAATGTGCATAACAGTTTTATTTTATGGACCCTTTTGACAATTTGGAGAACTTTTCAAAATGATGTTTTAAAATGAATAAAATAAAAACATATTGTGAGAAGTAAAGAATCTATATGTATAGGAATATTTATAGCATCTCTTTAAGATGGCAGAGAGCTGGATATTAAGGGTTGGTAAGGGTTGAAAAATAGCTGAACAAATTGTGGTATGTGATTGAGATGAAATACTGTTCTTTTCTGGGAAATAATGAACAGGATGCTCTCAGTAAAAAAACTACATGAGCTGATGCAATAAAATATGTACCTTATACAAGTAACAACAATATTGCAAGAAGACCAGCTGTAAATGACCAACCTTTTATCAACATTGCTGTGACTCTGAATAACTTATGATAGAGAATGCTATCAGTACCAAAGACAGAGTTGATGGTATTTGAACACAGATTGAAACATGCTTTCTTTTTATTTTATTTTTCTTGAGGTTCCTCTCTTTTGCCAGGGGAGGGGTTATGTTTACTTTTACATGTCTATTATAGTGATGTTTTTCTTGACTATATATATATATTTTTTCCCAGGTTTTTTTTTTTTTTTGCAAGGCAATGGGGTTAAGTGGCTTGCGGCTTGCCCAAGGCCACACAGCTAGGTAATTATTAAGTGTCTGAGGCCAGATTTGAACTCAGGTACTCCTGACTCTAGGGCCAGTGCTCTATCCACTGTGCCACCTAGCCGCCCCCTTGACTATATATTTTTAACCTACCTACACCAAGTGACTTGCTTCTCAAGGGGGAGGGGTGCAATGGAAGAAAAGGAGGGAGAGAAATTTGAATAAAAGGTTTTGGATGTAAATGTTGAAACTTGTTTTTGCATGTAGCTGGGGGGAAAATAAAAAGTAAAATAAAAATAAAACATTGATTACAGAGAAGACTTCACTGAAATATAGTCATCAAAAAATTTTAAATCAAATCTATAAGCTCCCTAAAATCTAGTCATGGACTTCCATAGATCTCAGGTCAAAAATTTCTGTTCTTGTCTATAGAATCCAGCTCTTACAATTTACTTTTTTAAAGTCTGTTTACTTTTTCTCTCATGAAACTCCCATCTGCTCACTTTTTCTTGAAATTTCTACCTTGCTTCCTTTTATGATGTTGGTTGGACCCAACTCAATTCAACAGGTAATTATCAAATTCCTCATGTGCAATAGTCAATCAACATACATTTATTATTGTGACAAACACTGTCTCAAGAACTTCATAGCACTATTTTAAAATATGAGTATGCAAAGATAAAGAGGAAACATCTATCCCAAAGGAGTTCTAATGAAAGACAAAGAGAGTGAGATAAGCACAAAGAAACATTCTCAGAAACATACTATAAGAACTTAGAGGGGGTGGAGCTCAGGTTCTCTCTTGAGGGAAGGGACTTCAACAGATAGAGATGATGGGGACCATCTCTTCTAAACATGATGAATAGTTGAAACACAAGTATTGATCTTGGAAAAAAATACCATGACATTTATTCCTATATATTACTTCAGAAGACCAGAGTGAAGTGATGAATACAATACCTTGTGTCTCTTTTCTTTTTACTAAGCTTCAGCCAGAAGTTCTCAGGACAATGGACAACAGAAAGTCATTTTTACTATAAATTTATCCTATTTAAGGAAATGACTGTGTAGCCAGATTGAAATGTCAACTTTTTGTTAAAAAGCTTTCTGATGTAAGCTCCTTGATTCAAACTATTTTTAAAAAATAATAAAGGGGAAAAAAGAGAAAATAGATGGAAATAAATTGGAAAAAAGAAAAGGAGACAAAGGATCAGATAGATAATAGAGATAGAGAATCATCAATGAGGTCCCATATAGAAAGATTTGTTATATAATTATCGTGTTTTAATGTAATCATATTTAATGTTCTCAAAGTTCAGTGTTCAATAAATTTGTTCTACTAAAACAGGGAAAAAAGCCCAGTCTCCCATCTGACATAGAAGTTCAAGCCTAGAAAAGATAACATTTCTTTCATATATTAGAAGGCATTCAAAAGAAGACTATAGACACTTAAGCCAGAATAAATATAATTATGCTTGACCAAGACACACAGAACTTCACTCTCTCTTTCTAATAACTAAAATGGCAGTGAAAAGAAACATTATTCTTCAATTTCTCTTGAGGGTTTTTTTGGTGGATAGGAAAGAAAATAACAATATTCCCTCTCCTCTCTCTTTTCCTACCTTGAAGTTATGATATATTCCTTCTCTCTCTCTTGCTCCATCTACCTCTTAGCCCTTTTCTTTCCTTTTATGATCCTTCCCCTCCCCCTCATTTCCCTTCTTTGAGTGAGGAGGCCAAGGTTGCCTCGTGTAAAGGTAGCTTCAATTGAACCCAGGAGTGACATTCTAATTCCACTCTCTTTTATGAGCATACTTATGTGACTTATTTATTATTTTTCAAATTTTAGAGGATTTTTAGTGGATGTATATATATTTATCCTTAGGTAGACATTTTGTTTGAAGTCTAGATACTTAACTTGTTCTTAATAAATACATTTCTCCCTCTCTCCAGAGTAAAATCATTTTTTTATTAGTAAGTTTCAGCCAGTCAAGCATCTTATTGTCCAATAATACGTAACTTTGAGTAACTGATTAGGAAGGATAGAGGTCATTTTTACCTCATAAAACCTTCCCAGGACTGTTTTGCTTTTTTTCTTTGGTTAAAAGGCATAGGTATAAAATTGAAAACTACACAAATGCCCTTACAAAAAATTCAAATGAAGTAGAAAAAAAAATGTCCATAAAAATAGTCAAGAAATCAGATATCCATCTTATAATAATGAAGAAGTCAGAGAGTCAAGGAGGAATTTATTCTATTCACAGATATGCAGGAGGCCAGAGAATGATCAAAGCATCAGAGATCTCTCCCTAAGAGATAAGAAGATAAAAGGTCTGTCCATAGGGAACCAAGATGGCAGATTAGGGGCAGCCACTCAGCTGAACTCTCCCAACATTTCCCTCTAAATAAGTTTAAAATAATTCCTCAAATCAATATTGGGGTGAGAGAGCTGACAAAAGGTCAGGGTAAAAAATTTTTCCAGACTGAGAAAACTTAAGAGATCAGCAGGAAAAGTCTGGGACACTGAAAGCAGGCTTGTCCAGAACACACATATGATGGTGGCAACAGTGGATGCATCAGCAACTTTGAGAGTTCTCAGGTCAGAGAGAGTAAAGGGATTGAAGACCTGGTCAGAAAGAGCTTAAAAGGGCACATGAGACAGTTGGTATTGACCAGCAACTCTACATCCCATATTCAGTTCTGGATAGCAGTTCCATGGCAGAGAAGAGTGCTGGTAGTAGGTGACAAAGGAGTGGCCTCCCAGGTAAAGACCAAAGGGAACACCAGGAGAGTAGTGACCTCACTTATCCTAGGATCACACTAACTTTGAAACTTAAAAAAAGTCTTAAAAATCCCTGAACTTGCTCTGAAAACAGCAACACAAACACACACTCACACACACACACACACACACACACACACACACACACACAGATGGGTGGGGTAGTCCCTCCTTGCCCCTAGATAAACAGAACTCAACTAAGTTCAAGTTTTAAGAATGAGCCCATAAATATAAAAAAGCTGAATTTGACCATAAAAAAGCTATTGCAGTGACAGGGAAGACCAAGACCTAAACCGAGAAGAAGACAACAATGTAAAAAAGAACAACCAAATAAGCCTCAAAGAAAAAATACTAATTGGATTCAAATCCAACAGGAATTCCTGGAAAAGTTAAAAAACTAAAAATAATAGAAACTGGTAAAAAGAAAAGAGAGTAATGCAAGAACAATATGAAAAGATAAATAACAGCTTGGTAAAAGAGGCACAAAAAATTTCTGAAAAAATGAGACTTAATAAAAACAAAATTTGACAAATGGTAAAAGCTGTACAAAAGTTCACTCTAAAGAAGAACTTAAAAACAGAATTAGCCAAATTGCAAAGGAGATAAAATTATTCCCTAAAAAAAAGAATTGGTCAAATGAGAAAAGATGTACAAAAGTTCACTGAAGAAAATAATTCCTTAAAAATTAGAATTGGGCAAGTAAAAGTTAATGACTCCATTGGACATCAAGAAATCAAAAGGATGAAAAAGTAAACGAAAATGTGAAATATCTGATTAGAAAAACAAATGAACTAGAAAAAATAATGGAGGAATTGTTGAAATACATTTTGAGCCAAAAATCAAAGAAAGACCCTGGACATCATATTTCTTTTGTAGTACATAGTACAATAAAAATGATTGCAAATTAAGCTGACAATCTAATATTTTCTAGCTATTCATTAGCAGTTATAATTAATACATACATTAAAATATATATATAAATACATATAAAAATTTATATATAATAAACTTCTCTCCTCACCTTTTTTGGTATCCCTTTCCACCTCCCACTCTACAGATGGTTAGACATAGATATGTGTTTATACGTATGTATACACATACATATATATACATAGGGTATATACATATGTGATTATTTTATACATGCTTCTATTTAACAGTACTTTCTCTAGATACATATTTCTTTCTTCATATGTCCTTTGTAGTTAATTCGGGTATTTATAATAGTCAAAATGACTTCTTAGTTCAAAGTCATACTTAATATTTCTGTTACTAAATACTGTGTTCTCTTGGTTCTGCTCACTTTGCTCTTCATTAGACATATTTCAAGAAATTATCAAGGAAAACTCTCCTGATATCTTAGATCCAGAGAGTAAAATAGAAAGTTTCCAAGATGAAAATTCACAGAAATATTATAAATAAATTTCAGAGTTCCCAGGTCAAAGAGAAAATACTTCAAGAATCCAGAAAGAAACAATTGAACTATTATGGACCTATATTCAGAATCACACAAGATTTAGTAGCTTCTTTCAAATTTAAAGGAAAGGAGGGCTAGGGATATAATATAATAGAAGGCAATGCAGCTAGAATTACAGCCAAAAATAAACTATTCAGAAAAATGGTGCAATCCTACAGGGGAAAAAATGAATAGTTAATGAAATTTCAAGCATTTCTGATCAAAAGATCAGATCCAAATAAATGTGAAATTCAAGCAGAAGAATTAAGAGAACCATAAAAAGGTAAATATGGAAAAAGTAACCATAAGAGACTCAATATTCCTATATGGAAATTTGATATACATAACTCCCATGAACTTTATCATTATTAAGACAATTAAAAGAAGTTTATATATACTGGAATGAATGTGAGTCAAATATGTTGGAATGATTTCCAAAAGAATAAAGGAATAGGAAAGATGTGCTAGAAAATGAGGGGAGAGATAAAATAGACAAATTTTTCTCACATAGAAGTGGTGTACAAGGAAGAGAATTTACATTGGAGGGAAAAATGAGAGGTGGGGATGGGCAATTTCTGAATCTCACTCTCATTGGAATTGGTTCAAAGAGAAAAGAATATATACATATATATATATATATATATACATTCAGTTGTATATAAAAATATAATTTATCCAATAAGAAAATAGAAAGGGAAGGAGAACAATGATAAGAGAGGGCAGATTAAGAGAGGTAGGAGTTAGAAGCAAAATTGACTTTTGAGAAGTCAATTAGGAAAGAGGGGGAAGAGAGACAGAGAGAGAGAGAGAGAGAGAGAGAGAGAGAGAGAGAGAGAGAGAGAGAAATACACAGTAATCATAAATGAATGTGTATCGAATGAACTCACCCATAAAAAAAGAATGCAGATAGACTGGTTTAGGAATCAGAATCCAAAAATATGGTGTTTAAAAGAGACACAAGTAACAAAGTCACATTCAGAGTTAAAGAACTACAGCAGAATCTGTTTCAGGTAAAGTAAAAAAGAAGGGGTAACAATCATGATTTCAGATAAAGCAAAAGCAAAAACAAACCTAATTAAAAGATATAATTTGGAAAACTACATTATGCTAAAATATACCAGAGACAATGAAGTAATATCAAACATTTTTACATTTCTCAAATACACATATATGTGTGTGTATTTATACCCACATTACACACACACATATATATGTACACATATGTGTTGATTATAGAACTGAGTCAAATTTATAAAAAGTAGGAGCCATTCCCCAACTTGTAAATAATCAAAAGATGTAAACAGGCAGTTTTCAGATGAAGAAATCAAAACTATCAAAATTTATGAAAAATGTACTAATTATTTAGAGAATGGCAAATTAAAACAACTCTGAGGGTTTTTTTACACCTATTTTACACCATTTTACACCTATCAGAAATGACAAATGATGGAAGGAATAAGGGGAAAACAGGTAAATTATTGAACTGCTGGTGAAGTTGGTGACCAATCCAACCATCATGCAAAACAATTTGGAATGATGCCCAAAGGGTTATAGAACTGTATATCCTTTTAACTCAATAATACAGTCTAGGTCTGTTTACTCAAAGAGATCAAAGAAAATTGAAAAGTGCCTATTTGTTCAAAAATATTCACAGCAGCTGAACAAGTTATGACATATGAGTATGGAGGAGTGTTATAGGCAATGACAAAGGGGTGGTTTCAGAAAAATATGACAAGAGCTATATGAACTGATTGCAAAATGAAATGAAAAATGAGAGATCATTGTAATCCTGACCAATTGTAAAAGACTTGGCCAAGACAAAGATCCAGAATACCTTCAATTATGTTAATGAGTGGGACATATACAATCAAAGATGTAGGCCACTTTATGGCAGGCCCTTTGTGTTTGTGTGTGTGTGTGTGTGTGAGAGAGACAGAGAGAGACAGAGACAGAGATAGAGAGAGACAAAGAGAGACAGAGAGAGACAGAGAGACAGAGACAGAGAGACAGAGAGACAGAGAGAGACAGAGAGAGACAGAGAGAGAGACAGAGAGAGACAAGGAGAGACAGGGACTGAGACAGGAGATAAAGGAGATAAAGGGACAGACAGAGAGAGAGAGAGAGAGAGAGAGAGAAAGAGAGAGATTCCCAGCTAATGAATCTGCCATGTAGAGATTTCAAATGACTCATGATGAAAAAAAAAATGTTACCCCAACTCCACAGAGAATACTGATGAACTCTGAATATAATTTTCTCATTTTATTTATTTTTCTTTCTTTTTTAATGTGGCTAATATGGAAATGTTTTGTAAGATTTCACATGTATAATTGATATCATACTACTTGCCTTCTCAATGGGTATGAGAAGAGGTGTGAGGGAGGGAGATAATTTGGAACTCAAAATTTTAAAAGATAAGAATGTTAAAAAAATAATAAATTATATGTTAAAAAAGATAAGAGGTCTTCCCACTGAGTAGACAGTCTGCAGAAGATTTAGCTATGAGGTTATTTTTGTCTTCCTGAGTATATCTCTTAACATAAGTATAAAGGTGTTTTGCTGGTATTGCAGGTAATTGTTTTCTTTATTAAGGTACCTATCACTTACATGGATATGAATTTGAGCAAGACAGATGTAGAATCATTACCTATGTATCTCTCAGTGGTTTGGTTTGGAATAGCTAGTCATTGTAATCTCAAAATAGTCACCAGGAGGCACTCAGAGATCAATCTACTAGCCCCAGATATTTTTTTGTATGCAGAAATAGGTTGAATCCCTGTATGTGCAAAATACTATCTACCTCCAAGTATCTACCTGAGTTCCTCTAAATTCAATCTAGCATTTAAAAATATAAAATAATCTGTATATAATATTTCATTAATTATCAAAATTGATATAATTCCTTTTCATCAGACAAGAAACATTTATTCATCACCAACTACATGCCAGGTACCTTACTAAGCAGTGGTGGTACAAAAAAGAGACAAAAGACAAGCCTGTTCTCAAAAAATTCATGTTCTTGGAAACAATGCAAAGACTAACAGACTACTTTCTGCGGGGGGGGGGGAACAAGATTAGGAGAAAATTTGTAAAATTCAAAATAAAATCTTTCTCAAAAAAACAAAAAAAATCATGTGCTTATTTTAGAACATAAAAATCAAAAAAACAAGCTAAAATTAAGATAAATAGAAAATAATATGGGGAAAGCACTAGAATTAAGAGGGTGTGGGAAAGGTTTCCTGCCATTAAGATTCTTATAATCTTACCAATTTCATTTGACCCAGAGGAAAACATATTTGACCAGAGTAATTCATCACATGAAATCAGGATTTTAAAAGCTATAACATGAAATCTCTAGTCACTCCATCTGTCTGGTTAAAAAATCTGAAAGAACCCCCCCAATTCCCAGTTTCCCCATCTTTAACAGGGTATTTCCAGGGTACCTGAATGACATCTTATTAGTCTATCTTCCATTTTCAAAGTAAATGGGGAAAGCAGATAACTCATCTTACCAAAATCTATATGGGGTCTCTTATCTATATAAACAGACTCTAAAAGAATTCAAGTTCAAAATCTGAGTTGGCCATCTCACAGAGAATAATTATTATTGATATCTTTACTCCTTCCCTTACTGTATACTCAGCATCCTACTGAATCATCCCTGCCTTCTTTAGCTGTGTTCTGACAGGTCTCTGCTGAATCTCTGACATCCAAGAAGCCAAGAGGATCCAGGAGTCCCCTATGCCTCTGTCAAAGACAAAGTAATCCCCACCAGAAATCTCTACGTGGCAGATTCATTAGCCAGGAATCTCTCTCTACCTCTGTCTCTGTCACTTTATCTCACTCAGTCTCTGTTTTATCTTTTTTCCTTCTCCCTCTCTCTGTGTCTCTGTCTCTCCATCTCTCTCTCTCTCTCTCTCTCTCTGTCTCTGTCTCTGTCTCTCTGTCTCTGTCTCTTTCTCTGTCTGTCTCTCTGTCTCTCTCTGTCTGTGTGTGTGTGTGTCTCTCTCTCTCTCTCTCTCTCTCACACACACACACACACACACACACACACACACAAACAGGCCTGCCCTACAGTGGCCTACATCTTTGGTTGTATATGTGCCACTCATGAACATAATTGAAGGTATTCTGGTGATTCCTTTTACAATAATTTAAAACAATTCAGTCCTTGCCCCTTACACTTACATTCCCTGTCCTTTTCTGGTACCTTAAATTTCCAATAATTTACAAGGTAGCACAACTTAGTTTCCAACCTTAGTTAGGAACCCAGCTGTTTTAAATAGAGGTTCTATAGGATTGGAGGGTGATTCAAAAAACTTTTAACACCTCAGTACAGTTCCTGCTATCAATCAATATACAAGTCTTTTTACTCTAATGGGGGATAGAACACATAAAAAAATATTATAAGCAAACTTTATAGAGGATAAATAAGAAATATTAGGGAAAGGCAAAATTGAGGAGTTTGGAAAAGTCTTCCTTTTAAAATGGGGATTTTAATTAAAACTTGAAGTTAGTGGGCAGAGTTGAGGAGAAAAAGTATTCCATCTAATGTGAACAGCCAGAGAAAAAGCCCCAAGCCAAGAGATGAGTGTCTTGTGTGTGGAATAGCAATGAAGTGACTCTCACTAGATTGAAGAGCAAATGGCAGAGAATAAGATTTAAGAAAATTGAAAAGGTAGAAATGGGCCAGGTTATGAAGGGCTTTTAATGACAGAGAATTTTATATTTTATTCTGGAGGTGATAGAGAGTGGTTAAAATTTAATTAATAGGAAGTTAGCCTATTTGGACCTGTGCTTTAGGAATATCACTTTAGTGGATAAATGAAGGAATAATTGGAAAGAAGAGAGAAAACAGCAGGCTATTTTGATAGTCAAGTTTGAGGTAAAGAAGACCTGCCCTAGAGTCTTAAGAAAGAATGGGTTAAAGATCAAAAGAAATGTATTAAATTGGGAAAAGATCTTTACAACTAATGATTCTGACAAAGGACTCATTTCTAAAATATACAGAGAACTGAGTCATATTTTTAAAACAAAAACCATTCCCCAATTGACAAATGGTCAAAGGATATGCAAAGGCAATTTACAGATGAGGAGATCAAAGTAATCCATAGCCATATGAAAATATGCTCTAAATCATTAATTATTAGAGAAATGCAAATTAAAGCTTCTCTGAGGTACCACCTCACACCTCTCAGACTGGCCAGTATGACCAGGAAGGAAAATGATCATTGTTGGAAGGGATGTGGGAAATCTGGGACACTATTACACTGTTGGTGGAGCTGTGAAGTCATCCAACCCTTCTGGAGAGCTATTTGGAATTATGCCCAAAGGGCAACAAAAATGTACATACCCTTTGACCCAGCAATACCACTACTGGGTCTATATCCTGATGAGGAAAAAGGGTAAAAACATTACTTGTACAAAAATATTTATAGCAGCCTGTTTGTGGTGGCAAAGAATTGGAAATCCAGTAAGTGTCCTTCAATTGGGGAATGGCTTAGCAAACTGTGGTATATGTATGTCGTGGAATACTATTGTTCTATTAGAAACCAGGAGGGACAGGATTTCAGGGAAACCTGGAGGGATTTGCATGAACTGATGCTGAGTGAGATGAGCAGAACCAGAAAAACACTGTACACCCTAACAGCAACATGGGAGTGATGTTCAACCTTGAAGGTCTTGCTCATTCCATCAGTGCAACAATCGGTAACAATTTTGGGTTGTCTGCAAAGGAGAGTACCATCTGTATCCAGATAAGGAGCTGTGGAGTTTGAACAAAGTACAAGGACTATTCCCTTTAATTTGGGAAAAAAAAAAAAAGATAGCTTATTGTCTGATCTTGTTACCTCTTAGACTTCTCTTCTCTTTAAGGATATGATTTCTCTTTCATCACACCCAATTTGGTTCAAGGTACAACATGGAAACAAAGTAAAGACTGACAGAGTGCATTCTTTGGGGGGGAGGGGGAGGAAAGCAAGATTAGGGGGAAAATATAAAACTCAAATTATATCTTTAATAAAAAAATAAATTTAAATTAAAAAAAGAAAGAATGGGTTATATTTGAAAGATTTTGTAAATCGACAAGTTTCAGCAACATATTAGAAGACAGAAGGGGGAGTAGATATAATGAGATGTTGAGGATGACACCAAAGTTGTAAGCCTGAAGTTCTAGGAGGATAGTATTGCCCTCCACATTAATGAGGAAGATAGGTGGTGGGGAGAAAAAGTTTTTGTGGGGAAAGTTTTTGAATTCTGTCTTGGACATGAGTTTAAGATGTCCTCTGGAAATCCAGTTGAAGATATCTGAAAGGCAGTTGGAGATAAGATTGGAAGTCAGTGGAGACGTTAGGGTAAGTACATTTGAGAATCATAAGCATAGAGATGGTTATTGCAATTTTTTCTCCTCACCTCTTCCAAGATAATTGATTATTCAGTCTTATCCCCATGATCTTCACTTTACACAGAAATCCCACTCCCAACATCAGAGGAAATCTGTCCTCTATGGGAACAGGTGTTTACACAAAACAAGGTGCTTAGAGATTCTAGACACAAATCATAGACCAATACAAAAAGAGAGAAATGGAAAGACAAATCCAGAGAAGGTAAAAGGAATTTCTTGATGTTCTGACTTCAAGTCACTCTGTGGTCCAGTAAATACACACAGCTAAAATGTTGCCAGATAACCCTCTAGCAAAGCAGCAGGGTTATCTAATACCTAATCATCAAGGATTGCCTGACCCCAAATCACTTTTAAATTGGCTCTTTATGACAACCCATAATTGGCATCCTACATAAACACCCCAGGAAAAATGCTTACAGTTGTGCTGCTGCAGAAGACTGAGCCCATAGGTATCTCTCAGCATCATTGTAGCTAGATCTATGACTTTCTCCATTTATCCTTTTGCCATTAAACTAACTTAGAAAAATGGTACCAGCCTAAGGATTTTCCCTGAGCAATGCTAAAGGCAGAGTTCCAGTTTATTCAGGACTCTAAATAAACTGAATTTTTGAAAGAATTGGAAAATTTGAATTAACATACCCATATTACAGAGACAGTTTATGGGCATACCCATATTACAGAGACAGTTTATGGCTCTTGGGAAGGGGACACCCATCCTGGGATATCAGGGAAATCAAGAAAGGTAAGAACACTTAAAATTTGTGGCTAGCATTGCTAGTCTTGGAGGTCAGGAAACTGGAACATCTCTTGGGTATATCAATGTACACGGGTACATTACAAACAGACTCAGTACCAAAGGCTGAGAGAAGCACTAGTGAGAGGGAATAGTCTTAATCTGTGTTGTGATAAAGGGAGAAATAAATTTACACCCAAATAAGGAAAATAGAAACCTTAGAGGTCATTTCTAATATCCTTATTATATAAATGTGAAACTGAAACCCACCCAGACTTGATTTGCCCGAGGTGATATAGTCAGTAGCAGAGACAGATTTAAACTTAGTTCTTCTGACTCCAAATCCGGCTTTCTATCCTCCACTGAATTGTGCTGCTTCCAAGAAGAATTCTTAAGGATTTTCCCTTCTCCCCAAAGAAAAATTTATTCCAAAACAGGGCCTTTCTTTGCCAAAAGACAACTGTTCAATAGATCAAGAAAGAACTCTGGCTACATGCCTTTCCTCAGGGATGGACCTAACTCTGGCCAGTTCTCTGGTAGTTTTAGGCTTGATATTTGAAAGAAATGAAACATACTTAGTCCTTTATCAGTTAATTAGATTTTAATATTCTTTACTGTAAAAAGCAAGTCTTATTCATCTTGGTTTTCATCTAATGATTTAATAAAATATCTTGCACATTTATGCACATGCATAAAATTGTTGGGAGGGGAGTGGGCAGCTAGATGGTTCAATGGATAGAGTGCTAGTATGGAGCTGGGAAGATCTGATTTCAAGTCCAGCCTTAGACATTTACTACCTATGTGACCCTAGGCAAATCACTAAACGGTTTGCTTTAGTTACCTCATCTATAAAATGAGCTGGAAAAGGAAATGCTAAACCACTGCAGTATCCTTGCCAAGAAAAATGCCATTATGAGGTCCTAAAGAGTCTGACAACTGAATAACAAAAACATTGTTCAACCAAACGCAAACTCCTTAAGACAAAGAAGTTTTTTTCCCCTCTTTGCATTTATATTCTTAGTGCTTAAAAGAATTCCTGGAATAGTGTTCTTAAATAAATTTTTGCTGATTCATTGATTTCATAGTAAATCTATTCTCCAACTTCTGAGTAATCTATCTTCTATTTTTTCCTCCCCAACATATGAGATTTTTCTACTTCTTTTCATTTTTTGCATTTCCTGTTCCAAAAATACAGACACATCTCACTTTTAGGTTTAAAAAGGAGAACATTCTGTGTCCTGCTCTTTCTTTTACTTCTACACACATAAAAAAGAGGTCCTCAGTGAATGTTGACATTTCATCACAAACAATTTGTATCTTCATAAAGAAAGAAATTGGAGAAGCAGAACCAAATCCTTTGTAGATTTGTTTCCATGAGGAATGAAAACCTTTAAAATTTGTTTGAATCGATTTCATTGCCATCATTGCACAGACTATGAAGTTGCATGAAAAGTACCATAATGTATTTAAACAATCATCTAGGAAGGTCATTTATCTCAATAAATTTTTAAAGATTTTCTCTGAACCATTTCTGAGTTATTTCACTCATTTCTATTGATAATGCACTAATATCTTTTAAATATTACTATTTTTCTGCAGAGGCAGCTAGGTGATATAGTGGATAGAGTAAGTCTTGGAATCAAGAAGACTTTGGAAGTTCAAATCCCAGTCTCAGATGCTTAATAGATATGTGACTGTAGGCAAGTCACTTAACCCTGTTTCAGATTTTTATCAGTAAAATGAGCTGGAGAAGGAAACAGCAAACCACTTCAGTATCTTTGCCAAGAAAATCCTAAATGGGGTCACAAACAGTCTGATGTGACAAAAATGACTTGAACAACAGTAAAAATTTTATTCTGTCTCTTGTGGTTCTATCATTCAATCAGAAGAGACTGCAAAGTTAAGTAGTATAGCAATGTGAATACAGTCCAGCATGATTTTTTTTATTTTCTTCCTGAGGTGTTTAATCACTCCAACAACACTTTTATCAGAAATTTTTATTTCTGAATAGTACTTAAAAAGGTTAAAATGCATCAATTAAATGAGAACCAAATGAGTCTCTTTGGTATAGATATCTACGTTAGAATACCATCAGTATTTTGAAATATGACTCTCATAACAACTATACTTCTCCTAGAGCATAAGTCAGACATAGACTTATTATGGACTCATTGTTTGAATGTCAGTTGTCTATCCATTTCACATGCAATAATATCATCAATCAACATTTCTCTACATTCTAACTATTGGGAGAGTGGGCCATACGCCAGAGCAAAAGGACTAAAAAAAAGGGTATGCTAGAGATTATGAGCCCATGTAGAAAGGAAGATTACCTTTGGTCATAATTAGCTGTGTCACTAAATGGACAAAAATCTACTAGAATTAATTTTACCCTAAGCAAAATCTCATCTCCTAGACTCAAGATAGTGTTGAAAAGTGACAGGGGAGCAGCTAGGTGGCACAGTAGATAGAGCACCAACCGTGGAGTCAGGAGTACCTGAGTTCAAATCCAACCTCAGACACTTAATAGTTACATAGCTGTGTGGCCTTGGGCAAGCCACTTAACCCCATTGTCTTGCAAAAAAACTAAAAGGACAGGGAAACTCTTGAACTCAACACTGGACACAGGACTTAGATTTCTGGAGCAATATGGAGCATATAGTCAGGAAAGGTGTGGAAAGTTTTAAGCTATAGAAACACTGTGTTGAACTCTTCTGACTCTGAAAAGGTGAGGGGCTGAGTTCAAATTTGCAATCTTCTATTTACTATTTGTGTAACCTTGGATAAGTTACCTAACATCTCTGCAAGTCAGTTCCTCATGTGCAAAATGCAAAATATGATACTAGATAGCTTGTAAGCTCTCTTTCAACTCTAAATTTGTGATCAACAGTTTATTATCCTATTTTTTAAGAATGTAACAAATCTGTATTATTAATTATCAAAGATTCTGAAGATTGATTGGAAAGGCTCAGAAAAAAAAGCTAAGGAATCTCCCCTTCTTCATCCTATCCTGACCACATTTTCAAATTCACCTTTGACCTGAATGTACTTTAACAAGCATAGAATTGGTAGATTCCATCTGTGTTCCAATAGCATATTCTATCTAATTCTATTTTGAAATATGGAAACATCAAATGTTTTTATTTTTGAATGAGTGGACAGATTGAAAGAACAAAAAAACAGGGAGAAAGGAAAACCTGGAAGCAACATATTTAATATCCTTTTTTTCCTTCTGATAAAACTTTAAACTAGAGCTTTCAGAAAATAAAAACAAAGATTAGAAGGGGTGGATTAAGGGAGGATATAAAAGGTTTTGCTTTGAACATGTTGAGTTGTAGATGTATTGATGACATACTATTTGAAATGTCAAATAGGTGACTATTGATGCATATAATTGCTAGTTAGAAAATGAGGTGCTCACCAAAGTTTGTGGATAGAAGGTGGTGCTTGAGTCACATCCTGAAAGAAGAGAGGGGTTCTCTGAGTTGAGGCAAGGAAGGAGTGCATTACAGAATGACTCTTACTAAAGCATAGATGTAGAGTATCCTATGTAAGGAATAGAAGGAAGGCCACCTTGGCTGGATATCAGAGTGTGGGAGAGATAGTAATATATAATTAGGCTAGAAATATAGGTTAGTATCAGATTGTAAAAGACTGAAAACTTAATATAAGAATTTCAATCTTGTTTATATTTAAGAGTGAAAAATTGAAGGTAACACCGATTTATAAACCTAGGAAACTAGGGGGAGTTGATGGTGCCTTTGACAACAATAGGAAATTTTGGAGAAATAATAAATTCTGTTCTGGACATGTTAAATTTGAGATGTTTCTAAGACATCCAATTTGAAATGCCCAATAAATGATTGCTAATATAAGAATAAAGTTCAGAGGAGAGATTAGAGCTGAATATTTAGATTATGGAATCATCTGCACAGAGATTATAATTAAAACCAAGACTTCAGTGCAAAGTTGGTCACAGAAGAGGAACATGAAAAAAATGTTTTGGAAAACATGAATTAGAAGTCAAATACAAGATTAGTTAAAAGCCTGTTGGCTACACAGAAGTCTCATACTTCTATAATAGAAATATCTAGTACATTTGATACTGGCTTAGACACAGCAAGGTAAAATAGGAAGAAAGTTGCCAATTGTTTTTGCTATTGTTTTCATGAAAGATTTCTAGTACCAAGTCTAAACCAGGGCAGTATGTTCCCTAGATGAAAACCTCCCGTTGTTCCTAATTGTTTAGATCACTATATGGGAATACATGGTCCCAGATTATTGAAGTATCTCCTTAATTATATTTCCAATCATTAAAATACTGTGGTCTGATTATCTGCACAGCCCCAAGAAAATGGATGAATCATGCCTAGTCCAAAGAGCTCATAGTGCTTGAGTGAATAAATGTTAGATAGATGCCACAGATAGATGGTGAACTTCATCTAGAATTAATCCAGAAAATATCAGGATGAATTGTCTGTAAGAAATTCCAGCGTTTTTAATGATCACAAATTTCTCCCTGGTAAAAATCTCTTACTTTAAAAAAAGCAATATTCCAGGGAGTCTAGGTGGCGCAATGAACAGAGCACTGGCCCTGGAGTCAGGAGTACCTGAGTTCAAATTTGGCCTCAGATACTTAATAATTACCTAGCTGTGTGGCCTTGGGCAAGCCACTTAACCCTATTTGCCTTGCAAAAAAAAAAAAGCAATATTTTCCTTCCTGATGCTTTATGACTGTGAGCTGTAGAATACTTATCTTAAAAGAATTAAAGTTGCTTCTTGTGCAAAGGAATGAGTATGCTGCAAGGCATGAAGAAATACACAAGAGAAATGTCGCAATCTCCATCAGAGATGTGTATGGACAGAAAAAGGGGGGTTGATCACATAGCTACAGTGAAAGATAACTAGTTGGTGGCCACCTATTCAATTGACATTGCCCAGCTCATCAGTGTGGGCAAAAGTCACCCAGGATGAGTTGACAGTTTACAACCTATACAACTGGAATGAACATTACCATCAAGATGACAGATCTGTCAAAATATCAATCAATCAATATTTATTATGTATAAATTATGTGCCAGACCTTGTACTAGGTGCTGAAATTCAAAAAGAAGCAAAAAGGACAAATCAGCCCTCAAACTGCTTACAATCTAATGAAGGAAACAACATGCAATAGAGCAACCTGTATACTGGATAAATAGGAAACAACTAACAGAGGTAAGGTACTAAGGAAGACTCCGTATAAAGGTGGGTTATAAAAAGGAACTTAAAGGAAGTCAAGTCAGTAGTCAGATTGGAGGAAGCAGCTACTGGAAGACAACCTGAGATAATGCCCTAAGCTGCAAGATACAGTAACTTGCAAATTGAACAGCCAGAAAGCCAGTGTCACTGTAGCAAAGTAATGTGAGGAAATTAAGTTGTAGCTACATAATTTTTCTTTCAAAGAACTGTCACTTTAGAAGTCCATTCTATACTCAGAATAATATGGCTTTTCATAAATTGAAAAAGCAAAGTACCAAAAGGTCAAAGGACTTGGCAGGAGTCAAATAATCATGCAACTTTCCAGAATCGCAGAGTTAGACTCAAACCACTAGACCATGTAATCTCTAAGAAGTACATTGAAGCAATAAAGAAAGCAAAGTTCTCTATCAATCTTGCTCTTCTCATACCCCAAATGTACCATTATACTTATTTAGAATTTGTCTGAAGACTCATATTAATGAATTCCTTCCTCATTCTTCTTCAACATAAATCAATAATATTCAGAAATAAGCAACCATAAAAACATTCTAACAACTGCCACTGCTGTCAAAAAGTGACTGCTGCATTAGTTAAAAGCTCTCAATACCTACAAGAGCCATAAATCCATAATGCCCTTTAAAAGCTTTTCTAAATTACAGACACCTGAGGGGGGAAATGAGCTCCTATTTCTTAATTTGTTTCTAACAGAAAAGCTATTTCCTACCACCAAAACACCTTAGGTCACAGTTTCTAGCAACAAAAGCACAGATTATTGTTTTTTTAATCTAAGTTGTTAAATATTTAAAATTTGAAACATTACCAAATATTGATTTTCAATAAAAAATTGAAACCCTTAATGATTTGATAACTTTTCTCCATCAATTAAACTGGACATTCAAAAACATGGCAACTTCTAGGCCAGGAATAAATATTTTAGTAGTAGAATTAAATTCATTTCATTAAATGATTAATCATAGTTTTGCTTGAAAGATTATAGGTTCTAAATAATGGGAATTTTCTATATAATATAATTTAAAAGATAGAAAATTCTCTCAGATTATCCTCCTTTCCAAGACTCATTAAGAAGTCATATTCTGCTATGGACCAAAGTCTAAACCTCAGTTTCCTAATCTATAAAATGGGATGGTTGGACTAAATTATCTCAATGGGTCATTTCTAGCTCTAACTCCTAGGACCTTAGGTTCTTATAAATAGTCAGGAATAATCCCTTTATTGAAAAACTTTTCATCCTGTCTCCCTAAGCTAAAAAGTTATCACTGTATCAAAAATGTCTATGTCATGAAAGGTCCTGGAATGGGAGAAGGAAAGTATGAGAACAACTGGGATTCAAGTATTAATTTTAATTTAATTTAATTTTAATTCAAGTATTAACTCAAGTATTAATTTTAATTTTTAATGGGAATTGGAGAAAATTGAAGCTTGAGATTGAAGAATTTTAGATAATTTGCAAGAAGTTTGTTTTATTATGTTTTGTTTTAGTAATGGAGTTTGTGGTATTATTGTGGTATTAAAAAGCAAGCAGTTGTAGAGATTGCAAATTGAAGTCTTTGGCCAAATCCAACCCACTACCTGTTTTTTGAAAAACCCATGAGCTTAGAATAATGTGGTTTTTTACATTTATAAATTGTAATGTGATATTACCTGACCCCTGAACTATAATAGTAATAATAATAACAAACATTTATATAGTACTTTATGATTTGAAAAATATCTTGCATAGGCCTTCATTTGATGTTTCTGACATTCCCATGAAATAGGTTGTCGTTATCATTTTACAAAGGAGGAAACTGAGTTTGAGAATGGTTATGAGATTTTTCCCAGTGTCACTCAGTTAATAAAGTCAAATGTTGGCTAAGTTCTAAGAAGAGCTCATAAGAAAATGGTCAAAAGAGGAATTATAAGAAGAAGACAAATGGTAGGCCTGAAATCAGATTAAATGTCTGCACCTGCTGGTAAAATCTGACTCATGAGAGAACTTCTTCAACATTGTTGAGAGGGCTAATTAAGAATACTTCAGAAAGTTTCCCAGACATTTCCTGGGATAAACCACTAAGAGCTGACCTGAGCTCAGCCTTTTCTTAAGAGAAAGGTTTAGTAAATATGGTAATCCCAGTAGTTTCAGGTGACTCAACATAACACCTTAACTGAAGCAAAAGTTGGAAAGAGCTATAACCTAGAAATGCAAGTCTGGCCAAGAGAAGTATGATTATATCGGTAGAAGACATTGACAGTTTTGCAACATCAGAGTCATCCACATGTCCTAATCAAACATGTTCTCTTCTCATAATGTCTTTCTCACAAGAGATATACTTTACTTACATTGCCGTTTAATTAAAATATCTTTGATTGTGTCCTCTGTTTGACTAGTAAAAGTAAAATATGTTAATGGAAGCTCTGGACCTGAAAAACCTGAGTTCAAATGCCACCTCAGACTCTTCCTAAATTGCGAGACCCTGGGCAAGTTGCTTGATCTTTGTCTGCTTTAGTTTTTTTCATCTTCAAAATAGGGATAAAAATAAAATCTTCCTCCAAAGTTGCTGTGAACATAAACAGATAAAATTTTAAAGCATTTTCCAACATTAAAGTATTATGTAATATTTGCCCTTCAATTTTGAAGAAGTTCTCTACATCAGGGAAGTGATACCATAAGAAGTATGTGAACTGAATTTGTGTGGGCGCTGTGGGTTGCTGTTGATGTTGTTGATTTTGTTGCTGATGATATAGTTGATGATGTTGTTCTTGATCACGCTGTTGTTGATATAGTTGTTGATTTTGTAGCTGATGATGTAATTGTTTGGTGTTGACAATATTGTTGTTGTTGATGATGATAATGTGGGCTAAGAGAAGTATGATTATATTTGTAGAAAACATTGACAGTTTTGCAACATCAGAGTCACGCACATATCCTGATCAAACATGTTCCCTTCTTGTATTGTCTTATACACACAGACTCCCACAAATTCCTCACGTATGACTGTTTCATGCATAATTTCTGCAAAGGTCCATTCTTCCAACTGAGCATTTATGTATGTATTTGTGGGTCAGAAAGTTTGAAGAGGGAGGATAAGCAATGGATAATTTACTTACATTGCCATTTACTTAAAATATCTTTGATTGACTGTGTCCTCTGTTTGAATGGTAAAAGTACAATATGTTGCTGGAAACTCTGGACCTGAAATCAGAAAAACCTGACTGCAAATGTCACCTCAGGCTCTTACTACATTGTGAGACCCTGGGCAAGTTATTTGATGTTAGTGTGTTGTAGATGCTGCTGCTGATATTGTTGTTCTTGATGCTCATATTGTTGTTGAGGATGATTTTGTTTATGTTATTGTTAATTATGGTGGTGGTGATGTGATATTGATGTTGTCACTATTGAGGGTGTTGATATTGATGTTGGTGATATTTCCGTTGTCATTGATGTCGAGGTTGGTATTGATGTTGTTGGTATTATCATCAAGGTTGTTTCTGGTGTTGTTGATGTTGGTGATGTTATTGGGGTTGATGCTGTTGTCATTAATATTGATATCGGTGTTTTGGTTGATATTGACATTGTTGTTGATAGTGATATCATCTTTGTTGGTGTTGATATCTTTGTTGATATTGATGTTGTTTAGACGTTGATGTTCTTGTTGTTGATATTGTTGATGTTGGTGTTGACGATAATGTTGTTAATTATGTTGCTATTGTTGTTTTTGTTGCTGTTGTTCCCAAAATACCTAGAATATGTGGTAGCTAACTGAGAAAGAGGGAAAGTGGAAGTCTCCATACTACATAGAGTTTAGGAGACTGAGATTCAATCCCTGAGGTTCAATAATGATTATTTTTGGTAAAATTTTATCATGTGTTTTGAAAACACTAACCTATTGTCAATAAAATCAGTATGAAGTCTGACCTGGCTGATGTTTTCTGAGTGGGGGAAAATTACAATAAAAATTGTTTATTCCTTAGAAAGACTATTGAAGGGGTGACTAGATGGTACAGCTGATAGAGCGCTGGCCCTGGAGTCAGGAATACCTGAGTTCAAATCTGACTTTAGACACTTAATAATTACCTAGTTGTGGGGCCTTGGACAAGCTGCTTAACCCCATTTGCCTTACAAAAAAAAACCTAAAAAAAAAAAAAAAGAAAAAGAAAAACTATTTAAGAGGAACTCAAATAGGAAATGGTTTATTCCTTAGAAAATTAAAAGGAACTCAAACAGGAAATATTTCCCTATTTTTTAAATTTTATTTATTTAAGGCAATGGTGATTGTCCAAGGTCACACAGGCAATTATTAAATGTCTAAGTCCAGATGGTGCTTTATCCACTACACCACTTATTTTTTTAAAGAACTTCTTCCTAGGAGGTCTCTCGTGTTTTCTATTTTATTGACATAAATAAATAGGAATAAAAGCAAAATTATTCCCAATTGTCTTGCTGGCTTGAGCTGATCTTAGGGAAGGAATATCCAAATGTTATGGCTGTTGTGTTTATGCTGTAGGCTCTGAAGAGGGCCATTAAATATCTTCAAAAATATTTACAATGAAAAAACATAGCAGCCTCAAAATGTAAAAATCATTCTAGTAAACAACGTATGTCACATGCATTTGTTCAAACCATCTGGAGCCAGCTTGCTGGTAATTTTGACAATCATAAAGAAAAGAGAAAGTTGCTTTTTGGGGTGTTATTTTTGTCCACTGCCTGTTGTGATGATCACACCAAACACTGACAATATTCTAACATAACAACAATGAGAATCATCAAGGATTGAATTTTCCCTGCATGTGTTTCCCTTTCCCAGGGTGGAACTCTTGTTGATTTCAAAGGAAGCTTTGCATGTAAAAAAGAAGAATTGGCCCATCAGGAGAAAAGAGCTTGACCATGGAAAACAAATTAACACAGCAAAACAGCTCTTCTATTTAGATAAATGTAGGTTTTCTTTTGAAGAGTCCACAATGTACTAGTTCATCTGGTCTTTTTAATCCATACAACATGACTGAAAATGGAGTATAGTCAGTGATGCTCATTACCCTCTAGAACAGAGGTTCTTAATCTTTTTTTGTGTTCTGTACCCCTTTGACAGTATTGTAAAGTCTACAAATGTTTTATGCATTTTAAAATGCATAAAATAAAATTCATATTATTTACAAAGGAAACCACTTACTGAACCACTGAAAATTAGTTATCAAAATATTTTTTAAGTTCATGGATCCTTTGGGGGTTCACGTACCCAAGATTGAGAACCATACATGCTCATCAGAAGTCAGCTTCCCAGTACGTGTTCTCTCCTGTTTTCCATTTTAACTTTGAAAAGGGGAAAAGATGTAGTTGACTGAGGGGGAGCATTTCTCTTACCCTCTCTCATCAGCTGTAAGCTGCTGCATAAGCTTCTGTCAATAAAAGTGCCTGCTAGATAAATGCCATCTGAAGCAAAGAATTTTACATTACAGGAGGCACATTCCAACTTTCTGCTGTCCTGAGGAGACTATGCACCTGGTGCTATCCTTTGCACAAAAAGGGCAGAGTTAGGTTCTGCTGATGTTTACTGGGTCCTCTGGAAACAATTCCTTTAGAATAGAACTGTCTTCATCATTTATCAAATTCAATACTATTTACTCTGATGTGATGGCACCAGTTATTTGAGAGAGGATACTATAAGAAACAAGAAACCAGATCTCTTCTCAAAATAGTCAGAGATTTTCTGAAACAGCATGAAGCTTATTATCAAATGAGATATTTCTGAAGCATTTAGTACAGTGTCTGACACATAGGAGACACTCTATAAACCTTTATCTCTTTCTCTTTTCCTTTCCCTTCCCTTTTCACACTCCCCCCCCCCCCAAGTTATATCCATATAGTCCCAAGCTTGGTCTTAAGAAAGAAGCATCATCTGCAGAGTAATGAACTGAATTAATGATTAAGTTAACATAATATCATGTAATTTGCTCTAATAATTTTAGCTTTAAATTGATACACTTAAATCTATTTAAAATCTATGGTGTGAAGAAAATTTAATTATATCTGTCTTGAAAGTGAAATATCCAAGTCTTCAACTGGTAGTCCTTGATGCAAGTAAGTTATTGTTTGTTGTTATGAATGTTATTTTAACTCAAATGTCTCATGCTAAAGAAATATTTTAAAGACATCCTCTGCTCTTATATATTCAAATTTGATATTTCTAAATCCCATTTTAACTATAAGGCTAAAGGCTATATAGGAGCAGAGAATTGCAGAATTAGAACTAGAAGACTGCTGAAAGAGGTCATTCAAGCTAACCTCTTTAATTTGCAAATGAATGTAAGGCCCAGAGGAGGCCAACTTCTTTGAATTTGCTACATCAGATTCTTATTTTGGTTTAGAAAAAAATCCTTCCCTATATGTATAACAAGATCAAAGAATGAATAGCATTCTGCTCTATTTAAGAAATGCCTTCCTTGAAAGGCAGATTTAGAGTCTACCTTGCAGTAATTGAAATTGGGCTGCTGGTTTTTGATCACCTAGCATATTGCGGAAAATAGTACACATTGATAAAGATTAATTGTTGAAAGGTCTTCAGGAACCTAGGCAAGATTTAGATCGAAGGAGTCAATTGTCCAATGTTATCAAGATAGAAAACTACAGCTAAGGAAATGGGGACAGAATTCCATTTGAAATACAAAGTAACATTAAAAGAATCAAATGGAGAATCCTAAATTCAAAAAAATAGAAATTGGCATTGTTGAATAGTCAGCATTTGAGAAACAGCTTTAAAAGAGGAGGCAATTTTGGTTCTGAGCTTACTAGATAGGCTGCTTTCCAAGCCAAGATGAAGAGGAGAAACAAAGTAAACTGGAACATTTACCTTCCAAGGTGCTTTTCAGAATCTACCCAAACATTATGCTCATCCCAAACTGGCATCCATTACTTGAGGGTTAATAAAGACAACTAAAATTTTCTCAACTTGAATTTCACCCTATTGGTTCAACATGAGTAGGTGAAGTTTTAGAGACAAAATTCTTCAGAGATTGGAGAATTATTCATACCAAATTTGTGGTATCACCTGGATTGTTTATAACCATGTGTCTTTTGGTGGACTATGTCCCTGAGGTAGCACCTAGAGTGAAATAGCTGCTTATACATGTCTACATTTTACCTTCAATAATTAGGGCTCCCTGGGTACCACAACTCCTACTAATCTTAACCATTATCATTTAAAATTTTAAAGATATATGTTAGATATAGAAATTGCTATAGCTATAGATTGAATAGCAATATAGAAATTGATATAAATATAGATTATGCAGATTCAAATAGATATATGAGAGAGAGAGAATTAGGTGGATAGGCAGATGGGTAAATAGAGTATTTGATCTCAGAGGTAAGCTTGGAGAAGAATCTATGAAGTATGTATGGAACTTAACTGAGGGACTGAAGGAAATATGATTCAAGATTAAAGGATCTGTGCTTTGAGATGATAAATCAAAAACCATTTTTGGTCCATTGAACCTTTTGACAGTGACAGAGGGTGCCTGAGTCAGAGGGTTGGCTATTGAGTCAGGAAGAAAATCATTTTAAATGCAATGACTCCATGTTTTGATCTCTCTTCTCCTAGTGCCAATTAGAAAGGGACGTTTTGATGTGAGAAGTGAAGGAAGATATCCTCAGTTTCCATCCTCGACCCCACCCACCCCGAGTGCCAATACCAGTACCTATTGTGAATACTTGTATATGCAGCTACTGTATATGTAACCTAAGTGAGCTAGAGCTGAGGCTCAGGGCTTTGTAGCCCCAGCAACCTCTTCTGCTTTGTATTTCTTTCTCTGAGCAAGAAAAATCATGACATCACGGGAGGTGATGGCATGACAATTCACTTGCATGAATTGAATTTGAGTGAGGAGATACTATGCTAAGTTACTAACCTCACTTTCTCATCCTGAGCTACCTGAGTCCATGACCAAATATCAATCAGGATGCCTGGAGATGGCCCTAAATGCAAGGCAATCAAGGTTAAGTGCCTTGTCCAAGGTCATACAGTTAGTAAGTATCAAGTGTCTGAGGTCGGATTTGAACTGAAGTCCTGACTCCAGAGCTGGTTCTCTATCCACTGCAGTACCTGGTGACCCTATGAGATCTATGATAAAATCATAGATTCGTTTTGCAGCTGAGGAAACAAACCCAGAAAAGCAGTGAGGTAGTAAGTGCCAAAAGAGATATTTAAATGCAACTCAGTGGTGGGAGTCAAATAAATTAACAACCACTTCTCTTTCCTAATGACCATTTTAAGTTACAATAAGATTTTCTGAAAGGTATATTTCGTGCCTTTAATATTCGAATATGAACAATAAAAGAGGGACACAACACTATATTGTTATGCTAACTATTATGTTATATTACTCACAGTAAGCAAACTGTATCCTTATGGAACAAAAGCAGCCATGTGACCCCAGCAATGTTGGAACTTATGCAGAATTGAAACTCATTCTACTTATTCTCTTTTTTCTTCTGCTTCCATGGCTTCCAAAAATAAGCAATAAGATAATCTTTGAAATCTTTATTTCTATTGGTTCCTTGTGCTCCAGTTTCCTATTGGCTTCACCATTCAGTGACCACCATTCATTCATAATATCTCAGGGGAATTTGGGGCATTACACAAAATGGAAACAAATGACAGCTTGTCACCTCCCTGTTGCTTGGCACTTTTTTCTCTCTATGGTATATATTCGTTTACTGAAAGAATAAAATTGAGGGAATTAAATTGTAGTATTTCATCAAATATATAATGAGTTTTAAGAAATGAATGAATAAATATTACAAGTATAGTTCCATCAGTTTTTATTTTTTACTTATGGACAGAATGACCATTACTAGTAGCTCTTAAAAAATGTTGTTGTACAGAGGGACATTAAAAAAGAGTAAGGAATATAAATTTGTAATTTCCATACTGGGCAGCTTCCCAGCTGCCCACCTTAGAGAGAACCCTGATTACAAATGCCACTTCTCTTTCACCTTAGAGAGAACCCTGATTACAAATGCCACTTCTTTTTTACCTTAGAGAGAACCCTGATTACAAATGTCCACTTCACTTTCCTTTCTAATTGCTAAAATTTTAGTTTTAATTTTAGTTCACCACCTCAACATAAAATTAAGTATCAGTTCTTCCAAACAGGTGTGAACCGGCTGAATCCCACCAATGATGCAACTGCTCAAATAGCAGAAACATTACTATTTCTACTATATCTTGTTTACTTAACAGAAATAAAAACACAAGAGAATTTCTCCCAAGGCCAAGAAAATGGCAAGATAGTACAAATGTATAGATTCTTACTTCTCCATATGCTCTATTACCTAAGAGTATGTGGTCTCTATTTGCCTTACTCAAAAAGGGCAAAGGAGAATATCTTTACGTCTATTTTTTTTTCTGTAAAAATATATTTTGTCATCAAATATAATATGTACATATAGACATCAATTACATCAGAATAATGAATCTCAGCTTTTCTATGTGGAAGTTGTTTTTTCTCCTTTCCCCTAAATGGTTATCTTATATGGGAAAAGGGAAAGACAGTCAATTTATAAAGTAAAAGGAAAGAGAACTGAATATACCTGATACTTCCAAACACTCATTCAGCTACTATCCTTGATATTTTTAAGGTCCCATTTAATATTCTGGTTCCCTCCAAAATCTAAATCCAAGATGTGAGGTTAAGACAGAGTGAATCTGAAATGAAAAAATAAGAATTTATTTTGGAAAGAGGTTAAACATTCAGCCTATAACTAAAAGAATATGGGAAAAGGAGCAAATTCAAAGGGTGAGTTTCTTTACATTTACTACTCCAAAGCATATCTAAATATCATAGCTGCATCCCTGGATATATATGTATATATATATATATATAAATTCCCACTTTAAGCAGTATAAGATAATGAAATTTACAAAGGTCATGTTCAAAACCACAATGAAGGTTTCCAGTTTGGGGGATATTAAGTTAAACAACTAGAAATTTTGTTGGACAAAATTATCTTTATGATGACAGTTATCTCTGTTTTAAGATTACATATATTTTAAAAATATTTCTGGGAAAAACTTTTTGTATGGTTCAACCTCATATCTGGCACATATGCCAGTAGGAGTTTAGTAAATATTTATTGATTTCTTAATTGATCATGCATTCATATTATTCCTTCAACCAACATGGTCTTTAGAAAGGTAGGTGTATTCATACTTTTACATATACTAACTGACTGAAGTCTTTCCAACTATTTCAAAAGAACGATTAACAACCTATGGGATCTGAGATCAATGTAATGAATAGCTTTTTGGTCAATAAAATAAAATCAATACATTTTGTATAACTTGGCAAAAATATTCTTGTTCCTTCAAATTTCCATCAAATTTTAGTGGCAAATTAATGACTTCTTGGCCAGTGTCCATTTCACTTTCCTTTCTAGTTGCTAAAAAACCTTCAGTATCATTAACAATAATAATCACTGCTACTGTGCCCACACTCTCCAAGACCATCATCTCCAAGTCTCCAAACAATTTATATATGAAATCTCACAAAATTTCAAGAATCTGTGATTTCTTTTCAGTTTGTGTAGTACCATAATTAATGCACATTGCAAGTCCTCTATAAACCAGAAGGTGATATTATAGAATCCTTGTGACTGAAAGATTCATTAGCCTGTGATTAATCTGGTTGTAAGCCACTCCAGATTTAATTAGGATGTTCTGAATAAAGACAAACACTTCATTCTATGTCCCTTATCTGAAGGTTTACACAGACCTTGGGCTCTGCAGGCATGACTTCCAAGAATATGAGGCATCAGAGTGGTGCATTAAACTTATTTAGCACCTTTCAGCAAAGAAGTGAGCCATATCTGACTGACTGAACAGATCTTGGCTTGATAGCAAAGAAAGGAAACTTGGGTACCAGAAGAAAAGAGAGCTAATCAGCATAAGAATATAATATGAACAAAATCAAATAAGGATTTGTCAGGGCCTAAAGAAGATCTGAAGTCATTTAGTTATCATTATGGTTCTGGATAAGTATGTGTTCTTTAAAAAAATCATAAATGTAACTACCATAACTCATATGCTTGTTGAATTATGTTCTTTAAAATTGAGTTTCATTATTCATCTTCTTAAGGACGCTCTAGGGCTTTCATCATTTCATTTTTTTACTTTTTTGTTTCATATGACTATATACTCTTAAAATTAATATTACCCCATAGCATAAAAAGTTCAATATGATATTTACAAATCTCATCCTGAATCAAATTTTTCAAAATGTTGATGGCCAAAAAGCATATTCAGTTAACTTACATGGTTTTAAACATAATTTTCAAGATTATTATGAAATCTATTAAGCAATACTTTGTGTTTTTATTCCTTGGACTATTAGGTCTGATGCTTTGATTGAGTTGCAACACTACAGTAACAAGAATTGAATTGATTTATATTATGATTTTAGACAGAGTTCTTTAGAACATGATCTCTGGAGACAATAACAAGTTAATCAAAAAATAAAATGTGTTGGCCGTCAATGCTTTTGACATTGAAAAGGTAGAATAACTGCTGAGTAATTAAGAATATTCAAACTCCTTGAACAGAAAACAGTCTAAAATGCCCTATGACCCATAAATACCACCTATAGGTCTAAATCCCAAGGAGATTTTAAAAATGGGGAATGGCTAAGCCAGCTGTGGAATATGATTGTGATGGAATACTATTGTGCTGTAAGAAATGATGAGCAGAGTGCTTTCAGAAAAATTTTGGAAGATTACATGAACTAATATACAGTGAAATGAATATGATCAGAAGAACATTATACATTGTAACATTAATATTATACAATAGTCAACTGTGAATAAGTTAGCTATTCTTAGCAATATAATGATCCTATATTATTCTGAAGGATTTATATTGAAAAATTTTATCTAGTTCCAGAGAAGGAATTGGTAGAATCTAAATGGAAATTGAAGCATACTTTTTTCCTTTATTGTTATTGGTTTTTAGGTCTGTGTTTTCTTTTTGGTCTGAATAATATGGAAATGTTTGACATGAAGGTACATGAATAATCTATATCAAATTGCTTAACTTCTCATGGGGGGAAGAGAGCAGGGAGAAAGAGAGCAGTATTTAAAACACAATTTTTTAATGTATGTTAAAAAAATTTGTTTGCACATAGTTGAGAAAATAAAGTAAAAAAAACAATAAAAATAGTTTAAAATAATAAGATCCATTCTTTATTAAAGAAAATTCAGGCTGATTATATAAAAAGACAATGAAATATCTGTAAAACAAATCATAAAGATATATCCTTAAGCTAAATGGAATTTTCTAAGTAAGAAAGGTCTTAGACTGTTGGAGTCCAGGAAAATAAATTGTGATTTCACTCAATCTTGTCTAATGGATTATTGTAAGTCTACATTTTGATTTTTTTGTAGGGTACAACTCTGATTTCCCATTGCCTCAAACCTTATTTTGATCTATTTCATTTTCATGGAATATAAAAATCAGAGAATACAGGTTAAAATTAATTTAGTTTGTACCTGAAACATGTTTAAGCTGGGAAATGAATAAAAGAATAGCTATCAATTCAGATGATTACCTAAGGAGGTTTAACTGATAGAAAACAATTGTCACATAATAAAACTAGAGATTACACAAACAAGTCAGAGGATATTTGATCTCCTTAAAATCATAGATCCAAATATTTGAGAGAGATATTAAAGAATACTAAGTTCAGAATAATGAGTAATGAGTTCCAGTCATAATGAAGTTCAAATTCTAGCACAGATTGTAAATCTCAAGAATATCATTGAATATCATCTCACATCAATGAGATTTTAACATCTTTGAGTTTGTAAAGGATAGCAAGCCTCTAGTGTATAATTAAAGATGCTGATTGAGTCTTTCTAGATATCCAATATATGCTTACACTGCTTATATTGTAACTCATAGTGATATGTTACATAGTTACCATCATTTCATGGCATAATCTGCATTGGTCAATTAGTCCAAGCTCTTTAAGGCTAACCTTTCCATAATTATTACTGGCAATGATGAGATTATGAATCACTAAATTAAATTCTTCCATCTCTATAAACAAATCCTCATAAACTGTACCCTTGTCCAATATTTCTTTGTTAATATATTATTGCTTGAAATTCTTTTGAAATAGTTTATATCAATCAGTCGACCATTAGCAAGCATTTTTAAGTACCTGCTATATGCAAAACACTGTGCTAGATACTTGAGGTAGAAGAATAAATCAAAAGGTACTTTATTGGTGACATTATAATAAACAAAGCTACTTAAATCTCTGTCCATGAAATATACAATTTACCAAAACATTTTATTACAAGATTTCCATAAAACAAAAAAAGAGGAACATCCTGAAGTGTTTTGATAAGAGAGGTGACAGAAGACCAGTGAATGCTCTGCAGATACTGGAAGTTACTTGTTCCCTCATTAATTGAGACCCAGTGATAAACTGAGTTTATTGTGAACAAAGTTATTTTTTCTCTATTTCAGTCATATATTTAAAATCCAATCTTTCCAATACTTTGTAAGGATACTTCTTAAGCAATTTAAGAACCTGAAGTAATAATTTTAAAATGTTTCACAAGTGCTATATAAAGCAAATGAATGATCCTTGTGATTTCCAGCTTAATAATCTATAGACATTTACATTAATATTCTGACTACTAAATAATTAGATGCAGCAGAGAACAGTTTTTCAAGTTCCATTTAATTTTATAAAAGCTGTCATCATTATCTAACCTATAAAAATGGCTTCAACAAATTCAGAAGATTCCTTAATAAAATACTAGATTTCTTTAGTAACGAAATTAATTACATAGTGATAACACAGTCAATTACCAAGGAATTTCACATATATGGCCTGAAATTCAATGAGGTTAGAAATATATTTTTGTAAAGAATATCTAGAAGTCAAGAAAAATTTGAAAGCAAAATAAACTCTGAAAATTATCCTGTAGTCATTTTTCAAACACCTATATCTTATTATTCACTGCTGTTTGGGAGGAGAGAAAGGAGAGGCAACATTTTTGGTTTAAAAAAGTTTTTTTAAAGGTTTCACCTATTTACCCCATACAATATTAGACTTTTTACAGTAAAGCTTTAGTCTTCTTACTTTGATCAAGTAACTTCTATAATTTGAGATTGAATCTAAGTATTTTTCATGGTACTGTATTTGGAGAGCTTAGATATGGCTACAAATTGTAGGGGAGAATGTGGAAGCAATCATGTATTACTGACTTAGTTATAAACATAAGACCAGAACTTCTTTTTGGAAAAGAGATACGTGGTTCCAGAAATTCTTAAGGAGAGATATATGGAGAGAGAGAGAGAATTTAGAAGCTGCAGACACATTAGGGAAATGGGCTCCTAAACATTTCTAGCTTGCCTTCCCAGAGATCAGAGGGGTAACTTCTCTCTGGACGAGACTAGACCTTCTCTGTCTTTTAGCTAAGTTTGAGTTAAGGTCTTATCTCATTTCCTATATAGATTTAAATAGCTCTTTAATATTTTCTGGAATATGAGTATTTTCTGGAATATGCTGATATGATTTCTCCAATTTCTATTTACTATTTGCTTAGATAGAGATATTTACTTGTGAACTTTTGTATGATGAGTGTTTGGTAAGAGTCAAAATGATATACATAAGTTTAGGGCTTTCCTTACCCTTAAGAATGCTGAGTGAGATGAGCAGAACCAGAAGAACAGCAGCATGGGAACAATGATCAACCCTAATGGACTTCCTCATACCAACAGGGCAACAATCAGGCACAATTTTGGTGTATCTGTGACAGAATGCCATCTGTAACCTGAGAAAGAATTGTGGAGTCTGAAAAAAGACCAAGGACTATTACCTTTAATTTTTAAAAAAATGTTGTCTTATTATGTAATATTTCTATATCTCCTACTATATGTTTCTTCCTTAAGAATATGATCTCTCACATAAGGTTCAACTTAGATCAATGCATACTATGGGAATGATGTAAAGACTAGCAAACTGACTCTTGTGGGGGGTGCGGGGAGAGAAGTGAGTTTGGGGAAAAAATAGTAAAACTCAAAATAAAATAAATAAATAAAAAATAATAATGAGGAAAAAATAAAATAAGTCAAAATTAAAAATAAAAATAATGATCATTGATATCGCTTTTCTCCTATTCTAGATCAATATGGAAGGAGGGAGTGAGAATATAGCAGAAAGATATAAATCTAGCCTGATAGCCCTATTAGAAATAGGAAAGGATCAGATAAATACCAAGACTCATATCTTTTGCTCTTCTCAAGGCAAACATCCCAGACTTTCCAGGGTAATGGCTATCTAAATTCCCAAGATAATTATCCACAGTTATGAGTTGTGTGTTTATATAATTAGACAATCCAAGTTTACATGTTGAGTCTTATGTGGGCAAATATATCTTCTACTTCCAAGATCCAGATAATATAAATTAAAGGCCAAGACCTACAATGCCTAAGTAATCAATAGTCTAGGGTGAGCCCTTTTTATAATATTTCTTATATTAGAAATTGTAGAGAATATCCTGTATTTCAACAAAGGGGTCAGGACTGGACCTATGATCTCATTGGTGAAGAGAGAAGATACTCCATCTATCAATGTAAGTCAGCAACTTCTCTTCAACTGACAGTCTTATAATGAGCTATGCCACAATTCTTCTTATCATTATAGCTCAGGAATTTTTTTGCAAGGCAATGAGTCTAAGTGACTTATCCAGGGTCACTTGGTACTTATTAAGTGCCTGACTGTTCCTTTACATTTTCTGAAGCCACACTGGCTCTCAGGAAGGTAACCAACTTCCAGGTGAAGGATCAGCCTATTACGAAGTTCTCTGGCTAGAATCTTACCAGCAATGACTAAAAGAGAAATACTCAAAGGACAATTCCCTTTACCTTTATAAAGGATAGAGGAACAGTTGAGAAAGTGTTTGCTGCCCAATAACTCCAGGAAAAATGCCAGGAACAGAACAGAGAACTATATACAACATTTGTATATATGACCAAGGCCTTTGACTCCATCAGTCTCAAGGGTTTATGGAAAATTATGTCAAAATTTGGTTGCCCAGAGAAGTTTATCAATATAATATGTCAATTTCATGATGGTGTGCATGTTCAGGTTCTGGATAGTGGATGATGTTCTCAAGATTTCCCAGTCACCAGTCGAGTAAGACAAGGATGTGTCCTCGCTCCCAAACGTTTTGGCATGATGTTTTCAACCATGTTATCAACTGCCTTCAATGAGAATTAACATGGCCTCAAGGTCAGCTACTGCACTGATGGTAAATTCTTTAACTTGAAAAGGCTACAAGCCAAGACCAAAGTGGAGGGAGTGCTGGTGCTTGAGTTTCTCTTTCCAGATGATTGAACTCTCAATGCAGCCTCTGAAACTGAGATGCAACAAAGTATGGATCAATTCTCTGCTGCTTGTGCTAATTTTGGTCTAACAATTAACACCAAGAAAACGCAGGCTCTCCATCAGCCAGCACCACACCATCCATATGTGGAACCGTCAATTATAGCAAATGGAGAAGTTTGGGACAAGTTCCCTTACCTTAGCAGTGTTCTTTCCAAGGAGGTACACAGTGACAATGAGGTTGACACTCACATTGCCAGAGCTAGCTCAGTATTTGGGAGGCTCTGAAAGAAAGTATAGGAGAGAAGAGGTATTAGACTGATGACCAGACTGGGATCTACAGAGCCATTGTGCTGACCTCATTGCTGTATGCCTGTGAAACCTAGACAGTCTATCAGGGCCATGTCATGAAACTGTATTGCTTCCATTTAAATGGTCCTAGGAAGATTCTGAAAATCACCTAGCAGGAGAAAATACCAGATACTGAGGTCTTTTCTCAAGCTAAACTATCTAGCATTCCAACATTAATATAGAAAATGCAACTACAATAGGCTGGACACGCCGATAGAAGGCCAGATATATGCTTGCCCCCCCAAAAAAAACTATTTTATGAAGAACTCACACAGGGGAAGTGCTCTCATGGGGGTCAGAAGAAGCAATAATGAGAAACTTTGAAGGTCTTATTGAAGAACTTTAGAATTGATTGTACAGCATGGGAGACATTGGCATAGGACCACCCTGCTTGGCATGCATCAGTGAGGGTGTGCTCTATGAGAAAGGCAGAATTGAAGAAGCTCAAAGGAAACATGACATCCATAAGTTGAGTACCTACCCCAGATGTTCACATGGACTATTTGTGCCCACCCTATGATAGAACATTCCAAGCTCATATTGGTATGATCAGTCACAGTAGTATACCCTGTAATTTGTCTCAAACATAGTAATGTCATTTTGGTCTTCTTTGATCACAAAAGATCATTAAGTTTCTGAGACTGGATTTGAACTCAGGTCCTCCTGACTCTAGGGTCAGTGCTCTAACCATTGCACCACCTAACTGCTCCAGGGTAAAGTATAGAGTGTGTTGAAGGAAGATTAGGACCTTGGTTTGCAGACTGTCAAACCCTCTTCAGGGCTGCTTTCCTCCTTTGATGTCCACCTGAGCCATCTAATTCTCACCTGTAGCTTCAAGAAGCTGTAGCATGCACAGCAGTCACACCCAGTAGACGAGTTTGGCAGATGGGCTAAACCAAGCTAAGGGTAACCAAGAGAGTCTCAAGCTCATCGGTGAGAAGTAAGGGGTAGCTACCCCTAGCTTATGGAATGAGTGGAAGAGAGCAATTCATTCCAGTGAACAGGAAGCCAGCTGAAGCAGGTGCTGTGGAGAGCTTAGAGCTTGAGCTTAGTTAGACAACTCAGATGCCAAGGTCATCCACTGCATCTAGAGCCATCACCAGTTGTCTTGATTCTATCTTGCTACATTGGATCATGAGGATTTTGGAAGAGAGTGAGGCAGATGATTTCATGCAAGTCTACCTCACTTAAATCCAGTTTATCCATGCAATAAAAGACATCACTCATAAGCATTCCTCAAAGTCTTTGTGACTGGCAAGTGAAGACACAGCAGGTACAGATAAACTGGGAGCTGTAGTCAGAATCCTGCACACAGGCAACCCAGGCCATAGAGTTATTTCCCCACTGAAGCAGTAGTGAGCTTCAGAAACCCCTTGGGTGATTGTGCAGCCTTTTTAAGCATCCCACAGTTCACCTCCTGATGTAAGGAAGGAACTAGAAAAGGAGCCCTAAAAATTGCTTGCTTACCCAACCCTGACCTGATCCATGGCAGTTGAGGATCCCACAGTGTGGTAGACACACACACACACACACACACACACACACACACACACAACACACACACACACACACACACACACACACACATACACACACAATCTATAAAAGCTTCTTCAAAGAAGATTCCATCAAATCCAGCCTCAAACATTTAATAATTACCTAGCTGTGTGGCCTTGGGCAAGCCACTTAACCCCATTTGCCTTGCAAAAAAAAAAAAAGAAGATTCCACTCACCATCAGTGCATGGAATATGTACACACTCATAGACAACACAAGACCCAAGACCTGAAAGAAGAACAGTTCTTGTTGCAAGAGACCTCAGCAGGCAACATATCCAAATAGCAGCCCTGAGTGAAACAAGGCAAGAAAATGAAAGTCAGCTTACTGAAGTTGGAGCTGGATATGCATTTTTCTGGAGTGGCCACAGTGAAGGAGAATGCCATGAAGCTGGGGTAGGTTTTGTAATTAAAACTAATCTAAACAGCATTCTTGAATGCCTGCCAAAAGGAGTGAACAACAGGCTTGTGAAAATGAGATTGACACTACCAGGAAAACACCTATGCTGCTACCATGACGATCACTGATGAAGTTAAAGAGATATTTTATGAAGACCTGGAGATCCTTAGCATCAGTGTACCAAAAGGGTTCAAGCTTCTAATTCCGAGTGGCTTTAATGGTAGAAAGGTTCAGATTGCCAGACATGGCAGGGAGTCCCTGTGAGAAATGGAGTTGGAAACAGCAACAGTAATGGTCACAAACTACTGAAGACTTGTACATCTCATGATCTTCTCATCACAAACACTGTCTTCCAATTATCTAAAGGCAATAATACTTCTTGGATGCACCCTTGTGGCAAACATTGGCATCTAATAGACTATGTGATTATAAAGAAAAGAGACAGACAGGATGAGAGAGTGATGAAGGCAATGTGTGGTGCAGAGTGCTGGACTAATCACAGACTCATTGTCTCTAAAATAATATTCACATTCAACCAAAGCAGCAGTTCCAAGGAAAAATGAAAATTAATAGAAAAATCAATGAGAGTGTTCATTGAACTTAATCATGATCTCCATATTACAGATGGGGAAATTTGGAGAGGTTGTGACTTGAACATGGTCACTCAGAAAGTCGTAGTCAGATGCAGTACTTGAACTCATTTCTCCTGACTCCAGGTTTAGCATGTATTCCCCTTTCTCTCTGTATCTCTCCCTCCTTCTGTGTCTCTCCTTTTTTTCCCTTCTCTCCTCTCTGAGTCTGTCTTTTGTCATTCTATCTCTGTGCATTTGTATGTTTTACATACATATACACATACACATACACATATATATTCACATTTCTTTGTCTCCATCTCTTTAAAATCAATAAAAATTTGTTAGACATACAATATACATTTGTGTGTTTGTATGTAGTTCAGTAGAAACTAACTTTCATAAGAATAATACTTATCTCTTGTTTGCTAAAAACAGAATTTAATTCTTCAGTGTCTAATTCTGTCTACTGATAAGACCATGTTTCCTCAGGGTCATACAGTGATTAGCATTTCATATAAGAGTCCTAAGAGACTGAGCCACAATTCAAATTTGAAATATGATTAGACCTAATCTAAGACTCTGGTTTTGGAATGAGAAGGCAATGAGTTTGAATCCCATTCTTAATATATGTGTGAATGGGGTTAAGTAACTTCCTTTCTCTTGATATTGATTTCCTCATCTTTGGTCTAGAAAGCTTTCTAGAAATAACTCATGTTTCTCTAAGACTTTAAATAAATGGGTAAACAAATGAAAAGGCATTTATCAAGTGCTATGTTCTAAACTCTGTATAAAGTGCTGGAGACATAAATATAGTGAAGATGTAAATATAACTAGAGGGCAGCCAGATGGTGCAGTGGACAGAGCACTAGTCTTGAAATCGGGGAGTTCAAATCCAGCCTCTGACACTTACTAGCTAGGTGACCCTGGACAAGTCATTTAACCCTGATTGCCCAGCATCCAGCACCATCTCCAGTCAGCTTTATTCATATCTGGCCATTGGACTCAGGAGGCTCTGAAGGAGAGAGTGATACTGGTGACTTAACATAGACCACCCCCTCACTCAAATCCAATTCATGTGCTTGTCGTGGCATTACAGATGTCATCGTCTTCTTCAAAAAACAAGGACAAAACATTAAATATAACTAGACAATCCCTAATTTCTAGGAGCTACATTTTTAAAGGGGGAAGCAGCAATTGTAAGGGAGTAGTGGTCAGAGAAGTCAGAGGGAATCACAGGGAAATTGATATTTTTTTTCAAGGAATGATAATATTACTTTGATTACAATTCTCAGTGCTAGAGTTGAAAAATCACGATTTGGGTGAAGGGGTTATAAACACCCTAATGACTTGTGGATGTCTGTGAAGTGTTGTAATGGATTTCAGTCCAGTTAGATGAGCTGAGAGCTCCCTGATCAGAAACCCCAGTCCCTAAAGGGGAACAGGAGTTCCACTTAGAATAAAGGCATCGTGTTCTTTAAGTAGACTATACTGAGGCACCACTCTGACCCACTATCATCAGCCAACAACAATAATGATGATGATAATGATAGAAATTATAACTAGCGTTCATACAGTATGTCAAGATTTGCAAAACTCTTTACAAATAACATCTATTTTTTGTTCTCAAAACACTTCTTTGGGGTAGATGTTATTTTTTATAAATTCATTTTATAGATGAGGAAATTGAGGCTGGTAGCCCAGGATCATACAGCCAGTAAATATTGAGAATAGATTTGAACTCAGATCTTCTTGACTCTAGAATTCTATTCTGCAACACCTAGTTGCTTCAGCTCTCATTCACAATGATGATTAAGGTACCACAGAGCAAGGCTACTCAGTCTTCCCAGAATGCTAGGGATATTCTTGAGAGGTTACTAATTCTTTAGCTCCCAAGCCTTTCACCAGCATGATTTCTCCCAAGAATATCAGCTGAGAACTAATTATACTTCTTGACTTAAGTAACTTTTATAAAAGGATATTTACTAAATAGAAGAAAAGCTGGTAGAAGGGAGATAGGATGGAAAATCACCCTAAGAGTATGTAACATACTTGCATCTTCTACCACTAAACACAGAATAAATAAAATGGAAAGTGAGTTGAAGCTAAAAGAAAATATTTGGCAAAGAAAAACTTACAGGTCCTGATTGCTGGAAGTCCTTTTCTGTCCTTGAAGGATGCTCAGGAAAATTTCTGGCCATGTTTTCTGAGCTCCCTATAGTCAAGTATCTCGTCTTGTATTCCCAATGAAGATACTGATATAAGCTGATTCAAGACTGCTTCTGGGACACTGACAGGAAGAGGGGGAGCCTAAAATTCTGGGTCCTCATGTAAAAATGAGAATTTGGAACTAGGATCCATGACTAAAAATTAATCATCTTCCAACAACTTATTTCACTCTTTTGCTCAAAGCCTGTCAATAGTTCCTTCCTGCCTAGTAAATCAAACCCAAATTTAATACTAACCTGGTACTCAAAGAACTAAAAAAAAATATCATTGTATATTTATATTCAGTATATAATCTGTACTCCACAAAATTAGACTTCTCCTTGTTTCATGGATATGTTCTATATTTTCTCACCTCCACATCTTTGCTTGTCAACTCTTATGATTGCGATGTCTTCTCCAACTTCTCCCTGCCAAATCCCACCAGTCCTTAAAGACTCAACTCAAATTCCAACTACTTGGACCCTGATGCCTCCTCAAAATTCCTGGTGTCATAGTTTGTATTATAGTCAGTTTTTTAAGTTCCTTAGGACAAGGTACTAAAGATTTCCCTCAGTATCAGGACATCTCTTTATACTTTGTGGTTTCTATTGTCCTTATTGCCATGTTGTAAGTAATTCTGCTATAAGAATATGTGTAATTTGATCATGATACTAAGACTCAAGGAAATGATTGAAAGGATATCAATGATAAAATATTGTTGTTCTATATTATAGATCATCTTTAACTAAATCCTTCTTATGGTTGCAAGTCCAGATAATATAATCATTACCAGGAATAATTAACTATACCTAGATCAAAAAAGATCATTATTCAGTTGGTCTTCTGGATGATGCCTAACAAAGTCTATGTAAATATATTCCTAGAAGCAAGTGTACTCTGAGAGACAGTCTTCTTCAATTCCTCATGCCATTCTCTTCATATTAGCAGAGGGAAGGAGAAGTAGATTATTAAGATTGTATAGCTCCTCACTAAATATTACTATGTGAAAATATTAGAAGGCACCAGTCCTGTACCGAGATTCAAAGATACAAATTTAAATACATTCCTTTCACTAAAAAACCAAGTTCAAACAAACAAATAATTACAGTTGACAATAAAGTCTAAAGAGTGATTAGATTTAATGAGGTGATAATTAGTTGACTGAATATCCTTATGTACATGGTAATGTTGTATAAATATACGTATATTACAGAGATAGAGATGATGCCTTCACTCTTGATACTGCTGAACCCTCATCCTACTCTCCTTATTTTTCTAAATTTACTTTGAGATTTTAATTTCAATTCATTCATTTCATTTCTTTCCAGAGTTTCCTTTTAGATTCTCTCCTTTCAGATGGAGTCTTTTTAGACTTTTTTGCCAGATCATTATCTTTAAATGCACACACACACACACACACACACACACACACACACACACACCCCTAAAGACTTAAAATGGCTATCAGTAAGAGAATTATTAATTAAGGCCCTGTTTATAGTTCTGCTGTTAAAGATACTTTCTTGTTAGTTGATATAAGACCCTGTTGTCTTCCTGACTTGTCATCATGCTGAAACTGGATACCTCAATGCAAGCCTGCCTGGTTCCTTGCCCCTGGATAATTTTAACATGTATGGCTTGGTTCACTGAAACACCATCCTTAAACTGGAATCAATCCTGGTCCCAAGGACCCTATTTTAGAATTTCTGTGGCTTAGAATCAATTCATCATTCTGTAGTTCTTACTCCTAATATTCTTTTCTTCTTTAAGTGGGATCCTGTTTTGTTCCCTATTACAAAAAAAAAAAATTACTTTTGACTCTCATTCTAAGAATAGGATTCCTGTCTTATTCCCCTATACCAGAGTCATTTCTCTGCTTACCAGGTCAGTTCCTCACTTCCTGTGGGAATGGGGTCCTACTGAGCTTCCAGAGACTAGAGATGTATTTCTGAGCCTTGGTTTCAATTGTTGAATCCTTGCTTTCTGCTCTAAGAACCCCAGATGCATGAGCCTGAAGCTCTTTTTCTTGCCTATTTAATGCTTTTTCTCTCATTCTATTATTCATTTTTATAGGCTGGTCTCAGCTCTAACACTACCAACTCAGTCCTGTATAGGCCATCATGGTAAAACTGAAGATATGTCATTTACATACACACACATATTATATAATCATGTATGAATATGTATATGCACATGTCTATTAATGGAATCCATGCATCTTTTATCTCATGGTGGGCAGTCATTGGCACAATAACAATAAACTCAGGAAACCTTAGTTCAAACAAGAATGATTAGATTTTGACAACAGAACTATAAATATGACCCACTTATTGAATTGTTCACAGCTATTCCCAGTTGTAGACATTGGTTTCTTATGCATATGACAATCATTTTAAGTCTACTACAAGTAAAACAATGTCATATGTCAGCCCTAATATAATTTTATATAAATATAGATTATGATAAATTAATAATAATAATAATAATAATATATTGACATTATATATAATAATCATAACAATATTTGGCATTTTACATAGCACTTTAAAGTTTACAAAATGCTTTATAGATCATCATTCACTAATACATATTTAAGACTTTCAACAAAGTTTTGAGTTAAGAACTACTAATATAATTGTACCCATTTTACAGATAACCAAGTGGAGGTTCATAGAAAGTTAAATGATTTGCCTATAATTACATCAGAAATGGGTTATGAATGTTGGTCTTTCTTGACTCTAAGTTGGGTGTTCAATGCTTGTTCTACTCCAATTCACTGTACACACATATCTCAAGCACCAAATATACATATGATTGTGGGATCATTGACTTAGAATTAGAAGGAACTATCTCATCCAAACCCCTCCTTTTACAAAGGAAGAAACTGGAGGTCAAAGAGGTTTTTGTGACTTGCTCAAAGTCAAATAGATAAGTAGCAAATCTGGGATTTGAAACCAAGTCCTCTGAGTCTAGAAGCAATGCTTTTTCTTCTATATTATAAACTGTACATATGGAACCAATGTTCACTTCGAATAAGGATTCTCAAATCTCATTATACAACTTAGATTCCAGAACCAGCCCTGCCTAACAATTCCTACCTGCTGCCCAGGAAATAATGCCAACATGAACAATGATACCTATTTAGAATTCATCATATGTAACTAATTCCAATTCAAAGAAGGGGATATCTATCCTAGAATCATTACTAGGATGTGACTCTAGAAATAATATCTCTAGAAATTATTATTTTTATGGGCAGTACATGGATTTAATTTGCCAAGTCTCTTCAGAATTTCTCACTCTGGGTGCTAACATCTCAGAGTATGTAATGATAACAGTAATCAGTGTGCAATTGCTTAGGTAAAACATAATTTCAAGTTCCACATTTATAGCTCATGGTTTTGACTAAGTGACTATCCAAAGTCATTTTATTAAAATATTATCACATAAATGCTCTCACATTCAGCAGTAAGAGAAACATTCTGATATACTCATTATCCTACATCTGCTAGCAGCAACTGGTTGTAATGTGTGAAGGCAATACTAAACAGAAATGTTACTGGGGATGTGAGACCTTAATAAGAGATTTTCTACTAAGCTAAGCAAATGTCATTCTCAACATTCAAAAGAATTTTTATAATGCTAAGACTGTATTAAAGAAGCATGTCAAAAAAGACATGAAAGGCTAAGTACCCCTAAGGAAAGCTTACAGTTCATATTCCAATAGTACCAATTCAAATAATTTTACTATGTTAAGATTTCTATATGTGCATTTGATTAATTGATCTAAAGGCCAAACTACAACATAAGACTTATTAAAATTAAATTTGAAGAAAAATTGAGTCCCCTCCATAAGTATGCTCACCATTATTTGATTTGGATTAAGGTGTTATTTATTTATTTCTTAGGTATACCTCTTAGACGCCCCCCCCCCCATCTTCCAAGGATGTGCTGAAGTCAACTTTTAGCAGATTATGAGAGCTAATGGTTAAATTTTCGATGTGAGCATTTACACTTCCAAAATCAGCAAACACTATAAATTAGGGCTTTTATTCATTGCTTTATTAATTGTCTAGATTTTTAAAGTTGTGGAGAATGCATTGATGATGCCAACCAAAATACAAAATGTATCCTACACACACACACACACACACACACACACACACACACATACACACACATACACACACACACATACAAAGACACAGGTTTTTAAACATTTCCTAGCACATTCACCCCTATATAATCAATGTGCTACTCTTCCTTTTTTCTAATAGTCTTTCCTTCTCAATTGTTTTTCCCTTTTTTCAGTTAATTTCTATTTCCCATTTGCTTTTTTCACTAATGTTGAGCAATTTCTAAAGTCAATAAGGCATATGTCTGATATTCCATAAGGTACTCAAATACCTGGAAACTATCTTGTCACCTAGAATCATGAAGCTTTTTGAGTGGGTTCAGTCTAATCCTGAAAACTATTCTTTTTTCTTGTATTTCTCTGTAGTATATACTCTGTACCTACACCCTCAACCATTACTCACATTGGCAGGCTGGATCTCCAGAATAAGACTCACGCTTCTTCTCTCAGGGATCTTAGAGGATTTTGAAAAAGTGGATGTGGAGAGAGTAGTTCAATTATCATAATTCATGAGCACCAGTGTATTTCTCCCATGGATTATCAGTTATTAATCAATATACTTAATCAGACTTTAGAATAGAATGTTTACTAAGGAAGTATATAGTAAGATCAGTTACAAAATATCTCCTGAAAATTCTATTGGGACATTCTCCCACAAGTACATATAAAGTCCAAAGAAAAGTGCATTTAATGCAAATTAAAGCTTCTCTGAGGTACCACCTCACACCTCTCAGATTGGCCAGTATGACCAGGAAGGATAATGATCATTGTTGGAAGGGATGTGGGAAATCTGGGACACTATTACACTGTTGGTGGAGCTGTGAACTCATCCAACCCTTCTGGAGAGCTATTTGGAACTATGCCCAAAGGGCAACAAAAATGTGTATACCCTTTGACCCAGCAATACCACTACTGGGTCTATACCCTGAAGAGATGAGGAAAAATGGTAAAAACATTACTTGTACAAAATATTTATAGCAGCCCTGTTTGTGGTGGCAAAGAATTGGAAATCCAGCAAATGTCTTTCAATTGGGGAATGGTTTAGCAAACTGTGGTATATGTATGTCATGGAACACTATCATTCTATTAGAAACCAGAAGGGACGGGATTTCAGGGAAACATGGAGGGATTTGCATGAGCTGATGCTGAGTGAGATGAGCAGAACCACAAAAACACTGTACACCCTAACAGCAACATGGGAGCGATGTTCAACCTTGAAGGACTTGCTCATTCCATCAGCGCAACAATTGGGAACAATTTTTGGCTGTCTGCAAAGGAGAGTACCATCTGTATCCAGATAAGGAGCTGTGGAGTTTGAACAAAGTACAAGGACTATTCCCTTTAATTCAGAAAAAAAAAAAACCAGATGTCTTATTTTTGATCTGGTTACCTCTGAGAATTCTGTTCTCTTTAAGGATATGATTTCTCTCTCATCACACCAATTTGAATCAAGGTACAACATGGAAACAAAATAAAGACTGACAGAGTGCTATCTGTGGGGTGGGGGTGGGGGGAGGGAAGCAAGATTGGGGGAAAATTGTAAAACTCAAATAATATCTTTAATAAAAATTAAGATCAAAAAAAGAAAAAAAAGAAAAGTGCATTTAAGCTCAGAGAACATATGGAATATATGGTACAAAGAGGCAAGTCACAGCTCCTAGTTGATAAAAGTACTTTTCTTCCCTGCATGGGGTCATCATGACGTTTCCCTTAGGTAAAAAATAGATTTATGTTGGGTTATTTGTGGGGTCTAAATGCTTCATTTCCTCCTCATATCTAGTTTTTCTTCAACTTTCAAAGCAGATACAAGGATACTGATAAGTCCAAATTTTTAAACTTTCTAAAGTTCATAAAGTCTTCCTCCAGTCAAGAGATAAGGAAGAGATATGTTCTTCTCCTTTCCCTTTCCCAACTCATGTCTTATCAGGGATTTGGCTGGGACTATTTCCATCACTAGCTGATCATACACTAAACTAATGATAAGTTCTGAATAGGTTTGATAAATTTTGAAATCTCCCTAACCAATTCTGACATCCTTCCCAAAACAGCTGGTTGATATGTGATCGATTGATTGATTGATTGATTCAATAGAGGTATTTTCATCTGACAAAGACATTTGGGCTGAAGTATTTTGTTTATTACTTTAACTAGAGTTGAGTTTTGGAAGGATGGACTGATTCATTCAAACCTTACCATTACATCTGAATGTCTAAAACCAACAAGCTTTGAAAGAAAATAAAATAATAGTTATTGAATCCTATAAACATGGGGCTATTGAAAAAGATCTTCTTTCATTTATCTCAAACTGGTCATGGTAGTGCATACTTATTTTCTCTTTGAGGTTGAGATTGGTAAACTGATAAAGCTACAGGAAGGCTAAAATTAAATAAGTGTCTACACTAAGTCTGTGATCATCAGCAATAGTGAACCATCAGAAAGAGAGATCTACCCGACTGGATAAAGAGGAGCACACAAACTCAGGTCAGGACAAAAAATGAAGCATAGTAAAGCTTCTGTACTGACTGTTTTGAGAAGTAGATGACTGAGAGACCACAGCACTCTGAGCAACAACAACAAAAGATTATTCTAAAGTTACTTAGAAAAAAATTAAAAATTAAAAAATAAAGTTACTTAGGATTATAAAATTAAAAACCAAAAAGGAGACATCAGAATTAGTTAATCACAGGATCAGAAGTGACAGGTGTCAAAGGTCATCATCTAGTCCAACTACCTCATTTTTTGGATGTGAAAACTGAGGCTAAAAACCAAGTGGTTCAGCAATTTGCTAGAATCCCCTAGCTACTAAGAATCAGATGTAGAGATTTAAGAGCAAGTCCTCTCACTACTAAATTACCTATCTTTACATAGTTCCAGGTTGCTGCATTATTTTGTAAGGAAGGAAACATGAACCAGAGAAATAAAAATGCCTTGCTCTAAATCACTCAGATAACAGTAATAACCAATATTTATATAGTAATTTCAAGTATGCCAAGCCTTTTTGCAAATTTTCAATCCTAGAAATGCGTTCCCTTCCCTTCTCCTGGGCTTGGAGTCTTCATCTGCACCTCACAGCAATCTGGGAGATAATGAGAGATTCAGATCCTCTGGTTATATGAATATTCAGTATTCTTCACATTATGCCAAAATACCTGTTCAATTCTCAGGCTATATACCTATCCATTGTCCTTTCCATTAAACAAAAATGTCTGTCCAATTCAGAAGACATTGAATACAAATAAGTGGCCAAAAAAACCCCATCAAAATATATGGCAGATTTAACCCAGATATTTCCAAAGCTAGTTGGCAAAGAACTTAACCTTTTAAAATTCAGATTTTCATGTTAGAAATGGTCCCCAGAATACTCTGGAATTTAAAATGTAGTAAATCAAGGGAAATTTCATTAGATACAGGTCTTGGTGTGCAAGGAAATAAAATCACTGTATATCATGGAAAAGAATATGTCAAGATGATGCCAAAAACACACAGCCAGTCCCCAAATTCTCCAAAGGAATACAAGAAATTAGACTAAGGTGAAAAAAAAAGTTTTCATGGCTTCTGCTATTCCTGCCTCTTTAGAAACAAAGCCAGGAATGGATATATCCTGAACACCTTCAGACAGTTACTGTGGCTTTACCCTTATTGGTTTTTATCACAGTGATTCCCCTTCCAGATAGCTTTATCAGGTAAGAATATCTTTATTCAATCAATCAAACAAAGGAACTTCTACCAGGTGCAACAGAAGACCTTAGGATAGGCTCAGGTCTTTAAGTCACACCCCAGAAGTCTTCTGTAAATTAAAAAGGATTATATCATGCCAGTGTCACACAGATGAGTGGTGAGATGCATCCTAGTCATTAGCTGAGAAGATAAACTCAGTACTCTCTGCACACAATAGGTATGTAAATATTATACACTGTAATTTATCTCAAATATAGTGACAGCATTTTGGTCTTCTTCCACAACTAAGGGTAAGAACCAGGTATGTAAATATATTAAATTAAATTTGTTTTTATTTGTCTTGTTTTTTTTCCTGAAATAGTAAGAACCATATGCAGTTTGAGCAGTTTGAAGAAAAATATAAAAAAAAAAAAAAAACAAGGCATGTGACCCTTAGAGAGCAGGCAAAATTGCTGATATTGTATGTTAGGCAAAACTCCTAGCTTTTCTCATAGGCCTTTCTCAATATTGCAAAAATTATATGGACAGTTTTTGAAATGAAAACATTTTTCCCCTGAGGATTTTACATAATTTTCAATCATAGAAATTCATTCCCTCCCTTCTCCTGGGTTTGGAGTCTTCACAGCTATACTCACAGAATTCAATAATCAATTAGAAATGATGTCAAGTAGGAAAGTCTTATTACAAGTCAGCTTGTTTTTACTGGAACTTGGTTATCCCATGGGTCAGACTCTGTCCCCTGAAACAAAACTATTTGTGATAAAATCTTAATGCAACACAGTTAGCTTTAATAGGATTGTTAACTTTCTCTGAATATCAGCATTATAAAGGAAGTTCACTATAGTCTGAAGCTTATCTTTTGAATGTCCCAACCACTTCTCAGATTTGAGGACACTTGAAATTGCTGAGTTAAAAATACCATCAAAGCAGACATAGAGATAGACCCTACAATATTAAACCAGCTCTCTATATATTCTTCCTCATTTCTATTCTTATGGACAGTGGGTAAGTTTGGCAATTGGTCCAATAACTTGCCTCTAGTATTTGGAAAAGTATTCCCTGGATCCTAATATTTTAGCAAAAGAAAGATGCTCCCATTGAGATATAGAGATAGAGATAGAGATAGAGATAGAGATAGAGATAGAGATAGAGATAGAGATAGAGATAGAGATAGAGATAGAGATAGAGATAGAGAGATAGAGATAGAGATAGAGATAGAGATATAATTTCATGAAGCATAGAAGTCATTAACTCATTGTTCCTCTTGCAAATTAAGTTCATATGATCATAGTTTTAAAGATGGAAGAAGCCTTAAAGGGCTAAGCTCCTCATTTTACAGTTAAGGAAACTGAGACATAAGAGAGGCTAAGTGTCTTGTCCAGAGGTAACTCATTTGAAAGTAAAGTTTTTCGGATACACTAATGCAATGTTGGTGTAGCTATGCATTAGTACTACTACTCTCAAAAGTCATTTGAAATTATACAATTAAAAAAGTCTAAAGTCACAGAAATTCCACAGCTAGGTTGATGTTGTTGTTCTCCTTTCTTATTCATCTTCATCCAGAAAGAACCAATGACACCATGAAGGTGATATTTTGATTTGCATGTGAATTAGATTTAAGTGAGGCCAACCTACACAAAGTCCTCAACCTCAATCTCTCCTCCAGGGTCACTGAAGTCCAGTAACAAGACAAAAGTCAAGATGACCCAGGATATCATAAATAACCTTGGCCTTTCAAAATTAAGGATTTTTCCAAGGTCTCAGTTTGTTTAAGGCAATACTCTTTCAATTACTAAGAGCTAGATGAGAAATAAGATAAAATATGACCAAGTTTACCATCAAAAAGATATCATTCTATCTTGAAGAGAAGATCCCCCAAAATTGCCCCAAGAAGGTCATTGACAAAAATCATATTTTTTATAGGATCACTTAGAGTGGTAGCAAAAAACTAGAATCAAAGTAGATGCCCTTCTATTGGGGAATGACTAAACAAACTGTATAATATATTGGGATATTATCGTATTATAGGAAACAATAAATGTGATGAATACAGAGTAGCATGGAAAAATCTATATGAACTAATCCAAAGTAAAGTAAACAAAATTAGGAAAACAATATACACAATGACTTCAACAATGTAAATGGAAAAAATAATAAAATAATCAAAAATGAAATTTACAAAATTATAATAAACAAACTTGGCCCTAAAGAATTGATATGTGAAGAAACTACCATCTATTCCTTTTCTAGAGGTGAAGAGAGGTTATTGCATGGATGTGAAACATTGTATGTAATGTTAGATTTTTATGTATTGATTGGTTTGGTTTGGTTTTTCCTTTTTTTCTTTTTTAAAAAATCACTTGTTAAAAAAATGACTCTGAAAGGGGGAGAGGATACAAGAAAAAATTTAGAAGATATAAAAAATAATAATAAAGCAGGTCCTTTTGACTCTAATTTCAGTCCTACAATGCCATGATTCCCCTTGGGAAAAAGTACTGGAGTCAGGAGTTATTTTAGCAAAGAGATGCTGCCACCTTCAGCTTTATCAATTGTATCCCAGGAGAGACATAAACTTTTCCTTAAAAATTGCTGCCTGGCTAGAGCCAAATTGTTAGAGAAGTCAGGAATCATAGTCATTTGAAAAAGAATGGAGGGCATACTCCCATACTGGCTATATTGCTGATTCTGACATCATTTCAAACTCAGTGTTAGAGATGCAAAAGACTAGAAAATGGAAAAGATAGGAGATTTTTTTTTTAAAACAAGCAAAGGAAAAAATAATCTTTATCATAAACTCATAGAATCATCTTTGTGAACATGATTTGTTGGGAAAGTCTCCTGTAGCTACTTATATTTTCACATAAGACAATTTTCTCTGCATATGCCATGAACTTCAAAAAGGACCATTGTTGAGACTAACGCAGGTGACATCTCTAACAGAAAGTGGAGGTAGTACCTTCTAGTAAAATTCTGTTATTCCCCAATACAGTCAGTCATCTTCTGTTTTCCTGCAATGCAGCTTTTTTAATGCACAAAATATAAAGCTACCAGGCACAGAAAATGATAAGACCAATAATATAAAGTTTATTATTGTTCCTGTCTTCTTTTCTCAATATGCATTTTCATATTTCCTCTCTGAATTTTTTTCCTTGTTCTTTTGATTTTATACTTAGAACACAAGCTATACTATATCTGAGTACAGTACATATTTTGCATGTTATATGTGTTGATAATATTTATCAAGGAGAATAAATTCAAAGGAATATAAACAACCAATTAATTTGGCAGGTGAATTAGTAATATTTTTCCCTAGTTGGCATTCATGCAAGAATGTGGTATGTTCTTTCTACAAAACAAAATACATTCCACCAAAACAAATCCCCCCACACACACATGTTTTGTAACCAATGCATTTGAAAAAGAGTTTTGAATTTCTTAACAAAACAAGGTAAAACATCTCAGTTCTGTTTCTTGGCCCTGTTGCCTATGGAGGATGTGACCATAGCAGAAATATAACAGGCTCAGTTTAGCCTTTGAGAATGAATCCTGTTAAAAAAGAAGAGACAAGGAAGAGGAGGCTTCTCAAGGTCACAGTAAAACATGAATATTTGTAGGAGTCTAATAACCCTCCAAAGAAAATCTTTCAAACTCTTGCCAAAAATACTCTAAATGCTAAAGAGTTCATTGAAAAAAATGCTGAAAATAAGTTGAGGAAATATGAATAAGAAATTCAAAAGAATTATATTTTAAGCCCCAAAATGTACCTTTGCTTTAGCTCCAATTTTAGACCTGCTTAATTATTTTTTATTTCTTGATTCAATCTCCATACCTCAACAATTGCTACTATGAAAGGGCAGGTAGGTAATGTAACATTAGCCCTAGAGTCAGAGATTAATAGGATTTGTGTTCAAATGCAGCCTTATTGTATGACCCTGGGCACAGGGTAGAATCTCATTTGTGTGAACTCCTTCATTGTGAAATAAAGATAAATTCAAGCAAATCTCTGAATTCTCGAACTCCCAATTCCCACAGAATTCATGGAGGGAGATGTCCAACTAGAGTTTGACCTCCTTGACTTTATAAACTTCCTACCTGTTTTACCTTTTTTTCTGTCCTGGTCTCTCATCAGCTTTGTGTAGCAAGAACTCATTCTTCTGTTCACATCAAAATCCAGCTGATCACTCTTCACACTTGATATCTTCTGTTACTAAAGGTACTAGAAGCAGACCCTTCCTGCTGCTACTATGTCTTTTTTCTTTAAAAATCCATGACAATTTTGCAAATGATATTCATTACTCTCCATCTTTCATAGTCACCAGAATGACCCAGCAGACAATATATATTTTTGGAAAATCAAGCATGTTATGTTAGGACAAAGTACTTTTAATAAAAGTAGAAAGTACCTGCTCTACTACTCCATGAGCAGATAGTACATAAAATGCATCCTTGACATAGGAAGCCTTCATCATATTAAATTTCTGGGCCTATAGATGGATTTAAATAAGACTGTGATAAAACAATCATTGTTCAAGAAATCCTATTTGGATTGTACTTTTGCTTTTTTTCGTATGGTATACCTACAATGGAGACTGTCTTCATATTATAGAAGGAAAAATATTTGTTTGTAGAAGTATTGTCCATAATTAAAGATTTAGAGATTGAAGACAAAAGATTTAAAGCCACTGGAAAGGTGAAACTTCACAGCTCTCCGGATTGTTAAAACTGCTCAGGATTTTCTTATGGTAAAATAGTGTTACAAAGTACATAGGCCAAAATTAGCATGAAAAGCAGTAAACCCCCTGAGGACAGGTAAAGTGAAGTCAGAGAGAGAGAGAGAGAGAGAGAGAGAGAGAGAGAGAGAGAGAGGCTTGGCTTAACCTGGCCACATGGTAACGCCCAAGGTGCTCCTGGTTGGTTAATGAAGAGCATGAAAATACCCCATCCTTCTGGATCGGAGCCCGGAAGGATCAAAAGGACTCAAAGAGGCTCAGCTTCTTATTAAATACCCTTCTATGGTAGGTTGGACAGAGGTCAGTGCTTGGGGAGTGGTCTTATACCTTGGGCCAGAAATCTTCCAATGGCTTCAAGCTATGTACTGGTCCTTGCTGTCCCAAGGTGCTTGACACCCAAATTCAACATGTCATTTCCTGTCACACCAACATCTAGGCCAAAGTTAGTTGAAAGGGGAAATGGGTGAGAAGATACAAACAACAGTGTCAACGGGAGGCAAGATACAATCAACAGGGGGTCAGTTTACATCTCAGGATCAAACAACCCTCCACAATTAACAAGACTTTAACAGTATTAAAGCTACATTCATAATTCTCTACATCATTTCCCTGCATCAGGAGAAATATCTGGGTAGTTTTTTAATATTAGAAAATGTTATCTGTGCCTGTCTGAGGGTTCTTTAGTTGCTTAGACTCCAATCAGATGTAAATTGATTCCTATTGTTAAATGTAAATTCATTGTTAAAAGTAAATTCATTGCTAAAAGTAAATTCATCAAGATAAGTGCAACCTCAGCTCATCCCAACCCCCCTCCAGTTTACAGCCTTTTACCTGATACTAGTCATGTCTAGAGATTTCCACCTCTATCCATATTCCCTGACTCTCCTATGCCCAGGGAGTGGGTAAGAATATAAAAGTCCAGTCTAAACTCCCCTTGTGGTGCAGACTCAGTTGAGTCTAAGCCCAGTCAACTTGCCTGACTGCCTTCCTTTCTCTCTTTTTCCCCAGGCATCTTGCCTAGGCTTACACTTGCAAGCAGTTTATTCATCCCTGTCCTCATGCAGCTCACTGTCTCCCCAGAAAGTTTTAATCTGTAAACTTGGCAGGCTTATAAAATAAATACTGAACTGTTTTAAACTCCAGGGCTAGATCTGAATTCATTTATTTTCACCAAATCTCAAATCTTTATTGGCAACACAAATTTTCTCCAACAACACTATCTCTCCATGACATTCACTAGTGATCTTGTTGCAGGATGAATGATTGAGAGACAAGATTGAAGATTGAGAGACCTTGAATAGTGAATGATTTCACATTCAACCTTTTGATTTAAAGCTGCTCAGGATTTATTATAGAAGTCTACAAAGTGTACAGATTAAAATCTTTTCTCCTTCTGAAGAAGCAGTAAGCATTTTGAGGACAGGTTAGGCAAGATCTGAGAAAGAGAGGAAGAGAAAGAAGGAGGAAGAGGGGATAGACAACCATAACAGCTTGCTTAGCCTAGCCACGTGGCATAGTTCTCCAACAGGCCTAGGCTGGGAGCAAGAGGCCTGAGAAAGAGAGAGATAGCCATCCTTGAAAGGTGAAGTTAGGGTGAAGAAGAATGGCGGGGGGGGGGGGGGGGGGGGGGAGGCTGGAGTTTCTCTCCCAGACTTAAATATACTTCTATAATTAGTTGGACAAGGGTGGCACTTGGGGAGTGGCCTAGCACCTGGCTTCAGGTATTCTCCAATAGGCAAGCAATGTATTTATCCTTCTTGTCCCAAGGTGTGTGACCTCTAAGTCCAACATGTCAATTCCTGTCCCGCCATTGTTAACCTTGACCCATCAGTGGCCAAAGTCAGGTAGCTGGAAACCAGAAGCTGGAAGCTGGCAATGAGGAGATGGTACAAATTTTATATTTAACAATGGAACAACAGGAGTCAAATTACATCCCAGGAGTAGATAACGTTTTACATTTTTATAAAATTTAATAGTAGGATTACAAAAATCTGTTTCCAAGATAAAAATATTCTATGTCCATAATTCCCTATTACCCAGTAAATTTTTTTTGTCTATTGAGAAAATATTTACCAATTTTTGACCCTGGCAAAATTTAGTAAGTACCAAAGTGAAGCCATGGTACTTTATAAATCCAAGAAATGCTATTCTATGTTGAAATTAGAGTACTGGGTAAGACTGAAGACCTCTTGTAAAATGTAAAATATGTGGAAATATAAATATATTTCAAAGTATTATAGATCTAGAAGAATCCCCCTTGGACATCTAATCCAGTTGCCTCATTTTAGAGATGAGGAAATTTCAGTAGGGGGAGACTAAATGGCTTACATAATTCAATGCTTATAAATGGTCAATAAATAGAAAGCATAAGAGACAGAATTTGAATATTATTGTTTAGTCATTTTTCAGTCATGTCCTGTTCTTCCTGACCCCAGTGGTGGTTATCTTGGCTTAGATATTAGAGTGCTTTGTCATTTCATTCTCCAACTCTTTTTTACAGATGAAGAACTGAAATAATCAGAATTAACTGACTTTCCCAGGCTCACACAGTTAAGTGTCTGAGGCCAGGTTTGAGCTCAGGAATATGAGCCTTCCTAATTCCAGGCAATATACTCTATCCATTTTGTCACCTAGCTGCCCTTAGAATTTGAATCTAGGATCTTTTACTCTAATACCAGCATTCTTATCTAGGACCTATAACTTGCAGCTAGTCCTGGATACTAATTTTTTTTAAGATTGAGTCACTGACTTTACTTTAAATAACATTCTATGATATCCTAAGTGTAAGTTGTATCATTTGTGAATTTTCCAATTTTTCCAATCTTCTAACAATATTTGTCTTTAGTAATAGCATGTGGGAAAAGTAAGCAGACATAGTCATTGTTGTAAGACCATTGAGCATGATTTTGAGTGAAAACATTGAAAAGGAAGGAAGATAAAATGATTCAGGAAGTGGCTGTGAGAAGAGGTAAAGAAGGGAAAAGTCAAGAGAATTTACCTCCCTGAATTAAAATCTGGTTTCAGATAATTCCAATTATATGACCCTGGGCAAATCACTTAACACTGTTTTCTCAACTGTAAAATGAACAGGTAAATAAAATGGCAAACCACTCCCAGATCTCTACTAATAAAACCCAAAATGGGGTCAAGAATAGTTGAACATAACTGAAAATGACTAAACAACGAACAAAATGGTAAAAGCAATAGAAATGAGGGGACTGTTTGAAAGAATAAAAAGTGACAACAAAAGATGGGTGAAAAAAAAGAAAATGAAATGGCAGGAAAGGGGAGAAATAAGCCAAAGCCAGGCAAATGATGAGGCAAAGAAAAATAAGCCAAGGAGAAAAGTAGCCTCAAAGTTTGGGTAATTTGAAAGGAATAAAAAGAAAACAGCAAGATAAAAAAGAAGTAACTAGATAAAGAAGTAGAGAGACACTTGACAAATATTCTACCACTTAGGTACCACTGAGATATTTACCTTAAATGATCTCAAGATGAAACTGTAAGTGTACCTGGTCAAAACTCATATGGAGAATAGAACAGGGAGGCATCATTAAGGTTGCTAAAAATATACCCACCAGAACATTAGCAGCATAAAAGTAGTAGCTAAAGTTAATGAAAAAGAAGATAGCTAGACAGGATCCAAGGGCTAGGGTTAATCAAATGTCATGCTTCAATGTGTAAACTGATCACCTGCAGGGATTAGAAAGAACCTTTTCACCTTCATGTACAGAAATGCTCAATTAGACAAATATAACTTTTTTACGTTCTTTAAGCCTTCCTTTTAAGTATCAGATAATGTCACAGCTATTGACTAGAAAATGATAAACCTGTAACCTGAAATCTGGCAAGTCCAGGATACACAGGAACATCCAGTTCTCTCAAAATGACCTGTCACTAGATATAATCTTCTAATGATAGAACATGAGCTAGAAGCTAAGTCAAGGTTATCACCAGCAAAAAGGTCAATCCGGTTTTATGTCCACAATTTAGTGAATGCCCAAATATCCTAAAATGATTTTGTGGCTTGCCAAGACAATCTCATGCTAACAAAATGGGTGATAAATTTACCTTAAACTTAAAGTTTCAAAATTAATCCCATTGTCAACCCATTTTTCTTGAAATTTCTAGATTTCTGAGTCTGGAGCATGGTTTTCCCCTTTATATCTTGCCATTCTTCATGTGTACTATTCTCATCTATGCAGGAAGTTTATTGTTGTTGTTGTTGTTTTGTCCTTGATCTATGTGTGTCAGAATGCAGGTACCTATGGCATAAAACATTTTAGAACAGGTACTCAGGATCAGGACAAATCATCCAAGTTTACCTCATTCATTTTTCTTCATTTGAGCAACTTTAGAGACTCTAGAAACTAGCATATATTCCAAAAGATCATAGAATCATAAATTTTAGAACTTAAGACCTTTAGACCAGTCTCCTTATTTGACAGAAAAAGACATAATGTCAACTTCTACAGTTTAGTGAGTGATCACCCAGATCAACCCAGACCCTCTGACGCCAGATCAGACTGAGCCAAGGGTTCAGACTTGAGTTAGCTTTTGAGAAATGTTTATCTGTCATATGCCTTATAGTTCTACCATACCCAAGATTCAGGAAACTACTTCAAATGCTATTAAATTGCCACTTGCTGCCTTCCGCTCCAAAATACATGCAAAGTTTACAGTTGTGATGTTGCCCCCCCAAATCTGATGATCTTGGATTAAATATTATAAAGATGACCAAAAATTCATTTGTTCCCTTTTGCTACCTGCAAAAATAATAATAACTCTCCACAGTCACACAGGGAGCAGCTAAGCAGTGCAGTGAATGAAATATCAAGGTCTGGAATCAGGAAAATTCATCTTCCAAAATTCAAATCTGGCCTTGGACATTTACTATGTGACCTCAAGCAAGAAACTTGACGCTGTTTGCCTTAGTTTCTTCATCTATAATGAAGTTCATATAAAATGAGATGGTGAAGGAAATGGCCAATTGCTTCAGTATCTTTGCCAAGAAAACCCCAAATTTGGGGGGATCACAAAAAATCAGATACAACTAAATGACTGAACAACAACACAACCATATAACACTTTCAATTAATAGTTAATTAAATTCATGGTTTCGTTTTAACCCCACAAAACCACTAGATATAACAACTAGTACTCAGAAAGATTCAATGGTTTGCCAAGTTCTCACAAGTTCATCACTGCCAGACCCAGGATCATCACTCAGGTCTACTAATGTCAGACCCAAAAGTCATTCCACAAGATTGTTCTATGTGGGTAATAATTAGTGATGGACTAATTTTGTCTGAATCTCCAGTATCTGCAACACTGGTCATAAATTATTAGTTTTGTTATAATTGATAGATTATAAGATCTTTCTATAAAATGCTTCAAACTTACAAGCTTATTATGAAATAGTGGGTAGAAAGTCAAGATGAGTTTGTGCTATCAGACTCACACATATTGCTGAAGAGCAAGTATGTATCCATTTAACTGACTCCAAATATTAATTAAGATAGAATCTTCTGTTGAGAGTAGTAATAAGCTCTCCTTATTCTATTCTAGGAAAAAAAATCAATAGAGCCATTTCAATTTTGAGTGTTAAGTGTTTTTACTACACAAAGTCAATTCTATGCAAGTTAATTAAACTCTGTTTTGAACAGCTAGAATAAAAGTCAAGAAATGCAAATGAGAAGGTACCATAATATTAATTCACCTACCCTGTCATCTGTAATGTTAAATTAATAACACCTTGGACTTCAAGGCATTTCTCTGATAAGAAATTTGAAGAACTTTACAATATTTTAAAAGTCTTCATAGTGCCACTTATAAGGAAATAGGAAATGAAAGCATGTTTATTCAGCCTTCAGATGGCATCACAGGGTGGGATTATTTTTACACTAGAGGTCAAAAGAATAGTTTAAGATTAATTTGGTGAAAAGTATACTAAAGAATCAAAAACATAGACATATAAGATGAAGTATGACTGGGTATGTACAAGTACAGTAGAAAAGATGTGGGGTATGATAAGAAAATAAATCTATATTTGAGAAGCATTGTTTTTCTTTTAAGTGTAGTGTAGCAGAGGGGTAATATACCCAATACAGAATGAGGGGCCCTAGATTTGAATACTACTAATTCTACCACTATGTGACCTCAGTCATGACTTCCTCTCTAGGTTTCAATTTCCTCCTCTGTAAAATGAGATTTGCGCAGTTGACATTTAAAAGTCCCTTCCATCTCTAAAATTTTCATTTTATTCTTTAGGAAAACTTGATACAGATTAATTCCATTGCAAAATGACCCCTTTTTTTCAACCATAGGGTCCATAAGAAACTGACTTATACTCTGTAATTTCTTGTTTGTATGAGGCAGTAGAAAGAAGACTGGTCTTAAAACCAGGATTTAATCCAGTCTGGATTAAAATGTCACCTCTGACACTTACTAGCTGTGTGGTCCAAGGACAATCACTTAACCTCTCAGTGTCCCAGACAACTTTCTAGAGTCATAAGATTCAGAAAAGGTGCTGATTTTCATTAGTAGATGAAATTTTCTTGAAAGAAAGAAAAAAGAATTATCAGATGCTTATTATGTGCTAACTTTTGAAAATACTATCTCATTTAATACTGATAACTACCCTGAAGATAGTTGATGTTGTTATTCCCATTTTACAGTTAAGATCACTGAGGCAGATAGAGGTTAAATGATTTGTCCAGGATCACACAAATAGTGAGTGTATAAGACTGTATTTGAACTCTGGTCTTCCTGACTCCAAGCCTAGACTTTGTTCATTGTTTCATCTTGCTCCCTTGCTATAGGCTCTCTCAAGTACTCTACCAATGAAATCACTAGGTTGGTTCAATAAACTATTTGACAGAATTCCTGACAAGCAGGGTAAAAGGGTAAAAAGGACAATGTGATTAATAAATAACATGAAGTAATCTCAGAAATGATAATGTGCAATGACACAATAGGAAAGAATAATTAAATTTAAGAAAAACAGATTTATGTGCATCTTTGAAAGAATACATCTGTTTTGTAAAAAGAAGGGAACATACATATCATATATATATATATATATATATTATATTTATGTGTACATGTGTATATGTTGTGTTTCATAGGCAGGAGTATGATATGCAAGAACTAAAAAACTAGAAAATAAATCTTCAGCTATATTTGACACTGATAAAAGAGAGAGCCTTTCCTTTAAAATTAAATGTGAAGAGTTGGAGAGAGAGACACCAGAGGAAAGCAAAAGAAATTGTATATAGTTAAGTCATTCAGGAAAAAAAATTAAATGAAAGGAGCATAAAAGGAGAAAGAGGGACTGAAAGCACATTAATTTTCCATGTTATTTGAAATATTTTGTGAATACCAAGAATAATGAATATCTGTTTCTCAGATCTGAAAGAAGTACAATTGCACCAAGAAAGATTTAGGTTAGATATTTTTAAAAGTGACATTGTGTTAAAGCAGATTAAATGAGAGCTAGAAAAGGAGGTCAGAGATCATTGGGTTTTCCTGGTGAGGTTTAAGTATAGAATAGGCTTCTGTAATTTTGAATGAATGAATGAAAAATTAGTAAGTAGTGACTATAAGGCAAGTAGTAGGTTCTTGGAATGAAAAAAAGACTAAAATAGACTATTTTCAAGACCTAGTATTCTAATAGGAGAAAAAATATACAGGAAATTTTGTCTAAAGTCCAATGGAAGGGCACAATGCCCTTAAGAGTACAGGAACAAGGGGCAGCTAGGTGGCGTAGTGGATAAATCACAGGCCTTGGAGTCAGGAATACCTGGGTTCAAATACAGTCTCAGACACTTAATAATTGCCTAGCTGTGTGGCCTTGGGCAAGCCACTTAACCCCATTTGCCTTGCAAGAAAAACTAAAAAAAAAAAAAAAAAAACTAAAAAAAAGAGTACAGGAACAAAGCAGATCATAATCCATTTTTCCATACAGAAATTTTTATTAATGAAACCATGTCAGCATCTGATGTTGAACCATTTGATGGTGCCAAGGACATTGGTAGTAAAACCTTTCCTTCTTGGATCTTTAATAGCTGACTAATGAGGAGATGGGGGGGGGGGTTACTACCCCCATAGAGTCAGTTGTCAGACTCCATCTCTTCATATATTGATTTTCTGGATGATGACTATGAGGCTGGACTAGAAATTGACATTCCATTTAATTCTACTAAAGAACTCTGCCTTTCTCTGGATAATTTTAGAATTTTTACAATTCAACCTGCAACCATAGCATATTTAGTCAACAAACTGGTATTAAGACTTTACTAATGGGGAGGCTAGGTGGCACAGTGGATAAAGCACTAGCCCTGGAGTCAGGAGTACCTGGGTTCAAATCCAGTCTCAGATACTTAATAATTACCTAGCTGTGTGCCCTTGGGCAAGCCACTTAACCCCATTTGCCTTGCAAAAACCTAAAAAGAAAAGAAAAAAAGACTTTACTAAGAAGTAACTAGGTAGTGCAGTGGATAGAGCACCAGACCTGGAGTCAGAAGGACCTGAGTTCAAAACTGACCTCAGACACTTAATACTTAGCTATATGACCTTGGGCAAGTAATTTGCCTCAATGCCTTGCAAAAATTTTTTTAAAAGTTTTTTTAATTTACTGAGTGTCAAGTATTGTACTAAGTTCCAAAGATGAAAACAATGGCAAAACTACAGACCTTACCCTCAAGAAATCTACATTCTAACTTGAAAGATTGAATTATTTATACCATTTCAAAATAGATACCACTTCCCAAAAATTCAGGGGACATTAAAAACTAAATCACTCTAAAACCAAGGCAGAATAGTGTTAACATCTAAGAACAAAGAGATTCCTATTGTAAATTGATTTGCCCTACCATGGATTTGGTTGTACTGTGGGTAGAATCACACTTCCCATGCAGATAATAATATATTACAAATATTGACTGAAGCATAGTAGCCAATACTGATCATTTTAAAGATGATAAGAGTGGGACCTGTGATGTGATATAAATTGCCTAAGGTGGCACTGCAAGTCAGTGGTCTAAATCCAAGTCTCTGAAGCTAGACCAGAATATTTTCTAGTTCTCTCATTAGAACACAGGAAGCTTATACCAGATGTTTTCTTTGTCTCTCAACATTTGTGTTATAACAGATTGTTCTGTACCATATTTATCTTGGTCACTTCCCTGTTTCCTCTAGCACAAATGCCATTTGCAAAATCACTTTCAAAACCAATACTTTTGACTTTGCAAGATCACTGCCTGTGGAGTTGTTAAGCTTCAAATTTATTCATTACCAACTTTCAGTTGGTACTCTTATGGGACTGTCTTAACTTTCCAATTCCCTATCAGCATCATGGACAGGTAAATTAGTAATTTAAAGTCATGGTCTCCTAAATGTATTTTTCTCTCTTTAGCTTTACATTGCTATTTTGCAACATTTCATCTAGGCTGGATCTACATCAAAAAAAGCACAGAACTTGTTCTGAACTCAAAGCACGTATCTGCATTCATCTATAAGATGAAAAGAAATTGGAACTTTATTGTTCACAGTACCACCATCCTCCCAGTCAGTAAGATTAGCAGCAACCTTGATGTCATCCTCAACTCCTCACTCTTACTCATTCCACATGACCGGGCATTTGCCAAATCTTTTCATTTTCACCTTCATTAAATCTCTCATATAAACATTTTCTGTATTAACATTGCCACTACTCTAGTTCAAGTCCTCATCACCTCTCACCTTAGTTGTTAAGTTGTTTCAATCATGTCAAACTCTATGAACCCATTTGGGTTTCTTGGCAAAGATACTGAAGTGATTTGTCATTTCCTTTTCCAGTTCATTTTTACAGATGAGCAAACTGAGGCAAACAGGGTTAAATGACTTGCTCAGAGTCACATAGCTAGTATCTAGCTTACTAGCTCAAATCAAAGCCAGATTTGAATCCAGGAAGAAGAGTCATCTGACTCCAGGCCTGGTGCTCTATCCACTGCATCAAGTAGCTGTCTCCTCTCACCTGGATGACTACAAAACCAAATAGACCATCTGCTACAAGTCTTCCCCCCTCCAATCTATGCTGTCAAACTTATTTTTCTAAAGTATAGTCCTAACCATGACCTACTCAATCAACTTAAATGGCTTGCTTTTGCCACCAAAATCCTTTGGTATGAAGTTCTCAACAATATGATCTCTTCCCACCTTTCCAGTATTCTTGAGTGTTTTCCCTTCTGTGTATTCTGTGATCTAGCTCATTTTTCCTTTCCATTCCACTCACAAGGCACTCCATCTTGTATCTTCATGCCTTTGCTTCTCTTCCTCCTCACCTTTTCTTTTGAAATCTGTTTTCCTTCAAGTTTCAGCTAAAATGTTGCCTTCTTAGAGAGATGCCTCTCTCTCTGTCTTTGTCTCTCTCTCTCTGTCTCTCTCTCTCTCTCTCTCTCTCTCTCTCTCTCTCTCTCTCTCTCTCTCTCTCTCTCTCTCATCAGTAACTTTAAGAATCCAAGAATCTGGCAGTTGATAGATCTGGTTATAGATCGACCAGCAGGAAATTTTCTGGGTAACAACTTCTCCAAAAAGAAGATAACCATTGCTAGGTAGATAAATCATGTGTGCCTGGCTGTCTAGAAGTTATGAAACCCAAATGTGTGGTTTGGATAGTATGGATCTAAAGTATATGAAGCAAAATTTCTTTTTAACAAGGCCAAATGTATTTACAATCACTCTCCCAGGTGAATGTAATAAGAATTATGAGTTACTATTTCATGTTCACAAGGTTTGACACACAGTAGGTGCTAAATAGATGCTTATTGATTGATTGATTAATTAAGGTTTTATCAGTGCATACTTTTATGTTTCAGGCATTTCTTTTATAGTGGGTGAATAAATTAACTATCTTATACCTAACTTGCTTTACATGTAATATTTTTCAATGAAGAATCTGCTAATTGTCACTGAGGGAGACCCTGGATGTGAGTCATTCTTAAATTTTGGGGGGCTTTTAAGAAATTTTCCCTGAAGTTCTTCCCTGTGGTAGGAACAGAATGAGTCAGTGAGTATAAGAATAGTCTGTTCTTTAAAACATAAATATGGTCAGCATGAACCCAGAGCAGAGTCCCATTAATTGGAGAGCACTGCAGGTTTTACAACAAAATTAAATTGGGTCAAATATACAGAAGCCTATTCTATTCTTTAGTAGTCTATTCTAATTCTCATCCCATCCCTTCCATCTAATTTCAGTCTTTTTCAGAGCTGAAAAGTATTCCTTATTGTTGGTATCCTTGAATTCCTTCAGACATCAAGAACAATTAAGTTGACTCCAGTTTTTTTTCCTTCCTCTATACTTTCTGTTGATTTCTTCTTTAAAGGCTCTACTATCATATTTTAAAAATTCTTTTCCAACATCTTCACATCCTTTATCAAAGATCAGGCCTCTTTTTTGAGAAATGCTATAACTTTCAGACAAGAATAAGTAAGAAGTGCTCTAATATGAATTACTATGGTACCTCCCTTATAATTCATTTTTAACCATATTAACTATCTTCCCCAAAAGGAATCATAGAGTACCAATACTAATAGAGAACTTAGAGTTCATTTAGATCAATACCTCTTTTTCAGATAAAGAAGCTATGGACAAAAGAGATTAGCTAGCAGCAGAACTGGGATTAAAATCCATTTCTCCTCTCTATCCAGAAAACACTAAAAAGGCTGGTTTATGTTACCAACTTCAATTATATATCTTACAACATGCCCACTCTCATCATTCAGACAGTTTCTGGGTATCAATGTCCAAGCATTTTTGATTTCTGGAGAGAAAGAGAGTTTTGTGGGGGGTTTTTGGTAGCCAGTCTAAAACTTCGGTATTTCTACTCCTGATATTAGCAAAAGCATTTCAAGGGTTTGGGGAGAACATCTGCTAGCATCTGAGCTTTCCTTGCACAAATGGGAAATATGTTCTGGAGGATGTGTGAACTAACTCAGGAAAGTACATCAGTCTTCATTATTTCTTAACAGAATGTCAACTGGCTTCTTAACATATGGCAGGCATATCCCATAACGTTTTCTGTTATTACAGATTTAGGGTGTCACTACACTAATTACTTTTTGAACTCCTATTTATGGAGAACTCATGGTTTCATAATGACCATCACCCACGTAACCCCTGCTAGAAGCCTGAGTCAAATCTCTTTTCAAAAAAAGTTAAGAATTTAAATGCCTCAAAACACTGAAAATATATAAGTATTTCTTAAACATGAGCAGACCACCCTTTAACTAGAAGATGATATATTTTCTAGTCATTTTCATGGATTTAATAGAGGATATTCCTAATGTTTAAAAATAAGCCTTAGTAACACCATTGTGAAATGTAATAAGAAACCATCTGAAATAATTGCCTCTAGCAGAAGAAAATTCATTTGCTTTATTTAAAAATATATCATATTTCTAGCTAGACTGGTTACTTTACTGTGCTACTAAGGGAAAAAAAGAATTTGTAAAGAGCTAAAGGCAATGGATAGATCACTGGCCCTGGAGTCAGGAGTACTTGAGTTCAAATTTGGAGGAGACACTTAATTGCCTAGCTGTGTGGCCTTGGGCAAGCCACTTAACCCCATTGCCTTAAATAAATAGATAGATAGATAGATAGATAAATAGATAGATAGATAGATAGATAGATAGATAGATAGATAGATAGATGAATGAATGAACAAATAAATAAATAGAAAAATAAACGAATAAATAATAAATAAATAAAGTTTTGAAAAAAGAGAGCTAAAGGCCTCCAAACAAAAGCAATCATTAGCAACATATAGTAATAAGAATTCACTGATGGATTAACAGAGAATTATGATTCTACCTCCCTTTCCCTAAAAGGGACCCCTCTGCTTCGAAATCAGGAATGTATTAAGACTAGGGTCAGTTCTGGAGCAGTCTAGTTTCTAATTAAAAGGGAGAAACTCCCTTTTCTCACACTTTTTTAATTTTACTCCATCCCTATTTCAGCATCCTGTGAGCAAATTATTCAAAGTTTAGATTTTAGCTAATGACTAGGATACTCATTGTGCAATATGAATCAGGTAAAAGACAAGTATATCTTACATGAAAAATAAAAGAAAAAAGAAGAAGGCTCTCACAATGATGGATAGACAATAAGGCTTAAACTTAACAACTAGTGGCAATGGAAATAGGTATTGTTATACTATGACATTTAAAAAATTAGAGAGATATAGTTTCTGGATAATTTAATCATTTTATTAATAAAACCAGCAAGTTATTAATAAAAGGATGGTCATTTGCCCATCTCCCTTAGACAAAGATTGTCATGGTGATAGGCTCATGGTTTATATACTCTTCCAATGAGAGGGGGAAGCTGATGTCAGCCTATCATCATGTCACCCCTGAGAAAAAAAAAATATCTCTTTACCAGACTATTTCTAGCCTAAGGAAATATCTAAAACCACTCCAGCTTAAGTAGAGCACAATGAGCTTCCCTACCTTAATTAAATTCCTTGTAAGATTGAGTGGAGTATGACAAAGTTCTAGGAGAGTTAATTCAAACTCATTAACAGGAATATTCTTCAAGAAAAAAACTGAACTTAAAGTCAGAATTTTGGAAAAAGGGGGGGGGGTGGAGTAAGAAGCTCTGAATCTTTCCAAGATATTGGTTTTTAATAATCATTTCTCACAATATTCAACCTGGAAGTCAAAATAAACTTATATTAGAACATAAAGTCATTTTAGGACTGCAGATTAAACATTTTACATTTCACCTCAGCTCTGCACTATATCTCTCAAAGTCCATTTCTTCTAGTAAATCAGGCCATGATTGGCCCACACCTTTGTTTTTTGATGATCATCTTTTCCTTACAGTCAATCAGTTCCAAAACAAAAGGTCCCAAGAGCTCCTGACCTTTTGAACTCACAGGGCTCTCCCCAGGAATGAACATGTTGTTTGACCAGCAGAAAATGATCGCTTTTTCCTATCCAGAAACTAATGTTTAATCACCTCAAGAAAGAGACAGTCTTACGTGATCAAGACCATACTCTGTGTGGAAGGAGTAACAAGTTTAAGGGAAAGAACACCATTCATCCCTTCATCCAAAAGCAAGGAATCTAAAGAGAGAGTTTACTACATCCTGCCTGACCCTTAACTCCTACCATGGTCCAATCCCCTAAAGTAGGTAGAATGGTAGAATGAAACTTTAGAGCAGAAGGGTTGGTTGGGGTGGGGGGTAGAAATGGAATGAACTAGGTATTATAAAAATCCATCATTTTTAAAATATAGGTGGGAGGAAAGAGAGTGTTTTAAGAATAGGAGAAAGTCAAAGTAAAAGCACAGACTTCTAGGAGAGGGAATATTATGCATGAGTAATTCTTTGTAAATCAGTGTTGGCTACATTTTAGAGTGCCTAGAGAGAAAAAGGACAATGTAAAGAATGTGTAAGAAGACTTTGTTTTTTGTCCTTCATTCTCCAGTGGGATCAAAGACATCAGGAGAGTGATAGCTTGGAAATTAATTGAATTTAAGTGAGTTGTGCAAAATCATCAGTCTCATTCTCTCATCCAAAGTCTTTGGAGTCCAGTGTCAAGACATAGGTCAGAATGACTTTTGATGGCCCTACCTGCAGTGAGAGACCATAGTCTTGTAAACTAAGGTCTTTCCCAGGACTCAGTCTGTCTGAGACAACATACATTCTGCAATTAAAGGCTAAGAATTGAGGTAAAGGGGTCAGATAATATCCACCAAGTCACCTATATTGGGTAGTTTTAAATATTCTAGAATTATCAAATGCCACATCATCATTGCCGAGACTTCCACTATACACAAAAACAAACTTTTATAATCAAAAATTTTTTATAATCTCTCATCTGTTTTACCTATTATAGCCTTCAAATACTTCCCTGTCTCTCAGAGTGCTCTGAAATTACCTATTCCCTGGTGCTCTGATTTGAAGCAATCTCTAAGACAAAAGCAGTGGGAGGGACCAGACATTGTTAATGACTGCTGAAAAACTAACCAATGAGAAGGAAAAAAGGTGAAGATCAAGGAAGTCAAAAGAAAAAATGTTGGGGAAAGCCATTGCTTCCTGAAAAATTAGCAAGCAGAAATTTTTTTTAAAAAGGCAAATTGATCAGTGAGACCAGTGATACTACTACAAAACAAAGCTATAATGCCATAGAAAATGACCCTAAAACCTCTAATAAAAAAGAAATTAAGAAACAAACAACTATGGATTCACTAGGAATGGTGCAATAATAGCAAGAAACTCTGGAATAATTTGTAAGAAAAATAGGAAAATTAAATGAACAAAATAACAATGGGAATGAGGACCAAAATTAGCACAGAAAGCAGTCATGAAAGAAGAAATCAATAAGACAAATGATGGATTAGAAAATGAAAGCCACATGACAAAGGAGCTCTCCAAGGCAATAGAGGCTCTGAAAAAGACAGATATGAAATTCAAAAATACAGCTCTGGAGGGAAAAAATGGCTAAAACAGAGTCAAAGAACTGCATTGTCAATCAATCAACCATAAAGCATTTATCATGTGCCAAGTGTCAGACACTGTCTTGATTTTGAGCATGCAAAGATAAAAATAAAAATGTCTTTGCCTCAATGAAGCTTATATGTTAATGAGAGAGACAATTCATGTGTGTGTGCATGTGTGTGTGTGTGTGTGTGTGTGTGTGTGTGTGTATAAGAAAAATACAAACTGACTAGATGAAAGGAGGATATGAGCAGTTCGGGGATCAGGAACAGCAGAACTTGAATTGAAAGGGCTTAAAGGAAAACAAGGCAAAGGCATGGCAAGAGAGGGAAGAATGCATTTCTCATCCAGAGATATTGCAAGTGATTCCTTTCAAACGCTTTTTTTAATTTTTAGTGGTTTCCAATGTAATATATATACTTCCTCAGTTAGAAAGTCCTTCCACTCATGGACATCAACAATTCATCTCCAATTTGTAGTTTAAGAAATTTGTTAGGATAACATACCAAATTGATTTTGATTTTGTTGACTCCAAGATCTTTTCTATAACCACTGTACTACATTAACACTCAGTTAATTGCTTATGGTACAAAAGTAATGATTATAATTAATATCTGTCACAAAAAAATTTACAAAGTTGACAAAGCTAAGCTTATCAAAGGCAATTTGAGAAAAATATTGTCCTGATACCCTAAAGGTTTTCCAAGATTATATTGACTTTTTTTGGTTGTCATATCAAACTATTAATTCATGTTAAGTTTGCAGTCTATGTTAAGAACAAAAAAACAAAAAATCCTAAACTGGAAATCCTCCTTCCAAAGTGACTGACACATTAATGACTACTCTTTGGATCTGGTTATTCAACTAGTTCTTTTTTTTTTTTTTTTAGATTTTTGTAAGGCAAAAAACGGGGTTAAGTGGCTTGCCCAAGGCCACACAGCTAGGTAATTATTAAGTGTCTGAGACCGGATTTGAACCCAGGTACTCCTGACTCTAGGGCTGGTGCTTTATCCACTATGCCACCTAGCTGCCCCTCAACTAGTTCTTAATTGACCTAATTAATCTATTGTATAGTCCCTAATTCTCCATTTTTCTACAAAAATAGAGTGAGATATTTTAAAAATGTTGCTAAAATCCAGAAATACCATATCTACTGCAGTCTTCTGATTTTCAATTTTGTAATCCTATGGGGAGAACAGGAAATAAAATTAGTTTGGAATCACCTTAATTGATGAAACCCAGAGACCTCTTTGTGATCAGTGTTTCCTTTTCTAGGTCTTGACTCTCTCTTTAATAATATTTTAGGGGCGGCTAGGTGGCACAGTAGATAAAGCACCAGCCCTGGAGTCAGGAGTACCTGGGTTCAAATCCGGTCTCAGACACTTAATAATTACCTAGCTGTGTGGCCTTGGGCAAGCCACTTAACCCCGTTTGCCTTGCAAAAAAAAAAAAAAAAACCTAAAAAGAAAGATTATATTTTACATAATTTTATCAAGAATCTTAAACTTACTGAACCTAAAGTTAGCATTCTGTTCACATTTTTTAAAATATTAGGATAATTTTTGCCTTTCTCTAACCCTTGCATATTTCTCCCAACCTCCATTTTCTTTCATATATGACCTACAGCAATTACTTTTAACAGTTCTTTCTTCATCCAATGGTATAGTTTTGTCCAAAACTAGATAATTTGAACTCATAAAACATGGTTATTTAAAATCATTTTACTTATTTAGATTATCAGCACCACATTAGATACATTTGTTGTCCCCTTTCCAAATCAAAAATCATCTTTCTCTCTCCATACACAGCACATACATACATGTGTATGTACATATATATATGCATATATATATGTATATAATCAGTGTTGTTCTTGTTTTTATTGAGTCACTTCAATCATGTCTGACATTTTGTGACCCCATTTGGAATTTTCTTGGCAAAGATACTTGATTGGTATGCCCTTTTGTCCTATAGCTCATTTTATAGGTGAAAAACTGAGGCAAACAACAAACATCTAATCCATACCCCAAAGAAATCACCACTAAAATAGAATCTATAAGTAGTCAATCACCCAGCTTTATTTGGAAACCTTCAATGAGGAAAACTTCTTATCTCCCAAGTTAGCCCACTCAAATTTGGGGGCATCTTAAATTGTTAAGACATTTATTGTGACTTTAAGACATTTTATTATGACTTTAAATTTAAATTTTCATGTTTATAATTTCTTCCCATTATCCTTCTTTAGCTACCTAAGGTCAAGCAGGAAAAAAATCTAATCTCTCTTCCACATGATGGTCCTTCTGATTCTTGAAAACACCCTGTCCTATGTCTTCTTTTATCCAGACCAATCACTTCAATCAATCCTTGAAGTAAACCTCTTAAAGAATGGGTCATAGGGAAAGCTTTGGAGAAGCCATGATCTAGAGAATCATGTGAAGACTATCAAAGGGGAAAAATTATATGACCAAAGGAAAGATAAAAGGGAGTTAAGGACAAATGACAATTTTAACTCTATCTCGGTTGAGCCAGGAATGTAGAAGGATAGACTAAATCTATAGATGAATTTCTGAAAATAAGTTTTTTTAAGTAGTCTTTATACCTAAAAGCTAATTGTTCTTATTTACCACACAGTCTCTCTGAATAACTATTTCTATATGCAAGTGTCATTGAGGAAAATGGAGCTTCAAAAACTTGTATCAATGGACATTTTGTTTTTGTTATGCTTCTCCATACCATTAAATCGTCAACAGTGTGATTGATTAAAAACTGAAATTTTCCTGGGGAACTGGCCAGATTCATGAGTCCAATCAATATGAATGGAGAAAAACTGGCCATATCACAAAAGCAATTATGCTTTTTCACCTTTCTACTTGCCCAGAGCCATTATATATTCACTCTGTTCACCAGGGAAACTCTGTTTTAGCTTGCAATAAAAAAATTAAAGAGTTGAGAAAAAAGGAAAAATGAAGTAATTTCAATTTGTGACTCTCAGTACTGATGCTTCAGTGGATATTTTCAAATAAAAATATGAAGAAAGAGAACCTGCAGAAGTATAGTGAAATAAGTAAAACCCAGTGAACAATATACATAATTATTACAATCATATAAATGGAAGCACAATTAAGAAACAATTAAACTCTGAATAATGGCAATGACTTCATCTGGTCCCAGGAAATTAAAACACACCTCCCTCTTCTCAGTAGGGAAGTAGATTATAAGGCTATAGAATGTAATATATTCTATAAGACAAGGTTGTATTGAATGTTGGTTGTGCTTAAATATTTTTCTTTGTTTTAAAAGAGTTCATTGTAAAAGGGGTAAGCAGAGAATTAAGGGAAAATGGCTGTGGTTTTAAAACTTTAAATAGCTTTGAATAAAACTTTAATAAGTAATAAGCATAATACTAATCTCCTTTAGATGGAGCACTAGCTGGGGGAAGGGAGAAGACAAGGGAAATCTTAAAAACATAGAAAAGTAATAAAACTTTAAAAATTGAAACACTGAGAATATTTTGTCCATGATTTGTTAAAACTTTTCACTAAAGTTTACTGATAATCATTTAATCTAACCTTTTTCATCTAAAAGAACTACTTTTATGTTTTACTTTTAATGCATTTATTCTTTTTTATTTGAAATTTTATTTTATTTTTCCAAGGACATGCAAAGGTAGTCTTTCAACATTCATCCATTGCAAATTTGCAACAAACAAGCTGGCAAAAGTTGTACATGTATCTTTGTTTAACATATTTACATATTAGTCAGTTTGTAAAAGGGGAATTAGAACTAAGGGGAAAGGAAAAAAAACATGAGAAAGGAAGAAAAAGATGAGAGAAGTTTAAAAAGTGACATAGTATGCATTTAGATACCATGGCTTTCCTCTAGATATGCATGGCATTGTCCATAATAGGTTTCTCAGCGTTGTACTTGATCTCTGAACTGCTGAAAGGAGTTGCAGTTAATGTGTACAATGTTCCCTTGGTTCTTCTCAGCATCAATTCATATAATTCTTTTCATGCTTCTCTAATGTCTGACTATTCTTGGTTTCTTACAGAACAATGGTACTCCATAATCATAACTTGTTCAGCCATTCCCCAACTGATGAATATTCCCTCAATTTCCAATTCTTTGTCAATACAAAAAAACTGCTATAAATATTTTTTGAACATGTGTGACTTTTCCTGGTTTTTTTTATTTCTTTTGGATACAGGTCTAGTATTGTAGTGCTGGGTCAAAGGGCATGATCAGTTTTATTGTTCCTTGAATATTGTTCCATATAATGCACTTATTCTTAAAAAAGTAACACAGTCATTACTTTTCTAGACCATGGCTCATGATTTCCCCAAGAACTCTGGCTCACATGGACCAGGCCAAATCCTGGGGGTTGAAATGTATCCAACAAAGAATCTAAAATAAAACTTCAGTACAGCTAACATCAAAGATATCACAAATTAAGGGAGAAGAGTCCTCAAATCCTACACAGGAATTCACTATATGCTATGGTTACTGGTTTCAGGATAGCTTTTACCTCACAGAAAATGCATGAGTCATAAACAATTACAGAAAAATATACACTCAAAACATCCCACTATTCATACAAACACACAAACAACCCCCCAAAAAGAAATAAAACTTGAAGTTACTGTCCAAGTAAAAGTCTGTCATTTGAGTTATTCTCTCCTCCTCACCAAAATGCATTGTGTGATCCTTTGTCTTAGAATCGCCTAAAGGTAAAATATGATTTCTGGCTGGCTGAAAAAGCAAACTCCTTTTAATTATACCTACATTGAACAAAGAATTGATTTTATTCTCAGAGTGGGATGCTATGTGGGAACCACATAGTTTCTCTTCATTCTCAAGAAATCTCTCTAAAACCTAGAAGGTCTCTAATATCCAAACTATCCAACTCAGAAAATCTTGAATTTGGAAATGCTGACAAAATAACTCAAAATTGGTGCTGCCCAGGAAATCTCACTTTCTGCTAGAAAATTTAAAGAGGGAAAGGTATTGGGGTTCAGAGATGGGGTATTTGAAACTCTTATCAAGTCACATGAGAACCTGTATCTATCAAGTCTGTGCTTCAGTTTGAATTGCCATTGTTTCTTGGGGAGATGAGGTAAGGAGAAGTATCTCTTCCCTTTGCTACACTCTGGAAGATGGTGCAAGAGAAAAAGTAAAAAACAAGTTCAAGAAACTAAGGAATGAACATTACCAGTTTGATTCAACAGTGATAATTATACAATAGTAGCTCTCTGCATCATATCAACTGCCTCAAAACAAATGTCCACTCCCTTTACTCTCATTAAATTTATTCATGAATTTCCCAGTTTATCAGGGATTTCCCAAATTTACCCTTTTCTTTACACATTCAAGAGCATAAAATCACTCACTCAATGGTGATCAGCATGTATCTGTATCTGTGATCTCACAATCCATCTATGGCTTTCTACCTTTTAGGCTATTTTTCCCATAAGTTCACCTCAGATCTACCTAGTGTGATGAAATTTTCTTTGCTTCTTTCTTACATCATGAAGATGAAAATCTTTTGCTCTTACCATATAAGTAGCCCATCTTATATTTTACTCATACATTCCTTTAATGATAACTGGCATTTATATAATTTGCAAAGTTTGCAAAGTGGTTTATATATGTTATCTCACCTGATCCTCACAACAACACTGTGAGGCAGGTGCTATTCTTATCCTTATTTTACAGATGAAGATACTGACCCTCAGAGAGGTTGGGTGCCTAGGGTCAAATAGCTAGAAAGTGTCAGCGACCAAATTTGGACCAGATACAGTGAGTGCTTTATTCTACTGCATCACCTTGTGGCCTTCTTCATGTTGTCATACAGCTTACATACATCAGAAAAGAAACATGAACCCAACTCTTCCTAACTCCAATGCCAGAAAATTGTCCATGGTATTATCTCTCTTTGCTATCATGAATTAAAAAGTATTAACCGTAACTAGTATGAAAAATCCCTATTGAAAGAAGTTCTCACCTCTATTCAAGTCTCTAAAATGTTTAGAAAGAACATGTTCTAATTAGGCAAAGATTCTTTTTTTTGAATTTATTTATTTATTTTCATCAATATGCACATGTATATTTTTAAATTACAAATTTCCTTCCACCCTCCCTTCCCAGTCCCCTCCCCTCAGTTGGGAACAGCCAGGTTAGCATTGTACTTAGATATTTTGATAAATATGTTTACAGACTAGTAATTTTCACTATAAGGAAATAGGATTAAGGGAAAGAGATACAAAGAGATAATTTTTATAAAGTGTTCATCAGGGGACTTCTAGCCAAGATGGCGGAGAGAAGACAGGCACAGTTCCAAAGTCTCCTGATCTTTCCCCATCTATCATATGAAACAAACTCTTAACAGAAATCCAACCCACAAAACCCAGAAAGAGAAGCCAGGAGAAAGAACATCTACCTCAGGATTTGTCTTCTGCAGCTTTGGTTGAGTCCAGGCTGGTGAGTCCAGGCACAGAGAGAGAAGATCAGCCCCAGATCAGCCAGATTACTGGCTGAATTGGAGCCAGGGAGTCTGAGAGCCTGAGAGATGGACTTGCTGGATCAGTGGTGGGGCTAGACCATGGGGGCTTCAGTCAACTAGGGAGCAGAGGCACTGATGTTGTCCCTGACCCTCTGGAGTTTGCCAACAGGGCTGGGGGGAGAGTTCTGGTGCAGGAGAGCTGTGGATACCATCCCTGGGCTCCTCAGGTCTGAGGAATCTGAGTCCATGCTTCCATTGCAGATGAGGCCCATTCCTAGAACAAACAATTGCAGACTACTTCTTCCTCAGGCACAGGTGTGTGAGCAGAAGAACCAGCCCAGCTGACAATAAGGAGAGGAATGACCTCACCCCAGAGTAAAGCCCACCATTGATTGAAGGCAAAAGGATTCAATAGCTTCAACACCTCCCTTCAAGCTAAGGAAGGGAGAAGGCCTCAATCAAGGTCACAGACACTCCAGAGAAAGCAACCAGCACCTCCTACTGGCCATCCAGAGAAATTGTACTCAGTGAGTAAAGCTTCTAGCAATCCCAACACCAAACCCCTGTGAACCAGCCCCTCCCCAACTCAAGGTCTTAGCAAAATGAAGAAAGGTCAGTGGAAAGGTGGATCCAGAGAAAAATTCTTGGAAGGAAAAGACCCTAACTCAGAGAGACCTAGAACCTCTGAGGAGAATATGATCTGGTCTCCAGTACACAAAGACTCCCTTGAAGAAATAAGGAAGGAGTTTAAAAATCAGTTGGGAAATTTGGCAAAAGAAACCCAAGAGAAGATTAATACCTTGCAACAAGAAAACAAATCCTTAGAAAATACAATTGGACAAATACAAAATGAGAATAAATATCTCAGATCCTCAATTGGGCAAATACAAAAAGAAAATAATTCTCTCAAAACCTCAATTTGTCAAATGGAAAGCTCTTTCAAAAGTAGAATTGACCGATTGGAAAAGGAGTTGCAAAAAGTTAATGAAGAAAACTCCTCCCTAAAAAAAAGAATGGAGTCTTCAGAAACTATTGACTTCATGAGACAGCAAGAGCCTGTCAAACAAAATAAAAAAATAGAAAAAATAGAAGAAAATGTAAAATACCTCATCAGCAAAACCACTTACCTCAAGAATAGGTCAAGAAGGGGTAACCTGAAAATTACTGGATTTCCTGAAAATATTGAAGAGGAAAAAAAAAAAGCCTGGACTTAATATTACAGGATCTAGAGATGGAAAATTGCCCTGATATCATGGAATCAGAGGGCAAATTAGTTATTGAAAGAATACATCAATCCCCTCCAGAAAAAGATCCTAAAATGAAAATACCAAGGAATGTTGTGGCCACATTCCAGAACTATTAGATAAAAGAGAAAATCTTGCAAGCAGCCACAAAGAAACAATTTAAATATCAAGGAGCCACAATAAGGATTACACAGGACCTGGCTGCATCAACATTAAGGGACTGAAGGGCCTGGAACAAGATATTTCGAAGAGCAAGTGAGTTTGTAATGCAGCCAAGAATCCACTATCCTGCAAAGCTGAGCCTTCTCTCTTCCAGGGAAAAAGATGGACATTTAACAAAATGGAAGAATTCCAAAAATTCCTGATTAAAAGACCAGAGCTAAATAGAAAATTTGGACATCAAACAGGAGGTTCAAGAGACACATAAAAAAGGTAAAAAGAAAGGGTGGGGGCAGTAAAAGAGAAAAAAAAACTACTATCCAACAAGTTGAAATTGGCTATATCCCAGCATGGGGAAAAAGATCCTCATAAATCTTGAGAATTGTAATTCTAACAGAGAGAATATACCTAGCCAGAAGTGATGGACATTCATGACCTATCTATGAGACTGCTATCTAATGGGATGTAACTGGCTTTAACCCCACTTGGGAGAAAGACTCTAATAATTCTCAAGAATTTTAACTCTATCAGATAGAATGTACTTAGCTAGAAGTGACAGATACTCAGAATTTTCTCTGACTCAGATAGAATGGTTTTTTTAAAAACACTACCTCCTTAAAAAGGGAGACAGGAAGGAGACGGGAGGAGGGAGGGGATTGAATGGGGTAAATCTCATTACACTAAGAGGTACAAAACACCTATGGTAATAGAGGGGAAGAAGGGAGGAGATGAGAAACACCTGAATCTTCTTCTCATCAGACTTGACTTAAAGTTAACTTACACATACTTAGTTAACTTAAAAAACATCTAACCTTTCAAGTATTACAAGGGGAAGAGGGGAGTGGGGACAGAGAAGGGGAGGGGTAGGGGAAAGGAGGAACTAACAAAAGGAAGGGAAGGGAAAAGGGAAAAGGGAAAGGGGAAAGAAAGGGGAGGGAGTGATATAGGAGGGCAAACACTGAAGGGAGTGATATTCAGAAACAAACTACTGGGGAATACGGATAAGGGAGAGAAGGGGGAAAAATACAAACAGAGGGAAGATAGCATGGAGGGCAATAAAGAATTAGTAATCATAACTTTGAATGTGAATGGGATGAACTCTCCCTTAAAACATAAGCAAATAGCAGAGTGGATTAAAACCCAGAACCCTACAATATGATTTCTCTCTCAACACACTCAATTTGGATCAATGTACAACACAGAAACAAAATAAAGCCTGACAGATTGCTTTCCATGGGGGGTGGGGGGGTGGGGGAGGGAGGTAAGATTGGGAGAAAAATTGTAAAACTCAAATAAAAACCTTTAAAAATAAATAAATAAATAAAAATAATAAAGTGTTCATCAGATTCTGAAGGGTTGGGATTTTTTTTTGTTTTGTTTTGTTTTGTTTTGTTTTTCTTCCTATGGATGGGGATAATATAGTCCATAGACAGCCTAATACAGTTTTTTAGTTCAATGGACTGCTGAGAGGAGCTGCTTCCAGCAAGGTTGTTCCTCTCACAATGTTGTTGTTGATGTGTACATTGTTCTCTTGATTCTACTCAGCATCAGATCCCATAAGTCATTCCATGCTTCTCTAGAGTCCGACTATTTATGGTTTCTTTTAGAACAATAGTATTTCCATAGTATTCATGTACCATAACTTGCTTAGTCATTCCCCAATTGATGGGCATCCCTTCAATTTCCAATTCTTTGTCACTACAAAAAGAATTTCTATGAATAATCTGGAACAAGTAAGACTTCTCCCTTTTTTTCCTATAATTTCTTCAGAATATAGATCTAGAATTGGAATTTCTGGGTCAAAGGGTAGGAATGGTTTTATTGCTCTTTGGGCATAGTTCCATATCACTCACCAGAAAGGTTGGATCTGTTCTCGACTCCACCAGCAATGCATTAATGTCCCAATCCTGCCATATCCTCTCCAACATTAATCATCTTCCCTATTTCTCAACTGGGCTAATCTAATAGTTGTGAGATAATACCTCATTGTTATTTTAATTTGCATTTCTCTGATCAATAATGATTTGGAGTATTTTTCCATATAGCTTTAATTTCTTCATTTGAAAACTGTCTGTTCATGTCCTTTGACCATATATCAATTGGGGAATGACTTGTGACTATAAATTTGATGCAATTCTCTACCTATTTTGGATATGAGACCTTTATCAGAACTCCTGTTTGTGAAGATTGTTTCCCAGTTTTCTGCTTTCCTTCTGATTTTGGCAGCATTGATTTTATTAGTGCAAAAGGTTTTTAATTTAATATAGTCAAAATCATTCATTTTTAGTTTATAATGTGCTCTAATTCTTGTTTCATCATAAATTTATCCCCTTTTCATAGATCTGATAGAGTATTTCTTGGTCTATTAATTTATTTATGGTATCTCTCTTTATGTCTAAATTTTGTAACCACTTTGACCTTATTTTGGTATAAGGTGAGAGATGTGAATCTATGCCTAGTTTTTGCCATGCTATTTTCCATCCCAAGAATTTTTGTCAAATAGTGAGTTCTTACTCCAGAAGCTGATATCTTTGGGTTTGTCAAATAGTAGTTGCTGTAGTCATTTACTGTGACTTCTTTAGAACCTATCATAAATCCACTGATCCATTACTCTGTTTCTTAACCAGTACCAGGCAGTTTTGATGATTACTGCTTTATAGTATAGTTTTAGATCTGGTAGAGCTAGGTAGCCTTCATTTATATTATTTTTTATCAGGTTCCCTTGCTATTCTTGAGCCTTTGTTGTTCCAGATGAATTTTGTTACTACTTTTTCTAGTTCAGGAAATGAGTTATTTGGTAGCTTGACTGGTAAGGCACTGAATAGGTAATTTAATTTGGGTAGAATTGTCATTTTTTATTATGTTAGCTCAACCTAAACATAAGCATTTAACATTTTTCCAATTATTTAGATCTGACTTTATTTGGATGAGAAGTGCTTTGTTCATACAGTTTCTGAATTTGTCTTGGAAGGTAGATTCTCAAGTATTTAATGTTTCCTATAGTTATTTTAAATGGAATTTCTCTTTCAGTCTCTTGCTCTTGCATTTTTGTTGTTCAAATATAGAAATGTTGATGATTTATGTGAGTTTATTTTATAACCTGCTACTTTTCTGAATTTATTAATTGTTTCCAGGAGTTTTTTTAGATGATGTTCTCAGATTCTCTAGGTATACATCTGCAAAGAGTGAAAGTTTTGCTTCCTCATTGCCAATTCTGATTCTTTCAAATTCTTTTTCTTCTCTTATTGCTATTGCTAGCATTTCTAATACAATATTGAATAGTAATTGTGATAATAGGCATCCTAGTTTCATCCCTGATTTTATTGGAAATGCTCTGCTTTTTCCCATTACATACAATATTTGTTGATGGTTTTAGATAGAGACAATTTATTATTTTAAGAAAAACTCTATTTATTCTTAAACTTTCTATGTTTTTAAGAGGAATGGATCTTGCATTTTATCAAAAGCTTTTTCAGGATCTGTTGAGATAATCATATAATTTCTGTTGGGTTTGTTATTGATATGTTTAATTAGGTTGAGTATTTTCCTAATGCTGAACCATCTTGCCTACCTGGCATTAATCCTACTTGATCATGATGTATTATCCTAGTAATAACTTACTTTAATCTCATTGCTAAAAATTTTATTTAAGATTTTTGCATCACTATTAATTAGGGAGATTGGTGCATAATTTTCTTTGTGTTTTGGTTCTTCCTGGCTTAGGTATCATCACCATGTTGGTGTCATAAAAGGAGTTTGGCAGAACACCTTCCTCTCCTATGTTTTTAAATAGTTTATGTAGAATGGGAATTAATTGATCCTGAAATGTTTGGTAGAATTCACTTGTAAACCATCTGGACATGGAGACTTTTTCTTAGGGAGTTTATTGATGGTTTCTCCAATTTCTTTTTCTGAAATGGAATTAAATAATTTATTTCTATTCTGTTAATATTGTTAGTTTGTATTTTTGTAAATCTTCATCCATGTCACTCAGGTTATCCAATTTATTGGCATACAGTTCAGTGAAGTAGCTCTGAATTATCTCTTTAATTTCCTTCTCACTGGTGGTTAATTCACCCTTCTGGTTTTTGATACTGGTAATTTTTTTTAATCAGATTAACCAAGGTTTATCTATTTTATTGACTTTTTCATAAAACCAACTATTAGTTTTATTTTTGCTTTCAATTTTAATCTTTCCCTTGATTTTCAGAATTTCTAATTTGATATTTAATTAGGGATCTTTAATTTGTTCTTTTTCTTGCTTTTTTGGTTGCATTCCCAATACATTGATCTCTTCTCCCTCTCTCTATTTTATATATATATAGGCATTTAGAGATATAAACTTCCCCTCAAAAGTCCCTTGGCTGCATCCCATGAGTTTTGATATGATGTGTCATTATTATCAATTTTTTGGATATAATTTTTGACTATATCTATTATTTGCTATGTGACCCATCCATTATTTAAGATAACTTATTTAATTACCAAGTAATACTTGGTTTGTTTTTCTATGGCCCTTTATTACATGTAATTTTTATTGCATCATGGTCTGAGAAGTATTGATTTGGTATTTCTGCTTTTCTGCATTGATTATAAGGTTTTTGTGCCTTAGTACATGATCAGTTTGGGTGTAAATGCCATGAACTGCCTAGAAAAAGTTATGTTCTATTCTATATCCATTAAGTTTTCTCCAGAAGCCTATTATATCTAAGTTTTCTAACATTTCATTCACCTTCTTAACTTCCTTCTTGTTTATTTTGTTGTTTCATTTATCTAGTTCTGAGAGAGGGAGATTGGGGTCTCCCATTATTAAAGTTTTGCTGTCTATGTCTCCTTGTAATTCACTCAACCTTTCTTCTATGAATTTGGATGCTATACCACTAGGTATACATGTTTAGTAATGATATAGCTTCATTACCAATGGTGCCTTTTAAGAGATATAGTTTCCTTCCTTATCCCTATTAATGAGTTTGATTTTTGCTTTTACTTTATCTGAAATTAGGATCACTAATCCAGATTTTTTTTTACTTCATCTGAGGCATAATATATTTTACTCCAAGCTTTTAACTTTACCCTGCGTGTATCTCTCTGCTCAAATGTGTTTCTTGTACAAAACATATTATAGGATTCCATTTTTAATCTATTCTGCTATCTGCTTCCATTTTATGGGACAGTTCATCCCATTCACATTTACAGTTAAGATTACTAATTCTGTATTTCCCTCCATGCTTTCTTCATTTATATTTTTCTCTTTCCTTTTTTCTTATTCCTCCTCACCAAAATTTTATTCCCTTTCCCCTTTGACTTTTCTTTTGAAAATTTAACTTTTAGTTTATTTTCACTTATATCTTTGCCTTCCTTTTATCAGTCCCTTCTTCCCTTATCTTTCCCTTTCCCAGTACCCCCCCTTCCCTGTAGATTAGGTTAGATTTTTAAACTCAAGTGGGAATGTATCTTATTCCTTCTCTGGGCTAAATCTATTGAGTAGAATTTACTCAGCATTCACATTCTCCCTTCCTTCCCTCTACAATTATAAATATTTTTGGCTCTTCCCTTGGTGTTATTTATTGCTCTAATACTATCTATCAGGTATCATCAATCACAGTTTGATTATTTGATTGCTTGATAAGCTCATATTGTCATCAAGGTATCATCACAAATTGCTTGATTGCTTGATAAGCAGCAGCTTTGACTCAAATTGCATCAAATTATAAATATATTCATTTTTTAACCTTACTCATTTTTCAAGTATCTTTCAAATACATACAGTCCTCCTCATGAGCCAAAATATCATCCAAAGCCATATCATTTCTTGAGCTATTTGTGCCCCTCTCCCAGGCCTATTTTCTCTCATACATACCTCCCGTTCTCCCACCTAGGATCAGGGTACTTATTCCCTTGTTAAGTGAAAAAAGTCCTTTTTTCTTTCATATTTTATCCCCCTTCATCACCCAGGGTACTTAACCCCTTGTTAAACAAAGTATAGGTTAAGGCAAACCCTATCTCTTTAACTGCAAGAATCTTTTAAGATCTCTAAGTCCTGGGAGACTCTGGAAGTCTCACCTGAGAACCTTACAAATGATTATAAGTTACAGGGACACTGACTCAGGACCTCCCAATTTATGCTTCCCTCATAAGAGAAGGTGCTAAGCACAGTAGGATTAAAGCTGGTCAAAGGATAATAAGACACTTACTCCCCTGCTTTTCTCCAGGGCTTTTTATCTCAAATACAGTGAGCTCATCTTGGACCTCTTCAGTGGAGAGATAAGACCCAATTATATACCCTTATCCTTTAGGTTCATTCTCTTCAATTAAATTCTACCCTTTAAATCTCCCAAGAGAAATAAAGTTCTAAAGAATTAAAAGTGTTATATCTTCCCTTTTAAGGTTGTATTAAATTTGATGGTCTTGACCAACATTTGTTTTGTTTTAGTTTGTTTTTTCCTTCCCCTTTTCATTTACTTTTTTATGCCACTCTTCAGTTGTGTATTTGGCAATTGAATTCTCTATTCAGTTTTGGTCTTTGTTTCAGTAAATTCTGGAAGTCTTCTATTTTAATGAACATCTACCTTTTCTCCTGTCAGTATATGCTAATATTTGCAGGGTACTACATTCTCGGCTGTAATCCCAGGTCCTTTGCTCTCCGAAATATGCTATTCCAGTTCTTCTGATCTTCAGTATTGAGGGTGATAGGTCTTGTGTGAGTCTGATTGTGTTTCCTTTGTAGGGAATTGTGTTTCCTTTATAAGAAGTATAGATCCAAGCTTTTTTGGGGGGGGCGGGGCTGGGGTCTGATCCCTGCCTTGTTTGTTGGCTAAGATGTTGCCTATGTAGTTCAGGCCTTGCCTTTGCAGAGGGTTCCCCCCCCCCCTTTTATGTCCAGGTTCTGACTTGATAGTGGTTTTTTCCCAAACCAGTACTGTCTTTACACAGGTTGTTTTCTGGGTTCAGACATTGTTTGGGTTTGGGATCTTCCCTGCTGGTTTGCTATCCAGCTGCCAGGACCTTTATTATTGTTAACTGTTAGGACCTGTATTACACTGTGGCTAAGAGCCTTCTACTGGCTTTTCCTACTCTCCCACTGCTGGCCTTTACTTCCCCTTCCCACCACAGAGACAGGCCTTCACTCAAGATCCTCCACAATGTCTACAATTGAAAACTTCTTTGAACCCTCTTTTTCTTGGTGGGATTTGTAGTGTGAATGTCAGAGTAGAGGTTTCATTTATCTTTGGTAGGGAAAAGCTCCAGGAGCATGCTAGCTTCATGCCGCCATCTTGGCTCCATCCCAGAAGTCTTCAAACATTCTTCCTCAAAACTTGTTTACATTATTATTTTCTTTAGCAAAATGTCCTTTTCTTGCACTATGCAGTGAAAAAAAGCACCTACTCTAACTAACATCTAAACTGGTAAAGGTCAAAGTAATGTGATGAAAACAGCAAGATGGTATGGTGGATAGAGTCCTGGGTCTGGAATTAGAAAAGCTTGAGTTCAAAGCTGGAATCAGAAACTTACTAGTTATATGTGTCTGGGCAAGTTAAACTCCATATACATTGGTTTCCACATCTACAAAAATGAAGATAATAATGGAAATAACACTATCTCCCAGTGTTATTGTGAAAATTCAGTGAGATAATATTTATAAAGCACTTTAAAGATACACATGAAGTGCTAGATAAAGTGATAGTGATAATGATGATAATGATAACTCAATTCAACAAGCATATTTAACAGGTTTAATGAGCTAACTGAAAATTATCCATGGAGAAACAATAGAATTTGTTAATGGGGAGATTTCAATATTGTAGTATCTTCTACATGGAGATCTTGTTCTCAGATCATGTTGCTTCTCCTTCCTACTTCTGTGTTATCCTCATATTTGACAAGTGTACATCCTTTGATTTCATCCATTTTCTTTCTTGGAGCCTCAGTTCCTAAGTCAAAATAGGGTTGATAATATTCTTACCTTATGTATCCCAAAGTTGTTATAAGGAAAGTTCTTCACCCATGATGTCAATGTAAACTGATATCAATGATAGATTTTTTAAGTTCCTGATTAAAAAGAGCAGGTCAAGGTCAAGGACAGATCACTGGAGTTCTCTACTATGTACTTTCTGTCAACAAAAGCCTGTAGGTAAAATACACATAGGTTAAAGGTATGGAGTACTATTGTTCTAAAAGAAACCATGAATGGTTGGACTCTAGAGAATCATGAAAAGAATTACAGAAACTGATACTGAGTGAAGGGGTCATAAAGTTAATAAAGGTCTGAGATAGTTTTGAATTCAATTCTTTCTGTGTCTAGGCCAAGCATTTAGGTTTAAAAAAGGCTTTAAAAATGAATATTTGGCAGAAAAATCTTTGCAAAACATATCTCTAACAACTGTCTGACAAACAAGTCATGTAGAAAAGTAAAATAAATAAATGACCAAAAGCCATTCATCAATTGATGAGTGATCAAAAGATAGAAATAGATCTCAAAAGAAACACAAACTATTAATAACCATATAGAAGATAGTTCTAAATCACCAATAATAAAAGAAATGGAAATTAAAATAACTCTGAAGATTCCCCATGTACCCAAAACTTCAGTGATGTTACATTGTTGTAGAATAATAAATACACATAAATACACTAATACACTATTGATTGAGCTGTGATTTGGAAGAATTATGAAATTACTGGCTTTCTTTGACATAGTGATTCCACCACACACACACACACACACACACACACACACACACACACACACATATATATATGTTGCAAAGAGATCAAATATTGGGAAAAAAAGATGCCACATATACCAAAATATCCAAAAAATCACTTTTTATGATGGCCAAAGGAAGGGAAATATAGTGGGTGTCTATCAGAATTGGTTAACGATTAAACAAAATATGAAAAAAGAATAAAAAAAGTAATTATTATACTGTAAGAAATGATAATTTGAGAAAGAGAAAATCAGGTAGACAGATAAAATGTGAAATGACTTGTGATTTAATGAAGAAATAATAAAAGTAAACTGAAATCTTAATAATTATAATGATAAATCTTGACCCTGGAGAAAGGATGAGAAAAGCAACTCTTCTCTCAAGGGAAAAGAAGAAAACTATAGGTATAGAATTTTGCATACAGTCTGATAAAATCAATATAATGATTGCTTTTACTTATCTGATATTTGTTTGTGTGGAGTTTTTTGGCAAAGCAATGGGGTTAAGTGACTTGTCCAAAAATCACATGGTCAGGTAATTTTTAAATATCTGAAGCTAGATTTGAACTCAGATTCTCCTGACTCCATGGCCAGTGCTAAATACCACTTAATTACCCTTATCTGATATTTGGTACAAAAGAAACCTGAGACTGGGAAAAGCAAAGGAGTAAATATTGGAGATGACTAATGCATAACAAAATCAATAAAGCATGTATTTATATAAATTTTTATAAATTAAAATTCATATATATATATATATATATATATATATAATAGACATAAGGAGATAAAGTTAGTCTAGAGTGGCTTGTTCTGCTCAGCTATTAGTCATCGCTCTTGCTTAGTGTCCTACTTGCTCACAAACCATCCATTTAATAATATATTCTAGAATATTGTCAGTAATTACAGCTAAGTGCATCAGCAGATACTTTTAAGAAACCATCTTCTCACTCCCCCCTCTTTTTTTCTGAAAATAGGACATTTGGCTTATCTCCAGTCATGCAGCACTTCTCCCTTTTGTCAGTATTTTTTAAGATCACTGACAGCTCAATGCTGAGTACATCTCTAGTCCTCTCAGTATCTTGAACTGTAGCTAGTCAAGTCCTAAAGATTTGAATTTATTTAGGTTGGATAGGTGTTTTCATTCTATCTCATCATACATCTTGGATTTCAACTCCCTGTTTACCATTTTTTTTTGTCTATCCTTTCCCTCACAAAGGAATGTCCTCACCAGCAGAGAAAATATATGCCAAAAAGGAAAACTTGTAGAGGATATCTTGATGATAGATGTTTCCCACTAGTTCTATACCACATTTCTCTGACAAGTTATGATCATTTTCGGGAACTCATTCATTTTCCTCTTGCTGCCTAGTTTTAATCAGTAGTATGTTCCCAGAAAAATCATTATTGCTATAGTAATAACCACTTACATAGTGCTTTAAGGTTTTCAAAGTATTTTGCATATATTAGTTCATTCTTTCATTAAAACAACACTAGAAGATGGGCACTATTATTATTTCAAGATGAGGAAACATAGGCCAGGGAATTAATTCCAGTGACTCCCTATAATCTTTGAATTTTTTTTAATATTTTAATAAAAATATTAAAAAAATAAAAATATTGGTGTGCATAATCTGTCCCCCTTCAAGATCAAATATAAAATCCTTTGTTCATAACCTTCCCCCTTCCAGTCTTCTTCTACCCCACATTCTCCCACTGTCTCCTACCTCCAAATACTTTTCAGGAAAGTTACATTGACCTTGCTCTTCCTCAAACATCACCACCAGGCATTTTCACTGTCTGTCCCCTAGACATAAAATGTTCTCCTTCCTCACCTCTGCCTCCTAGATTCCCTGACTACCCTCAAATCCTTAAAATGTTACCTTCTAGGTGGTGCAGTGGATAAAGCACCAGCCCTGGAGTCAGGAGTACCTGGGTTCAAATCTGGTCTCAGACACTTAGTAATTACCTAGCTGTGTGGCCTTGGGCAAGCCACTTAACCCCATTTGCCTTGCAAAACCCTAAAAAAAATTCTTACCTTCTATAAAAAACATGTCCCAGTCTCTCTTAATTTTAATATTTTTCCTCTACTGATTATCTTTATTTCATTAAATATATAACTAATATATAAATCTTATTTATAATTGTTTGCCATTAGATTTTAAGCTCACCAAGAGAAGGGACTATATTCTACCTTTCTTTGTATCCCCTACCCTTAGCAGAGTGCCGGTCACATTTAAGGTATATAAAAAATATTTTTGGACTAACAAAAGTAGTAGATATCTGAGACTAGATTTAAACTCAGGTCTTCTTTACTCTATGTCCAGCATAGTATCTACTGCATCACTTAGCTCTCATTGACTCAAATTCTTGTTTCCTATTCCAGTTTATGTATCTTCATATACAGCTATATCTTTTTGGTTTTGGTTTTTGCAAAGCAATGGGGTTGGGTGTATGAGACTGTATCTGAACTCAAGTTCTCGAGACTTCAGGGTCAGAGCTCTATTCATTGTGCCACCTAGCTGTACCAATTATATCTTCTTAAATAAACATTCCAAACTCCTTTTCACCTATTATGTTCCTTTTGAATTTGATATACTTTTTCCAAACCATATTTCAGTCAAATAAAAGCTGCCATTAGCTCTTGTCTATGTGAAGGTATCAAGAAGAATACAAGTACCAACCATTTTCCACCTTTGTTTTTCTTCTTTCCCTTTTTCTTAGACAATTATAAGTATTGCTATTTTTTGGCATTATTAGCCCTTTTGCCCTTTCCTCTTTTCTCTTCTGACCTCTGAGTGATCTCTAGCATCCTGTCCCTTTCTACCATTTCTCTAACCACTGTGCTCCCATTAAGATGCTATTCCCACCACAACCACAAGTTTCTACTTATTTATATCAAGTTTTTGCCTATTTCTATGACAGAATGCTAGCTTGCTCAAGTTCTTCTAATTGGCGATTAGCAAATTCCTTATCTCCATTTTTTCCCCACTGAGAAAAGTCATGATTCTATCTACTAAGGTCTCCTGACTCTAAATACAGTGCTCTCTATATAATGCACAGCAGCTAATTTTGTTTTGGGGGATGGGGGGTTGTTTTTTTGCAAGGCAATGGAGTTCAATGACTTGCCCAAGGTCATACAGCTAAGTAAGTATTATGTGTCTGAGGTCATATTTGAACTCTGGTCCTCCTGACTCCAGGAGCAATGCTCTATTCACTCTGCCACCTATCTGCCCCTCCCCCAACAGCAGCTAATTTTGAAGTGGGCAGCAGATTTGGTCAATTGATTCATTCTATTTATCAAATTCTGACTTGTGCAATAGTTGATATCTCATTAATTTATAGTTATAGATAAATCCATACCTATATATAGTTATAAATAAAGCCATATTTAGATATTCTGCATATAATACTTACTGTTCACCTGGAAGATCAGACAAAAGTCAGGTTCAGATGGTAAGTTATTGGGAATAAAAATCAGGAAGTAGGAAAGGATGTAGTTTTGAACCTCCCCCCAATAGATTAGTCCTTCCAAAGACCCAGGACCTATCATCTATATGCATAATATGGTCAGATGCTAGAAGAACTGAGAAATAAATGAAACTGGGAACCTTTAATAGCCCCACCTTTGGTTTCTGCTGCCCTATTCTTATTTTTTGAGTAGCCCCACTCTAGCACCAGGAAATTAAGGTCTTTCAGACCATGCTGAATCTTCCCATCTCCATGATGATTAACTAATCCAAGGATGAAACTTGGTTCAAGTACGACTCTCAACCAAAGAGATTGAGATGTTATCTGATTTAAGTGAAAGAATTCTCAAATTTCACAACATTTCATTGAAGATGGAAAAATCCCTGAAGACAAAAAAGATGCTAACATGCCCCGGTGCTTAAAAAAGGAAAATAAAAGAGATGACCCTGAAAAGTAGACCTATAAGCATAAACTCTTTAAGCAGGACAATACCAAGAGAAAAAAACACAAAATCAATTTATAATCTGCTTGATGTGATAAGGGTAGTGCCTGACAACAAGAATGTCTTCATAAAATAAAGTCAAATTGTCAAATTGAGTAACAGCCTTGGGTGATTGAGAGGAAGAGACTGATCTCATCTGTCTTGACATTAGCAAGGTTTCTGATTCTGTGATACATGGTATGTTCATTGGTGACAGCAGAAAAGAGCCTAGATCAGAAGTTGGTCACTTGTGTTATTGCTGTCACTGATGCATAACTGAGGCAATTACTTGTGACACTCCCTTTCACACACTCATTTTTTCTCTTCTCTTTGTCCTTACCTTTTTTGATTCTATCTTTTCCCCCTTCTCCCTATTTTTCTCACTCTTTTATCTTCTTTCTCATTCTCTTTTCATCTATCTATGAAAGTTTCCATGCTGTCGGTTCCTAATCTCTGGTTTAAAAAATACTGGCATGTATGAGTTTAAACTATGGTTATAACTTCTTGTTCCTTCTTGTCTCCATATTGATGATAGGAAACAATTTTTGTAAGGTGATATTTTCATCAACTTGAAATATTGGAAGATTCACTTGTATAAAATTTGTTACTCAAGCTCTCTCAAGTTGTGAGATTGTACAATAAACTCTAAAAGACATGATGACTTCTCTTTGTTCACAGTTTGAGACTACTGACCAAGATGGATTTGCATCTTTCACTCTTTTTTTTTAGATTATCTAACATACAATAGGAGACTGCATTCTGACTTGAATAAAGGAGCTCCCAAAATTTGAAGAAAATATGCTTCTTTCATTTCTACCAAACCTTGAGTTCCCTGGAAGGTATTTGTTTATAGTGAATTCCCTAAAATGGAACTTATGCTATGAGAAAGATGAAAAGGCAGTGAAGTTCTTGAGTCAAGGGTAGAGTATGCTACTCATTAAGTCCCAGAGGGATATCAAGGAGAAGGGACCATTGCCAACTATATTCTACCCCGTGATGGAAATGTCAGCTGGACTGTAGTTTTAACAAATGAGGTTTGAACTCCACAACAGTGACAATAATGATAATGGATACAATAAAAGAAAGGGAAGAAGACATAGAGGAGGAAGAGGCAAAGAATTGGAAGAAGAGAAGGAGATAGAGGAAAAGGAGAAAGAAAAGGAGAAGAAGAAGAGAAGGAAGAAAAGAATAAGAATAAAAAAAATGAACAATAACAAAACAAGATACTTTTGAGGATGATTGGCTGGATTAGAATAGGGATAATGACAACCCACTTTTAAAAAAGTCCATTCTAATCAATTTGCTGGGGATCCCTATCTTGCAGAATCCTCTGAGATATTTTTTAAATCCCCACCACTGTAAAAGAAGTGAAACCCTGTCATTATCTACCTCTGTTAATCATTCACCTAGTTTCAGCCACCTCTACCTCTTCCTGCCTGCTTTAGACACTAGTACTCAACTCTCTAATATATATATTGAAAAGGAAAAAAAAAGACCTCACTAACAGGTATGAAAGCTGCTGAAATAAAATAGTATAAATAACCTAGCGACAATTATCAAAGACTACAAGACTCACAGGACCCCACAAATAACTCCTTCCTGGTATCAGAGCCAAAACTACAATAACTTGTTTGTCAAGACCTAATTGGATCTATCCCAACTGACAGAAAGTCAATCAGCACCATTCTACTCCCACCTGAATATTATCAGTTTGAAAATACACCAAAGGACAACAATTTGTGATGTGCAAATGACCATAGATTAGAGAACTGTTGATTTCTAGGTGCTTGGGAGAAATAATTAAGCAATAATTGGTTTCTGCTATAAGTTTTTCTCTGTTCTCCAGGTATACCGAAAAATCTTTACAGAGGGAGTTGTGGCAGAACAGATAAAGTGCTGAGTCTGGAATCAGGACTGAATTCATATGAGCTCAGTTATTTTCTTAGCTATGTGATCCTGCACAGGTTAAAACTTCCATGCCTCAGTTTGTACCTATCTCTTAGGATTGTTATGACAATCAAATGAGATAATATTTGTAAAGTGTCAAGTATAGTGGATGGCACATTTTAGGTATATATAAATGTTGTTTTATATCCCCTTGAGCTGGAAAGATACTTTTAGAATTTGGTTTGAATTTGGAGGAGTGGAAGGAGGGCAGAGCCAAGATGGCAGAAGAAAGACAGAGATTCCCACCAAGCTCTCCCCCAAATCACCCTAAATACCATTTAAATAATGATTCATACCAAATTACAACATGACAGACACCACAAAAAAAACTGGGAGAAACAATTTTCCACCCAAGACAACTTGGAAGATCATAGGGAAGGGTATGCTGCACTGGGGTTAGAAAAGGCCTGCAGTGTAGCCTGGGCCACACCAAAGCAAACAGGTTCCAGCCATTGAGGACCAGACCTCAGGGTTCCTGGGCCTGTGGGGGTGCTTGGGTCATGGTAGTGGTGGGCAGTTTCCAGACCTCTCAGTCCAGGGATTTCCAAGGACAATAGGGAAGATCTGCACCAGATTAAGAGTAGAACCCAGTCCAGTGCAGGTTTTGGGGCAGACCCAGTCCCAGTGGATCAGGAGCAAACCTGGGAAGCCACCTGGCACATCCTTCCAGAGAGCCCAGCCCATGGATGGTAAGGGGGGTCAGATGAGAACAGAGGTTTCTTTACTATCCCTAAGGCAAAAGATTGTTACTTTTCCCATACTCAGATTCAGTGATGGCTCCAGTCTTAGGGAAAAGGAGTAAAAGCACAACAGAGCTTACTGCCTTCAGCAGAGTAGGGACTCTCCCTCATGGTTCCAGAGCAGAAAGGAGTGCTTGTGCTGTTCCACAGACCAGAGAACAGACCAGGAGAGCAATCAGAATCTCTCATAAGACCTTGGCAGAATTAAGAACATGCAGGTCCCTGGGTTATCCCTGGTTATCCCTGAAAACAACTGCAAAAACCTTCAAAAGCTTGGTACAGTGTGACCTCTACCCTGGAAGCAATGTCCCACTTTAGCAAAGAGTAAAAATCAAATCATAGGCTGGGGAAATGAGCAAACAAGAGAAGAAAAAAATGTGACTACAGACAATTACTTTGGTCCTATGGAGGATCAACATAAACATTCAGAAGGAAACAAAGTCAAAACTTCTGCATCCAAAGTCTCCAAGAAAAATTATGAATTGCCAGGCTATGGGGGATCTCAAAAAGGGATTTTTGAAAATCAAGTTAACAGAGGTAGAGGAAAAATTGGGAAGAGAAATGAGAGTGATGTAGGACAATCATGAAAACCCTATCAGCAGCTTCGTTAAGGAGATACAAAAACTACTCAAGAAAATAACACCTTTTTTTGTTTTTGTTTTTTTGCAAGGCAATGACTTGCCCAAGCGACTTGGCCAAGGTCACCCAGCTAGGTAATCATTGTCTGAGTCCAGATTTGAACTCAGGTCCTTCTGATTCCAGGGCTGGTGCTCTATCCACTGAGAAAATAATATCTTGAAAACCAGTTTGGGTCAAATGGAAAAAGCAGTGCAAAGGGCTAATGAGGGGAAGGATGGCTTTAAAAGAAAAGCAGAATTAGTCAAAAGGAAAAGGATATCCAAAAGCTCTCTGAAAAAAAAGCTGAAGGTAAAATAGAAATTTAAATAATCCTCTGATAACCTCCTGAAAGAAATTCTACAATTAAAACTACCAGGAATATTATAGCCAAATTTCAGAACTCCCAAGTCAAGGAGAAAATATTGCAAGCAGGCATAAACAATACAAATATCATGGAGCCACAGTCAGTATAACACAAGATTTAACACTTCTACATTATGGGATTATAGGGCTTTAAATATGATATTCTGGAAGACAAAAGATCTTGGATTGCAATCAAGAATCAACTACTCAGCAAAATTGAATATCCTCTTTCAAGGAAAAAGATAGACGTTCAATGAAATAGGGGACTTTCAAACTTTCCTGATGAAATGACCAGATTTAAACAGAGAGTTTGATCTTCAAGTACAGGACTCAAGTGAAGCATAGAGAGGGTGAATGGAAAGGGCAAATCATGAGGGACTTAATGATGTTGAACTGTGTGTATTCCTGCATAGAAAGATGATACTGATAACCTATATAAACCTCATTTATTGGGGCAGTTAGAAGGAGCAAATATAAACAAGGCATAAGGTATAAGATATTTTAAAAGGGGGCAGCTAGGTGGCACAGTGGATAGAGCACCAGCCCTGGAGTCAGGAGTACCTGAGTTCAAATCTGGCTTCAGACACTTAATAATTGCCTAGCTGTGTGGCCTTGGGCAAGTCAATGAACCCCATTGCCTTGCAAAAAAAAGATATTTTAAAAGATGGCATTAATGGGGGAGAAAGGAATGTACTTGGAGAAGGGGGAAGGAATGGTAGAATGGAGTAAGTAAGTAAAGCTTTTGCATGGAGTGGAAGGAGGGGGAAGGAGCAGGGTAGGGAGTGAAACTTACTCTGTCCAGAATTCACTCAGAGAGGGAATAACATACACATTCACTTGGATATAGAAATCTGTCTTAACCTGGAGGAAAATAGGAGAAGACAGTAATGGGAGAAAGAGGACAAAGGGAGGGAAGGGGGGAGTGAAAGTGATAGAAGGGAAGATCATGAGAGTAGCCAGATGCAACACACTTTTGAGGAGAGATTGGGGGAAAGGAGAGAGAGAGAGAGAGAGAGAGAGAGAGAGAGAGAGAGAGAGAGAGAGAGAGAGAGAGAGAGAATAGAATAAATAGGAGTGGGGAGAAATAGAATGGAGGGAAATATGGCTAGTAATAAATACCATTTGTGGGAAAATTTATTGAAAAAAAATTCTTTGATGAAGATCTCATTTCTAAAACATAGAGAACTGAATCAAATTTATTTTTAAAAAAAAGTCAGAGCCATTCCCAAATTGAGAAATGATAGCTATGAACAGTTTTCAGATGAGGCTATCAATGCAATCTATTCAAATATTTTTTAAATGTCCTACCTCAATTTTAATAGGAGAAATGCAGATTGGAACAATTCTGAGGTACTACCTTGTACTTATGGTATTGTTATAAAAGGACAGAAGGAGAAAATGAGAAATGATAGAAGGCATGTAGGGAAATTGAAACATTGATGCACTGTTGGAGGAGTTGTGAAATGTTTCAACAATTCTGTAGAGCAATTTGGAACTAGGCCCAAAGATCTATAAATCCATGTCTACCCATCTAGCAATGCCAGTGCTAGGTGTATATTCCAGAAGAGATGAAATACAGGAAAAAAGAATCTATATGTGTAGGGATATTTAAAGCAGCTCTCTTCTGATGGTGGGGAGCTGGAGATGGAGGATTTGCTCAGTGGTTGGGGGATGGCTGAACAAATTGTGGTATTTGATTGAGATCAAATACTGTTCTGTTATGGAAAATGATGAACAAGATGCTCTCAGTGAAAAGCTTACATGAGCAGATGAAATGAGAAATGTGCTTTATACAAATAACAGCAATATTTCAGGATGATCAACTAAGAATGTAAACCTTTTATCAGCAATGTTGTGACTCAAGAGAACTCTGAAGCACTTATGATAAAGAATGTTATCCATCCCAAAGACAGAGCTGAAGAAGTTGAATACAGACTGAAGCATGAAATATACTTTTTTTTCCACTTTATTTTTCTTGAGGTTTCTCTTTTTTGCGGGGGTGGGGTTATGATTACTTTTACAACATGACTATTGTAGCAATTTTTTTCATGGCTACACATTTTAAACTGATACCAAGTAACTTGCTTTCTCAGTGAGGGGAGTGGGGTGGGAGAAAAAGAAAGAAATTGTAATTCAAGGATTTAGAAGTAAATGTTGAAACTTGTTTTTGTATGTTAATAGGGGGGAATTAAAATAAAGGAATTATGGATTAGTCTTTTTAAAAAATGAATTTTGGAAATCAGACCCTAACTCAATCTGAACTGCTGCAATAATGTCTATCTGGAGTAACTTCTAAAGCGAGTTTCTATAAATACATGAAATTGTTCATCTGATTCCTACTCTAACTACTCTAGCTCTGCTCATCAGTAGTTCCAACAGTTCCCTGTACAGACTTAGTGCTTTCCCATTTCCAGTCTTTCTATGTTCCTTATACTTGGAATGCGTTCCTCCTTACTGTATTGAATTCTTATCTATTCCTTAAAGGTCTGCTCATGGCAGCTTTTTCAAAAAGCCATCTCTAATTCCCCTCTCCCAAGCCTTTGACAGTGAAAGTTCCCCTCCCCAAATATTTAATATGGAGCTTAAACTAATTCTAATACACTAACCATGTAATATGTATTGTTATTATAATTATTTGTATATGGGTTATTTCTTCTGATTGGACTATGATTCTTAGCTTCATGTTTCTTACCTAGACTACATACCTCCCCAGTGTCTTGTTCATGCTTTTCACAGAGAAGGTGCTAGATAAATGCTGCATTGAACTGAGTAACACCATACAAACATCTTTTTCTCTGAATCAACACATTTCACTTTCTTTGTCCTTCATAAGCCCCAAACAAAGATTACTGATGCCCTCCAATATTTCCCCTCTTATATTGAGTAGTAGAAGAAAAATTTGTGAGTTGAACACAGGCTGTTTTCTAGTAGTAATGTATAAACCCAAAAATTGCAAAGCAGATGCAAAAGAGGTAAGAGATTTTGGGGGGGAATGGAAGAAAGGAACAAAAAAAGACTCAGTCAGGAAGGAAGGCTTTTAGCCAAAAATAATTCTTAAAAGGAAATAGTCTAAGAGGCATTTGGCCCATAAATTGCATTATTTTGGCATATATGCAGCTAGTCCCCACAGGATCTTACTCCATGGTAAATTAAGCATCCTTTCAAACATGTTAATGCCAGATTTCTCTTCCCTACAAACTGAATCAGGGATAGGAGACTGCTCTGGGTTTACCAGCTCTTGACACTGAGTATAATGTTATCACACAGCCTGGCACTGTTCTCCAGGCTACCCAACACTAAATGGCAATGGCCAAGAATGGGGCTCATGACAGCTGTTGCCAAAACAGAAACATTACTATGGTGGTTTAGTCACTCCCTCTAGGCTTTTTAGGACAAGATGGGGAAAGGAGATAAGCTGTATTTAAAATGATATGGCCAATAAGGATGAGCTAGGCAATCAGTACAGAGGCTACAGTCTGCTTCCAAGCTGGAAATTCTCCCCTCCAGAAATAACCCATGAAGTCAGATTTCAGAAAATAAAATTATAGCATGAAAAAGAACTCAGTCTAGATCCATTCCTTGCTATCTTTCAGAGGAAAAAGAAAGTTAGATTCAATAAAAATGGAAAATGAAGGTACAGAGAGGGAAAATGTCTATCTTACGTTTTTCTCAGGTGTTTAAAAAGAATGCTTAAACTCTTCTTCTGGAAATGATTTGAAATTATTGCAATCTATGGAAAAAATTTTGAACCTTTGAAAAAAAAACTTTTGAAAAAAATCAATAGGATTAGATAGAAGCAACCCATCAGAAAGCACTTGTTGATTTTTTCTAATAAGATAGTTTCTAATAACACATTTTTAATATCATGGAGTTGAATGGAATTGCCAGAGTTGAACCTCTGTCTCTATGCAAGACTCTTCACTAATAATAATAACAATAATGATAGTTATTACTATCTAGTACTTTAACACTTACAAAATACTTTAGAAATATTATTTTATTGATCTTCACAACAACACCGGGAAGAAGGTACAATTTTTATCCCTGTCTTATAGAAGAGGTAACTGAGGCAGATAGAGGCTAGGCAACTTTCCTAACAAATAACTAGAACATGACTAAGGCAGAATCAAAACTCAGCTCTTCCTGATTCCAGATCCAAATCTTTATCTACCTACTTGTCTAATTATGGTCAAAGATATAGGCATTTTCTTTTTATTTCTCTTTCAAAAAATGTTTAACTCATCAAACAAAATTCCATGTCTTTTGTAAGACATTTCCTGATAGACAACTGTGCTATGGATAAAATATTCTCATAATATGAACAATTTCTCTTTCTAATTTTATTTTCATGAGTTTTTAATTTTTAATTTTTGGAATTTTACATTTTTTTAATTTATAGAATATGAAACAGACATTTCCATACCATAATACAATAAAAAAAGATGATTGTATGTGAATCTGTAAATCTAGTGTGCACAAGTTGCTGTTCTTTTCAAATATACTACAAATTTGTCTCATAGATTTCATTTTCCCCCTTATCTCTACCCCCCTTCTGCCCTAGAGATTAAGACACAAATAGGCTTATATATATATATATATATATATATATATATATATATACATATATATATATATATATACACACACATATATATATATATATATGTAAAAGTATTCCCTACCTTTCTCTAATTATCAATTCTTTTTTTCTGGATGCAGATAATGTCTTTCTTCACATATTCTTTATCGATAATTTGGATATCTATAATGGACAAAAATAACATTCCCTCAAAAGTTATTCTAAAAACAATTTTGCTATTACTATATACAGTGTTCTCCTGTATCTGCTCATTTTGTTCTCCATCATTCTGTGCAAATCTTTCCATGCTTTTCTAAAATCATTGAATTCAATATTTCTTATGGCACAATAATATTCCATCACAATCATATATCACAATTTCTTCAGTCATTCCCCAATTGGTGGACATCCCAGGTCTTTGCCACCACAAAGATTGAAACCTTCTGGAACATATAGGTTCTTTTCCTTTTTCCCCTTAATCATTTTTGGAAATAGACCAAATAGGGGCATTGCTGAGCAATACTCTTTGGGCATAATTCCTGATTGCTCTCTGAAAGGGTTGAATCATTTAAAATTCCACCAATAATGAATTAGTGTCCTAATTTTTCCACATCTTCTCCAAAATTTGTCACTTTCCCCTTATTATCATTTAAACCGATCTGGTAGAAGAAAAATTATACCCCAATGTTGTTTTAATCTACATTTCTTTAATCAATGACCATTTAGAATATTTTTCATATGACTATAATGTCCTTCATTGGAAAACAGCCTATTCAAATCTTTATCATATTCTTAGAGATCTAACAAGGTTCTTTATTTATTTTAAAAATAAGACCTTTATCTGATGAACTGCCTATAAAAATTTTTCCCAATTTTCTGCTTTTCTCTTAATCTTAGCTATATTTATTTGTATAAAATCCTTTTAAATTAATGTAATTAAAATTATCCATTTTGCACCTAATTTTGCTCCCTATCTCTTTGGTACTCACAATTGTGAAGTCTGATAAGTAATATGTTCCATGTTCTAATTTTCCTGTACAAATCTCTCTTTATATCTAGGTTATATATACATTTTGACCTTATCTTGGTAAATGGTGTGATATAATGGTCCATGCCCAGTTTCTACCTTATTGTTTTCAAGTTTTCCCCAACAGTTTTTACAAAATAATGAATTCTTATCCCAATATGTTGTCCTTGCACTTGTCAAATGCAAAATTGTATGTTTAGCCTATTCTATAGATCTGCCTTTCTATTTCTACTATTTGAAAATTACTGCCTTACAATACAATTTAAGATCTGGTACTGGGGCAGCTAGGTGGCATATGGGGCAGCTAGATGGTGCAATGGATAAAGCACCGGCCCTGGAGTCAGGAGTATCTGAGTTCAAATCCGGCCTCAGACACTTAATAATTACCTTGCTATGTGGCCTTGGGCAAGTCACTTAACCCTGTTGCCTTGCAAAAAAAAAAAACTAAAAGAAAAAGATCTGATACTGCTGATCTTCCTTCCAGTTTATGCTTTTTATTCATTATTTCCTTTGATATTCTTGATTATCAAATGAATTTTTTTTTAATTCAGTGAAATATTTTTGGTGATTTAGTTGAAATAGCACTGAATATATAAATTTGTTTGAGTAAAATTGTTTTAAATTATACTGGCTCTGCCTACCCATGAACAATTGTTCCTGGATTTGTTTTGCCAGCTGTATTCTCAGGTATTTTATGCTATTTAGAGTTCATTTTAATTTTAAAATCTAATAGAATTTGAGAAAATTTCTTTTGTTTACAGATGAAATGGAAACAACTTTTTCATCATCATTATGAAATAGGCAATACAATTCCATTATGTTTGTTTTTTGAAGAAGGCCACAATATCAGGGAGGTGATACCATGACAAGCACATGAATTGGATTTGAGTGAAGGAGGTGCTGTGGTAAGTCACCAGCCTCACTTTCTCCTCCAGAGTCATCGGGGTCTGGAGGCCAGACATGAATCAGGATGACTGAAGATGTTTCTGGAGGCGAGGTAATCAGAGTTAAATGATTCACCTGAGGTCACACAGATAGTAAAAGTCAAATATCTGAGACTAAATTTGAACTTCTGTCCTCCTGATTCCAAGGCCAGTGCTCTATCCACTGTGCCATCTAGCTGCCCCTACAATTCTATATAAATAACTAACCAACCAATTGCTACTTAAAACAGTAACACATTTAAGGTTGAGATCTCCTGTCCCAATTATTCCTGGTCTTTCTTCTTGGTATTATGCTTAATTTTATGAGCTAACACTTATACAGTAAGATTTGCAAAGCATTTCACAAATGTTATCTCATTTGCTCAGGGAAGTTGGTGCTATTATTATCCTAATTCTATCATATATTGAAAACTGAGGTTCAGAAAGATTACATGAGCTGCCTAGGATTACACAGTTTAACTGATGTTTGAGATTGATTTGAACTTGGTTCTTCCTTGACTCTTAGACTAACTCTCTATTCTCTTGGTTACAGGCAGTATCATATTATGACTAGAGAAATGTTCTTGAAGATTAGAAGAACTAGATTCAAAGTCTATCTCTGACATATCAGCTCTGTAGTTCTGAGTGATGAACATGAATTCCCAGAGTCCTAGGTTACTAAATTATTAACTCTTTTGTATTCCAGAGATAGAGCTAGCCTGCATTGATAAAAAAAAATGGTTTCTTAGCTGTAGATTCCCTGTACCAATGAAATCAGAGAAATAACCCTAAATTCTATTTACTTAACTTCTTTATTACCATTTGAGAACTTGGGTACTAGTAGTGAAAAAGATAGTAAAAAATGAAACCTTATCTCAACTTAAGGCAATCACATTATAAAATTGGATATCCAATAAGTTTTGTTGAGAGACAATATAATTTATATTATAAACTGATTTCATATCCGGCCTAACTACTAAATATGCAAGTCTGAACAAATCCCTTAAAAACTTATTGCCCCTATGCAATTGCTTAAGACTATACATTGCATATGAGTTGCTTGGTATTGCTAACATTTTTATACAGTGAGGTCTTTACATTGATGAAATCATAATTTCATAACTGTACTAAAAAGAAAACAATTCCTTTATAGAAGCTTTTTGTTATAACAAAGCACTAGAAACTAGGGGGTAATTGCCCATCCATTGGGGGAATGATGAACAAATTATGATCTATGAATTTAATTGAGTAAATGATAAAAGGGATAGTTTCAGAGAAACCTGGGAGGACTTCTATGAACTGATATAGAATGAAGTAACCAAAATTAGAACCAATTATAAATTATGACCAATTCTATGACCAACCATCTGTCCCAAAAAATAAATAAGGAAGCATGCTACCCAACCTTTAACAATGAAATTAAATTATATATATATATATATATATATATATATATATATATATATATATATATATATTTCAGTAGCAGATAAGATGAGAATTTGTTTTTCTCAACTGTACATATTTATTACAAAGAATTTATTAGAAAGTTTTTTCTTTTGCAATAAAAGGAAAGTCAAAATTAAAATAACTCTTTTGAAGAAAAAAAAGGTTTTGGTAATTCATATTCTACCCTGAGTATATCCATAGAGATTAAGAAAACAAATAAAACCAATCCTTTTAGAAAAGATCGACTATCCTATTTAAAAAATTTTAAGATGTCCTCTCTAAACTAATTGTTTAAAGCTTAAGATACATGAGAGAGAATAAATAAAAATGCATTTTAATGCATATGGAGAAAACTTTACAAGTAGAAGTAGAAGAGAAATTAGAAGTAGAAGAGAAATGATTCAATGCTTCATTCATCATTATCCACACTTGACTTACAAGCACACTACCATCTAGTTTGTATTGACATAGATTGAGAAATAAAATTGTTCTCTTTTGTAGGAAAAAAATAAGCATTTGAGGGAATGCATAAATATCTGCAGAAGAAAATTGTTGATTACTTGTCTTTTAGTAGGAACCTTTATCTAAGACAACTGAGATATGAGTAATACAAAGATGGATAGAGGAAGTAGACTAAAAAAATCAATAGGAAACCAAAAAATGTTAACATTCTACAAGTTAAATTCCCCCCTCACTAAACCTTTAGACTAGATCAGCCCACAAATATCTAAGTGGACCATTTTGAGTCTAGGCCTCTTTCCTAACTCATACTATGCTGAAGGAGAAAACAGGCAGTGAAATAATTGCCATAAGGAAGCCAGCATGATAGAAGCAGAATGAAACCAAAAGTAGCCTTCCTCAAAGCTTGATAATCAGTACCATTCCCTCCCTACACTTCAATGCCACACTGAATGATCAAGACTTGATTTTATAAAAATATGAACCATTTTTATTGTAGGAAATTCATGTTTATATCTTTTTACACTAGCTTTATGATTATGCATTAGCTATAGTTTCACAGAATTTAAACCTTTAAAGCACTTTGGATATTATTTCATTCAGTCTTCACAGATGGAAATAGAAGTTGCTTATCCAGCATCATCAGCTTTTCAGGATTTTCCATATAACTAAAAGTTAACCATTAAAATGTCAAGTCTTTTGCTATTTAAATTATTTTCATAGAAATATTTCTGCTTTCTTATACAGTTAATCATAATTTAATTTTTCTTAACAATTCCTAGTTATCAGTATATCAGTTATTATACACTACTATAGTAATAATAATAATACAGTAATCCTTTCAGCAGCTACTGAGATATGTACTTTTTGAAGATTGCTTGGTATATTTTTAATAGTTTCTTCTCTTGACTCACTGGAACATGGTTGGTTGTCACTTAATTATTCTGTCAATTATCCTGCCTTTAGTACCTCCCATTTCTTTCTTTGTTGTTTCTTTGCAAAGTATGGGACAGTCAAATAACTAATTATGTAAGAATTGTGGCCAAAATAAGATTAACTGACTCTGAATAAAAGGTCTTATAGGTTCCCCTCTATTCCTTAATGAATAAAGTGTATTAGCCTTAATGATGTCAATTTTAGCAATTAATAAAACAAAATGGTGATATAGAATATTGATCCTGGAATCAGGATAGCCTGAGTTCAAACCTAACTTCAAACATTTACTAGTTGTATGAAAAAAATATTTAATGTATTGTTATCTCAATTAAATGAAGATAATAATAGCATCTACCTCCCATGATTGTAAAGAAGATAATAAGGTTATATTTACAAAGGACTTGGCAAACATAACATCTCTATAAAACATTAGCTCAACAAGGTTTTTTAAGTATCTGCCATTATAGTAGGCACTGTACTGGAGTACAGAGGAGATAAGAAAGGGAAATGATTCAATAAAAGAATGAAGAATAAAAAGGAAAAATTCTCTGCTTCATTCATCATTATCCACATTTGACTTACAACTGTACTACCATCTAGCTTTTGTTGACATAGACTGAGAAATCAAATTGCTCTCTTTTGTAGGAAAAAGAAATTTGAGGGAATGTATAGATACCTGCAGAAGAAAATTATTGATTACTTGTCTTTTGGTGGGCACCTTTATCTGGAGATAAAAATGTAAATAATATTTTAATAGAATCCCTTTAGGAATCTTTATTTTATTTTAAACTACATATTAAATTGTTTTTATTAAAAAATTTAATTTTAATCTATTTATATTATTTTGTCATTATATTATTTATTTATTTTTTAATTTTTATTTTTATTAATTTTTATTAAATTATTTTAAACTATATATTAAAATTATTTTATTAAATTTTATTTGTTTCCAAGATCTGCCTCCTTCTATTCCTCCCACCCCACTTTTTCCTATTGAAAAATAAAACAGAAAAATAAAATCTCTAACAAATATGTACAGTCCAACAAAATAAATTTCCTTATTCTCATGTCCAAAACGATAAATTTCAGTCTTCATCCTGAGATCTTCATCTCTTTCTCAAGAGGCATCAATGTTTCATCTGAGTCTTCTAGAATTAGGACATCCATATTTTAGAAATGAAGTCATCCTCCATCATATAGGTTTATCCAAAGCAGTTTGGATATGGAGACACTAGCCATAATAATGAGCTGTCTTTGAATTTCCTCCCAAAATCTTAAATACTTTATCAGGCACTATACTAAGTATTAGGGACACAAAGGAAGACCGAAGTGGAAGGGGGAAGTTAGAAACAGTTACTGGTCTCAAGAAACTTTCATCCTAATAAGGGAGACAGCAATTAAATAACTAGTTAACCAGATAAATATATACAAAGAGATAAAAGTAACCAGAAAAGGGAGGCATGAGAAGCTTTGAAAGGCATCACACACAAAAATAAATGGAATTTGAATTGAGTCTTTTAAAACCATTTTATGGTATAAAAATTAATATTCATATAAAATAGAGTATATTTTAAAACTAGTAAAAAAAAAAGTTATAGTTCAGTTTCATCAGTGCAATGGATCTGTGATCTAATTAATAGAGGTACTTCTTCCAGTGTTTCAGGCTGTAATCCATCCATGCCATTTTTTTGTTATTTTATTTTATTTTTCCAACTACATGTACAGATAATTTGAGTTCCACATTTTTCTACCTCCCCCCTTCCCTCCATCTTCTCCATGGTGGTGAGTAATCTGATCCAGGCCATGCATGAATAATCATGTTTAACATATTTACATATTGGTCATGTTGTGAAAGAAGGACCAGGATTAAAGGTTTAAAAAATGAGAAAAAATCATAAAATAAGTTTTAAAAAATAAAAAATGTATGCTTTGCTCTGCATTTTGACTCCATAGTCCCCACCACCACCACCACCACCCCGGATGTGGATGACATTTTTCCATCACAAGTTTTTTTAAAATTCCTTGATTCCTAAACCATTGAAACAAGCTAAGTCCATCACTGTTGATTAGTCTGTATAACTCATAACCATTCTTCCATAAAATTGTCATATTTATTTTACAGTTAAGGAAACTAAGGTAGAGTTTAAGTGACTTGTACCAGAGCTCACAGTAAATTTCTGAGGCTGGATTTGTACAGATTGTACAACAAGGGAGGTTCCTGAACAGTCTAATAATTTGCCTCCCTCATAGGTCTTCTCTTAGCTACTGATAATCTTCCTGGACTCACTTGCCAATGGTTAGCATACTCCCACTGCAACATACTCTCCCCACCCTAATGATTCTGAACTTTATCATTATACAAACTCAGTTCTTTACCCACCCCCAGTTCTCTGCTCTCTTACTCCCTTCCCCCATTAATCCTATCTCTCAAATGCCCAGATCAGATCTACCCATCCACTATGCTCATTGAAATATCATCCTCTGTTCCTCACTCATACTCACCCTACATATCAAATACCAAATCTTGTTATATTTACCTTCACAATTTCCAGTTCTGGTTACATTTTCACTTATTCCTTCTGACTCACTGATCATGGAAGTGAATTTCAGAACTCCTCAACCCCCATTGTCAAATTTTCCAAAAGCGGGTAACTGCTCCCCTTTGGAGATTTATTTATTGCAAATTTATTATTTAATCAAGATTTGCAGTTGTAAATTGATCCCAGGACACAATCCCTCCTTTCTCAAAGAGTTTAGGGCCTAGCTCAATCTTTCCTCCACACCCATTTCTTTCCACTACAGGAATTTTAACAAACATATTGATACTCAATTACTCATCTTTCCAGTTAATCAATTTATTCATTCCCTTTGACCTGCTCCTCTACTGTACCTCAGCTGTTCTAAACCTTGTCATCACTCATAAGTGATCCACTCTCAGGTTCATGAATTCTTAAACTCCTTTAGCTAATCATAATCTTTTATCATTCTATATTTCCTTATGCATAACTCATAATCTGTTCCATATCCTCATTGTGATCTCCCATTCTTCCAACTCTCACTTCTGTCCCAATCCATCACCCACGCACTGACCAAATTATCTCCCTTTTCCCATATAAACCAGTTGACGACTCCTCTGCATCCTGGGTAAGTCATCTTGACCTCTGTCTTGCTACTAGACTCTGATGATTGGAGGAGCAAGTAAGGCTGATGACTTTGTGTAACTTTACCTCATTCAAATCCATTTTCCATGCAAGTCAAGACAGCCCTCTCATGCTGTCATTGTTCCTTTTTCAAGAACAAAGGATGAAAAACAAATGGAAACTCACCCAGCAACAAATGGAAACTCAACATTGTGTGAATATCAGCAAAGCCTGCAAGCTATTCATTGATTATTCCTCATAATCACTATAGGAATGGTCTATCTTGCTTTGCAGTTCCATAATTCTCTGATGACATACTTTACTCTTTTTCTCCTGAACTATTTATTATTCATTACTATTATGTGTCTGCCTAGTCATGTCTACTATACACTGCCTTTTGAATAATACACAACTTTACTTCTCTGCAAAATTTTATGTTCCATGATTCCCAGGCAGAAAGGATCACTGGAAGAATAACAGTGTTATCAGAAAGACAGAAAGATAGAGACAGAGGCAGAGAGGGAATGAGAGAGAGAGAGAGAGAGAGAGAGAGAGAGAGAGAGAGAGATACAGAGACAGAGAGACAAAGAGAAAGACAGAGACAGAGAGACAGAGAGACATAGAGAAAGGGAAAAATGGGTCAATGTTTGAGAAATAAGTTAAATGTTATTGGAAGCACTGCACAATTTTCCAAATATTATCGTGACCATTCTCTTCTTGTTCCATTTTCAGGCAAGTTCATTCTCCATCTGCAGTATCTATACAAACTTTACGATTTCTCATCTAACTTTATCAAAGAATGGGCAATAGGCATTCTTTATTCATTTGCCTTGATTCATGGAAATGATATCAAACTCTTTTAATTGATTATGGATGTAATAGGATATTCCAGGTTGGGGGGGGGGGGCCTTGGCAAAATCAGAATAGATCATCTACAAATACAAGTATATAGAAAACCACTTCATCTAAAAAGCATTCCTCTTGTATTGGGATCCTGTGCAAGACTTCATTCATGACAATGGCAAACACCTTTAGAGAGCACACAATTGTTTTATTTATTTATTAATATTAGTGTTCACAGGGTTTTACAAAGTTATCTCTGCTATTATATGGTATAAGGAATTTTTGTATGATTTTTACATGTATCTCATACATTGTTGGAGGGAAAACTTTTAGACAGCATTCTACTGAATCAATATAAAAAATAAAATCTTTCATTTTAATAATGCTATTAATAGAAACTAAAGATTTATTTGGCTTCTATGGAATTTCCTGTTATCCTTAAATGTTTTTTCTACTGGATATTATTTGCATTTCTCCCACCCACTCAGCCATAATTCAAAGAGAGGAATGAGAATTACTGACAGATGAGTGACAAGGAGGCATGATTGCTAATAATAACATAGAATTCACTCCTATGGTTCTCCCTCTTTTTCCCCGAGAAATCCTTACCAGCCTACAATGTCTTTTTTTAACGAACTGTGATTTTGAAATATTTATATAGCACATATTCCCAGACAACATCTAAGACCTTAGGTTCATTGTTAAAAACCATAAATCAATATATACATATACATATATATATTTATATTTATATCAGGGCCATAAGTTCTCAGAATCATTTCTAAATGGAGCAGCTATAGGAATTTCATTTGCAAAGGCAACAATATTGACATTCAGTGTCACTATTTCCCCTTTGGCTTCTCTAGAATCTTTCAAAACTTGATTCAAATCCCACCTTCTACTGGGGCTTTTCTTGGCCCCTCCAGCTATTAATATTTTCTGCTTTCAGATTACTTTCATCTATCTCTATATAGCTTCTATGAATCTTAGTCTTTTTAAGCTGTCTCTTCCATTAGAATGTAAGTTCCTTAAGGATCAAGGTCAAGTTTTTGCTTATTACTTTTATTTATCTCTAGTTTGCCCAGAGTTAAATACAATGTATGGTATCAAGTGCTTAGAAACTATTTGTTGACCAATTGACTGGCTTTGTGAATATTTTATTTTTTTCCTATTTTATTTTATTTTTAATTTATGAAATAAATTTATGAAAAAATTATGAAATAAAGTATAATAAAAAGATGATTGCACATGAAACTGCAAAACAATTATGTATACCTTATGCTAACTTTTAAATACAAAATAAAATTGTCATGTATATTTCTTTTTTCTTTTTTTCTTCTTTATCTGGATGCAGACACTATCTCCTTCATACTTACTTTGGGTATTTATAATAGAAATAGCCAAGGGGTCTTCAGAAAATATTGTCTTTAACTAATGGTTTGCTTCTGGGTTGCTGTTGTTGTTGTTGTTTGTCTTTTGTTCTCAAAGAAAACCATGACATCATGTACCATAATATGCACATGAATTGGATTTGAATGAGGGGGTGCTATGCTAAGTTACCAACCTCACTTTCTCCTCTCAAGTCAACTAGGTTCAAAAGCCCAGATATGGATTAGGAGGAGGAAAGTCCAGTGGTTCAAAGTTGAATAAAATAGATCATTGCAAAACAGGTTAGGATAATTTTTATCATATTGCTGATGTATCACCCAGCATAAATTGAACTATAATTCCATACATGATATAGATGTATTGACAAAGACTTGTCACCAAACATTAGATGTACCTACTGACAAAGACTAAAGGGATGCAATTACCAATGGTGGATATTTGATAGAATATTTATGTCAAAATCCCTAACTTGGACATTATTATTATTATTATTATTATTATTATTATTATTATTATTATTATTATTATGCCTTGGTGTCTCATTGATATGGGAAAGATCTACATCTAAAAAGCCAAGGTCTTCCACTGTATCCAGACAAACATCTGAAGTCCTATTGCTTATACTATCAAGACTCTAAGTCAGTTCAGGAAGAGTTGTAAAAAGGATGTCTATGTACAGCAATTCAAATTCTTTATTTACCTGAATTCAATTTATTTACACATTACTAAAATGTCCTTATTGTAAGAGTAAATACAAAAGCCCTTTCCCCCACAAAAGTAATAAACTTCATGAGAAATAAAGTCAAAGAAAGAGAAAAAAATGATTTTCGGTCTGTGTTCTGATACCATCAGCTCTGTCTCAGGTGGATCACATTCTTTATCATAAGTCCATACTAGAAGTTACTTCTATATTTTTCAACAATTGCTAATTTACCCTTCTCATCTACCCTCTCTGTGCTTCACCTGAGTCCTGTACTTGAAGACCAAACTTTCTGTTCAGCTCTAGTCATTTCAACAGGAACATCTGAAATTTCCCTGTTTCATGGAAAGTCCATCTTTTCCCTTGGAAGAGGATGTTCAGTTTTACTGGGCAGTTGATTCTTGGTTGCATTTCAAGCTCCTTTGCTTTCCAGAATATTATATTCCAAGTCCTTAATGTAGTTGCTGCTAAGTCTTATGTGATCCTGACTGTAGGTCCATGATATTTGAATTGTGTCATTCTGACTGCTTGTAATATTTCCTCTTTGACTTGGGAGTTCTGAAACTTGGTTATAATATTCCTGAGAGTTGGGGTTTTTTGAATTTCTTTCAGGAGGAAATCAGTGGGTTTTCTCAATTTCTATTTTTCCCTTTGCTTCTAGGATATCAGGGCAATCTTCCTGTAGAAATTCTTTAAAAAATGAGGTCAAGTCTCTTTTCATGACCATGACTTTCAGGTAGCCCAATAATTGTTAAATTATCTCTTCTGGATCTGTTATCCAGATCATTTGTTTTTTTTTAATGAGATATTTCATATTTTCTTCTAGTTTTTCCTTCTTTTGGTGTTGAATTATTGTGTCTTGATTTCTTGCAAAGTCATCAGCTTTATTTAGCTCCATTGTATATTTGAAGAATTTGTTTTCCTCAGAGAACTTTCTTATCTCCTTTTCCATCTAGCCAATTCTACTTTTTAAAGCATTCTTCTCTTCATTAAGTTTTTGAACTGTTTAATCCATTTGATTTAAACTGGTTTTTAATATGTTATTTTCTTCAGCATTTTTTGAATCTCCTTGACTAAGCTGCTGACTTCATTTTCATGTTTTTCCTGCATCTCTCTCATTTCACTTCACAATCCTTCCTCTACCTTCCTCACTTGATTTTCAAAATCTTTTTTGAGCTCTGTCATAGCCTGAGCCCAACTTCTATATTCCTTGGAGTCTTTAGATGCAAAAGCTTGGACTTTCTCATCTTCAGAGTGTGTGTGTATATTGGTCCTCCATGGGACCAAAGTAGTTTTCTATGGTCAGGTTCCATTTTTGTTCTGTTTACTCATTTCCCCAGCCTATGCTTGGTTTTAGGGTGCTTCCTGAGCTTCTGAGTATTAATGGAACACCCCCACAAGGACTTCAATTCCTTCAAGGTCTTATGAGAGACTCTGAGTGCTCTCCTGACCTGTGTTTTAGTCTGTGTATGACCACAAGCTTACCCCTTTGCCCTAGGGCTGTGAGAAAGGTCCCTGCTCTGTAGGGACCCCAGACTGTGACCAGGGTCTGAATATGGTCAAAGCACCAGAGTCCTGTCCTAGGGACAGAGGAGAGACCTCAACAGTCTCTCTCCATACCCTTACCTTCCATGGGCTGAGAGCTCTGGAAGCAGGCAAGGCAGCTCCCTGCAGGGTTGCTCCATAAGCCTGCTTCTGTTTCCCTGGATCTAGGCTGCACTAAGGGCCTTGGCCACGCTGAGGAGGGCCACACTGACCTAGGCTTCATGCTTACTCTGACAGAGGTCTTCCTGCTGATCTTACAAGTTGTGCTTGGTGCTCTCTGAGGTGACAGGTCAGGAAACTGCTTCTGCTGTCAGGAGCTGGAATTCCCAGGGACCCAGGAGCTCTGAGGCTGTTCCTGGAAGGCTGAAGTTGCTTTGCTCTAGAGCACTGCTGCCCCTCTAAACCAGTGGAACAGAGCCTTCCCACTGTTTTCCAGGTTACCTTGGGCTGGAGAATTGCCTCACTGGATCTTTCTGTGGATACTGTCTTTTGAAAGTTTAGTTAGAGACATAATTTTAAGATTTCTGAAATATTTTGGAGAGATCACCTAAGAAAGACTGTTCTCATTTTGCTATCTTGGCTCTGCCCCCCTAATTCCAATTCATTAATCAACATAATGGGCAAGTCATACCATCATTCATTTGATGTCATGGCCTTCTTCAATTAAGAAGGACAACAATAAATCAACCATGGATCAGGATGACTGGAGATGGCTCTGAATGAAGTAGGAGACTTCTTGGTAGATGATGTAGTATAGAACAATGTGGCTATAAAAATTGATGTTTTCTTCCCCATGAACTATCTGTACCACAATTTCTTTCAGAACTATAGCTTTTAAGACATACCATATCTTGTTTGCTTTGTTGTCTTTTCCTTATCACTGACATAATTTTATAGAAATGAAGTAACCTCATCTCTGGCTATAGTCTGCCTCACAAGCCCTCAGTATGTCTTGATTTCAAGTTACCCATTCTTGAGTTACTTTCTTTTAAATTGCACCTTATCTTAGTCTTAGAATACTCTATCCTCCCTTTCATCTTAATCTACTTTATAGTGGTACAAATTATTTTAACATCCAAAGATAGTGTGAAGTTCATTCATATGAGTTCCATCACTCTGCTTTTGGAGATGCCATTCTGCCTTTTCAGAGGGAAAGTTAGGCAGAAGCTGACAGAGTACATTGATAATTTCAAAAAAAACTTGTTTTTAAACATCTCATAATCACCCAAATGACAATGAATTTATGAAGAATCTGTAATTTCTTCAGAGTGGTGAATTCCCATGACTAATGAAAATCAAAATTCATTAGTTATATCTTAGAATTGGAAGGGAATTGGGGGGTGGCTAGGTAGTGCAGTGGATAGAACACCAGCCCTGAAGTCAAGAGGACCTGAGTTCAAATCTGGTCTCAGACACTTAATAATTGCATATTTGTGTGGCCTTGGGCAAGCCACTTAACCCCATTGCCTTGCAAAACACCTAAAAAAAGAGTCCTTGCTCTACAGTTTCCAATGGTGACATTTCATGAATTTTATACAGATCTATTCAAACTTTAAGTCCTTGATTTTTGTTATGGCCATGAAAAACATCAATATTTGTAGCTGGTGCTTCTAATAAGCTCAGCCCCTCCCAGAAATCTGACCACTGGAAATAAGAATGGTAAAACTATAGTTAATGTAGGGGAAATTCATAGGCTTAAAATGTCCCTTAATATTTCCCCAAGTTTTCTCTTGGTTTGACCCTGAAGAGACTTTCTGCTATGACATGTAGAGTGCCTATAGAACAAGACTATCCCTACATGTAGCATAGGGTTATCATTGTGTGTGCATATAGGGGTTTAATAACTACTAGGAGGGGAAAGCATAAGGCTGAAATTTAGCCATTCTGCTCTCTTCGGATAGAAGGGGTACTAGGCTCCAATTTAATCTGTCTGCTCCCTTAAATTTTACAAAAGGATGTGGTTTTCAGGTTCTTTCTAAATTTCTGATCACTTTTTTTTAAATAAGAACAGGATACAAGCTTTCTAGTCAAAGCATCACTGCCAGCATTTCAAATATTAGTTCCTCCATAAATGCCCGTAATACATATCAAAGAAACCCATTTATCCAAGCTGATATATATGCATATACAGATAGATATAGATATTGTTAAATGAGAAAACACAAATTCAAGGAGCTTTTCCCTTTGGAAGTGAAATAATAACTCAAGCAAGAGGGAGAGAGAATCTCAGATATCAACAAAGAGAAAACTCTCTAAGTCTCTAATTGATAGGGATATCATAGAGATTGTTTTTCTCATGTTAACTTCTCAAAATCTTCTATCAACATGAAAAAGTATTTGGTATCATCCATCTTCTCTCTTGAAGAACCAAATGAGACTTGAAGAAACTGAAAAGGTTTGAAGAGCATAGCACTCTCCTCTGACCTACTCTCACTAACTCTGCTCTCCATCTTTCTTGTAGAACCAATGATCTCTATCAATGAGGAAAGAGTTCTACACCAATGGACTTTGAGAGAAAAGTCAAGAAACAATAGAAATGCTGAGCCATGTATCCACCTTTTTCTCATTTCAGTCAAATGAGAGCAGCTGGTGACAAGGATGATCCTAATGACTCTGGAGTCCTACAGACTCCAGAGCCTCTACCTCTTCTGACTGGGACAGGCAGGGCTGAAACCCTGGTCTAGAATGGAAATGCATACTGCCAGGATCATAGGCATTAGTGATATCTAGACAATTCAGACCTGAAGCAAAATAAGCTCCATGAGGGCAAGGATTATCACTTGTCTCATTTCACATCCTCAGCTTTTAAAACAGTGCCTGGTCCATAGTAGGTGCTTAAGAAATGTTTATTGATTGATTGGCTGATTGATGGATAGAATGACTGACCTTTCTGAGCTACATCAGTCACAGAGCCACTTCTTTGTGGTTTTGTTACAGGCTCCTGTCCCCAAAAAACAGCCCTAGACATATAATTCCTTCTTCTAATCCTCTTATCACTTTGGCAAAGTGACAGTTTAAGGCTGAGCATTCCAAGAAGAAACTCTTAACACATGTCATTCATTTTCTTAGCATAATACAATATGTATTATATCCATAGAGTGAATGTTCTGAATAATAATATGAATAAAGAGGATCAGGAATTCAAATGGGAATACCTAAAATCAGGAATGGAGCCTTGAGAGCACAGATGAGAGGTTTTTTCCTATTGGAACATATTCCAAAAGATACTGGGAGATTTAAATTGAACTGATACCACCAAGAGTCTGTTTTGCTGATTATTATTTCATGTAAAACCTCAGGTACTTTCTGGGAAAACCCATTGACCAAGTGCATACCCCATCTTAAGCACTGTCTGAGTAATGCTGCTACATGATTATGACTTTTCATATATCCTCCACCCATTTATTTTGCTAAAATAGAGCTAGACTGGGGTGGGAGAGGAGGGGAAAGGGAGAGATAAAGATGAAGGTCAGTTTTAGGGGAGTTGGCAGGTAAAAAATGATCATTTTCCTCAATCTTTTTCTAAGCCATCCCTTTTTACTGCTGCTCTTACCAATAATACATATTATAATGATTCCTTTCATTACCACATTTTATCATCTCATTAAGAGAGCAACATTCCTTACCAATCTTATACTTAAAACCATATCCCAAAATATATCATAATAATTCGTTGGATCAAAATTTCAGGGTTTATATTTATTCAGTATCCATTGCAAACCCATAGTCAAAAGACAAGGAGACAATCCAAAGAGGAATTAAACCTCATCCAGCTTTCTGTGAATTCATACACAGACAGATAGGAGGTACAATGGATAGAGAACTGGATCTGGAATCAAGAAAAATTGAGTTCAAATGCTGTCATTTACTAACTGAAAAACCCCAAGCAAGTCAGGTAACCTGTCCTATCTCAGTTTATTTACCAATAAAATAGAGGTAAAAAATAGCATTTACCTACCAGGGTTGTAGTGAGGATCAAATGAGATATTTATATAGTGCTTAAATCACTACAGAAATGCTAGTAGCAGCAATAGAAGTAGAAATGCCAGCAGCAGAAGAAGAAGCAGAAATATCAGGAAGCACAGCAGGAGTGATAGTAATAATGTGTGTGTGTGTGTGTGTGTGTGGCACCATGGTATAGTGGAATGAGTATTTCCTGGGCCTGGAAGCAAAGAGATCTATAAGGGACTGTTGTTTGTGGGAGTATTGTAAATCTTTATCACCTGCTGTCCTCTAGCCACCAGAGCATTATTTTACTAAGTGCCACAGGAGTGGGAGTGGACCAGGGACTGGGAGGATATTTAACACTTGTATTTAGTTTAATGAATGGAAAACTTGGAGAATTAGGAGAACTTTAGGGAGAGCTTGTCATCCTTGTCTCCCTTGTCTTGAGCTATCCAAGTGGAGTCTGGGATAAGGACCAGCAGATATAAGCTAAGAAATTCCAGGCACCAGAGCAGAGGACTTCAGAGAAGTAATAGGGAGGCTAATTTTAAGGAAGTTGGAACAAGGAGGTGTGAAGGAAAACAAAAGTAAGAAGAAACAAATAAGTATTCAGCATTGAGGAGCCCCCTAGAAGTGGAATCACTGAGGCAGCACCACAGGGGAAAGGAGCTTCTTCCTTAGCAGCAGTCTAAACCAGTGCCATGAATGGGACGCGGAGGACCTGCTTGCTGTTCCTTTTGGCCACTGGTGCCTGCCTAGCTGCACTAAACACAACCCAAACCCCTAAACCTGTGGTCAGTTTCAGAGACTTCTCTTCTGGGCTGCAGACCCTGACACCGACCATGATGACTTCGATGAATTCCACTCCAGAAGCCACGATGCATTTCACTCTCCTGCCCACAATCAAGCACAATATGACTCTTGCTCCAGCACCAGAAAGCCATGAAGTACACACTAACTGTACTTCCTCTGTTGAGAGCAAAAATGTCGCATGCTATTGGACAGTTTGTAATGGTGTTGACTACTGTTCAGAAAATGCAACAACTTCAAATTGTACTGTTGTCAACAACTCAAGTAAATGCTCTCTCTTGTTCTCTGCTGCTCCCGCCTTCTGAAGAGGGAGGGAGGAGGGAGAAGAGAAATCTTCCTTTTTGGAACTTCAAAATTTAAACCTATGTCTCAAAAAGCTTATTTTAGAAATCAAGGGACCCCCATGCCTTCTTCCTGGTTGGGGGGGGGATGGTCAGTGACTATATTTTTCTTAGACTATTGATTGGGAAGCTTTGTGGTCAATTAGCTAATAAAAAAGGGGGAAGAAAACTTTTTTTTTCTGGGACTGGGAAATTTAGATTTTGTCTTTCGAATGAGGCCTGTGCCTATGGCTTATATTTCTGTTGACCAGTCTTAATTGGTGCATTATTTGTGTATATGTGTATTTAAACATCTATAGGACATTTTACATCTCTCCACTGGCCTGGAGAAGTGATAAAATGTTTCTATATTCTGAGATCTGATACTGGCCAGGGTAGTATCAATCTCAGCTTGGTAAATGTGTCAAGAGAGTTGTTTCTGTTTTGTCTGTGTGTGTGTGTGTGTGTGTGTGTGTGTGTGTGTGTGTGTGTGATTCTGATTTGAATTTAATTGCTTAAAAAGGTCTAATTTAAGTAATTTAATGTAGTTGGGATCTGAGCCTATCCACTTATACATTTGAAAGTCTGTAAGTTGCAAAGTTTGTGAAATGATCTGGGCTGTGAGCTAAGCTTTTATTAACCTAATATTGATTGACAGCCATATTCAGCTTATGTTATTTGAGACTTTAAGGTTTAGTAAATGTAGACTTCCTGACCCCTCCACCCTTGGTTCCCCAAGGGGTGGTGACCCCCAGGAGTGAAATGCCTTGGGGACCACCACCACCACCACCATCCTGGGTGCATTCCCAGAGATTGATTCCAGTTGGGTTGCTCAGGGATGCAGTCCAAAGTGGGGTAAATTTCCTGCCCTCAGGAAGCTTTGAAAAGAGGGAAGGGGAAAAAAGACCTCTATCTTGTGTTTAAAGAAAAAAGAAACTAGCTGAGAGTAATTTAGTTACCTAAGTTTTATAACAAGTCTTGAGAATTTGTGTGTTTTAGGAAGGAAAATATATTTGGGATAAATTGTATTTCAAAGAATTTGGGAATATTGAATCATATAATTTAATGATTTCTTTTGGGAAAGAGATATTTGTACTATCTGATTTGTTTTGATGTTAAATTGATATAATTGTCAAACAGTTCAAACAATTACTTATATATTCTTTGTCTCATTTATCATCACATGTTTATGGTAAGGGAAATATCACAAATGACCCCCTTCTGGGATAAATCTGTGCATTCATGCATTCATTATGTAATTGAATTAAGGAATTATGCTTCAAAAACAGGGGGGGATATGCAAGGGACTGTTGTGTGTTGGAGTACTGTAAACCTTTATCACTTGCTGTCCTCTAGACAACAGAACGTTGTTTTATTAATTATGATGGGAGTGGGAGTGGACATGGACCAGGGACTGGGGAGGACATTTAAGCACTTGTATTTGGTTTAGTAAACAGAGAACTAGGGGAACTTTAAGGAGAACTTGTCATACTTGTCTCCCACCCCTTCAACATTCACCTGGGTAAGGATAACCTACCTGGCAGGAACCTAACACTTCCTGAGAAGCTAGTCTAACTGGAACATAACAGAGCTCTATGTTCAAATTGTAGCCACTGGCTACTTGAGTTCAGTTCTGCCTATAAGGAATCATTATTCAGATATGGGAAAGCAAGGGTGGAAATAAAATAAAACAAAAATTTATTTAAAAGGTTGCAAGACATAGGAAGGGATAGGGAGAGAGGGAGAGAGAGATAAAAGAACAGCCAAGCAGCATTGGCTGGGCCATGGTTAGAAGACTGTGGCCCTGAGCTGGAGTCCAACTCAAGGTTTTATGTCTTGCCTCTCATCTAGTGGGTAAAAGGTGAACTCCCTTCTCTGATACTGGACCCAGAATTAGGTAGAAGGTGAAGTCTAAGGAGATCAGGATACAAAGTTTACATTAAACAATGAATCAATGGTAGTTGATTTACATCTCAAGAGTAGGTGGTAGTCAATTTACATCTCCACCCAATTTCTACATTCACAATTCTCTTTATCTTTCCCCTGCATCATTCCCCTGCCCTCAAAATTATTTGAGAACCAGATTCTTCTGGGTCTTTCAGAGTCCATTTGGAGATGAATGCATTACAGCAGAAGACTTCATTGAGGCAAGGTCCAGAGAATGATGGCTGACACATCTGGCTGGCATCCTACAGAGGCTGGTCTTGAAACTATACAGCTAAAAGAAACAAAATTCAAGGGGAAAAAATTGAGCAAGCAAAAATCCAGAGATATTATAACAGAGAAGGCTATTTAACAGAGGTCTAATAATTAGGGAAAAACTAGAAGGTCTATAAGGGGCAAGAATTGTATTTTATGTTCCTAAACCAGTATCAAAATACCTTTTAACAAGAACTTGGGTTCCAATATAACACAGATTCATTGATAGATGCCACATGAGTTATAAACAAAAGCTCAAAATAGTATAAACAAATGTACTGAAAAAGCATTTTAAAACTGCATGTGTCCAAAAAAGTAATTTGCAACAAAATTTTCTATTTTGCTTTGGCCATGTTTAGAATGAACAAAAAATCCAGTTGAAGAATGGATCTCTCTTTAAAGCAGTTTAAAATATACCAATAGGCATTAACCTAATCCACTAATTCACTCTCCTACTTAATTATAATGTACCTGGAATGATCACGGCAATTTGCTATTTACAGAGCAGAGAGGGGCAAGAGGAAGAAGTCATATAGACAATCCTTTCCAATGAGCCAGGTAAGCAGTTCCTTTAAGAGTCTCCTACCCCAATTGCAGCTTTCAAAGGTCACTTACGCCATCTGTAGAATTTAACATCAAACCCCATAGGGTTAAATGGTTTCATTGGCATATTGTCTTTCTATTTTATCAAGCCTGATTGTCAGGCAGATCAATTATCAATACATTGTAATATAGCAATTACCTATAACCAGAGCTTCAGGTGACTTGAGCACTAAGGAGAACCAAGAATGTACCAGGCTATAATTTGGTATAAGAGATCCAGGGGGAAAAAAATCATAATTCAATTGTTGCTCATGTACCTAAGGACAATGCTGTAAATGAAATGCAATAAACAAATTTTAAGATGTAAAAACACAATAATCCTAATTCATATTTTTTAATAAAATCAACTTTTCAATGAAACTAGTTATTAACAATGTTTAAGGTGACTAATCATCTCCTTCTGGTTAGGAGGTTGCCCATCATTTCCATGCTCACATAACAATTGGCTAGGATTATCACAGAGAATCTCATATCATCACCATTATTTTATCTTCCTTATGTTGCATAGGTGTTTTTTCCTCAAAGCAAATAACCACAGTTTAGTACCAGTTTACAAATATATATATATATATATATATATATATATATATATATATATATATATAAAACCAGAAACTTCTATACATAAACTTTTAACTACTAGCGAGCTCCAAAAATACAAATTATTAATTTCAGAATTCTTTAAAGTTATTAGAACATCTTAGGTAATTTTAAATTTCTTACATGTGTTATTGATTCCAATGCAATTAAACAATAGTTAAAAACAACCAGGCATTCAAGTCAATTAACAACATGAGTTATTATGCACAAGTCCACAGATTTATCCCAAAAGGGGGTCATAATTTGTGATATTTCCCTTACCATCCCTTCAAAGCAATCACATGTTAATTCCATGCTTTAACATTACAGTATTCAAATAGCTTACATGTTCACAGAAGATAGCCAAACACTGCAGATATAATTTCTTTGACGTTACAAGAGAATGATACATAACTGATTACAAACTTTCTTCCTTTACCAACAAAAGACCTTGTGGGGGCAGCTAGGTGGCGCAATGGATAGAGCACCGGCCCTGGAGTCAGGAGTACCTGAGTTCAAATTCGGCCTCAGACACTTAATAACTATCTAGCTGTGTGGCTTTGAGCAAGCCATTTAACTCCATTTGCCTTGTAAAAAAAAAAAAAAACCTTGTGAGATTGTTGACAATGTGTATCAATTTAACATCTAAACAGAACAGATTACAAAATTTAGCACAATATTTCTCTTCCCCAAAAGAAATCAGTAAATATATTTGATTCAATATTTCTAATTTCCTTGACATATAATTTATCCCAATTATATTTTCCCTCTTAATGCACACAAATTTTCAAGACTTGTTACGGAAATAAGATAACTAAATTACTTTCATTTAGGTCTCAGGTAGTTTCTTTCTTTTTTTTCCCTTTTTCATTTTTTTTTTTTTTAGATTTTTGCAAAGCAAGTGGGGTTAAATGGCTTGCCCAAGGCCACACAGCTAGGTAATTATTAAGTGTCAGTGGCCAGATTTGAACTCAGGTATTCCTGACTCCAGGGCCGGTGCTGTATCCACTGTGCCACCTAGCTGCCCCAGTTTCTTTCTTTTTTTTTGAAACACAAGGTAGTGACCTTCTCCTATCAAAGGCCTTCCCACCCTCTTTTCAAAGCCTCTTGAGGGCAATAAATCTACATTTACTAAACCTTAAAGTCTCAATTAACCTAAATTGAATATAGCCTTCAATCAATATTAGGTTAGCAAAAACAGCTCACAGCTGAAATCATTTCACAAATTTTGCCACTTACGAACTTTCAAATGTTATAAGGATAGGCTCAGATCCCAACTTCATTAATTACTTAATTTTAAATTAGACCTTTTTAAGCAAGTAAATTCAAACCCAAACTAAAAGGAGAAACATTTAACTCAGATAACTGCTTTTGTTTCAGATCTGAATTACACACACACACACACACACACACACACACACACACACACACACACAGACACGGAGCAAAACAACAGAAACAACTCTTTTGTATAAAGATTTCAGATTTGTCAAGGTGAGATTGGATACCTTGGCTGAATCCCAATCTCAGAATATAGAAACATTTTCCCTCAGGGATCCCCACTGATGTTTAAATATATATGTACACACATATAAACACATACATTTATATTATTTTTGAATGTACCAATTAAGACCAGTCAGAAAATAATTTTTAGAATCAATCAGAATTTCTTGAGGAACCTCTTATATCATTAAGATTTTGAAATAGCCAACAAATAGTTAAAATTGAATGCATTCTTAAGTAACTTTATAAAGTTCAAATCCAGTTACTCTATTACAGAGATATTAGTTATTAGCACAAGATTAATTAAAAGTTGAAATCTGAATTTCCTGGTCTTAGAAAAAGTTATCTTCTCTTTTTTTCTTAACCACAAGTTTTCTCTATCAATCTGCCCATTTCCTTTCCCCCTTACAAGGGTGAGGCTTTCTCAGCCCAGCCAATGTCTTTAAGGAATGGGGCTTGGAATTGAAAACATGGTCATTACCCAACTCCCCCCTCCTCCCCAAATATGGGGGTCTCCTGTTTTCTAAAACAAGTTGGGGGGGGGTCTTCCCCTTTCCTGCAGTGAAGCATGCATTCCATATGAGACATAGGTTTGAGTTTGGAAGTTCTAAAAAGAGATTTTCCTTCTCCCTCCCCTCCTCCCCCTGCAGAGGGTAGGGGCTGAAGAGAATGAGAGAGAGCATTTTAAGAGGAAAAGAGAAAGTTGGACCCAAAAATAATTTCCAGGAGCTCAGGTGTTTTACTTTTGTCAAATCTAATTCCTTCCAAGGAGCAAGCACACACAACTGGAGGAGACTTTTGGTATCAAGTTTTCCCCCATATTTTAATTCTCCATCAATTTATAGGTAGGCAAACATGTCCATTGGACATGCCAAATGTCCTTCCTTAACAGTTCTCACTCCAAACACACCTCAGAACTGCTTTTTCTCCCAGCAGGCCCACACCAGGGCTACCTCGAAACACCACATGGGATCGATCAGCTCAGCTGACTCCATTTTCCAGAAAAAGGGAAGCATAGAAGGAGGTCTAGAAGTCCAATAATTTTCCTAGTTTTCTAAAAAAAATCTTGGATCTATAAAAAAGGGGGATGCTTCTCACCTATGGAGCTTGATCCAGTTTCCCAGTCTGGACAGAGAGGATCCTGGCTGGCTGGCTGTTATGTAGCCACTGACTACCTGAGTTCAGTTCTGCCTATGAGGAATCATTATTCAAACTCGGGAAAGCAAAGGTGTAAACAAAAATTTACTTAAACAGTTACAAGATATAGGAAGGGATAGGGAGAGAGAGAGAGAGAGAGAGAGAGAGAGAGAGAGAGAGAGAGAGAGAGAGAGAGAGAAGAAGAGCCAAGAAGCATTGTCTAGGCCATGGTCAGAAGACTGTGGCCCTGAACTGGAGTCCAACTCAGGTTTTTATGTCTTGCCTCTCTCATCAAGAGGGCAAAAGGTGAAATCCCTTCCCCTATACTGGACCCAGAATTAGGTAGAAGGTGAAACCTAAGGAGATCAGGATACAAATTTTACATTAAACAATGAATCAATGGTACATCAAGAATGATGATCCCCACCCAATTTGAGCAGCCTTGAAGATTATAATTGTTTCTGTTATACTCATAATTCTTTATTTCTCTTCAATTTACACCTCCACCCAATTTCTACATCCACAATTCTCTTCATCTTTCCTCTGCATCAAAATGATTTGCTCAACATTTATTAGCAATATGACTACAGGATAGTCACGACTTATCTGTAGCTTCCCCTATATTTAAAATGAGAATAATGACACTAATGCTGTGGTCCCCAAAGTATTATTCCAAGAAAACCTTTGTAAATCTTAAAGAAATACCAGTATTATGGGAGCTTTTGACATCATCCATGGTTTTATCTGAGTAAATATGGCTACCACTAAAACAAGTCTTAATTCTGTTGCATCTTATTAGACAATCTCCAAGAGTCTCTGTGATTAAAATTTCTCTTCATTCAAATCTTTGATGAGACTTTCATGTTTATTAGATTGTTTCTCTGTCAATGTTCATACATACACAAACATATACACACAAATATAGACAGACTTTTGCATGGCCTGAATTTCAAGCTATTTTAAATATGCATATTTACATTATACATACAGATATAGATATATCCAGCATTTATACTTAAACATAATGATGTCCCAGAAATCACAGGCTTCTTAGCACTATTGTAAAGCAGCCATTTATTTAATTCACATTTATTAAGTATCTGCTAAATGCCAGACATTTACTAGATATTGAGGATACAAAGAAAAAAAAAATCATCTCTGAATTCAAGAAATTTAAAATCTTCTGTGTAGAAGCAGCTAATACACAGATAAATAAATCTTATCAATACTTGAGGACTTGAGTAGAGCTTTTCCTAGGAGATTTTATATATGCTATACTTAGCTATTCAACTTTATCCAAACATTTTATTTTTTTTTAAACCAAATCTTTTTTTCTTATCTAAGCTGTAAATGTAGTGGCCTGATCTCAGTACTGATCATGGAAGAAACTTTAACTAGCTTTGTTTTTTTTTCCCAACATGGGCCCATTTGACCCTTTCTTAAGCATCCTCCCTCCTCAGGGGCAAACTCCTAATCAGCTCAGCCCAAGGGAATTCAGAGTTCCAGATTTCAAAATATCCACCAATCCCATTTTTCCTGGAATTTGGGATTAAAAGTAAGATCCACCCTGCCTAGCACTAACAAATTCTTTAGAAATTATAAGATACAAGACAGTTTAAAGTCTAACTTGTAACACAAGCTCTGTGATTTTAAAAGAAAAGGGTGAAAGGAACTGAAATGGAATTGAAGTGCCACTGCAGTAGAATTTGATGATAAATTCTTAGAAGTAAATAACTACTCACTGTACAAAACAATGTATAGGGATCATTGGCAAAATGACTTTCACTGAGGCCATTTCTGATTTCAAACACACAGTGTGAGATCTCAGCAAACAAACAACAATTTTGCAGACAAAAGTCCATTGAGCAATCATGTATGGGGAGTATAGCACACTAGCTACACCTAATGGGGAATAGAGTAACTGCTTTCATAACCCAAGAAAAATTACTATAAAGAACTTCCTTGGATAATATTCAGTTTCCATTAGCATCCTGTGCATTTTGGTTACATAAAATTAATCATATTCTTACACCACTCACATTCTCTGTTTTATCCTTCAAGTCTGAAGTCAAATGTTAAATATCCATTGACTGTACTTTTATTCAAAACATCTTATTCTGCTACTTAGCTTGTTCTTAGGAGTAATGTCTCAAATGAGCTAACTAACTGAAAATTTGTATATGTCTAGTTTTTCCCCTCCTGACATAAATTATTTTAATATTAAATAGTTGCTGATTTATCAATTGATATTTAACTTTCTAAAGGACTTTATTCATAGTGATACTTATCTACTTTTTTTAATCAGCCTCCTGTGGCAGTTAGCAGAATCTTCTTCTTTCAGCAGATGCTCAATAATTTCTATTAACTGGACTTGGATGGACATGATCATGTCTATAAGACTTTAGAGAGAATGTCAAGATAAACACAAATCACCCTTATTTTAGATGCTTCTATTCAAACCTAAAGATTTTTAGGTCTCATTCATTTCAGTAAGATGAGGGTAGATGATTATACCTAAAGAATATTAATTGGAATATGAAAAAAATATGATTTTGACCCCAAAGACGGTTAGGGTGATATCTCCTGCCTTCAGTGACTTTCAGCTTTGATTCTACATATATGATTTCATTTGTATAGCAGTTTCCTGATGAAAAAATTTCCATTAGCAATGCAAATCAACAACTGTCAATTACAGTTACAGAGTTGTAGTCATAAAACTATTGTATGTTATAAGTAGAATTTGAACCAGATTTTCCTGACTCTAAGGACATTTTTCTCTATCCACAATATCACACTTTTTTTAAGGTTTTTGCTAGGCAATGGATTTAAGTGGCTTGCCCAAGGCCACACAAGCTAGGTAATTATTAAGTATCTGAGGTCAAATTTGAACTCAGGTACTCTTGACTCCTGGGCTGGTGCTGTATCCATTTTGCCACCTAGCTGCCCCAGTCACACTTCTTTTCACCAAGAGAGGTTGTCTTGCTCTTTTTTTACATTACCCTATATTGCAAAAAAAAATAATTTAACTTATAAGGAAAAAAACTCATCAAACTGAAAAATAAGAAAAATTGAAAATTAAAAAACAAAAGAGATGCCTCAAAATGTAATCCTCTTATTTCATAGGTGAGATTCACCATTTTGCATTTTGAAATTCTTTCTGAGTTTTACATGAAAAACAACTTTTTCACCAAGAGATAAGAGATTAATTGGTCAGCACATTGTTCAAGCAAGCTACTCTCATTCTCTCCTCTGGCTAATCTTTCTTAGCTCTTAAACATTATTTTAAAATCATTTAACTTTACTGCTTTTTCTATCTATATCCTTTCTCTTTCTTTTTTATTACTAAATTCCCAAGAACTCAGTTTTCTTTTCTGGAAAAAAAAAGGATTAGATTATCTCTTTTTCTTTCCAATCTATATAATTCTAAGAAACTATGATGGCAGTTTGCATTTTTTTACGTATTCGAAGTGGTGCAATGGATAAAGCACTGGGGCTTAGATCAAGGAACATCCAAATTTGAATCCCACTCCAGAAACTTACTAGCAAGACAATGCTAGAAAAAATTGCAACCCCTCAGACTCAGTTTTCAAGGAGGGTGATAATGATAGTATTTACTTCATAGGATTTTGTGAGTATCAAAAGTGAGATAAAAGCCTAAAGCATTTCTAAGTTCTATATAAATGTTAGCTCTTATTATTATTATTATTGTCCATATTGTGTCACTAAAAATTCCTTCTGCCCCCTTGCCTACCACCATCAAAGGCCTTCTAATCAAATATTAACTTAATTTCTAAGTTTGGGGGGGGTTTTTTGCCTTTTTACTGTATTTTGCATTGGCATCCCTGCCTTTTTATTCACAGATACATAGTATGGAGAGCTGGAAAAGACCTCAGTAGTCATTAGTCAAAACCTTGCATTTTACAGATGAGTAAATTGAAGCCAAGAGAGGTTAAGTGGATTTCCCAAGGCCACATAGATAGTTAGCAGCAGCAGCAGGACATAATAAACCCAGGTTCTCTGATTCCAAACCTGGTGATCTTGTTAGCCTAACCTCATTTAATGCCTTGGATAATTCTTTCTCTGAATCCTTTCTTGGTTTTATTTCATCTTCCACCTCGTAAGTCTGAATATTTTTCAAATTATATTCATTGGCTCTGGCTCCCTACCCTTGCATATCCATGTACGCTTTCTCATAGAACTCATGTAGACAGATGCCTTCATCAAACATCTCTATGCTGATCACTTCCAAATCTGCAATCCAGCCTTGATCTCTCACCCTCTCTTTAATCATTTGCCTCCTATTAGTTGGAAGGACATTTTCATAAAATATTTTATTCCTATGACTACTATATCTCAAAACTTCAATTCATAATTCATCACCAGAATCATCAATTTAGATCTAGCCAAGCTACAAATATTTATTTATCTACCAGGCAGCTAGGAGAGCTGGGTCTGAAATCAGGAAGACCTGAATTCAAATATGTCTTCAGACAATTGCTAACTGTGTGACCCTAGGCAAGTCATTTAATCTGTTTGTGTTAATCCACTGCAGAAGAAAATAATAAATCACTCCAGTAATTTTGCCAAGAAAATCTCATGAACAATATTAGTGTGCTATGGTCCACAAGATCACAAAGATTTAGATATGACTGAACAAAAACAATAATATGCCAGGGATTTTGCTGTGTTGGAGATACATATTAAATTAAAACAATAAAGGAAGGAAGGAAGTCAAGGAAATTCTTCAAGGAAGTCAAATTCTAATGGGGAAGGACAACCATTCCAAAGAGAGCTGAAAGGGGTGAGATGGTTGGAGAGAGAAAGAAAGGAAGGACATGACAGCAAAATACAGAAAGTCAGAACAGAGCTGAGAAGGGAATGAAGATTGGATGACCTAGACCCCTCCCCAAAAGGAATCCCTGGTGTCACCAAGGGAAAAGAAGGCTAGAGAGGTAGACGGCTCTTCCAAAATTTAAAAAAATATCTAAGTAAAGTCCAAAGAGTCAGAAACTCTCTGACTCTTTAACCCAGTGGTTTTAATATCCTACCCTCCTTACTGCTATTTGTTGCCTTAGATTATCTTTCTCTGAATCCTTTTTTGTCTCTATTTCATTTTCCACCCCATAACTCTGGACATTTTTCAAAATGTATACATTGACTCCTTGGCTCTCTACCCCTGCATATTAGTGTACTCTGAAAGGGAAGAAACCATAGAGGTAGCCAACTCTACCCACCTTCACCCCCCCCCCTTATTTTTCAGGTGAGAGATCTGAGATGAATGAGAACTGAGACAAAAAAAATTATTCAATTGCCCAAGATCACATAATTAGTAAGAATCTAAGGAAGGATATTTCTTATCTACAGTGAGACCTTGTAATGTCTGGGTTCAGATAAATAAAGAAAATGATGGCAATGAGTATAGTATGAATTTCTTTTAAAAGAGGAAGATATAAAGAAAGCAGGGTTCCCAAGGACAGTTTATCCTTCTCATGGTTATAAGGTCTTTTCTTTCAAGCTTATTTTTTAAGAAGTAAAGCGTTAGGTAAACAGTGTAGATAGATAGATAGATAGATAGATAGATAGATAGATAGATAGATAGGAAGATAGAAAGATAGATAGAGATATAGCCTCATAATAATTCCATAAAGATGTTTTGATACTAATGTAATGATATCCAGGATGATTATGTCTTATTGCAGATGGTAAAAGAAGAAATGGCAAAAGTGAAATGCTCAAGTGAAAGAATCAGAATAAGCTGTTTGGGTTGAATGATTTAGACTGATAGGAATCAAGACAGCTTCTGAGATATAGGTGAAAACCAGCAGGAGCCCTGCTCACTCCAGTGGAAATGTTTAATAGAATGTCCCCTGATTAGTGAGAGCTTCCTTGGCACAGTGCCCAAATAAAGACTGCACAGGTAAGGTGAATGGTCTATCCATAGCAGCACTCCCAGAGGAGACTAATTGCACAAAGTTGGAAGGGAACAAAAGCCCTAAATAACAAAACACAGAAAGTCAGTGCCTTTGTCTTGAAATGAATGATGGCACCAAAACAGAGGGGGAAAAATAAAGATATTTTCTTCCCTCATCTCTGTCAAAGGAAAAAACAGCATAGAGAAGACTTCTAATGCAATACACAACCTATAGAGTAGCATGTCACATTTAGGCAAGCAAAGCACAGAGTATTTCTCTAAGGGCCAAAGAGACTGGAAAAGGAAACATAGCCTTCAGATTTAAAAGACTAATGATACTATGGAGTGCCTAGAATGGACTATTTAATGCTAAGAACAATGAGGTAGTCTCATATTATTGGAATTTGGGAGAATTAGTCTTAGATGCTTATTAATTATATGACTGTAAACAAATTACTTCAACTCCCAGAGCTTCATTTTCTTCATCTGTAAAGTGTAAAGACAAATTTGATTTCAGAAGTATCACTGAAAATTATAAGGATGAAGCTCATTCCCAGAATATATCTTTGAATTGATATACCTTATTCAAAAGAAACGGAATGGGGAAAATAGGATTTAGGGAGAGGTAGCATTCTGTGTTAACATTTATTCATATGAGAAAATCTGGGAACCATAGAACTGTATAGTGGTGGAGGACATGTGGACGAACATAAATGAAGGGAGAAAAAGAAGGAACTTTGTCATTAAACTATAGAAGAAGGGAAAAGGTTAACATAAGGGCACAATATAATATTCATGAGGAACTCCAATTAACCAGGTATGGCATGATCCTATAAAAAATGCTGAAGCTCATAATGAACTGAGAGCCTAGACAATACAACCAAAAAAAAGTATTTCTTAACAAAGAGAAAGACCAACAAAAGACTAGGTAAAGGAGATGATGATAACACAAGACAGAGGTAAGGAAAAGATGATCAAATGTTATTTTGCTTTTCTGTTCTTTGCCAAGGATGCCAAGGACAGTGGGCTTTGCACCAGTGAAGACAGAACAAAAATGGCTAACAGGAATTTGCTAAACAAGCTAGATAAGGAGACAGTATGACAAGTACTTAACTGTGCCTGTTGAATTCAAATCATTAGAAATCATATGGGCTATATCTTTGAGTACCTTAATATGACCATCATATCAAAGTTATTACAATTCAGATAAAATAAAATAATGATTCTTGGTTCCAAAAGACTATGGATGAGAATCATTTCCCTCAGGGTATGTTAAGGGTATCTGAATGAAAAAATGGATAGAGTGTTGGTTCTGGATGGCTCATTTTCATGAGTTTAAATCTGGCCTCAAACACTTAGAAACTATGTGACCCTGGCAAGTAATTTAACCCTGTTTGCCTCAGTTTTCTCATATGTAAGAGCTAGAAAAGAAAATAACACCACAGGATCTCTACCCAGAATACTCCAAGTACAGTCATGAAAAGTCAGACACAATTGAAAAATGACTGAACAACAGCAATGTTAAGGAGAGGAAATTACAGGTGTTCCTTAAATATTGCCTTTGCTGTCAGTTGTAGTTATTATGCAGGTTTCTTTTACTTAATTTTTTTAACTTTGTTATATTAGAATAGGTCTATTGAGAATGAGGTAAAAAAACACTGCTTATGATGTTTAAAAATGTCAATAAAACATTCTTTTAAAAGAGGATGTGTCTCTGTGAACACCTTCTTTATTGTAAAATAGACACATAATTATTGAGTTTTTCTTTAGGGTACCTTTGAGGATAATTGATCATTCAACCAGCATTTATTGAATTTTTACCACTAACCTAATAAGGGAAACTTCAATTTGATAGGTTCTAGACCACTAGATTTAAGAGCTGAGGGGCAGAATGATCTGACCCAATGAAGTACAGAAAGGGGATAGACTTTATATAGGACTTACTTATCAAAGGAAAAAAAAGTTTCCTAGTTAAGAGTACAATTTAGGGGCGGCTAGGTGGCACAGTGGATAGAGCACTGGCCCTGAAGAAAGGAGTATTTGAGTTCAAATCCTGCCTCAGACACTTAATAATTACCTGTGTGGCCTTGGGCAAGCCACTTAACCCCATTGCCTTGCAAAAAAACTAAAAAAGAAAAAAAAAGAGTACAATTTATAGCTTATATGTATTTTGGCTAATCTAGAGCACTTTTCCTAGAAATTGGAATTCAAATTGATCCTTTTCTGTAGGTTGTGTGTTCTGGCCCCCTGAAGAAGGATATGTATGATATTGTAACTGCTTATTGGTCCTTATGACAATGACATCAAAGAGGATTGACCATTGAACATCATGGAGGATAGACTCTTGGGAAAGACCCTTCTAAACTCACAGTGGGAATCTATGAGACATATTTCATCTTTCACTTTTGACCCTGCTGCTTTGAGACAGTCTAATGGTTCCTCTCCCCTGGACTTCAGAAAAAGTGGGGGGGGGAAGATTTCTTTCCCCCCAAATTAACATTCTCTGACCAGCGACAATAAAAACACATTTCAATGAGAACATATGCCTACCTGGGTGACCTGACATCCTAGCTACCTCCTTCTATCTGTATGGTTTTTTCCCCCTATGAATAGTTTTGTCATCTCAAATTCCACCTTCTGCAAGATACTTTTTCTGGTCACTTTTCTATCTCCTTTCCTATCTCCAGCACAAACTGAATGTGCTCTCCCACTGAAATTACTTCCCATTTATACCATCTATATTTTCAGTATATATAGTTGTTTACATGTTTATAGGTAGAATGTGAACTGCAAGATAGGGAGCATGTTTTTGCCTTCCTTTGCATTCTCAAAGTCCCTACTCAGAGTAGGTGTTTATAATTGTTCATTCACTGACTGAGAGATGGATACTTCCAGACTGTCACACTGTAGAAAGAATCTCTGAGAAGAACTTGGAAGAAAGCTGGATTAAAACTAACCTCCCTCTCCCAGTGATCCACCATCTCTGAAAGGATTGCATGTTAGCCCTCCCAAGGTCTCATGACAGAAAGTGGTCAGAGAACGTGGCAGGTCTAGGGGGAGCATCCCAGTTTACCCTTTGCTCCATATAAAATCCAACTCGGGATATGAAGGGAATTAATGAAAAAAATGCAATGGAAGGGTTCCTAGCTGAACAAGTTCTAAAACTGTATTTTAAAGCAATGATCACCAAAACTGTCTGGTACTGACTCGGGAAATAGAGTCATAGATAAATGGCATAGTCTAGGTGCAAAAGAAACAGTAGTACTTGACTATGTCATCTACTAATAAACACAAAGACTCCAGTTTCTGGAATAAGAACTCACTATTTGCAAAAACTGCTGGGAAAACTGGAAAAAAGTATGGTAGGAACTAGACATAGATCCACATCTCACACCCTAGACCACAAGAAGATCAAAAAGAGTGAGATCAAGGCAATTAGGAAATTAAGAAATAATTAAACTGTCAATTCTATGGAAAAGAGAGGCGTTTATGACCAAACCAGAGATAGAGAACATTATAAAATGCAAAATGGATAATTTTGATACATTACCAAAGGTTTTACACATATAAAACCAATGCAACCAAGTTTAGAAGGAATATAGGAAGTTGGGAAACAATTTTCACAGTTTATGTTTCTGATAAAGGACTAATCTCTAAAATAGAGAATTGAGTCAAATTTATAGGACTACAAGTCATTTTCAAAGGCTATGAACAAGTTTTCAGATGAAATTAAATTACAGCCATCTCCAGTCATGTGAAAAAAATACTCTAAATCATTATTGATTAGAGAAATGCAAATTAAAACAACTCTGAAGTACCACTCCACTCCTATTAGATAGGCTAAAATGACAAAGGAAAATGCTCAGTATTGTAGGGGATGTGGAAAAACTGGGACACAAATGTACTGTTGGTAGAGTTGTGAACTAATTTAACTGTCCGGAGAGTAATATGAAATTATCCCAAGGGGCAATAAAAATGTGCATATCCTTTGATCCAGCAATACCACTATTAAGTTTGTATCCCAAAGAATTCACAAAAAAGGAAAAAAGACCTATATGTACAAAAATATTTATAGCAGTTCTTTTTGTAGTGGCAAAGAATTGGAAAATAAGGAGATACCCATAAATTGGAGAATGGTTGAACAAATTATATGAAAGTGATGGAATACTATTGTTCTACAAGAAATCCTGATCAGGTGCACTTTCTTTTTTTTTTTTTAGATTTTTCAAGGCAATGGGGTTAAGTGGCTTGCCCAAGGCCACACAGCTAGGTAATTATTAAGTGTCTGAGGTCGGATTTGAACCCAGGTACTCCTGACTCCAAGGCCAGGGCTCTATTCACTGCGCCACCTAGCTGCCCCAATCAGATGCACTTTCAAAAAGCCTGACAAGACTTATGTGAACTGATGCTGAATGGAGTGAGAACAATTTATACATTAACAGCAAGATTGTGTAATGATCTATGATGAACTTAGCAGTTCAGTGATCAAGGACAATTCTGAGACTTGTGATGGAAAATGCCATCCACATCTAGAGGAAAAAACTATGGAGCCTGAATGCAGACCAAAGCACATTATTTTCACTTCTTTAAACTTGTTTTGCTTTTTTTCTTTCTTCATGTTTTTTTCCTTTTAGATTTGATTCTCTTTTCACAACATGACTTAAGGAAATATGTCAAATTATTATACATGTATAAACTCAATCAGATTATTTGCTGTCATGGAGAGGGGGGAGGGAATAGAGGAAGACAGAAAATTATGAAACTCAAAAGTTTACAAAAATATGAATATTGAAAACTCTGTTTGCATGTAATTGAAAAAATAAAATAACATTAAAATAAAATAAAATCCAACTCACAAATTACCCACCATTATTTAATATCTTTGGATAACTATTTGATTAATGGTTCACATTATCTGTGAACAGAAATAGGTTTCATTTCTACTTCTTAAGTCTGTGTATCCATCATCTGTCATATATATATATATATATATATATATATATATATCTTTAAATTCTCTTTGAATTTTTTTTTAGGCTTTTGCAAGGCAATGGGGTTAAGTGGCTTGCCCAAAGCCACACAGCTAGGTAATTCTTAAGTGTCTGAGACTGGATTTGAACCCAGGTACTCCTGACTCCAAGGCTGGTGCTTTATCCACCCAGCTGCCCCTCCCTTTGAATTTTGCATCACATTTAATCTCATTTTTCACCAGGTGAAAATTGCCTTCCTGACTGTTCCTTTCCATCAGTTACACTGAATTTTATCTTTTTTTTATTTAGTGAGCATATTGAAGTATTAAATGTCTCCCCATTTCCTTTTCTCCTACAACAATGATTACAAAATTCATTCTTTTAAAATCTGACAGGCTTTGGACTTTTTGAGTTTTATCTTCTTCCTGAGGTCACTAAGAGTATATTTCAAAAGAACCACTTTGACTCTTTTCAATGGATTTTAGAAAAGTATTTTGTTAACCAAAAAAACTCCTGTAGCAAATTAGGTAACTGAATTTCTTAATTATTAGTTCTCTCTTAGTAACAGCACTTTGACTTTGAGGACCTGGAGGTGTTAGGAACTATTGTTTTCATAAAAGATTCTTAATTCCATGGCTTCAGTCATAAAACCATTTTTAATATTGAAAAGAATTGACTATATGATTCATCAGTAAAATATAAACTCCTTGAGGGCAAGCATCAAGAAAATGTTATTAGATTGGGCAGTTAAGAGTTCATTATTACCTATCTGTGTGGTCTTGGGCAAGCCACATAGCCCCATTGCCTTGCAAAACCCTAAAAAAAAGAAAGAGAGATCATTGATAACTTTGATGAGTTCAATTTCATTTGAATGATGAAAAAGTTAAGAGAGAATGGGCAAAGAAGAGGGGGAAAGGAAGAAAGAAGAGAAGAGAGTATGTGAAAATAGACAACTTTTTCTGGAAGTTTGATGAGAGCAAAAGGAGTGATATGAGAGGATGATTTAAAGGGTTAAGATTTTTTTAAGAATGGGAGAGGCCAATAAATAAATAAATAAATAAATAAATAAATAAATAAATAAATAAATAAATAAATAAATAAGCAAGCAAGCAAATAAATAAATAAATAAATGAAAGTTTTTAAAAATTTTTAAAAAAAGAATGGGAGAGGTCTAGGGAATGTTTGAAAGCAGCAAGAATTTAGGGCCTCAGGTTTGTAATGTGGGTAAGTAATGAGGGTTGCAACTAGGTGGTGGTACAATGGATAAAGCACTGGGACTAAAGTAATAAGACTCAACTACCTGAATTCAAATGCTGACCTCAAATGCTTATTAACCATGTGCTTCTGAGCAAGTAACTTAATCCTGTTTGCCTTAATTTCCTCAGTTGTAAAATGAGCTGGAAAAGAAAATGACAAACCAAATTGCCAAGAAAACTTGGAAATTCAGACATGACAAAAAAAATGAGCAAACAACAGTGATTAATGAAGGATACCTGGCACCCCAGTATAATTGAAATTATACACTTTCATAAAAAATGCATCATCACAAAATCAAATTTCCAAAGAAAATCAGATTTAATGAAATTGAAGAGTTTCAAATTAAACAGTGAATCAATATATTTCAAGAAAAGCAAAAAAGATATATACTATTATCCATGATTTTTTCCTCATATTCACTTGTTATACTATAGGGTCTTATTTGAGGTACAAGTCTGAACTGAGAAAAGTCCATATAATCCATCAATGCTAACCCTGGAGGATAATCCCACACTTTTAACTTGTTGAAGGAGATATGATAGCCAGCAATCCAGCTGCTGCTTCTACCCTCATTAATTCTACATTGTCCTGAACAACAATATTAGTTTGAAAAGATGTGGGTTGTTCACAGATACTTCCTCTACCTCTCTTGGAGCCACATTATCCCAGACCACTGGAACTGATGGAGTGGTAGGAGGAGCAAGAACTCTCAGTAGGGTAGAGGAAAATTGGAATAACTCTTAGAATCTTCCTAAACTTTGGTTAATCATTGAGGAAGCATACTTAGCAGTGACTCAAAGAGACAACTGTGGGGGAAAGGGAATATGATATTTAAAAGGTTTGGAGAGATCATTTATAATAATAATAACAATAATTTATTAATATAATAATTAGTAATACTAGCATTTTAATTAAAGAAGCCAGTAGCACTCTCAAATGTCAAAGACTTTGATGATGATGGGCTCAAGTCTTATATGCCCTTGGAGAAATGGGTGTTCCAGAGTGTGGCAATCAATTCTGTTTGGTTAACAAGTAATGAAAGATAATGACTATTACAATGAGACCCCTATTCTAATTTTGATTATGTAATTTACTTCTATATTATCCCAACATTGGGAAATCTAATCAAAGAATTTATTCCCATCTAAATCTAAATAGAACACATAGGGCTTCCCCCACTTCCCTGTAAAGTTGGTGTAGTCTGACCAAAACTGAGAAAAAAGTTAATTCAACCTTCAGAGACTAAGTTTTGAAATAAAGACTTTAGAAAAAAGGGGTAGGGGCGGCTAGGTGGCATAGTGGATAAAGCACCAGCCATGGAGTCAAGAGTACCTGGGTTCAAATCCAGTCTCAGACATTTAATAATTACCTAGCTGTGTGGCCTTGGGCAAGCCACTTAACCCCATTGCCTTGCAAAAACCTATAAAAAGGGGGGGGGGTAATTGGATCTCCCCAAATCACTGATTATTACTAATCATTTCTCTCAGAAGGCAGAGTTCACATACATATAATCAGTTCATGATAACAATTGCTAACTTCTGCTGGTGATGCTTGGCCTTCGATCTCTAAGAAGACAATGAAGAAAATGAACTGAATTTGAGGAAGGGGGTGCTGTGTTAAATCACCAGCCTCATTTTCTCCTCTAAAGTTCTCTGAGTCTAGGGATCAGATATGAATCAGGATGACTGGAAATGGCCCTGGATGTGAGGCAATCAGGTTAAGCCCAAGATCACACAGCTAGAAAGTGTGAGGAGTCTGAAACAGATTTGAATTCAAGTCCTCCTGATTCCAGGGCTGGTGCTCTATCCATCAAGCCATCTAACTGCCCCATGTATCTAATGCTTGGCATATGATATCTTAATCCTGGGAGGTAGGTGCTATCTCCACCTTACAGATGAGAAAACTAAGGTATGCATGGGTCACAGAGCTAGTAAATGTTGGAGGTTTAAATCCTGATTCCCCATTGGGAACTCTATCCACAGCCCAAGCTACTTCCCACTGTCAGTATTCCTTGCTTCTCCTCATATGCTTAAGTTCATCTCCTTTGTTGCTTCTTTTACTCTTTAAGGATGTGCTCTGAAAAATGTAAGGGTGAAGGAGATTGAGTTGCTTCCATCTCTTCCCTTCTACTCAGATATATCTGGGATCTGTATTACTCCAGAGCTGATCCTAAAATGGAAAAAAGTTGTGCATAGGCTTGGCAGGTAGGAAAGGGGACATTGAGAAATAATATTTTATTTTTGTCCACAAATTGGTAGTAAGGAAGAAGGTATTTCCAAAGCAGGCAAATACTTAAATTTCTTCCTGGGAAACTTCTTAATCAACATTTACCTGTGGGAGGGTATCCTGCCAAGAATACCTGGACCTGGTTTAAATGAAACTACACTCAATAAAGAGTGTTAGAACCATCTAGTAACCAGTCTCTCACCCCCTACTTCAGCTGTTATTTAAAAAGAGAAATAGTTTTGGGGCAGAATCACTTTAGTTCTTATTGTTACTTGCCCTATTGCTGGAGAAGCTCAATTGGGCATTTGACACAATGATTTACAATTTAACTTTTTTTATTGGGACAGGAAAGGCTCTTGAAGGAAAATGAGAATTGCACCTCTTTAAAATTAGGGCCCTGCAGGGCTGAGTAAGTTGTTGAAGTTCAAGACTTTACATTTTTATTAAACCATTTCTAGGGCCTTGGGGAGTTGCATACCAGGACTTTCAAAGAAAAATCTTTAATCTTCTGAGACCTACCCTAGCAACTACACTCAGGCAATGTATGCTTCCTTAATGTAAAAAGACTATGTGTCACTGTAGTCTTGGCAATCTGCCAATAAGTATAAGGTTGGCATATATTATTCTGTGGAGCAACAAATATGTCTTTACCTGCACACCTATGATAAGGGAAGAAAAGATAATTGGGATCTTTCAGAATGGATGAGTCTCACGTTTTGTATTCAGTGGAATCTTTGGTCTAAAGTTGAAAGGGGCCACACAGGATTCCTAGTCTAATCTCTTCATTACATCCATAAAGTATACTTCATATAGTCCAAGTCTTCCTAAAAGTTGGATATAAACCAAGTTGGTTTTTTAAGGGAATCTGTAAGTCACTCAGGATCACAATCTTGGAGTCATAGCTTTATATTATATAAAATAGGTTTGTGTATTGAGGTTCCTAAGTTATACTTATCTGACCTTTTCATTTGCCTTCCACCATATCCAATCTGTTGCCATGTTTTGTCAGTTCTAACAATATCTCTAAAAAGTTCCCTGCTGTCCACATAGTTATTACTTTCATTCAAGATCTTTTATCCTTCTTGCCTATAATTTTATAAAAGCCTTCTAATTTATCTCCCCAATTCTAACATTGTCTCTTGTCTACCCTCTCCTTCCTTCTTCCACTCTTCTCTTCTTATTTTCTTTCCCCTTCTCCCTCCTTCTCTGTATCTATCTGTCTCTCTTTTTCTCCCTTCCATCTCTCTGTGTGTATATCTCCCTGTGTGTCACTGTACCTCTCTCTATTTTTCCCTCTCTGTGTCACTCTGCCTCTCTGTGTGTGTCTCTATGTGCATATCTCTATTTCTGTATCTCTCTGACTCTGTTTCTGTCTCTGTCTGTCTCTCTCAAGTTTTGAAAAAAAATCTTCCTTAGACACAATATCATAAATTCAGAGCTAGGCACATCTAATCCAATTCCCTCATTGTACAGATAAGGAAATTGAGGCCCAGAGTGGTTAAAAGTTTGCTCAGGGTCACAGAGATGGCACAGCCAGGATTTGAACCTAGTCCTCTGCCTCTAAATCTACTTTTTCCACTGCACTGTACTGTTAGTTTGACTGTTATTCCTCTTCTCAGAGATCTTCGGTGACTCTCCATTGTCTCTAAAATAAAATATAAACTTCTTACCTTGCATTTAAAGGCTTTCCATTATCAGACGCTAATCTACCTTTCCAGCAGAATTTCACATTATTTATCTTCAGGCTATATTATACTCAAATTGTACTAATAGCATGTCTATATAGTCCATATTCTCAGACTTCTATTGCTATGAATAAGATGCAATTGCGAAATCTCTCTCTGAATTAATAAGACCTTCCTTTGAAACTTAGCTAAAGTGCTATCTTAGCTTCAGTTCCTCTAATCTCTCCTCCCCTTCCTTCTTTCTTCTCCTTTCCTCTTCCTGTTCTTCTTTCTCTTCTTCTTCTTCTTCTTCTTCTTCTTCTTCTTCTTCTTCTTCTTCTTCTGCTTCTGCTTCTTTTTCTTCTTCTCCTTATTCTTCTTCTTCTTCTTCTTTCTTGTTCTTGTTGTTACTGTTGTTGCTGTTCTTTTTTCTTGTTCCTTCTTTCTTATTCTTGTTGCTGTTTTTCTTCTTTCTTCTAATACTTGTCTCTGTCTCTATCTATGCCAACTCTCAAGTCTTTTCCCTCCTCAAATTATCATTGTAATTTTCTTTTGCATGTGTATATACATGTGTGTGTGTGTGTGTGTGTGTGAGAGAGAGAGATACCCTTAATAGATTGTAAACTTCTTGAGGCCAGAATTCTTTTATGTTTCTCTTTGTATCTCTGGTATCCAGTACAGTTTTCTTTTTTTAAAAAATCACCAAGTGATTAATTAATGTTGATTGAATGGAATTCAATCCCAAGAAGGCAAATTTAGATAAAAGGTCAATTCTTCTATGAATTTTGATTTTCATATATTGGGTTGAATGAAAGTAATACCCAGCTGTACAACAGTCCAGACAGGACTGAACAACTTGGAATTCTATTGCTCTAGAGTTTGATGAAACACTGCCAGACCATATTCTTCTGTGTAGCAAAATGTAAATAGCAGCTTCAGAGCTGTGGAAGAAACACACGTGGGGACTTTATGCTCTACTGAGCTGTCAAGCTCAAGGCCAGTGTTAACAATATCAAATTCACTGAACAGCAACAATGCTCAGTACTGTTGGCAGCATGGGCCTGCTCCTTGCTAGAAGATGGAAAAATCCTGAGAAATTAGGGAATGAGTTTTGAGGGAAAGGAGGGGGGAGGGGCTTGCAAGATTTTTATGACCTGGGAAAAAAACTATTTTGCTGTGTTTTTGCAAAGCATACTGATGTTTACAAAATAATAGGAAAGTTTTACTGTGAAAAGCAATTGAAGACTTGGTTTCATAGTGATCTCCAATTCATATTTCTCCACTCTGACAGCTGAGGGAATGGAGCTTGGGCGCCATTCCCGGAGGTGGTGATTGCCTTTAGGCAGCTCATTCAACCGCACAAACCTTATGACACCCCCCTCCTCCCTCCTCTCACAATCTTGAGACTGAATGATAAAACCCAAGGTGACCAGAAATGTGCAGGATAATGGAAATAATAGCACTACCCTTTTCTTTGTGAACTTTGACACTATCTCTTATACCTACAGAAAATGAGAAAGAAAAGAATTGTAGGAAAGAGGCCACCAAAATGAATATAGTTAATGTCTAAGGGAAAAGAAAATCAAAAGAGAAAAAAAGTGATCCAAATGAAAGAAACACAATATAACTTGGAGTTAAAGGGGAAATGAAGGACAAGAAAAGAACAAAGTGAAATGATTTTTTTTTTCTCATCTGCATGTTTGGGCATCTATTGGGTCAGCAGTTTTTATAACATGGAAGTGTTCAGATTTATTTTGGGAAATGGCTCAATTTTTCTAGCTCATACCCCACCAAGCAAAGAATCCACCCTCATTGTTCATATAAACTTGACCTCATACATATGCAAGGAGGAAAATTTTATTGAATGGTTTAAGGAATCAAAAACTTGTACTGAATCTCTTGAAAAATAGACACCCTCCAAAGAGTAGCCTTCTCCCAAAGGTCTGTGCTCCATTTAAACACATTTCTCTGACATTCATTCAAAACTAGTCAGGACTCTCAGCAGTCAGGGAATCTTGCTGCATTTCTCTCTGCAGCTCCCAGAAGATGGGAGAAGGCATAAACGTCCATCAGGGCTCCTCATGCATTTCTATAATTCACACAGAATAATTCTGAGTTTTTTTCCATATCACCTTGAACAATGTGTATTTGAGAAATTATACATTCTCCTGACTCTTCCCTCTAAGGAAGGAATAGCAAACAGGCAGGTACCATTCCCAAAGTGATTACATTTGGTTTGTTGGTTTGTTGTTTGTTGTTCATCCTTTGTTTGGCATTTGATTGAGCATGGTGGGACAGTGTCCTGAACACGAATGATACAGAGAAGCTGAAAAATGCCTTAAAAATAAGAGCTGTCTAAAAGTGGAATGGACTATTTCTGGAGTTAGTAAGTTCCCCATTACTGAAAGTTTTGAAGCACAAGTTGAATGACCACTTGTCAGGGATATTGAAAAGAAGATTCCTTTTTAGGTAGGGATTTACTCTATGACCCCTCCAAGTTTCTGGAACAAAGAAATAATATATATAAAACACTTTGCAAAGCTTAAAGAGCTATATAAAGGCTAGTAATTGTTATTCTATGATGGTAGATCTCAAGATCTAATTCTAGCATGTGAGAAAGTGCAATTAATGGTCTGAGATCTAGAAATTTTAAAAGTTATTTTTAAAAACCATTCATAGGATTAAAGTAAGCTCAAAACAAGCAAAATTGAGTAGTTCATCCTTTTACTTTTCCCTTTCTCCAGCCTCCAGGCTTGAGCTCCATTCCTGGTCATTTCTATGAGTGTATCACCCTTTACAATAAGAGAGAAGAGAACTGATAAATTTATAAAATGAAATAAAGAGATTAAATTAAAATCCATTGCAGATATTACCTATCTTATAAAACTTGTCTGCATCCTTGAAAGGATACTGGATCCCCTGAGGGAATGCTACAACTTTAATTTTGGTATCCACTGATCCATATTCCAATTAATGTAGGTCTTCTAAATGAGCTTTAGCTAAATGAGCCAATACAACTTAGGAGGTTGGCAGGAGAGATATGTAACATCAGGGTGGGAACTGACCTGAAGAAAAGAAGGATCACCAAGAGTGGACCTTGGAGACAGTAAGTTGTCTTAGCTCAATTAGCTAGCCAGTGGAAAACATGGCAGCAGACCTTGTGCTTTTTCAATGAGATATTTCACAATTTCTTCTAATTTTTTTACTTTGTTTTGTTGTTTTTTGATGTTTCATGCAATCATTAGCTTCCACTTGCCCAATTCTACTTTTTAAGGAATTATTTTCTTCAGTGACTTTCTATACCTATTTTTTCCATTTGGCCAATTCTGATTTTTAGAAAGTTCTTTTCTTCAGTGAATTTTTTTAACTTTCTTTTCCATTTGGCTAGTTCTGTTCTTTAAAGAGTTTTTCTCTTCAATGGTTTTTGTACCTCTTTTACCATTTGCCAAGGCTGTTTTTTTAAAGTGTTATTTTCTTCAGGATTTTTGTCTCCTTTAGTCAAGCGATTAGTTCCTTTTTTCATAGTTTTCTTTCATCACTGTCATTTCTTTTACCAATTTTTCCTCTACCACTTATCTTTTTCTCTAACTTTTCTAGGAAGCTGGAAATTGGATTTGGGTCCAATTAACATTTTTCTTTGAGATTTTGTGGCTGTTTTCACATTGTTATCTTCTGACTTTATGTCTTGTCTTTCCCTGCCACTGTAATAACTTTTTGTGATCAAGTTCTTTTTTGTTATTCACTCATTTTTCCAGTCTATTTCTTGACTTTGAACTTGGGATCTGGTTACCTGAGGCTTTTTTGTGATGCTATTTTCAGAGCTGCTTCTAGGGGTCTGCAAAGTTTTTTGTGTTTCTAAGGTGGTGAGATATGGTCACTGATCTCGTATTTATTGTAGTCTTTACCCAGGAAGAGGACTTATCAGCCACAAGCTCTAGCACTCCTCTTTGGCCCTGGAGTTCTGGCCAGGTCCTCTGCTCCTCAGCAGCCACAAGTGATAGTGCTCCTGTCTGCCTTGGAACTATGAACATGTTCCCTGCTCCTTTGTGGCCAAGCCCCAACTCTCCTTTCTGCCCCAGAACTACAACCCAAACTGAATATAGCAATAGAGTTTTCAGTCAGTGCCAGCTGTACCCAGTGCCAGCAAAAGGTACCCTATAATCTCTCTCTGACCAGGTTTTGATCTACTTGTTATCTTTAGGCTAAGAACTCTTACAGTTGCTGCAGCTGTGGTCTCCAAGGTTCACTGTTGGTGGTCCTGCTTTGTTTCAGCTTGGTTCCTCCCCTGATGCCACAGATCTCTCCTGTCAACCTCCTAAATTGTCTTAGTCTGGAAAAAAATGTCTCATTCTGTCCTTTTAGTGACTTTGTGGCTCCAAAATTTAATTTGAAGAGTTAAAGTTTTTTGGAGCAGAATGTTGGGAGAGTTCATTGAATCGCTTCCTGCTTTCTGCAAACTTGTACTTCCGTTCAGCCTCATTTACTTTTGTTAGAATTGTCTCCAATTCTCACTTACTTACCCACTGGGTACCTGTGAATTGGATTTAATCAATCTATTGTTCTTATTTAGAGTAGGAAATTCTCACAACAAAAGACTACTGTGGCTGAGATAACTTAAAAGGGAGCAGATCTGTTCTGTTCTAGTTATGCCAATTGTAGGGTGGCATACCATATGAAATACTAAAGAAAGAGGTTATTAATAGGTTTTATTAGGATTAATTAAGTGCATTGTGGGTTTATTTAAAAGAGTTCAGTCATCCTGGGTGGCAACAGGGCAAAGAAACATTGTGACTCCCCACACAAAACCCAGACCAGGTCAGATATCACTTAGAAATAGAATTAAAAAGACATAGTGGAGGGCAGCTAGGTGGCACAGTGGATAGAACACCAGCTGCTCAGGAGTACCTGAGTTCAAATACGACCTTAGAAACTTAATAATTACCTAGCTGTGTGACCTTGGGCAAGCCACTTAACCCCTTTTGCCTTGCAAAAAACCCTAAAAAAAAAAGACATAGTGGCAGGTTGTGCAAGCTTCCTATGGGACAGTTGAAGCTTCTTTTGTGGTTTACATATCTGCAAGGTCATTTACATTTTTCTGTGGAGTCATAAGTCATGTTCCCACTCTAGTACTATCATACACAGTTCACATGGTGTTTTCTGATATTTAAAACTACCTTTATTTACCAAAATCCCTATACATAGGCATATCTCTTTTTGTGTAGCAGGTATGTATATATTATAGAATAGTAATTTGATGTTTCAAAATTGCATAATTTCAACCATATGAATTCTTTTTCCACTAAGATCTTTTAGGGATTCCAGAGGTCTCTTCCTTGGAGGTATTTACAAATTAGTTGGTAAGACAAAGCCAACTAAAAAGCATGAAATAGCAGTGATCACTATAAAATAGTAAATTGTTAGCTAGTAAATCATATTGTAACTATAGCAAAGTTTCAGGAGGAGAAGGAGATCAGAAAGGATTAGACATGTCAGGTAAAGCTTCCTGAAGAGATAAAACTTGAGCCAGGCTTTTTATAACCTATGGATATTATAGATAATGTTGCAGGGAGGAAATAATAGGAGCCTCTGAAGGAAGCCCAGCTTGTAGAATGAATGGTCTAGGACAGCAGGAAAGGGATGAGTTCTTAAGGCAGTGGCACTGTAATGGTAATCACATGCTTCATATCCCAGTGCTACCCAGCATGGGGCTGGAGCCCATGTTACTTTCTATGAACACAAAATCTTTGAAGGTGTGAGAGAGAGATAAAATGTCAGAGTGTTGCTGCTCTAGTCCTTTCTGGGGCTGTGTGGACATACTCTAGTCCTGTACTTCTACTTGGGTACAGCCCAAATAAGAGTTACTAGACAGCCAAGCACACTTGATTCTGTGTTTGTAAGGTAGGGATAGGGGGAGCATAGGGATAGTGCAAGGGTACAAACTACCTAGGGCATTGCAATATAAAGTAGTAAAGACTTTTAGGGGCATCTTGCTGATATCATCCTTTTACTTTTACTTACTGAGGCAGTATAGTATGGCTCTGAAAATACTAGTTTCAGAATTAGAGGTATTGGATTCAAATTCTAATTTTCTCAAGTATTACACGTACCTGAGGTTATTCACTTAACCTTTCTGGTCTTTAGTTTCCTTAATTATAAAAATGAAGGGGTTGGACTACATGACCTGAGGTTTTTCCCAGGAAATAATTAACAAAGGGAGGTTATAGAAATGAATCTTGTCTACATGAGGATTGCCTGGATGATTGCTGAAGCATCTTGAAATTTTGCAATATTATAAAATCAAAATTCTATCAGATTGATAACAATTCAGTTCAGGATTCAGAGATTACCTGCTGCAGTAAAGCAATGAGTTAGATACTGGAAATATGATCTTTAAAAATGCCTCTTCTATTGGTCTGATTCCCCAGGACTAGTGAAAATTCCTTGATAATATCACCCTCACACTATTCTGACATTGGAGAGGAAGAGTAGTGTCCCCCCCTTATTCCTTACTATACATTACAGAATTTTTCTGAATCACTTTCCAACCTAGGATAAGAAGACATCTGTGGTTACTGGAGATTTGTTCTCTCTTCTGCTTTCTATGTGGGCATTGCATCCAATGTGAATAAGGGTGTATTGTAGCCCAATTCTTTCAGTTATTCTCACCACCAACCTTACTATTCCTCTCCCCTCTTATTATTTTCATATATTAAATTGTTTTTGTTATTATTGTTCAATCATGCCCAACTCTTTGCAGCTCCATTTGGGGTTTTCTTGGCAAAGATACTGAAGTGTTTTATCATTTCCTTCTCCAGTTCATTTTATAGAAAAGGAAACTGAGGAAAACAGGGTGAAATTAGTTGCCTAGGATCACAATATACCCCAAAAAAAGTCCCTCTAGCCTCAAGAAGCTCACAATCTAATGGAGGAGCAAACATACTAACAGATATACACAAAGCAAATACATACAGAATAAATAGGAAATTATTAATAGATGCAAGGCAATGGAAATAAGGATTGAGAAAGGTTTCCTGTATCAAGTGAGATTTCAATTAAGATTTAAAACAAGTCAGGAAGGTCAGTAGCTAGAATGGTAGAGGGAAAGAATTCCAGGCATAGGAGACAACCAAAGATAATTCCCAGAGTCAAAAGATAGGATGTCTCATTTATGGAACAACCAAGAGACCAGAGATACTACTCTGAAGAATATGTGCTGGGAAGTAAGATATAAGAAGACTGGAAAGGAAGAAGGGGGCTAGATTACGAAGGGTTTTGAATGCCAAACAATATTTTGTATTATTTGATCCTGGAGGCAATAGAAAACCCCTGGAGTTTATTGAGTAGGGGAGTTGTGGAGTGACATGGTAAGAACGGTGTCTTAGGATAAATCACTGGGAATGGGGAGAGACTTGAGGCAGGCAAATTTACAAGCAGGCTATTACAATAGTTCATGTATGAGATGATAAGGGCCTGCATCAGAGTGGTAAAGTATCAAAGGAGAAAGAGGACAAATTTGAGAGATGTTTCAAATATGAAACTGGCAGGCCTTGATGGATTTAAGAAGAGGTTGAGAAAGATTTCCTGTAGGTGAGATTTTAGTTGGGAAATAAATATGCTTAAATATTGGGGGGGGGGTGAGAGGTGAAGATGAAGTTTATCCTTCATTCTCAAAGAAGACCATGATAACCACATGTGTTGAATTTGAGGTGGGGGGCTATGCTAAATCACCAGCCCCATGCCCTCCTCCAGAGAGGTCCCAGTGACCAGATATGAATCAGAACCACTGGAGATGGTCCTGGATGAAAGGCAGCCCAAGGTCACACAACTAGTAAGTGGCAAGTGTCTGAGGTCAGAGACCAGAGATATTTAGGAATCTAGTATGACTCTAAGTTTGGGGCCTCAGGGGCTGGGAGAGTGGTGCTGCCCTCTAAAGTAATAGGGAAGGTAGGAAGTAGGTAGGGTTTGAGGATAAAATGAATTCAATAGCCATATTGAGTTTAAGATGTCTACTGGACATCTAATTCAAAGTATCTGAAAGGCAATTGGAGACCTGAAATCAGAGGCCAGGGGAACAATTGAGCAAGAGAGGAAGATTCGAGAATTATAAGCATAAAGATGGCAATTAAATCCATGGAAGCTAATGATCACCAAGTGAAATAGTATAGGGAGAGAAAAAGAGAACTCAAGACAAAACCCTGAAAGACATCTTCAGTTGGAGGGTTCAACCTGGGGAAAGATTCATCAATGGAGATAGAGTGGTGGTCAAACAAATAGGAGGAAACCAGTCAAGTGGTGTTCTAAAACTCTAAAGAGAAGGGGATATCAAGGAGGAGAGAGTGATCAACAGTGTCAAAGGCTGCAGAGGCCAAAGAGAATGAAGACTGAGAAAAGACCATTGGATTTGACAACTAAGAGATGATTAGTACTTTGGAGAGAGCAGTTTTAATGCAACGATAAGATAAGATCAGAAATTTTATTATGAGAGGTTAGGAAGAGAGTGAGAGAAGAGAAAGTGGAGACTCCTATTGCAGACATCCTTTTTGAGAATTAAAATCCTCAAAAAGGATATCTACAATACATGTCTACAAAGGGCATGAGAAAAATAGCATAATAGTTAGCAAGAATGGAAGGATCAAGTGAGGATGTCTCCCCCCAGGATAGGAGAAATATGGGCATATATGTAGGCAGTAAAAAATGAGCTATAAGAGAGGAGAAGTTGAAAATAAGTGAGAGAATGGAATGATAGAGGGAGCAGTCTGATGGAAGAGATGAGGTAGAATGGGATTACTTGAACAAGTAGAGGGGTTAGCCTTGATAAGTAGTAAGATAACTTACTCCTGTGAGACAGGGGGATAAAGGAGAAGACTGTGGCAGAAGACACCAGAGATGGGAGAAGAGGAAGAAGAAAGAAAGAAGTTCACAGAGAATGGCCTCAATTTTTTTTGTGAAATATGAGGTGAGATTCGAAGTTAAGAGAGTGATAAAAAAGAGGATTCATGAGAAGTTTGAGGAGGAACCAAAAGGCTAAGAACCTCTGTGAAGAGAGGTATAGTGAATTGATAAGGGAGGCATAGTAAAATTACCTAGCAGATTGAGGGTCCAGTTGAGATTGTGTAACATAAATTTGTGGTGGATTCATTCAGAACAAATATATATGGTACTGTTATTAATATTATTATTGTCATTGTTAATAGTTATTAATAAAGTTCATTAGTAGACTACAAGTTTCCTGAGGGTAGGAACAGCTTCATTTTTCTTTGTAATCCAAATGCTTTGCAGAACAGAAGTTTGTTGAACTGAATTGAATAAAATAGATTCTTAAATAATCTGCTGAGAAAAAGGTCCTATTATAAACAAATTGTAATGGTTCATAGTTATATTTCTATCTAGATAGATTAAAAACAACAACAAAGAATGCAAACATTCATTTATCTTGAGGTTCTTTTTAAAGTAATGCTCTCTAAGAATAGGTAAAGAAATGGTATTGTTGAATTCTTGCATCATTTCCTCTTGGCTATGTGTATGAGTGTCTCCCTACTTTACTGAACTTACTCTTCGAAAGTTCCCTGTGCTCTTTGAGTCTGAAAATATCACTTTTTTCTTATATAATTGAAACAGTATAGGAGGCCTTCAATCATTCACACAAAACACATTTAATAGAAATGCATTTATTGGTCGTGTGTTTGTGTGTGTGTGTGTGTGTGTGTGTGTGTGTGCAAACTCAAAATAAGACTTCTGATTCTGCTACAAAAATCATTTAGTGGGACTTTGGTTTCTTCAGTAAAATGTAAAAAAAAGCATCACCACTCCCCCTCCATTCTCAAGTACTGGAAAATAGGGCTGTGCTTAAATAGCAATTCCTGTAAATATTTCTACTAAAAAATTAAATCACTGTAAAAATGCTTAAATAATAAAATCAATCTAATCAGTGGCATTGTTTTAAATTTTGGAACTCCAAATCTTTATAACCTGATTTTTATGTCTGGGACATTTACATTAAACTCTCCTCATTGGGGGTAGAGAATAATTACCTTATTTTCCTATGCATAAAACACATCTTAATTTTGGGGCCCAAATTTGAAAAAAAATATTTATAAAGTTATTGAATTCAAGTTTTATTCATCATAAAATTTAAGGAACTTCTGCTGGTAGCTTTTATCTTTTGGGCAAGTCTGGTCCATGTCTGCATGCTTAGTCCATTCCATTTCATGAACCTGAAGCACCAATTTGTGTCTACCTTGGAAATCAGTAATTTCTTTTTCATCAGCAATTCTTCTTGTTTCATGATGAACCATCTTTGTGGAAACAGCAATTCCATAACCCTTTGCCCTTCAGTCCATATCTTCAATTTCCTTTCTAAAGCAGGCCATTTTGCTGACTTGCCTCTCATGGCCTTCTACGGCAGCATTTTTAGTAAGGCTTCTTCTTCCCAAAGTCAATCTTGGATTGTTTTCTAAGTTGGAGGAGGATCAAACTGATGTTCAACATGATTTCCATTCACTTTTGCAAACTGGGTCACTTTGAACTTGAATTCAGCACTGTATTAAAATCTTTTCAGAGCCATTTCTGGGCAGAAACGTGGCAAAATGTAACCTAATATACTGGTAACAAATGCGAAACCATGAGCACAAAGACAGCAAGTGCAAAAAAAGTGGAAAATGCAAGTAAAAAATCTAGAACCACTGTATAAGACGCTCCCAGTTTTTAGATCCCAAATTCTAAAGGTGGGGAAATATAGTACTTTCCACTGTGTGCCTGTATGAAAGGTGTACTTGTTTTGGAAGGTGAAAGTTTTGGAAGAGAGATTTTTTTTCTCCTTTCTATCTTTTGGAAGACACAAATGATTTCAGGTTCTCCTTACAAAGATCCTTGGAGAGGGAGGGAAATTTTTAGAAGTTACCAACATTTTGTTTTCAGTTTCCTTCCTCACAATTTTAGGAAATTTCTCCATAGGTGAGGCAGATGATTCTCTCTCTCTTAGTTAGACTAAAATATCTTTTTCCCAGAAGGAGAGTTTATTTACTCTATGAATTATCTAGTGTATTATAATCTGTATAATTTCTCTGCCTTTAGTTTGCTATATGCTTGGAGAAATGGATTTATTTGCCATTCACTAATTGTGATATACTTTTGTGTAATTATCATTTGGTGAGAAAGGGGTCAAGCTTCAGATGTAATTTGGGACACTCCTTTCCATTTAAAGAAAGTAGCTTGAAACTAACATTTAATTTTCTTGGACTAACAATATTTAAAAGAGGCAGACAAGAAAAATTCTAGGCCAGCATCATCTGAGGAGAGCCCCAAATTCTTGCTTTCCTATAGGTAAGAATCAAAGTCTCTCTTGAAGAGAACAAGATACCATAGATATTTATTCATCCCTCCCTGTGAGTCACTTTAGACAAGTCTATGAGGGCAAACACATAACTACAAGGGCAACATACTCTATACTAAAATTCCAGAATGGATATCTTGAGTCCTTTTCTAGACTCCCTCAACCTTCCCCAGGTGAGCATTGAAAGAGTGGGAGACAAGGAAGACAAGTTCTCCCTTTGTAAATCAAGATCTCCATTTATTCACCAGAATGCAAGTATTTAAATATCCTTCCCAGTCCCTAATCCACTCCCACTCCCATGGCACTTAGTAAAACAATTCTTGTGCTCAAGGGCACCAGGTGATGAAGATTCCCACACACAACAGTCCCTAACATGGGCATTGTCACACAATGAAGCAGAAAATTCATTAAATTTTGAATCAGAGAACCTGGGTGACATTCATGTCTCTCCTTTTTTACTCTCCATGTAACCTTAAGTCAGGATATTAATACTTATGGATGCCTTCCTCAATCATCTTCATCCCCCCATAGGACTCTGCTCCTGGTGAATTTTCACTTTAATTTCTCCAGAACCAGGGTCACTCTTCTTCCCCTCTATTTCTATAATATGTCAATATACATAGTCTTCAATACTCTTTCTTTCCCTCTTTTGTTACGCACCCCTATTAGAATATAAGTTCTTTGAAGGTAGAGCCCATCCTGTTGTTTATATTTCTTTCCCCAGTAATTTCTACAATGTGCCAGTCATAGTATATGTGCCAGACAGAATAAAGACTTAATAAATACTTCATAAATAAACTTAGTTTTTTGTCTGCACAATTAGGGAGTTATGCTAGTCTGAAGTCCCTTGAAGAAGAGGCTGCTTGGTGGTGCAGTGAATAGAGCTCTAGATCTGGAGTTGGGAAGACTTGAGTTCCAATGTAACCTTAGACATTTACTGGTTACATGAAATTGGGTGAATCACAATCTCTATCTCAGTTTCCTAGGCTGTAAAACAAGAACAATAATAACACCTACTTCACAGGGTTGTTGTGAGAATCAAATGAGATAATTTTTGTTAAATTCATTTAATAATATTTGTTTCCTTTTCTTCCTTCCAGCTTTAAATCTATTATTCTAATATTGCATTTCTTCAAATCTGAGGCAAATTTATGCAATGGGGCTCAGATTTGTAGCTAATTCACACTTACGAAATTGTTCATGCATATGGCTACAACTTGCCAGTATGGCCACAGTTTGATAGCTGACAGTTCAACACAGGCAACAATAAGTAAGGGTTTTTAAGTTTTGGCCCTGTACTAAGAAAAGCAAATTAAAAAAAAAAACCAACAACAACAGCAGACAACCTAAAAACAAGATCAGTCACAATTGCAAACTCCTCATCCATTAATCTTAAAGGGTGAATAGGTACTTCAATAGAAGCATGGGGAGGCACCCTAAATTTCCCAGCACTTTTGACCATTAATAGTTTGGTAGGGTGGTTAGGTGGTGCAGTGCAAAAAGCACCAGCCTTGGAATCAGAAGTACCTGGGTTCAAATCTGGTCTCAGACACTTAATAATTACCTAGCTGTGTGGCCTTGGGCAAGCCACTTAACCCCATTTGCCTTGCAAAAAAACCTAAAAAAAAAAAAGTTTGGCAAAGGTTGGCTTGCTGCCAAAGCTACATACTGGTTTCTCCATTCCATCTCCTGCTGGTCCTGAACTGTCATACCCCATGATTGTTTTTGAGGGGTCCCTGGGAGAGGGCCCCTTTTGTGTGCCAAAACTTTTCTCTCTGATCTCAAGTTACTTTCCCCTCTTCCAGAACTAGGAAGAGCTACACATCCCAGAGAGCTTTACAATCAAGCCATCCCCTTACCTGAGTAGTTAGACTATATTCCTATGAGATATTATGATTTATTTCCATCTTCCATTATCCTTCATCTCTGTTCAAAATCTTGTACCTTTTTTGAGGAAGTGAAGGTGGAAATGGGAAAGATCTCTACCAGAAAAATATGTCATTCTCCCCTCCAAAATAAGAAACTTTTGGGGTAACAATAACAACTGACATTTGAATACCTTAAAATTCACAAAATTCCTTATCTTACTTAATCTTCAGACTAGTCCTATTATATAATCACTCTGCTCAAATTTATAGGTGAAGAAATTAAGACTCAAAAAAGATTTTTTTGTCCTCAGTCACAAGATAAAAAAATGTTAAAGAAGTGATTCAAATTCAGCTCTTTCTACTATCTCATACAAAAATCTCCTCTTATTGAAATAACCTTTTCAAATTTTAGCCTAGAAAATTTTTTGGTGAATAAGTAACAGTGCACTCATTCTCTGGTCAAATGTATTTTTATTTACTCAAAATCACCATCCACTGGTTGTGGAGCAAGGCACCATGGTAGAGTATTCTTTTGAGGACCTAAGCAATGGAAAGGTCTGATATGAGATGAATTCAGTCTGAAAAACTGCATGATACTTTTAAGTAACAGCTATTTTCTGATACAAAAACTCATCTTTTTCATATAAATTTTCTTTTAGTAATGTAAATCTCAAAATATCACAAAACTAAGGAATTCAAATTGTGGGTTACCCAAAGGGCAGCAGAAAAAGATGCAAAGTGGTTATACATAGAGTAGAGCATGTTTCCAAAAATGACCTACTTTCAAGAAGGGTAAAAAGGATTTCATCCAAGAAATGTATGAACAGTAGAGGAGATGAGACAATTATGTAATGAGAGTGTGGAATAACAGATGGTCAGCCCAAGTGAAGCACTGGTACCCACAAACTATAAAAATATCTAGAATAAGGTGTTCAGCACATTAGATAGAAGGACATGGATAAGGGTCATTCATGAAGAAAAAGATTGAATATATTGCAATTTGCATCAAATTTCCTCAAGATTCCTTAAAGATTATGAAGTTATTATCAATTCCTTAACAAAATTAATCGAGATGAATGCAGTCTTTGTGTTGGGAACTGGAGGATCTGATGTCAATACTTTCAATTTTCCAGAAATAAATCCTTAATATATTCATAAAAAATATATGCCTCCTATAAAATTCTAAATTACTGTGGTCTCTCCAGCAATCCTATGTCCACAGGGACATGGCATAAGACTTGATATTGGAGAGTCTATGAACCAGGCTGCACTGAAAGGGGATCTAAAGGGAAATGCCAAGTATTCTCATGGATGAGAAAAGATTCACTTGGTTAAAGAGCCCTGTGAATTGTATTCACCCAGTTCTTATTCAGCAAGTACTCCCTGCATTTTGCAGCTTTTGCTGCAATAGTTGAGATATTTAAAAAAGGTTTGTTTTATCAGGATCAAATGAGAACTGTGACATGAATGGAATATGAACTCAAATCCCTGAATTTTTGGACTGAAGCTTGACTTTCATTTAAAGGTAACTCTTACACATAAACACAAACACACACACATACACATATATACATATATATACATATATATGTATATATATATATACATGAACACATAAATATACCTATGAAGAAGAAAGGAAGGAAGGAAGGAAGGAAGGAAGGAAGGAAGGAAGGAAGGAAGGAAGGAAAAATGCCTGGCTCCATTTTTTTCCTTCACATTTTACCTCTGATAAAGGGTTACATATGAACTCATATGTACATATGAATTCATATTACATATGAATTTGTAAAAATTTCTACTCTCTATTGTATATTACTCTCAATCCTATGAACACACAGAGTTCACTAACTTGACTCTTGAAAAGTATCACAGGCTCTTTAAAAGAACATATAACCAAAATGACCATTTTATTCTACTGCTCACAGAAGCATTTTGCTATGATTGAGTCATCATTCATTCACCAAAAGTGCTTTCTTTTATGTGAATTTATGTCTTCATCCATGATTATTCTCTGCACTCATACTCTGCACCACAGTTACAGTCATCATCAAATATTTAGGGTAGCTAGAGGCTCCCAAACTAACTTGTCATATACCCTGTGAGCAGCTAATGCTGCAGAGAAAATGGGAAGCTGAACTGCATCACACTCCCTGAAACTCTTTATACATCAGGAGTCGAGCCTGACTGGACTCTCAAAACTGAACCACTGAAAATTAATTCAAGAGACTAATTAACATGGCTATGGGTCCCTTCTCCATCTCTATATGGTGAGCTCTCAGCTTACCCATTAGGATTATCTGCTTCACCAGGTCTTGTTTTGATAAATATCGCAGAAATGAACTTCACCTATAAAATTCTGACCTGTTTCCACTAATTCTGAAGAGGCAAGAGAAACACTTGGTTTGAGAGATCAGGGATTTGTGAAAGGACTACCTCTGGTACCTGGTAGATGTGGAAAACAATGCACCCAAGGAAATCCATACACAAACTACTTGGAGTTGATGGAATGTTTCCATGGGCAATTAACCCATTAGGAGAAGGAACAGTGTCTAAATCTGCAACTATATTGCTCTCAGTTGAGAAAGGGAGCCAATTGCTTCTCTGTATTAGGTAAATCATCACTAATCAGCCCCACTCTCCTTCTGCCATGTTGTTTTCCTGACTTTGCTTTATGTAAACAGATGGTTCCCCGCACCCCCAGCTTTGGCTATATACTCCTCCACTTAAAGCATATTATCACCTTTAGTGTATTTACATGACATAATTTGATGGTTTTGATCTACAGATTGTTTACAATTTTTTCTGATTTCTTGAAACATGACATTTTAATTAAAATTAGATCATGCCATCTTTGATGGATCTGTTGACTTTTTTCTCATCTATTAACCACCCAGTAATTCTCTCATCGAACCCTATTGAACAGGGTCACCAGAACTTTGGGTTTATCTTGTCAGAATAATCTCATTTCCTCTTTTTGATAGTGTTATTAAACTGGTACTAAACTAGTAAACTGGTAGTATAAAAATAAAAAACTCCCATACTATCTGACTTTCAGCAAAGTATTTTATAAATTCTCACACTATCACTATAGGCAGTTAGAAAAAATATGTACCAGAAGTAGGTCTCCAGTTAAAGGATCTTTTATTGTGGTTCAGTCCTTTTAATCATATCCTATTGTTCCCTATTGTTCATCTTCCTGACTCCAGACCTGGTGCTCTATCCATTCCACCTCCTAACTGTCCAAATGATTTGATTCTTAACTAGTGCCCATGATAGCTCTGGTGTGTGTCTGGACATTTACTGGAGAGTCAGGTTGAATAGAGATATACACACAAGGTAGTGATACAACTCTACTGGTTTATTTTTGGAAACTCAGACCTTTTATAACAAAAATTTTATCTCAAGAATGACCAGTTAGAAGAGACCCAGTTTCACAATCTCCAGGGTAAATTTACAATATTTATTTTTAGAAATCTGCATACTTCTTTATCAGAAAAGCCTTTTACAACCACCTCCAGAGCCATGGATTATCAGGGTTCACTGGAGAGCCAATAAATCCATTTAATGAACAAGAATATATATACATATCTCTGATGGAAAAGGTCACCAAAGATATGTGTAAATCACTCCCAGGATCTGGCCCTCAACACTTAACTAGCTGTTCAACTCTGAGCAAGTCACCGAACCTCAGTTTCCTCATCTGTAGGATGGAGCTGACAAAGCATATAAGTACTTACTTCAAAGGCTTGTTGAAACTTAAAAAGAGATGATGTATGTATACTGCTTCATAAACTTTAAAATATTTTATAAGCATTATTATTCATATTCAAATGAACTCTGTCATTTTTAAGAAGTCATCTTTTGAGACTAAACTTTGATTATTAAAATGTTGCTCCAGTGCTTTAAAGCTCCTCTTAAAAAGCTATTTTCAGGGTCCCCAGCATATTCTTCAAAATATCTTCCAGGATTGCAAATATTCATATACAGTCACCTGACTGTAACTATCAATTTTGGATCCTGGGGCAAAAGTTGCCCAAGGTAAACAACACCAACTGGGACCTATTACATTAAAGGTACTCTTAAATCAACTTTATAATTCATAAAATGAAAATAGCACAGGTAATGATGAGAGATTCAGTTGAGTGTGAGAGAGAATTAGTTACTATAGTGGCAGAGGGAATAGAACCTCAGAGTTGAAACAGATCTAAAAGGCAATTTAGCCCAACTCATGGAACTTTTTAAAATAATATTTTATGTTTCTCAATACACATTAAAACAATTTTAAACTTTTGTTGTTGTTTTCTGTTTTGAGTTCCAAATTCTATCCCTCCCTCCCCTCACCCATCTCTGAGATGGTAAGTAATCTGATATAGAATGTCATAATGCACAATATCTTCATGTTAGTCCTTTTGTATAAGAAGAGTCAAACAAAGAGAAAGCAAACAAGAAAGAAAGGAAGGAACAAAGGAACGAAGGAATGAACATAGCATTCTTCAGTCTGTATAGAGACAATATCAGTTCTTTTTCCGGAGGCAGGTAGCATTTTTCATAAGTTCTTGGATCATTCTATTTCTGAGAATAGCTAAGTCATTCACAATTCTTCATTGCACAATATTGCTGTTATTGTGCATAATATACTCCTGGTTCTGCTCACTTCACTGTGCATCAGTCCATGTAAATCTTTCCTGATTTTTCAAAAATTATCTTGTTTGTCATTCCTTATCATACAATAAGATTCCATCACAATCTTATTTCACAGCTTGTTCAGTTATTCCTCACTTGATGGACATTCCTTCAATTTCCAATTTTAGCCAACACAAAAAGACCTAGCAGTCAGTCCAAGAATTTAGAGTCCCATGGTATTTGTACTCCTCCAATGAAACCTCAGCAAGATTCTCTTTCCAAAAAATATATGGAACAGACTTCAACATAGTGGTTATTTCTTTCTCTAGAAAGAGAGAAAAGTATCTCTGCAGGGAGGTGAGAATAAAATAAAAAATGTGAAATACCAAAGAGGAGATAAGGATGGACTGAGGGAGAGTTTCTTTGGGGGATCAAAGCAAAAGGGTAAATAGACTGCAATCTGAGAATCCCACAGTCTTCCAAAATCAAACTTCATTTTCTCTACTTTTTTTGATTAGAGATTCCCTTATCTTTCTCTGTAACGTTGAAGAATTGAATTGCTAAATTTGGAGTCCTCTACATTTTGAGGTCTGGGATAAAAGTCCACTGGCCCTGACCTAGTTACTGTTCAACCAAGAATGGCAAATAAGGTAGCTGATAAAGCTTTATAAGTCTGCTTGGTATCAGAAACAAGGTGGACATAAAGTAATGAAGCTATTTTCCAAGTAAGGCTCCTAAATTGGCTGTGATGGCAATTTTAGGAGGGTCTGAAATTCTAAAAGTAGCAATTTTGCTGAAATAAATGTACAGCTTCCCACAGGCACTGCTTTGAAGGCCAACCCATTTGGCTATAAAATAACTTCTAAGACATGATGGATTCTAAGGATATCACGGATCCTTACTGTCCAGTAAGGAAAACAGGGTTGTGGCACTGGCTCTGCCACGAACTAGCTCATTAACAAGTTAGTGAACCTGTCTGGTCCTCAGTCTACTCACCTGAATAGTGATAACATTGGCAAAACTGATTTCTAAGCTCCCTTCAAGCTTGAGGATTCTGTGATTCTATGTATTTGTTTTAAAGCAGGTCTTAAATATTTATGGCCACAGGTCATATTTGCTGCCTTATTACTGTATTCATTTAATGTTTCTATTCTTTTACCTGTTTGTTTTATGTTTTATTGGGTCACTATTAGTTTAGATTGTAAGGATGAAGACTTTCCCTCCACTTAACACACTTGCTATAGTGCCTGACATAGTACCATAATCAATTAGACTTTCAAAACCTTTTGATGATTATCATAATAATAATTAGTGGCTAGCAATTAGATAACACTTGAAGGTTTCTAAAATGTTATAAAAATATTTCATTTTCTCCTTACAAAACTGTGATGTAGGTTTTATTGTCTCCATTTCACAATTAAGGCATAAAGACTTGCCCTACATAGCTAGTAAGTGTCTGATGTTGGATTTGAACTCAAGTCTGGATTCTAAGTCTTATGTTCCAGATACTATGCCACCTAGCTGACTGACAATAAAACTCTACCTTTTTTTGATCTCTAATTTCACCCCAGAGGTAAAAGTTATTAAGGGTTCATTTTTCACAGGCAGGCACTGAAGAATTTGCCTGCCTGCTCCCACAGCACCTTGACTTTTAGCAATATCCCTAAATAAAGATGAACAGAATCCAGTCTCAGACACTTGATACTTAACTAGCTATGTGTCCTTGGGCAAGTCACTTAACCCCATTGCCCCACAAAACCAAACCCCCCCAAAAGTCATATATAAAGAGAATATTTTAGGGCAACTAGGTAGCGCAGTGGATAGAATAGCAGCCCTGGAGTTGAGATCTGAGTTCAAATCTAATCTCAGACACTTAATAATTACCTAACTGTGTGACCTTGGGTAAGTCACTTAACCCTATTGTCTTGCAAACAAACAAAACAAACAAACAAAAATGAATAGATAGGGCTCTTTCTTCCAAGAAAGGCTACATCTCAATCCCATCTCATACTATCCATACCACTATCCCCATGATTCCAAAGAGTTGCTGAAGCAGTAATGAGCTGGAGTTAGACACAGTGAATTTGAACACTCTTCTCTCTGAGAGCAGGGAATTTCCAGTACTCAAGTCACTAATACTGCCCATAAAACAAAAATCCCTTGGCATTTGTGGATTTTACTTTCAAAATGGAAATTTTTGAAGATTTGTAGAATTCTATACAATCATATATAATAAAGAATTCTTTAATTAAAGTCAAAATTGATAAGCGCTATGTATATTATTAATCTATCATTTGCTCCCATAAGTATACATACATAAATTTATTGTAAACATTTAAATTAAATTTAAATTTTGTTAAAAGGTTCAATGCACTAAAGAACTATGGGCTATGAACTGCCTTTGGGAATGTCTCCTCTTTGTCTCTATATCATCCAGAAAAATCACATGATTTTTCTTCCTCATTGATCCTTATATTTTGTGGGGTTTTTTTGAAGGAAATTCATGAAGCAGTTGCTGTAGTAAAACTAATGTGAAAATATACTAGTGTGAGAGAGATACTAATCTCTCGTGGAAAAACTGAAATTTTTTATGCATATGGTGCATTGCTTTGCTGACTTTGTTAAGTAGCAGCAAAAGAAAGAATTTTAAGAGTGAGGATGAAATGGTAGAAATTCTATGCAGAGGAAACAGCCTGTATGAAAAAAATGGACATTGAAGATTACTTATCTTGTGAAAGGAATTGTAAGTAGTTCAGGGTAGTTGGATTATAGATGTAAGACTGGAAAAAATAGTCAACAACAAATATAAATAGGATCATCAATATAAAGCTGGAAGAGATCTTAGATTAGAGATCATTTAATCAAACTCCCTCATTTAAGTTAAGAAAACAAGCCCACAGAGGCCAACTGATTTTCTCAAGGTTACGCAATTATTAGTGACAGAAAAGTATTTGATCATAGATCCTCTAACTCTAAATCCTTGCCTTATATGACTCATATGAAAGATGAAGAATTGAGGAATGGATGGATAGGTAGGTATATAACCTGCTCAAGGTCACATAACTAATAATAGAGACAGACTGAAACTAGGTTCTGTGACTCTGTCCAGTGATTTTCCTAATATGGTACACTGACTTATAATCAAAGGCAAGTTGTAGTGAGGAAACATGGATTTAGGGAGCTGGCAGTCATACCCATAGTAGACTAGAAAGAATAAGGCTGGAAGGGAAAATTTGTGCTTGATTTTAAACCTCTTAGTGGCCCTGGGGTACATAGACAAAATTCTATTCTTGGCACAATTTTAAACATTTCAAAGTTTCAAATAAAGGCTTTGATTCTTCATTCAACTTATCCTAAATTCTGGGGGAATGTTTATTTTAATCATGATAGCTATTTAATTTTTAAAAATTATGTCCTCTGAAATAATAGCAACTTTTTTTTCCTAAGAGAAAGACTTGACTTAGAAGTACATGTGAGGTAATGGGAATATTCCAAAGAGTACTAGATTTAATAGAATCAGAAGACTTCAGTAAAAGTATGCTTGGCAATTTATTACATGTGTGCATCCCAGAGTAAATCATTTAACATCTCTGAACCTTTGTTTACTCAGAACATACCCCCCCTCACCCAGGTCACCTGCATGACTGCATGTTGTATGCATGGCAAGACATGACACCTGATTGACTCAGAGAACTTTGAGCTCAGATAACTATGTAAGTTTGGAGAGTCTGGCAAAGATGAAAGAGACATGAAATTAAGAGAAGGAAGATGAGGGACACAGACTTTTAAATGACTAATGATAGGTCCTAAAGCCAAAAGTATGTCAAGTAAGTTGATCTGCATCATGTTCCTTGACTTTTAATACCTGATTCCCAGAGACATTCCTGGTGAGATTCTTACTCTCATTGAACTGAAATCTTATCTTTCTCCCAAGTTGGACTTAATCAACTCTTGAATATTATATTATATACTCTAATCAGTATAACTTTCCCAATTTCTTTTTTGTGGTTTACTTCCATAAGTGGATTTCTTTGGACTTGAGATTGTTTTATAATATGGTTACAGCCAGCTTTTATATGTAATCATCCATATAAAAACACTCAAATATATATATATATGTATACATATACATATAAATACACACACACACACACATACACACACACACACATGTTTGGTGGGAAGGAGAAAAGCAATCCATGAATTCAAATCCAACCTCAGAAATTTACTAGCTGTGTTTGCTTTAAGTGCCTCATTTATAAAATGAGGCAGAGAAGGAAACAGTAAAATACTCCAGTGTGGGGTCACAGAGTCAGACACAAATAAAAAGGCTGAACAACAAAGTTTACCCCACTGCTGGTGAGGTATACTAGTGAGAAATAAGTATTGATTTGATTAAAAAAAAAAACCTTCATTCTTTGCATGAGGACCCATGTGGTCAAGATCAAATTGCTATTGTTGTTCAGTCATTTCCAATGCTCTATGATCTGTTACTATCTGCATATAATAGCATTATTTTCTATCTGGAATGAATTTGGAAAGTATTTTTTTTATTTTAAATGATTAAGAAAGCACTGTACCCCTTGACTAGAAATATTTGATGTGTGGTAAATAGATCTAATTAAGTCTACTTTTGAAGATAAGGAAGTAAAGGAAGAGCAACAACCTTGCTCTTCAAAAAGGCAAAAATTTCAGTCTTCCTTGCAGATCTAGAATCATATTTAAGTAAATATAGCCACATGTGAACCAGCCATTCTATGTTAGATGGTCCATCCAAATATATTACATTTTAAATTAGTGTTTGACTTAGAAAATTTCAAAAGTGCCCTTCAACCATTTCTCCTAAATCTTGGTAATTGGTCTTTGTCCTAGATGCATCCTGGATGATCAGCTTTTAAAAAAGCCTTCAAAAAGATTTGCAATTAATTGCCTAAAGTTCTGTTAGAAAAGAATGGTTATATATATATATATATATATATATATATATATATATATATATATATCTGTGAATTGGATCAATAATTCTGGAAAGTAATTTGGAAAGTCACTCAATTGCAGATATCCTTTGATCTAATGCTACTACTACTAGGCCACACCACCCCATTTCCAGGAGATCATAGAAAGAGGAAAGGAACTCATTGGAACAAAAATATTTATACATCTCTTTTTTGTAGTCACAGAAACCTGAAAACTAAGGGAGTGTCTGTCAAATGGGAAATAACTGAATCAATAATGAGTGATAAATATAATGGAATATTATTGTGCTATAAGAAATGACAAAGAGGGATGGCTAGGTGGCGCAGTGGATAAAGCACCAGCCCTGGAGTCAGGAGTACCTGGGTTCAAATCCAGTCTCAGACATTTAAGAATTACCTAGCTGTGTGGCCTTGAGCAATCCACTTAACCCCATTTGCCTTGCAAAAAAATCTAATTAAAAAATGACAAAGAGGACAGTTTTGAAGAAACCTGGGAAGACTTGTATGAATGACCCAGAGTGAAGTGAGCAGAACCAGTAGAACAATTTATACAATAACTACAATATTATAAAGAAATGCAACTTAGAAAGACTTGAAAATTCTGATAAATAAAATGATCAAAAAAGACCCAGTACTAAAGGAGCAATGATGATGCACCTCCTGACCAAGAATTGATGGAGTCAAAATGCAAAATGAGACCTATAATTTTAGACACATCCAGTATGAGTATTTGTTTCGTTTGACTACATATATTTGGTATACAGACTTTCTTTCCTTCCTTCCTTCATTTTTTCTAATGGAAGTGGGTATGATGGGAAGGAGAGAAAATAAATGCTTATTAAATGAAAACAAGAAAATTAAGAAGGAAACCTAGAAAAGAGACAACAATACAATGATCCGTTCTTCCATGATTAACATAGCCTCATGCATACAGACTGCTGGAGGGATTGAGTACTCCAGAGAATTCTCTGATCAAAATCCAAACAGTGACAAAGCCTGCCTGTCCAAATATGCTTTCCAGAAAGCCACAAGTATCTCTCTTCTGGCACTTGGAGAGGGCTTGAAATATGCCAGGCAGCATGTGGAGCCATCACTGCTCTAATTAAATCGCTATGAGCAGGAGAGCTGCTAGTGCTTAGCATGCTGCTGAATCCTAGGGGTCCTATAGTGAGGTTTACAAATCCTATATCTCAAGTCAGGGAGCCAGTCTGAACCGAAGCTTCTGAGGTGCCTGCTTTTGCCTTGGCTTTTGAAAATAGCCTGAGTACAAAAAAGGGAAGGAAAAAAAAAGCTTCTTGGCTATTTAGAAGAGGTGATTTTACAGTCTGCCCCCTCCTAATTGTCTTCCCCACCTCCTAGCTGATGCTTGAAATTCCTTTAAAGGGGGATGTCCTTTTCCTTTCATATTGAAACTCCTGGACTTAATTAAGAACTTTAAACATAGGTTCTTTATAAGTAATTGTTCAGTTCATTCCCCAATTAGAAGAGAATTTTGAAACTGAAATACCCTCATTGGAGATATAAACTCTACATGGTCAGAGAATTTCAGGTTGCAAACACCCCTAGAAATCATCTTATGCAATCTCTTCATTTTACAGATGAGCTTCACTTGAAAAGAAATTAAGTAACTTCACCAAGAGCATAGAGGTAATAAGTAACAGAGCCTGGATCTGAATGCAAATCATCTGTCTTGAAGTGGTAGCCTTCTGAAGAATCTAGTATCAGTGGAGGGATTTTAAGGGAGATAGTACATAAAAATAAGAGTCATTGGCATAACTTGCAATTTTAGTGCCAGGGAAGACCTTAATGAAACATATCTTCAAATTTACCTTTTGAAAATAAATTCAATTGATGGGGAAGAGCTAGGAATGATCTAAAGATATAAAGCCCTTGGTGAGATAGCACTTACATAATTAAGGAATAAAGTAGAATTAGAGCATCTGGTAACTTGTTCATTTAAGGGAAAAATTCTTACCCAAAATAGACTAAATTCCATTGTTTTTGCATTGATGAAAGAAAATTAGGTATTTCAGAGCACTCTGAGTTTCAGTTCCCTGAAGCAAAGTCCCAGGTTTCTCATATTATTTTGTTCTGGGCACTAGCACCCTAAGGTCTTCCTTTATTTAAAAATTTTACCTCAAGTTCATTCTGACATAAAAGGACAGAAATTCCCAAGTCTTTCACAGACTCCCCTTGAGACTTTTATTTCGCAACTACCTTCTCTATGTCTTACCATTTTCCTCTATTAGATTAAAATGATGATTCTTTGTAGGAATATGCATCCATGAACACATTCTTTATGTGTTATATGTATTATATATTCCAAATATTAATCATGTAACTGTATAATATGTAGAAAATATACACATAAATATTAAGCTGTATGTATAGTATATATAATTATTATATATAGTTTTATATGTTTATATTATACATATAACAAAAATAATTGCATTGATAATGTATGAACTATGTTTGGGGTAATAATGGCATTGATTTCTCATAAAGCTAGAAATAAACAGAGAAAGAAAAGAATAAATTAATTGCACCAAAATCCTTTTTTTTTCAAATGAACTTGATTTTGTCCATCTGTTTTATCGCCTCTTATTTTCCCAGTCAGTAGCTCAGTCTGGCAGGAATGAATCATCAATTCTCCACCTCCTCCAGGAAAAAAAAAGAGCCTCAGCCATTTTAAATTTTTAAAATTTAATATATGTGAAGATTATGAAGCACATTCAAACATTTTTTTAAAAAACAAGGAATTCAGCCAACTTTCTCTGACTAAATAAAAAATATTTACATAATAAAGCAATTGTAAAAGTATTGTCTTTCATTAGGAGAAAAGTCTTCAAGAAAACAGATTCCATGAAGATGTACTTTGCAGTCTAAATTCTAGAAAAAAAATTTTGGTGGGGGAAGCATAGAAGACATAAGGATGCTCTTGAAAATCTTCTGGTAGTGAGTAGCATTGCAATGAATTCAATGGATCCATGGAAGAAGATTATAGAATCTACTTCCAAAACAGTCCTTTGTAAATAATGATAATATTTTATTTAGGTATTGCGTGTGTGTGTGTGTGTGTGTGTGTGTGTGTGTGTGTATGTGTGTGGTGCAGTTTCTTATCTATTTTGGATTATTTCCTTATGTTCTCAATGTATATCCTCTGACCTCACTGTATCCCTTCAAGTGAGATAACTGTGTATATAGCTCCTTTTGTAAACCTAAACCATAGCTCCATCTAATGGCCAATATAAAAACTTCAACTTTCTCAAACTCCTTAAAGTGGGAGAAGCAAAGTAAATCAATATCATTTAACTGCCTTCCATGAGCTAAGTCCTGTGCTAAACACGGGAAATGAAAAGAAAAAACAAAAAAATCCGTGTTTTCAAGGAACTCATAGTCTAGTGGGAGAGAACATGCAACTAAAACTGTGTACAAGCACGATAGTTGCAGAATAAATAAATCATCTCAGAGGGAAGACAGCAAGATTAAAGAGAACTGAGAAAAGCTTCCATCTGAAAGTAGAAATTAAGATGGAACTTGAAGGAAGATAAGGAAACTGAGGAACTAAGATGAAAAGAGCAAAGGCTGTAAGAATAGAGTATAGCCATGAGAAATGATAGGATTTGGGAGAAAACAAGGAATGTTCAACTGTTCATTGATGTTTGTAGTAAAAAAGAATTTTTAAAAAACAAAGATCACCCCTTCATTTGACTTTCGAGTCAGTTTGGCACAGTAGACAGAGCACTGGCCCTGGAGTCAGGAGGACTTGAGTTCAAATCCTGCCTTTGATACTTACTAGCTGTGTGACCTTGGGCAAATCACTTAACCCTGATTGTCTCATATTCAAAGCCATCTCCAGTTGTCCTGATTCATACCCGGTCACTGGACCCAGATGGCTCTGGAGAAGAAAGTGAGGCTGGTGACTTAGCACAGCACCCCCTCACTAAAACCCAATACACTCCATGCAATGGCATCATCTCCCTGATATTATGGTTTTCTTCAAAAAGAGAAGGACAAACATCATTTCTGATATGTAAGTCTGTGTCCAACAATTATTTCTCATGGGAACTCTGTACACAGGTCAAATCTGGGAGAATGACTAAAATAGAAATGATTTTTTCCTCTATATATTTTTTGAAATATGTTCTAGAATTAAATAGTGCTCCTCCAACCATGTCTTCTTTCCCTAGTGAGGAATGGAATATGATTTGGTCTGCTGGTGGAGAATTAGAGAAGAAGCAGTCAAGGTGGTGAAACAGGGAAGCAAAAGACAAAATTATTTGGATTTAGAGAGAGTAAAAGAATAGGACCTCTATCCTGACCATCCAAAGCAGGAAGTGAATGACTCAGAGTCAGAAAAATCAGCATGAAGTGACAGCTTGTTCTTGCTTTGTGGCATGTGATTTGTGGAACTTTGAGTTGCTTCACTCACCCTTACTGTTCCATAAGCAATGAGCCAGCTTATGCCAGGAGAAGCATTTGGAGCTCTCTGACAGTAACAGCTCACCTCATGGAAAAGCATCACCCTTAGGAGGATCAAACCTGTGTTCCATTCCAGAAAAAAGGGAGATGTCCATAGACCCTAAATCTGCACCTAATGTTGGATCCTGCTGGATGTCATGAGTCAAATATTGTCTAATAATTTTGTTGCACTGTCCATATTCCTATGATGCTAGGAAGTGCAGTGGATAGAGTAACAAAGCTAAATTCAGGAAAACCTGATTTCAATTATGCCTCAAATATTATCTAGTTGTACAATTCTGGGCAAGTCTCTTAATCTCTGATTGCCTGTTTCTCATTTGTAAAAATGGGGATAATAATAGAATTTACCTCCCAAGCTTATTTGATGATCAAATGAGATCATAATTGTAAATTACCTGAGCCTGGCACATATATGTTTACTGTTGCTATCATTATTGCTGCTATTATCATTATTATTGTTGTTGTTGTTGTTGTTATTATTATTATTATTGTCATTGTTAATACTGAAGAGCATCCAAGGGGTACCAAGCAAAATAAACTTTCTTAGGACTCCTGAAGCTTCTTGGATCTGAAAGACATTAAGGTTATACAGACTCACATTGGATGCTTTATTATTAAGGTATATACCACAAGGTTTTAACCTGTTTAACCTTTTTTTAACTGTTTTAACCTGTTTCACCTGTTTAATTCTGTTTACAGAGCCAGAAACAAAGTCCCATTTTATGTGAGCTGGGTCATTTCTTTATCTTAGACCACTGAAACTTCCTGATCATCAGAATACAAAAAGACATGATGCTTGCTGGATCATGATGGGTAACTCAATGATTAGGCTCAAGTGTTGCCTGTATACTTACTAGTTATATGCCCACAGGCAAATCACTTAACCACTCTAAGGCTGTTTTCTCAACTCAAAAAAAGATATAATGGGGTGGCTAATTGGCATAGCGAATAGATCACTGACACCATCAGGAGGACCTGAGTTCAAATTTGATTTCAAGCATTTACTAGTTCTGTGATCCTGGGCAAGCCACTTAACCTCTGTTGCCTCTAGAAAAAGGAATATGGGGGGGGGAGGATAAAATAATGCCCAAACTTCCTTGAGGCTCAAATGAAACATTATATGTAAAATGCTTCGTAAACTGTTGAGTCCTATATAATTTCCAGTTAATTATTTCAAAAATTCCCTATCTTCTTAAAATAAGAAATCATAGAGTAGGTCATACATAGGTTACCACTGTGATGAGTGTGACTGATTATGGTTTTTGTATTTCATTCTTAAGGAGGGCAAATATGGCATCACTGTGTTGAAGGCCAGGTACCATATGTCCAACTCTGACTAATCAGACTATTAACAGCTTGAACATCTCTACCACAGATTGGGCACAAATAGTCCACATGAACATCTAGAGTGGACATGTTTCTAAATTTGACTGATTTTTAGAAGCCCTGTATTATATACATATACATTTGTGTATATACAGATGTATGAGCACATATACATATTCATGTATGTATATGTGTATGAATAGGTGTGACTGTATATACACACACATAAATATGCATATATATTCAAAACTGACATTTTTCATTCAAGCAGTATAGCATTCTGCTAAGAGATCTTTAAATTTAAAAAATGTTGGCTCCACAGCATCTAAATAATTCTTAATGATAAATAATAAGCATGTGCAAAAGAAATAGATTTTGAAGTTTTAATTTTTTAAATAAAAGGTTTGGGGGTTTTGGAGAGGTTTTTAGCTCTTGTTCATATTTCCCATCTCTCATATCTTCAGAGGATAGTAACCAGAAAGTTTAGCTCTGGGAACTGTATCCTTGAAAAATGTTCATATGTATCATACATTTCTAGGTCATCTCACCCTTGAATTTAGGTTTGCAAAATTAAAACTTTTCACATTCAAAAATAACACCTACAGTTTCAAGTTGCTGTCCCCAGCATCTATAGCAGCTTTAGGAGTTAAATGTATAAATTATGTATAAATCAAAAAATTCTTGTACCATTTAAAACTTTGGAAAAAAAACACAACCCTTTAAAAATATACTTAGGGGTGGCTAGATGGCGCAGTGGATAGAGCACCAGCCATGGGTTCAGGAGGACCTGAATTCAAATCAGCCTCAGACATTTAATAATTACCTAGCTGTGTGGCCTTGGGCAAGCCACTTAACCCCATTGCCTTGCAAAAACTAAAACATAATAAGATTAACAATATACTTAAGAGTCCTTCAGCTAAGGTACATTATTTAATAAACAAATAGTCAAAAACATCTAATTCTGTTGCTTTCATTTGAATGAAGTGATTTACAGGTTGGATCTTGCAAGTAGTTCAATAACTAGATAAAGACTAAAACTGAAGACAAAGGGACAAGAGTACAAAAGTGGCTTTAGACACTAGTTGTATGACCATGAGCAAATCACTTAACTTCTGCTTTCCTCAGTTTCCACATCTGTAAAATGGACATAATAATATCACATCTCTCAGGATTATTGTGAAAATAAAATGAGATAGTAAAATACTATGTAAAGCACTATATAAATTCTAGCTATTATTATTACTATTATTCACAGAGTGCTTCTTAAATGCTTGTTGACTAAGTATCATTCCTTGCTTGTTTTTTGTTCTTTTATTGTCAACTTTGACACTGAGTTTGAGATGAAGTCTCCCAATTGTTGTATTTCTCAATAAAGTTTGATCTTTTCCAATTACATTCAAAGATAATTTTAATATTAATTTTTAATAAAATGTTGAGTTTCAAATTTCTTCCTCCTTCCCCTCCCTTCTCCCTAAAACAGCAAACAATTTGATATCAGTTATGCAAGTGCAATCATATAAAACATTTTTATATTAGTCATGTTGTAAAAGAAGAAATAGAACAAAAGAGGAAAAATTATCCCAAAAAAGTGAAAAATATCATGCTTTGATCTATATTAAGACTTCATAAGTTCTTTCTCTAGATGTGGATAGCATTTTCCCTCATGAATTGTTTGGAATTGTCTTAGATCATTGTATAACTGAAAAGAGCTAAATCAATCATAACTGATCATTGCACATTGTTACTGTTACTACATACAATGTTGTCCTAGTTCTGCTCACTTCAATGAGTAAATCTTTCCAGGTTTCTCTGAAATCTCTTGTTCATTATTTCTTATTGCACAGTAGTTTTCCACTACATTTATATATCACAACTTGTTCAATCATTTCCTAATTCATAGGCATATCTTCAATTTTCAATTCTTTGCCATCACAAAAAGAGCTGCTATAAATATTTTTCTATATCCTTCTTTGTTTTTTAAAGAAGTTATCAGAGGGGCAGCTAGGTGGCATAGTGGAGAAAGCACTGGCCTCGGAGTCAGGAGTACCTGGGTTCAAATCCGGTCTCAGACACTTAATAATTACCTAGCTGTGTGGCCTTGGGCAAGCCACTTAACCCCGTTTGCCTTGCCAAAAAAAACCTAAAAAAAAAAAAAAAAGAAGTTATCAGAACTGAGATCTTAAAACTATATTTTGGTTGATTTCTCCTTTCCAAAGCTGAATATGACTTTAGCCTTCCTTATTTTTGTTTTCTCTCCTATCCCCCATTACTTAGACCCTAAAGCCTCTACTTTCACATTCTCCCTCTCAAATTCCCCACCAGTCAATACCTCCCAAATTTCATCAGTTTTCCCAGATATTTTAACAGATTTTTATAAGAAGTCCAGGGAATCAGATAGCCCCTGCCAAATCCTTTCAGGGTGATTCTTTTCCTTGGCATAGTACAGTTGCCAAAAGTTTACTTGATTGCTTTGGGTCAAAATCTAACTAAGGTGGGAGTTGTGGTGGGACTGGGGAAATGGAAAAGAGTAGGTATATGAGGGGATTGAAAAAGACAGGGGTAGGAGACCTCAAGGAGAAACATGAAAGTATACCCAAATTTCCTTCAAGGATCTCCTCTCTAATTGTATATTTAGTCTGTAATGTGGATCTGTCTAGATGTGGCTCACCCATAGGCATGAAGAACTATCTATAAAAATTTTCTATACTATGCTTCTCCAAGGGAAACTTTGATTCTTGACAGGAAATGAATATGGTTAGTTATTCTGCTCTCTGAGAAGGGGGGAGGGGGGGACACTAATTGTCTGCCATTTAAATATTGTTTGTCTATGGGAAATAATTTAAAGCCACTCTCCAGATCCCTATCCCTTTAAAGTTATATATGCAAAGGCCTAAATCTCTGACCACCAAATTCCAGTTACACAAAGAACATGACACATAATAAATAATATAATAAGCTATTTATCTAATTTAGAGAACTACAGATCAATGAGTTCTCTCAAAGGAAGGGAGATATTTCAAACTGACCATAAGAGAAAGTTCCAGATCTCACCCAAATGAAAATTCCCTGTAATCTCTAGTGTGGTAAGCTGGAGAGAGAAACATGATTAAGGCACTGGTTTGTCTTCATTTTGGTTTGGTCCTGGAACAATTTTCTTCCTTCAGAGATTTCTCATTAAAGAGAATTTGGAACCAAATGTTTCCTCCCTTGAAATTGGAATAGAGAAGCCCCAACATCTTTCCTCTTTCAAATTTTTACCATTTCCCTTCATGCATGGAGCATGAAGCAATGCTGTTGCTGCTGCTGCTGCTGCTGCTGCTGCTGCTGATGATGATGATGATGATGATAGCTAGCATTTATATAGTGCTTTTTATATGTCTTTCATTCTGCTAAGTGCTTTATAAATATGATTTCATTTGATTAAAAAATAACTTGTCAAAGTGGCCACATGATTATCTAATAGGAGATGGGTTAATGTTGCTGGAAGAAAACAAAGGTTTCTGTGAAATTCCTGAACTTATATGAAGAGAGGAAGAGCAAGTGAAGAGAGTAATTGTACCAGTTTGTCTTTTTTTCCTCCTTTCTTTGATCTTATTCCTTAACTACTAGAACCTGACCCCTAGCCTTGCCCCCACCTGTACTCTGATTTGGGGGTAATTTTATTTTGTTCTTTGCAATCAAGCCTTCTGTCTTTCCTCTCTTTTCCTTTCCCCTTTCTCCTGATCATTTTTTGTAATGCATGTTTCCCTCCCCACCCCAAATTCAATAAATGAATAGTACTAAAGAGATAGAAAGGATGTATTTCGCATTTCTTTGCTGAATGTATATGTTTTTTAACTCAAAACTAATCATCATATTTTTATAACAAGAAATTAATATATCTTCATTTTAATATAAATATTTCTAACATCAACATGAATATTTTCATATGCACAAAAAATAGAGACATAATAAAACCCACGAATCTTTATTGCGCAAGTTTCAATTCTTTTCCAAAATGCACATCAAATTTAACTAGGTAGTAACAAAACTGCTCTTCTTGCCCATGTCCCCTATTGAGTTTCCTTTTGCTTTCTTCATTATATTTTAATTTTTTTCCCTTTATGCTCCTTTCTTTCCTTTTTTTTTGGCATTAGTATCATGCTTCCCCTCACTCTTCCTCTCAAACCTCCCTCCCCACAAAATAAAAGACCTTCCATGTAATAAGGATAATTAAGCAAAATAAAGTCACACATTGGTCATGTCTGAAAATGTATGTTTCAATTTGAATCTATAGTCTTATCACATCTCTGCCAAAAGATGGAAAACATGCTTCATTATCAGTCTCCTGGTCACTAAATTTATCAGAATTGGGTCTTTAAAGTTGCTTTCTTTTTACAGTGTAGTCACTGAATAAACTGTTCTCTTGATTCAACCTTCAGTCTGTATCAGCTCAGTTTCTCTGAAAACATCCCTTTTATCATGTCTTATATCACAATAATGATATTCATATACTATAATTTCCACTACCATTCTCCTGGTACCCAATATGGTTCTAGTTCTTTACTACAGCTAAAAGTCCTATTATAAATATTTTTGTATATTTGGTTCCTTTGACACATATTCTTAATACCAGATTTGCAGATCTTATTGAGGTGATCAGTTTCTCATCATCAGAATAGACTAATAAAAGGCAAATCAGGTCAAAGTTGAGTTTTTAATTTGTTGGATTCTGTTCTTTAATCTGTTGGATTTTGATTACTGAAAGTATCTGCCTCCTGAAGTCAAAGAATAACCCCAGTTATTGAATCCCAAATCCAGTCTAAAGAAACAGTGCTTGGTCTATTCCTTAGAACTCCCAGAAATCCTAGGAGAGGCATTTTCCTATCCATAGGCTTGGAGTCAAGTCAGAAAAATAATTGGGTTGAATTTCACTTCAAACACTTACTATGTGTGTGGCCTTGAACAAGTAAAAACCTCTCAGTCATAGTTCATTACCTATAAAATGGGGATAGTAATATTACTTATCTGACTGGATTATTGTAAGGATTAAATAAAATAAATATGCTATAACAACGCCAACTATCATTATTTTTAACATAGACCTAAGATGTCTAGATTATCTTATTCAAGGTTGGTGATTGTCTTGAAGATCTCATAATCCATGCTTTTCATTTTCTAGAACTGGAACAGTCTCAGAAATTATAAATTACTTTTCCAAGACCACTCAAATAATGATTAACAGAACTTGGATTTGAACCAAGTACCTCTGTCCCAAAATCTATCTGTTCTTCTAATCTACCATATTGATAGGACTGTGAATAAGAAAATCAAACAGCTATCAAATATTTGTCGGATGTGATTGATGGTGGCGACAAGTAGAGAACTGGACTTTGACTCTAAAACAAAGATTTTTTAAATTAATTTTTATTAAAGATATTATTTGAGTTTTACAATTTTCCCCCTAATCTTACTTCCGTCCCCCCACCCCCCCCCCCAAGAAAGCAATCAGTCAGTCTTTACTTCGTTTCCATGTTGTACCTTGATCCATGATGAGAGAGAAATCATATCCTTAGAGAAAAGACAAGAATTCTAAGAGGTAACAAGATCAGACAATAAGATATCTGGGTTTTTTTCTAAATTAAAGGGAATAGTCCTTGAACTTTGTTCAAACTCCACATTTCCTTATCTGGATACAGATGGCACTCTCCTTTGCAGACAGCCCAAAATTGTTCCCGATTGTTGCACTGATGAAACGAGCAAGTCCTTCAAGGTTGATCATCACTCCCATGTTGCTGTCAGGGTGTACAGTGTTTTTCTGGTTCTGCTCATCTCACTCAGCATCAGTTCATGCAAATCCTTCCAGGCTTCCCTGCAATCCCATCCCTCCTGGTTTCTAATAGAACAATAGTGTTCCATGACATACATATACCACAGTTTGCTAAGCCATTCCCCAACTGAAGGACATTTACTTGATTTTCAATTCTTTGCCACCACAAATAGGGCTGCTATAAATATTTTTGTACAAGTGATGTTTTTAACCTTTTTCATCATCTCTTCAGGATATAGACCTAGTAGTGGTATTGCTGGGTCAAAGGATATGCACATTTTTGTTGCCCTTTGGGCATAGTTCCAAATGGCTCTCCAGAAGGGTTGGATGAGTTCACAGCTCCACCAACAGTGTAATAGTGTCCCAGATTTCCCACAATTCTTCCAACAATGATCATTATCCTTCCTGGTCATATTGGCCAATCTGAGAAGTGTGAGGTGGTACCTCAGAGAAGCTTTAATTTGCATTTCTCTAATAATTAATGATTTAGAGCATTTTTTCATATGGCTATGAATTGCTTTGATCTCCTCATTAAAACAAAGATTCTTAACTCTTCTGTCTCTTGGATTCCATTAGCAGTCTGATGAAGCCTGTGCATCATTTCTCAAAATATTTTTTCCTATATTAATGAGTGAAACAAATTTGAAATTTCAGAAGTTGGTGAAAATAAAGTGATAATTTTTTTCCCAAGTTCACACACCCCACTAAAACCATCAGATTGGAAACTATTTTAAAAAAACAGGTGGCATTATCTCCCTTTCAATGTGAGCTGAGGCTTAAGCAGAAAACACTAGTCCTATTTGGAGTTTTCATAATGCAAGAAAGATGTACCCTAAAGCCAACACAAGTTTTGCATAGACCAGATAATCTAAAAAAAAGGAAAGCACAATTTATAAATATATATATATGCATGTATGTATACACATAGTCAACATATATTTACAGCCTAGCGTATATAAGTAATATATAATATAAATATAAATAGCAAATTTATATATAAGTAATATATAATATAAATATAAACAAATATATATTTATAAAACACAGTATATATGGAAAGAGAAAGTATATACATGTGTATATATATATCACTAATTATGTGGTGGGTATATATACAAATATAGTGATTTATAATATCTATGGTATATGTATTTATATGTATGTATAATAGACAGCTATATCATATTATCAATTGATACAGAGATATACATATATATAACCCAACCAAAACAGGACCTGATTCCTGTGAGATGACTCTTTTGAGATTCATTCTAGAACAGTTGTTCCATTTCATTAAAAATTCCAAAAGCAGTTTCAATGATATAAGAAAATATTTTCCCATCATCCTGGATCATCACTTCAGAGGGTTAGAAAAGAATGGAAAGAGAGAGAGAGAGAGAGAGAGAGAGAGAGAGAGAGAGAGAGAGAGAGAGAGAGAGAGAGAGAGAGAAGTGTTAGTCTGTGACAACTGTGGGGAAAACATGAGTGATTTGATGTTTGCATTTTATGTAGAAATCAAATTATGCCTTGTAAATCACCTTGGCTCAGAGGAATAACAGAGAGATAATAAGATAACCAGACAAAGAGCAAGCTAGTGAGTTTACTTATTCATCAGTTTAAGGTCCAATGGAAATGTAAAAAGATTATAGTTTTTCTCCATAATATTTTAATATTGGACATGGTTTCAAATCTCAGTTCTGTTACTTGCTATCTCTAAGAAATTTGAGTCCTTTCTCTGGGACTCAGTCTCTTCATTTATAAAATGAATGGATCAGATTCAGGATTCTTGCTGAAAGGTTCTTTCTAGACTTATCTGCCTTCTCTTCACCTCACTCACTGGTTTTAAGCTATATTCTGTGTTTACATAGTCCTGACATAACTGACAAAGAACCATAAACTGTCTCTCTATTACATCATTAAAGGAGTGAATAAGAGAGCTACTGGGATAGATAGTCCCAAGCTTTGATTAATAATAATGTTTGTCCTTCATTTTTGAAGAAGATCATGACATCAGGGAAATGATGCCATGACAAGCACATGAGCTTATTTGAGTAAGGGGTTGCTGTGATAAGTCATCAGCCTCACTTGATCCTCCAGAGCCATCTGGATCCAGTGGCCAGAGAAGGATCAGGATGACTGAAGATGGTCCTGAATGTGAGGCAATCAGGATTAAGTGACTTGCCCAAGGTCACACAGCTAAGTAAGCATTAAGTGTCTGAGGCCCTATTTGAACTCAGTTCCTCCTGACTCCAGGACCAATCTCTATCCACTGTATCACCATCAACTTTTCTAATCATCAGTTTTCATATCTGTAAAACAAAGTTAAATAGATGACTTCTGAGGTTCCTACTAGCTCTATATGTATGAGCTTGTGAAATCCATTATACTTTGTTTCAAGATATAATCCCTGATATTTTGGAAATGTCCAGTTGATTCATTTTCTCTCATTTGACTTTCTCCAAAAAAGTCCTTCTACTTTTTTTCCAGTGGTCTCAATTCCTATGGACTGTTATCTCAAATTGCTTTTGGAGAGAATTTGTCATACACTCAATCAAATAAAGTCAGTAAGTATAAAAGATGAGACTAGACCAAAAAACATGTCCCATCAACACTAACCATAAATCCAGGATACAGACATTGATAGATTGGTTGTACTTCCAATTTCATAAACTTTTCTTTGTTTAAAATATCATTTTTTTGTTTCTAGATTATCAAGTATTCAAGCATTTGGAAGGAAGGAAGGAAGGAAGGAAGGAAGGAAGGAAGGAAGGAAGGAAGGAAGGAAGGAAGGAAGGAAGGAAGGAAGGAAGGAAGGAAGGAAGGAAAGGAGGAAGGAAGGAGGGAGGGAGAGGGGGAATGGGGGAAGGGGAGGAGGAGGGAGGGGGAGAGGGGGAAGAGGAGAGGGAGGGAGGGAGAAAGGGGAAATTATATATACATACACACACACACACACAGAGTCATGAAAAACAAATCCCCACAGTGCTCATATCAAAAATTAATTTCCTAATTTATATATTAGTCCGCCACATTTTTCTGTCATGAAATGGCTTTCTTCTTTATCAACTCCTCAGAATCATGGCTGATCACTTAACCTTTTCAAAATTGTTCATTTTTTATAATATTGATATTAAAGTATAAATCATTTTTCTGGATTCCATCTCTGAAATAGATTTTTTCCCATTTTATAAAGCAGAAGAAATTCCATCACATTCATATGAATATGTTTTCAGTCATTCCTTAATCAATGAATATCTTCTTAATTTCTATTTTATCTCTCCAAAAAGAGCTACTATAAATATGTTTTGCACATATATGACTTTTTTTCCTTTCTTTGGTCTCTTTGCACTTTGGTCCTAGCAGTGGCATATATAGGTCAAATAACATGCAGCATCTAGTAACTTTTGTGAATAATTTCAAATTGCTTTCCAAGGCAGTTGAACCTTTTGACTGTTCTACTGACATTGCATCAATATCTCTATTTTCTCATAGTTCTTTCAACATCTATCATTTTCTTCTTTTGTCATCTTTGGCAATCTGATGGATATGAGGGAAAAAACCTCAGAATTTCTTTGACTTGCATTTCTGTAATTATTAATGAAGATTTGGAGCATTTTTAAAATGTGGTTAGAGGCAGCCTGAGTTTCTTCCCTTGAAAAGAGTCTATTTATATCATTATACCATTTATCAAATGGGCAATAGCTTTTATTCTTGTATCTTTTAAGTACACGTGTGTGTATGTGTGTGTGTGTGTGTGTGTGTATTTGTGTAGGTGTAAGTGTACAGTACCATTCTGCCACCTAAACAATACCTGGTTGTTTTCCTTGGTTCAGACATGCTTTGTGTTTCTTTGAGTCATGATAATGAAAGCCTTTAAAAGAACTTTTTTTCAGGGATAAATTGTTTTTATATATTGAAACTCCAGTTTGCAAAGAAAATCATTTTTATAATGAAGATGCAGTCTATTCTTAACATATGTAAAATATTTAGGCATTCACTTCCACAGATAAAATGGTTTTTGTCTTCATTCTGGTGTTGGTCTTTAAACAAAAAATCTACATCCATGGACAGATTGACTTATCTTGTTAAATTATGGTCATCAACAAGCATTTTTAAGTGTCTAGCATGTGTTAGAAATTGTCTTAAGGAGGGGGGTAGAGACAATGATTTTCCATGGAATCAAAAAGAAGTAGAACTGGTAATGGAAAATGGAAAGTTGCCTGAAAAGTTCTGGACCCTCAATAAAGTAAGTTTGGGGATGATTGTAATGCTTCAATTTCTAGTTCTCCAGTCAGAGGCAACTTAGAGAGTTGAGAGGATATTGAATATAAAAACAGAGTCAGGTCCTGCAAAGTGATGAAATTTCAAGGTGATCAGCTTATCCTGGGAGAGGCATGATGTTCATGTTCCCTAGAGACAAAAGCAGAGTCACTAGTGGAAAAGTACAAGTCACTTTTCCCTGAAAGAGCAACATAACAAGTGAAAAGAGAAGTAGGAAAAGGAGAAGGCACTTCAACATAAATCAGCAGAAGCAACCTGATGGAGAAGTAGTGGGTAAAACCTGCAAGGAAGGAGCAGCAATAGAGAATGGAGTTTTTGGTTGAAAAGAACAAGCGGGAATGGAAGTTGTAAAGAAATGGTAAGGAAACTACAGGATCTTAGGAAGTAAAGGGGCTGGAATAGGCAGTGAGTCAGCAGCAATAGAAAGATATGGCAAATTACCAGGAAACTGAGACATGAAATGAGGTCTTCCCGGGCACAGTATGGGCAGAACTCACTGAAGCAAGTCAAATGTTATTTGACTTTGGCAGAAAAAGCTTTTATGTAATAAGGAAGAGGAGAAATATTGGATCTGAATTAAAAGGATGAAAAGAGGGCAAAAAAAAAAAAGAATTGCTAATCATTTGTCTAGATTTGTGAATTTCTAGGAGTTTTTGATAATTTGGATGTTGTGAATAACAGGAATTGAATGTAGGGAGGGAAAAATTTAGATTAGTGGGTGGGGAAGAGGTATTAAACAAAGTTAACTAAGCACATAGAGCAAGATTTTCCCCTACTAATCAGTCACATTTCTGGACCATTTTTGTGCAAATCCAGTCAGTCCAAAGTTCCTAGGGTGGTAACAAAGGCAACAGCTCAAAATGAGCTGAGATGAACTAGGAAAACTATGGCATTTAAATAATAAGATAAAATAATAATAATAATAATAATAATAATAATAATTTTTAAAAGTACATTGGGAAAAAGTAATAAATCAGAGTATGGAACAAAAGTAAAGATAAGAACCAAAGGCAAAGTCATTCAATTCTTGCTTCATTTTCATTTTCTTTACTAAGGAAAATTATCTTTGGAACACAAAAGGTGGAATAAAAATAGGTAACAAGGAAATGAAATGTGGTAATAATATCTAAGAAAGAAACAAGCACTTTTAAAGTGCCAACTGTGTTCTAATCATTTTCCAAGAGCTTTATAGATATCTCATTTCACCCTTACAAAAACTCAAGAAGGTAGGAGCTGTTGTTAATCCCCATTTTACAGAAGAGGAAAGTGAGGGAGGTTGAGGCAAACATGGTTTGATGATTTGCCCAGGGACATACATCTATTAAGTATATGAGTAGAGATTTTAACTAAGGTCTTCCTGACTTCAAATCCAATGCTCTATACACTGTGCCACTTATATCCCACAAAAGAAGAAAGAAATACTTAGCTGGGATAGCAGGGGGACATAAAGGATAGAACAACTGAAATTAGAAATAGGAAAACTCAGTTTTATGAATTCAAATCCATGTGAACTGTGTGAATCCAGGAAAGTCATTTAACCCTGTTTGCCTCAGTTTTCTCATCTATAAAATGAGCTGGACAAGGAAATGGAAAACACTCCAGTGTCATTGCAAAAACAAACAAAAAAAAGAACAAAAACCCCAAGTGGTATAATAAAGAAGATATGTGACTAATCAATTAAAAACCAACAACAAAGGCACTTCACTATCTTCAGTGGAGTAAAGTCAGCAGGTTCAGATGAACTACTTAAAGAAATAGAATTAACTGTAATAGGTGATTGCTAAGCCATTGTCAATGATCTTTGAAACTTGAAGGGGAAGAGAGATTGTTTATGGTAATAATTTTATGGATTTGCCCTTGAAGAAGGCAAATATCCTGATTTTCAAAAAAAAGAATGGAGAAAAGCAAATAGAAACTGCAAACTAGACATCAGTAAATTTGACTTCAATCTCTGAAAAAATTCTACAAGGAAAATTTGTGAGTATCTAGAGAAGGAAGAGGAGATCCCAAGAAGTCCAGTGGGGTTTCATTCAAAAGTTGTTTCAGGAGTGATGAAGGGACAGAGCCAAGATGGCAACAGGAGAACAGCCTTTCCTAGGAGTGCTCTCATAAATATTCCAAAAACCTTAAAATTATGGCCCTAACTAAATTTTTGAGTCAGAACCCACAGAAAGATCCAGTGAGGCAATTCTCCAGCCTGGAAAATCATGAGAAAACTCTGTTTCATGGGGGTGGAGAAGGCAGCAGCACAACCAGGATTATGGCATTGGAATGAAGGAACTCCAGTCTTCCAGGAACAGACCACTGAGTGTCTAGACACCTGGGTAATGGGAAGCACTGGCTGGGGCAGCAGAAGCAGTTTCCTGACCTGATAACCCAGGGAACATCAAGCACAACTTCAAAGATCAGTAAGGAAACCTCTGCCAGAGTGAATGGGAGCCAGTGTGGCCCTCAGTGCAGCCCAGATGCCAGGAAATGGAAGCAGGCACACCAAACTGCCCAGCAACAAGCTGCCTGACAGCTGCAACCAGAGTACTCAGCCCATAGAAGGTAAGGGAGTGGTAGGAGGGAGACTTTCAAGGTCTCTCATCTGGCCCTGGGACAGGACTCTTGTACTTTGTCCATATTCAGACCCTGGTCACAGTCTGGGAGCCCCCCATTGCCATCCACAGACCAGAGCACAAGCAGGAGAGCAGTCAGAGCCTCCCAAACTGAGATACTTGTAGGGGACCTCAAAATCTCAGGAAGTACCCCAAATCAGACACAGGCTGGGGAAATGAGTAAACAGGAAAAAAGGAACCTGACCATAGACAATTACTTTGGTCTCATGGAGGACCAAAACACACAATCAGAAGATAAGAAAGTTCCAGCTTCTGCATCTAAATCCTCCAAGAAATACAGAAGTTGGGCTCAGCCTATTTCAGAGCTCAAAAGAAGATATTGAAAATCAAGTGAGGGAGGTAGAGGAAAAATTGTGAAGAGAAATGAGGGAGATGCAGGAAAAACATGAAAACCAAGTCAACAGCTTAGTCAAGGAGATCAAAAAAAAAATGCTGAAGAAAATAACATTCTAAAACCAGTTTAGGTCAAATGGAAAAAACACTTCAAAAAAGTTAATGAGAAAAATACCTTAAAAAACAGAATTGGTCAGATGAAAAAGGAGGTAAGAAAGCTCTCTGAAGAAAACAAATCCTTCAAGTATAGAATGGAGCTAAAGGAAGCTGATGACTTTGAAAGGAATCAAGACAGAATAAAACAATATCAAAAGAATAAAAACTAGAAAAAACTTGATATATCTTATTATAAAAAACAACAGCTCTGGAAAACAGATCCAAGGGAGATAATTTAAAAATTTTCAGGCTACCTGAAAGTCATGATCAAGAAAAGAGCCTTGACTTCATTTTGAAAGAATTTCCACAGGAAAATTGTCCTTATAGCCTAGAAGCAGAGGAAAAATAGAAATTGAGAGAATCTATCGATCTACTGAAAGAGATCCAAATAATAATAACTCCCAGGAATATTATAGCCAAGTTCCAGAACTCCAAAGTCAAAGAGAAAATACTACAAGCAGCCAAAACAAAACAATTCAAATATTGTGGTACTGCAGTCAGGATTCCCCAGGACTTAGCAGCATCCACATTAAGGGCTCATAGGGCTTGAAATATAATATTCTGGAAGGCAAAAGGGCTTGGAATTCAACCAAGAATCAACTATCCAGGAAAACTGAACATCCTCTTCCAGGGGAAAAGATGGACTTTCAGTGAAACAGGGGAATTCCAAATGTTCCTGTTGAAATGACCAGAGCTGAACAGAAAGTTTGATCTTCAAGTACAGGACTCAGGTGAAGCATAGAGAGGGTGGACGAGAAGGGTAAATTATCAGGGATTTAATGAAGATGAATTGTGTGTATTCCTGCAAGGAAAGACTGATAATACTCATATGAACCTTCTCATTTATTAGAGCAGTTAGAAGGAGCTTTTATAGACAAGGCATAAGAGAGATGAATTTGAAGATCTAATATATTTTAAAATTGGAGTCAATGGTGAAAAGGAAATGTACTGGGAGAAAGGAGAGGAGAGGGAGAATAGTAAAAAGAGTCAAGAAATAGCTTTGGTAATGGTACGGAAGGGGAGAAGGTGAGGGGGATTGATGGAGCCTTCATTCTCATAGAAAATGACTGAGAAAGGAAAAATATATATACATATACATATACATATATATAGATATATATAATAGGGCATAGAAATCCAGAAGAAAAAGAAGCGAAAGGAGGATGGGGGAAGGGAGGGGGAGGTAGAGGATAAGATCATGGGAGAGGATAGTCAGATATAATGCATTTTCTTTTTTACTTTTTGCAAGGTGGTGGGATTGAATGACCTGTCCGAGACCATGGGGATGGGTGGTTGCCGGGTCTCTGGGGGTGGGAATATAGGCTTGGGGCCTCTTGGCCCCAGGACCAGTGTTCTGTCTGCTGTGCCACTCAGCTGTCCCATAGCATCCTTTTGATGAGGGACAGAATGAAAGGAGAGAGAAAATATAATAATTGGTAGTGGGGAGATATGGATGGAGAGAATTACAATCGGCAGCACCAACTGTGGACATAACTTCTCTGATGGATTTATGATAAAGAATGATAAAGAGCTGATGGTATTGGAACACAGCCTGAAGCACATTTTTTTCTCTTTTACTTTATTTCTCGTGAGAAATTTTTATTTTGGGGGGAGGGGGATTATGTTTACTCTTACAAGACTATTTTAGCAATGTATAAATAAATAAGAAAGTAAATTTTTTCAAAAAGAGGTTGTTTCAGTTTAAACAATTGTTTTGATTTTTAAATGGTTATTATACTATAGATCATAAGAATGCTACAATTCTTTTTTCCCAGTTTTCCCAGATATTAGTGATTTTACAATGTCTAATGAAATTCTTGTGGGGGGTAAAAAATGGAAGATGAAGGTTATATGATTATTTGATTGGATTTGAAACTGATTTGAATGTTCATATCAAAAGAATAATCATTAATGGGTCAATGACAACTTGAAAGGGATTCTTTAATGTAATGCCTGGGAATATCTGCTTATACCTACTATATTTATGACTTAAGGTAAAGAAAAATGTCATATTTATCAAATTTGTAGGCATGATAAAGTTAAGAAAGGACAGCAAACACAAAGATAAGATCCAAAATGTTCTCACCAAGCAATAATATGGAGTAATTAAATTTAATAGGGATAAATAACAAGTCTTACACTGGGTTCAAAAATCCAATTCCAAATAGATAGATAGATAGAGAGAAAGATAGAAAGACAGAACAGGAGATATATACAGATATATATAAGGATATATACAGATTACACACACACACACACACACACACACACACACATATGAAGCTGGAGCACCACAAGTTTATCTTGTAAAAGACTTAGGGATTAAAATGTCAAAGACAGAGAGAAAGAAATCATATGCACAAAGAACTTGAACAAATGGATGTTGATTAACTAGGAAAGGATTGAATAAACTGAGGAGTATAGATAAAATGTTACTGAACTCATATAACAAATATGAAGAATTCAGAGAAATTTGAAAAGATTTCTACAAATTTGGGGTGGCTAGGTGGAGTAGTGGATAAACCACTGGCCTTGGAGTAAGGAGTACCTGGGTTCAAATCCAGTCTCAGACACTTAATAATTACCTAGCTGTGTGGCCTTGGGCAAGCCACTTAACCCCATTTGCCTTGCAAAAAAAAAATCTAAAAAAAAAAGATTTCTACAAATTTGAAATGTTTCCACAAACTGATAACCAAAAAAATAGCAGATAAAGGAGAACAATTTGTAAGGTGACCTCAATAAAGTAAAAGAAAACAACTTTGAAACTTTGATCAATGTGGTGACCAGTAATGACTTCAGAAGACTGACAATGAACCATGCTACCCACAACCTCTTGAAATGAAGAAATGAACAGAAGGAAAAGAAAAAGATGCAAATTTTCAGATGTGATCATTTTTTTTTAAATTTGCTTTGCTCAACTATTGTAAAGGTTGGGCTTATACCTTTCCCACTTCATTTATGGCCCATAAATGTCAATTAAGATAGTAAGAGAATCAGTCAGACAATCAAACTAATCAAAAATATTAAATTCAAAAGAATTTTCTTATGATATATGAAAATGTCCTTAAATAAAATGAGAGGACTATAGTGCTCTGAGAGCTTCAAAAATATATGGCATCACATAGGAAATATGTTATGATTGATTGAATTATCTATGCCCCTGGGTGAATGTATAAAGACATCAATTGAGTCCATCAATGACTTTTGTCCATCAGTAGAATTCTCAGATCTGAAAAGTCATCATTTCAGGAACTAAAGAGGTTAATCCCTTTGCACCATTACTAAAGGGTAGCAAGGAGGATAGAAAGAATGAACTCAGACTCAATATTAACATTCCACCACCATTTACCCAGTTAATGGAGAGACTAGACCAGTGGGATATAAATCATCCAGTTAAGAGCCTAAGAGACATACCAAGAATAAACTGAAGGCTACTCAAGAAGGAAGACATTGTCTGCCTTCTGTCTGGAAAGTTCTTACACTGAACCCAGTGTAAGACTTTATATTTATCCCTATTAAATTTAATTTCTCCATGTTATTGCTTGGTGAGAACATTTTGGATCTTATCTTTGTGTTTGCTATCCTTTCTTAACAAAATTCAGAACTGATACCCTGAAGAAGTCAAAGGAGAACAGCAGTGGATACCCTATCTCCCACCTAAACCTAATGATGGCTGTGAATGAGTACATTGCCACCTCTGTCTCTTTTTTTTATTTTCTGATCATAAGCAATCAAGCTTGCAGATATAAAATAGTGATGATTGTGAGGTTATAAATATCAAAGCTAACAAAGACTAGAGGTCTCATAAACTTTTAGTCCATGTAGCAGCAGAGAATGATGGAATTTTTCTAAAAGAGTCAGCCTGATAATCAATGGGGAAAAACACTGGGAAAAACACTGCCTAGGTCCCTGGGAGGCACTTTGGTCTGTGGCAGTAGGGGTGATTTTCAGACCTCTCAGCCCAGGGTGCAGGGAGCCCAGCAAATGAGGATTGGCTGAAGGATTAGTATATTTAGCATAATAAGTGGTGAAGGAAAAAGCAGTCATGTGACTTTTAGGGTCTCTGTCAGAAAGTTCAATTGCAATTTGAGTGAGGAGTCTCAAAGGAGACTTTGTAACATTTGTTAAAAGAGAAAACTTTAACTTGGGATTGGAGAATGAGAATTAGTGGAAAGTAATAGAAACAAAAAAGAAAATATAATCAGTGAAACATTTTAAATGGATGTAATGAAATAAAAAGAAATTCAGAAAAGCACACAACAGGTCAACTTTGTAACTACCTTGTTAAATTTAGCACACAATTTTAAAAAACAAAACATGGTCAACAAAAATCCATGACTTTATATTTAATACTTCCATACATATACGAATACTTGTGCTTAATGATTATTACTAAATTCACAATAATATTTTTTAAAAAAGAAAATTTCTCTAAAAAAGTAATCTAGGGATTTTAGTGGCCTGCAATCTCAATATGCCTCAGCAGACAAATAATTTGCAAAAAATAAAAAGTTCTAATGCAAAATTAAGTTGCAATACTTTACTGGAGTAGTTATCAGGCAGTGAAATGAGAAAAGTTAAACCTGCACAACACATGGAGGGCAATGGAGAGACATATATATGGTAAGAGTATACAGATTATACCTTAAAACCAATGAAGAACTCTGAAGAAGAATAGGAGTAAAGGATGTTATCAAGGAATTGTATAATGGAAAGAGAAGTTGAACTATTTGCCTGGCAACAGAAGGATATTAAAGGTAGACAACTACAGTGTTCCAGTGATACCATCTCAATATCAGAAATAAGTAAATAAGGTCTTAAGCACATTCAATTGACTGTAGTGAATTCTTGGGAGTACGTGGACAAGAATTGTCCATGATGAGTAAACATTAACAGGTTATAATCTGCATCTAAAGAGGACCCTCAGATCAATCATATCATAGATCCATTTGAATATATAGGTAAAAGAGCATTTATTTTTTTAGGACAAGGCAGTTGATTGTTCTGTTCCACTCTGTTCTGATCAGACAGTTCCCAGAACCACATTTTAGGAAGGATATTGATAAATTGAAGAATATCTAGAAAAGCACATCTAATATGATAAGGGTCCATGAAATTGTCCCAAATGAGGTTTGGCTGGACAGAGCAAAGATGGCAGAATAGAGTCAGGAATTCTCAGAAGCTCCCCCAGATTACTTCAAATGCCTTAAAATTATGACTCTAACCAAATTCTAGAGTGACAGAAACCCTAGGAAGACTGAATGAAAACATTTTTTGACCCAAGACAACTTGGAAGAGCTGCGGGAAGGGCCTGTTCCACAGGGGTTGGAAGGGGCAGCAGTCCAGGCCTCTCAGGGCAGAGTGAACCAGCTCCAGCTTCCAGGAATAGCCCCTATGCCTAGGTCCCTGGGAGGTACTTTGGTCTATGGCAGTAGGGGTGATTTTCAGACCTCTCAGCCCAGGGTGCAGGGAGCCCAGCAAATGAGGATTGGCTGAAGGATTAGTATATTTAGCATAATAAGGTAAGGCACAGGAAATATAGTTTTCTGCAAGCCTTTGAAGGGCAACTATATGGAAAGATAAGAATCATTCTCATTCCCAGAAGGAAGAACTAAAGCAATGGATGAAACTGAAAAGAAGCAAATAGCCTTATAATAAGAAAAATTGTTTTGACTGAGGTATCTACAAGTAATGGGCTGCATCAAGTGATAATAAGCTGCCTCTTGCTGGAGGTCTTCCAAGAAAGACTGAATGACTTCTCTTCAAGAAGGCAAAAAAAATATTCTTGTTTATTTGGTAGGACTTGAATTCTGAGACTCCTTCCAACTCAAAATTCTATAACTGTGATTATGTGAGGCATTTCCTCAAAGAAGGTATTTTCTGGGAAGCTGTTCTCTTGTAGGAATCTACATATTTCATTGTGGGGACGGAGATTTATCTTACTTTAGAATTTTTCCTGTCATTTACTTTGCAATTCTGCTCTAATTGAATAATTTGCTATTTTATTGCTATGATTTATAGTTCTTTCTTACTCTTTTAGTAGAGTAGGTATTGAATGGGAGCTCAAGTCATATTTCTTCCTATACTGAACTGAAGTAAATTTGTGATTATAGAATTGATTTGGGTACCTATAACAATATCCTCAATTTGTATTGCTAATTACTAATAATTATGTCATAAATTATCTGCTTATTCCTTCACAATACTGCTAACTCCCTTAATAGAACTTCTTCTCTGAAATTTCAGGAAAAAATAAAATAATTCGTGTTTCTAGAGAGTTTTGAGGTTTACAAAGCATTTCCTGAGCAGCACATAATGCAAGTATAATCATCCCCATTTTACCAGTAAAGACATCTGGTCTTAGAGCAATTTGATAATTTGCCTCTTACCACACAAAAGGGTTTAATAGACATTAGAATCTGATGTTCAGGTGAAATCCAAGGAATTTGACATTCCATAAATGAATTATGTAAGTTTGGTTATTGGTTTTCTATTGCTTGTCATCTTACATTACCAAGACTTTCTAATTTATTCTTCTATTCAATTTGTTCAACTTATTCCTATTTTTCTTTTCTATCCAAATCAGACAGAACCCATATTTCCCACTCTTACTTTTAATTCCTATCATATAGAGAGAGGAGTCATACCTTATGAGGTGATTAGATTCCTTACATCAGTGAGAATTTAAAGTTAACACATACATTTTCATAATTACCCTTAAAAAACTTTTAAGTTTCCCATAAAGTATTGAGCATCTTTAAACAGTTACATCTGGAAAGGGGCTATGGTTTCTTTAAGATAGTAATTTGTATCAAAAAAGTATATGAATCTATAATAATTGCTATGAAAACAATTGAATATATTTTTTTCTCCCCAAAGTGAGTTAAATTATTAATAAGGAAAGAGGGAAGTATCAGGAATTCTACTTAAATAGAAACCAAAAAAGATTTAAGATTTATCTGGCAAGGAGGATTACATTAAAGATTGATCACACTAAATAACTTTTTTTTCTTCCTTTTTTAACAGTAGACAAAAGAAGCACATGGAAGTGCAAGAGAACTAGATAACCTTCTAATGCGTTTTCTCTTTTAATATTTTAAAATTATCCTTTTTATAGATTTTTTTGTACATACTTACTTGTTGGCTCTCCAATTAGATTGTAAGTTCCTTAAAGTCAGGGACTGTCTTTGTATCTTTTTGTATCCCTATATTAATACAATGCCCAGTACATAGTAAGAATTCATTAATGTTTATTGACTGTTCAAAAATATTAGTAAAGTCAACTAAGTTGTCCCTCTCAAAAGCTTTACAAATTTAAATGGAATGAGTAGTCCATCTGTGAGTATAAAGAAGCGGATGTTCCAGAATAACATTGGGTGTAGTACACGAATGCAGAAGCTCACAATATAAAAGATGTCTGGGAACTAGCTGAAAAAAAAAGCACAATTTTCAACTCTCATCTCATATTCATTCTAGTGGATAAAATTAGTGAGTTCCATGGCTGGCAGAATAACACTAACTAAATTATTCTCTCTCTCTCTCTCTCTCTCTCTCTCTCTCTCTCTCTCTCTCTCTCTCTCAACATGAAGATACATTGCTTGAGAAGATGATTTCTTCAAAGAATACATTTCAATTGAATCAAATAAAAAGTGACCCAACAATAGTATCATAGAATATTAAATCAAAAAGAAATGTTGAAAATCATCTAGGTCGGCTCTCTTATTTGACAAATGGGGAAAATAAAGCCCAAAATATGAAGGGACTTTCTCAAGACCACATATCAAAACTAGTCATGGACCCTTTTATTTCCCATTAATCTGCAAAGTTTTGTTTTACACTATAATATTCAAAGTAAATAATACTTATATGATATTTAAAAATGATTTCTGGGTAATTAATCATCTTATTAATTATTGCTGAGGGATAATTAATAAAAGTACTTGGTGATTTGTCATGAATCAAAGATGGATCATCATGGCTTCATGATGCTTTTGTACCCTTGGAAGAGTGGGTGTTCTCAGCAGGCAACAATTAACTCTGGTAAACAATGTCAGAATGAATATTATAATAAGACACATGACCTATTCTAAAGAAATGCTAGGGAATGTGACCTGATTATGTCACTCAAGACCTCTCCCAGCCTTGGTCAATCTAAACAAAGGATGTAACTCTCACCTAAGCCTTAGTAGAACACAATGGACTTCCTTTCAAAATCTGTCTTATAAAGCTTTTTAGGGTTTTTTTTAAACTAACTTTTAAGTTTGTAGTCAATCTCAGGGATACGTTTTCCAGTGTTTACCAAATCCAATGGATTCCTACTTACTGCCTCTGGGCTAAAACATAAAATTCTATTTAAAGTCATAACACAAACAGGTCACAACCCATCTTTCTAACCTCCTTGGACATCAGTCCTCCTCCCATGTTCTACAATCTAGCCAAACTGGTCTCTCTGCTTTTCATATATGACATCCCAGCTCCTGTCTTTGTGCTTTTCAGTTGTCCCATATGCCTGAAATGCATCTTCTCATGTCACAGCTTCCCTCACCTTTAGAAACTATGGTATAAAAGCTCTTCTGAATATCCCCTCCCACAAAGGTTAGTGCCTTCTCACAAAAAATGGCTTGTATTTAACTCCTCTATATATCTATCTATATATGTATGTATATATTCACTTTATATTACACTATGTACCTTTCTTTATTGTACCTACTGTCTCCATTAGAATGCAATCTCTTCATGTTTTCGTGTTATTGCATTCTTTGTATTTGCATCCTCACCACCTAGCACCATTAGATGCTTAAGAAATTGTGGTTGATTTAATGATGATTGAGTGGGCATACATTTGTCCTCCAAATAATTAAATACGAATAGAAATTATATCTACCTTGTAAGTGACCAAATCTTTTCTTCATTCAAAACACTTTCAACTACTGGCTCTCCACTTTAAAATAAAATGACTTCAAGAAGAAAAGATAGAACTCATAGATGAATGTACCTGAAAAAGATTTGAACAGTGACTTCTGAATGTATGGTTTTAGCTTTGTCCTAGATTCCATCTTGGTTCAAATATTATCTGCCAATAAACAGCAGTAAATAAAATGAGTCAGTTACAAAAGGTAAATCCAAGAGGAGTCAATCAGATAATGGATGTTTCTTTCTATATAAAAAAACAGAAAAAGCTGTTTCTGTCTCTACTATGTAGTCAATCACATCTTAATCTTATACCAAAACCCTCTGAAAACCTAGAATATGCATTTGGTCTGAATGGATTTTTCTCCATATGAAATGATGTCTTATTCTTCCCTCTTGGGTCATTTAAGGACAATGATTCAATCCAGAAGCAATCTTCAAACCATATGCCTGAGGTCATCTAGTTGCTAGAAGAAAATTTTTGTTTTAGATTTTATTTTTTGCAAGGCAAATGGAGTTAAGTGGCTTGCCCAAGGCCACACAGCTAGGTAATTATTAAGTGTCTGAGACCAGATTTGAACCCAGATACTCCTGACTCCAGGGCCAGTGCTTTATCAACTGCGCCACCTAGCCGCCCCTAGAAGAAAATTTTAACAGTAAAAGTCTCTGTGGTTTGGGCCTCTCTATGCTTTTCTCAAACAAGTATGATAGAGGTTATGATAAAGCCCCAGAAAAGACCTTCCTCCTTCTACCTACTCCCCAAAAAGAACTGACCTTCAACCTAATGAAGTAGAGACTTGAGGAAGTCATCCTAAACAGTCTGCAACACATTATATCACATGGTTTTGGATGTTGTAACTTTTTTATTTTCTTGGTTAACATTTTTCTACAACCTGCAGTTTTCTTATCTAGACACAATATAGCATTTTCACCTTCTTTCTTCCATATTCCACCTATATTTTTTAACTGAATAGATTTCTCCTGGAATTTGAACAGAGAAGAGTTATAACACAACATCAAGTTATAACACAATTTTCAAAAAAAATTAAAACTGCATATCTGGGGAAATATAAACTAATGGTTTAACAAATAGACTTTATTAAAGAAATTTCTTTCCTATTCGTATTCATTTAAGAAAGTAGTAGTGTAGGAATCAATTCTACTAACTACACTCCAAAAATCACAAATAGAATGGATCAGATTATCAAACAAATAATGCAGTCTAATTTCTCCAAGAAAGATTTTGCGGTCACAAATCTGCTTAAATAAGATAAACAGTTTCAAGGAAAAAAAAACTCAGCTAGCTTTATTATGAGTTTTAATCTGAAATTCTCACTCAACCTCTAATTCTGGTGGAGGCACATTTTAGTAATTGTCCAACCCAGGTATTCCCACACTTATTTATATTATAATTAGATGGATTCAAAATTGAATGAATGGCCAGATTCAAGGAACAGCTGTTAATATTACAGGAGAATAATAAAGTAGGTTTAAAATGGTAAAAGAGATCTAAAGAGGGTTTTAAAGTTAAGTTGAGGAACTTGCATCATGTCCTAGAGATAATAAGAATTTACTAGGATTTCTGAGCAGGAAAACAACATCAGTATATAGTGAATTCTGAGTCATTTTTTAAAAATATATTTGCATTTAATGTGTTACATTTATCAAGTATTACTCATATAACCTATGTATGACACCTTTTTTTCCTATTATTTAAATAGGGCATACTCACACCCAATGAGGGCATAAATTCAGTTCCATATTTAAACAGTGATGAAAAAAAAGAATAAAACTATACCTATCTGGGACATATGAATTTCCAAATATGGAGAGAAAAAAAGGTCATATTCATACTTAGTCTTATGCCCTAGACTTTTCTATTCCTTCATCCTTGGGACTATGTGACTTTATGGGTCATCATTAAAAAAAACTACTTGGTCAACAAATCAAAATGCACTCATTTATTTAGGACTTATTATGTACAAATTCACTTGAATTCCTATCCATCCTGCCATGCAGTCTTTGAATTCACGTTTTATAGTCTTGATTCACAAACTCAGGGGCAAATAAAACCATATTATAGGAAAATTTTATTTTGGCATATATCATATTGTGTGGTACAGAGAGGGAAAGACTATGTATGATTTTTCTTCTGATATATATTAGCTGTATGACTAGGGGCAAGTTATTTAACCTCTCTCTGTCTCTCAGAGGTCAGTTTCTCAGACTGATGCGTGCTCTGATGAAATCAGTAGTTCAGACCAAAAACAAAAAGAAAACAAATCTCCTCCATAGTAATTGTTCTGTAATCTAGGAAGATTTGAGTTCAAGTCTCTAAGTCAAGTGGTCTTTCTGTTTTGTTTTGTTTCATTTTTAAAATACTTCTTATCTCAATTTGGCTTCCAAGTATTTTCACAGTTAGGAAGAAAATGTGTTAACTAGCATTAACCTAAGACTATGATCTGCCTGACAGAATTCTAACTATAAATTCATAAATTATCACTCTGAGTTACAAATAAAACTTCTTTGCATTTGAATTTCATTAATCAACTTACCAAGGCATGATCTTATCTATCTCATCTATGAGTTTATAAAAATTGAATTTTAAGACTAAGATCTAAATTATGGAACAGGAACTATTTCCTTTTTAAGAATGTGAATATCATTTTTTAAATTTTATTTTATTTTTATCTTCAGTTCAAAGTTCTCTACCTTTTCTCTTGAAAAGGCAAGAAATACAATAACCATTATACAAATAAATTCATGAAAAACATTTCTGTATTAGCCATGTCTCCTCCCCCCCTCAAAAAAAACAGGATAATTAGGAAGGAGAAAAATATGCTTCAATCTGCACTCTGCTACCAGTTCTCTATCTGGTGTTTGAGAGCAAGTTGCATCATGAGTCCTGGAGATATAGTGGACCATTGTATTAATTGGAGTTACTAAATCTTTCACAGTTGATTATCTTTTCAATATTGTTTTTATTGCATAAATTTGTTCTCCTTGTATTAGTCACTTTACTTTGCATCAATTCATGTAAATTTTCTTTTACTATTTTCTTTTTTCTGTAAACCATCCCCTTCATTATTTTTTACCATACATTATTCTATCACATTCTTATACCAGGACTGTTTGACCATTGATGGACATTTTCTCAATTTCTAATTATTTGCCACAATTTAAAAAAGAGCTCAAATAAATATTTTTGTAAACATGGATTCTTTTCCTTTTTTAAATATCCTTAGAGTATGGACATAGAAGAGGTATTCCTGAGTCAAAGGATATGCAGTTTTCTAACCCTTTGGACATAGCTCCAAATTGTTTTCCAGAATAATTGGATCGATATACAGCTCCACCAATAGAGCATTAGTATCCCAATTTTTCCATATCCTCTCCAACATTTGTCATTTTCCTTATTCTGTCATCTTAACTACAAAGTCATCTATGTGATATGGTATCACAGAGTTACTTTATATGCAGTTCTCTAATCAAGAATAATTTAGAGCATTTCTCCTTGTGACTATTTATAGCTTTGATTTCTTCCTCTGAAAATTGTTTGTTTCAATGAAATTTTTTTCATTATTTATCTGAGGAATTACTACTATTTTTAAAATATATTTGGTTCATTTCTCTATATATTTGAGAAATGAGACCTTGAGAAGTTTGCTGTAGTCATCCCCCCCACCCAGTTTCCTTTTTTCTTCTGATTTAGACTGCATTGGTTTTGTTTGCACAAACCCTTTTTAATTTTATATAATGAAAATTAGTCATTTTACCTCCTATGTGATTATAAAACTTTCTTTTTAAAAAAGTTTTATTTATTTAAGGCAATGTGGTTAAGTGACGTGCCCAAGGTCATACAGCTAAGCAATTACTAAGTGTCTGAGACCAGATTTGAACTCAAATTCTCCTGACTTCAGGGCCGGTGCTCTATCCACTGCACCACCTAGCTGCCCCTAATACTTTCTTAAATTCTAAACTAGATGAAAGGTGATCTGCCATCTTCCTTAAATAATTGTTATTTTCCCTTTTTTTTTACACTGCTGAGAGTGAAGATTATTTTATTCTTTGCATTTGTAACATAATTACTTAGTTTACCTGTTAGATTACCTGTTAGACAGCACGTATTTAAAAACTGCTTATTGATTGTTTCCTATCTTTCCATTTCTAACTAGATGGAGCAGTGGAAAGATTGCTAGATGTTTAGTTATAAAGATTGCAATTTAAATCCTACCTTGGACACTTACTAACTGTGTGACTTTGGTCAAGTCATTTAATCTATCTCAAAATAAGAGGGCTAGATATTATGGCCACAAGTTCATATTTGTAGTTATACTGGAACCCTTCACTGTTACTTCCACTGGATTTCTTCATTCAAATTTGTTATCCCTGATTTCTGTGTAAAAGATAAAGCAAGAACAGATCATCTCTCTTTACAAATGCAACATATCTTCTATTTTTAGGTTTTTTCTGAAATACACCTTAAATGTTTTCTTCTGGGTACAAATACAATTGAAGAAAAAGAGTTCATAGCATCTGTAATGTTTCTTTATTCAATAAGCTAACATTGTTTTACAAATAAGAGATCTGAGGCACAAAAGATCTTAAGTAAACAGAGATGAGAAAAAGGTAAAAAGAATGAAGGACATACTTCCCAACAATCAGGATTATCTAAAAATATAATGTACTGCATTGGGAGATAATGGGTTAATAATTAGACACCCCCTACAGCCCACTGGAGGTCTTCAGGTAAAGAGTGAATGACTTCGCTAAGGATTCTTATTCAGGCGTGCATGAGGCCTTCCAGCTCTAGGATTCTGTAATTCACTTTTTCTATCACCTTTTACCCAAAAATCAAAGTGGACAGTAGAGGAGAAATAGATAAAAGGATATATATGGGGCGGCTAGGTGGCACAGTGGATAGAGCACTGATCGTGGAGTCAGGAGGTGCCTGAGTTCAAATCCAGCCTCAGACACTTAATAATTAACTATCTATGTGGCCTTGGGCAAGCCACTTAACCCCATTGACTTGCAAAAACTTTTTAAAAAAAGGATACATATAAGAATAAATGGATGCTTATCAAGAATGATGCATCCAGTCTCTAGGCAAGTATTGGCCTAGATGACATCTACCTTCTCTTCCAACTCTGAGAATCAGGGGTAGCTAGGTGGCACAATGGATAGAGCACCAGCCCTGGAGTCAGGAGGACCTGAGTTCAAACCTGATCTCAGACATTTAACAATTACCCAGCTTTGTGACCTTGGGTAAGTCACTTAACCCCATTGCCTTACAAAAAAAATCAAGCAACTATGATAATATTATATTTCCTCCATTTGGAGAGAACTTGATTCCCATAATGTTATGCTACCATTCACTAAGCAAGTTGTATGTTATATTGTATTTTCACAAAGACTAATCAAATTATTTTATAAATTTAATATTAATTGTAGGATAAGAAACAATTATTTCCTAGCTAAAATAGCATCATAGATTTTTCCAGTTTTCTTGAACTGAAAATCCTGAAAACCAGCCTGAATGAAGATCTTGTGGTACTCTGTTGGAGTTCTCTCCTTTCCTTCAGTCTGTACCAGCATGTTCATAGAATAGAGTTGACTTGTCAAAGGCCCCCTCTTATCTTCAGCCAAAAGGGTTTCAACCACTAAAACACCACAGCCTAGCAAGAAACAAAGTAAATGTTAGTTGGAGTAGACCAGAAGCAAAAGACTAAAACAAGTTCCTGCCTCATTGTCTCCTGTTTTTTCCTTCTTTCCCATCAGTGGGCTCCAGTTTGGGGGCTGGCCAGAGGGAATATGCAGGACCTAATTTCAAGTGAGAAGGGTGAGAATGCAGTGAAAATACCTATTTCCTTTTGGTAAAAAAATAAAGAAATGAGCATATTGTACTTGCAAGACCTTAACTCTACTTTCATTCAGCAACACTGCAAAGGTATAATGCCCAGAGTAAATAGTTCTATCTAGTTCTATCATGTCTGCTTCCAGATCAGCTCTTCCCTATTCCATCATATTTCAGTTCTCACATCAACCAAGCCTTTGCCAATGTGTCTATCAAGATCAATGTGCATGATGGTTCAATCTTTGTGCCAGTATATATTAGAGTGCCCACTTCTGGTGCTGTCGCTGATTTCCCAATTCTCAACTCTGCTTTGAACTTTGAACCATTTTACTTGGTGAGAAAACATCTCTTCCTTATGCTTTAATTTTGTATTAAGAATTATAGACATTTCAATTCACAGGAGTCTCAGGGAGAAAGTATTTGTAGCCACAAAATCTGAGTTCGAATACTGACTCTACAATTTACATATGTGACAAGTCCCTTAATGTCTTTCTCTCTAGATCTCACTTTCTTCATCCAAAAAAAAAGAGAGGACTAGACTCTGAAGCAGTCTTCCCCCAAAAGATCTCATCTTTCCTATATCTCTTTTCCTTGGCCCCCTGGACCAGGAACAACTTCCTTCTCCTTCTAATGTTACAACTAAGCTGCTGGGTCTCATGCTCAAGAATTTTGAACTCAGTAGGCTAAGCCAATTGGGTATCTACACTGAGTTTGGCAATAATAGTTTCAAGTGAGAGAGGGGACTATGGGTTGCCTAAGGAGGGGTGAACTGACTCAAGTTTGAAATGGATAAAGTCAAGATTAATCAATAGTAGGATCAGGTCCTTCAGTAGTCGCTACATAAGACCTAACCTTAAAAAATTTACATAATAATTCTGTTGTATATTTGGAAGGAATAAAAAGTTATGCAAAGTAGATTTATAGTTTCATGTGCAATCACCTTTTTATTGTACTATGCTTATGGAAATACTAGGTAATTACATACCTTTTTTAAAAGTTGCTGAAGAGAGGAAAAGTATGTATGGAGCAATATAAACTCTTCAGTCACTTGACTTTATTTAAAACTAGATATAAGAATACCCAACAGGAACAAAGCAAATTAAGAAAATGTTTGTAAGGATAAACATACTTCCATAAACAAAAAACATTTTTATTGCATAGTTATTTAATTTTTTATTTAATTTTTTTTTTAGGTTTTTTGCAAGGCAATGGGGTTAAGTGGCTTGCCCAAGGCCACACAGCTAGGTAATTATTAAGAGTCTGAGACTGGATTTGAACCCAGGTACTCCTGATTCCAGGACCAGTGCTCTATCCACTGTGCCACCTAGCCACCCTGGCATAGTTATTTTAAAAGCAGCATTAAATGACTTGCATTTCACTGAAATCAGCGAGAGGTCATTTAAATAAAGGTAGTCCCCAACTCCCAACACCTAAGTCACCAGTTATTTACTCTGTCTATATTTAGAAGATATCTAGAAGATACCATTTTTATTTTACCAAGGAAGGATGTGTGACTCTGAAAGGATAAATGACTTGTTGCAGCTATACTTACATATGTATTTGTTTCCCTAATAGACTACAAATTCCTTAAGAGTAAATTATTTCATTTCTTGCATTTTATCCCCAACACCTTGTAAAGAGCTTCAAACATGGTAGTTACTTAATAAATGTTCATTAAGTAATTCATTGATTGTCTTGGTTAAGGCCCCTCTCTTTGGACCTCAATTTCCTCATGGTAGGGGGTCAAGAGAAAGGGGTTGGTCTGGATGACCTCTGAGGCTGCTTTTAGCTCTATAATCTTGTAATGCTAGGTTATGATGGCCAGGGGTACAATAAAAGCCTCCTGATTCTCAGTTCTATGTTCTTTTCACTATATGCTAATTTTCCAATTATGGTATGCTAAACTTGATTCTATCAAGGGAAGACTGCAGGCAAATAGATGTAGCACAATCAAAGTGGGCCAAGGATCAGGAGACTAAGCTTCAAGTCATTATCTCACTTAATAATTACATCATCTGCGGTGGCTAGGTGGTACAGTGGATAGAGCACTGGCCCTGGAGTCAGGAGTACCTGACTGAGTTCAAATTCAGCCTCAGCCACTTAATAATTACCTAGCTGTGTGGCCTTGGGCAACCCACTTAACCCCATTTGCCTTGGAAAAAACCTAAGAACAAACAACAACAAAAAATAACAATTACATCATAACATCATAAACTTAGAGCCAAAAGGATCATCAAGTCCAACATTCCCTTTTTATAACTAAAGAAACTTGAGACCCAGAGAGATTGATTTGTATTTGTTACTGATATATTAGGTTACATTTTGCCAAATTCTACCCAGAAATGGCTCAAAAAAGGATTTTGGTATGGTGCTGAATTCAAGTTCAAAGTGATCCAGTTTGCAAAAGTCAATGGAAATCATGCTGCTGAACATCAGTTTGGTCCTCCTCCAAAATAATCCAAGACTGACTATGGGAAGAAGAAACCCTACCAAAAACATCACGGAAGAAGAAGGCCATGAGAGGCAAGTCAGTAAAATGGCCTGATGTAGAGAATAAATTGATGAGATGGATTGAAGAGCAATGGGCAAGTGGAATTCCTGTGTCCACAAAGATGGTTCATCATGAGACAAGAAGAATCACTGATGAAAAAGAAGTAACTGATCTCAAAGAAGGACACAATTTGCACTTCAGCTTCATGAAATAGAATGGAATAAGCATGCTTCCATGCACCAGACTTGCTCAGGGATTACCTGCGGTCAACCACAGACCAGAACACAGACAGGAGAGTGGTCAGAGTCTCTCCTAAAACAGTGATTCATCATCAAACACAGATGAGGACAAGCTAATGGATGAGATGATGAATAAAATGAGTTCAATTAACTTTATGTAATACATTTTTTTCAAATTCCAGGTCCCAAAATTAAAGTGAGTCTTATACATGGAGAAATACAGTAAGGGGGTACAATGGATAGAGCACTAGGGCTAAAGTCAGAATGTAACATGGGAACTCTGTGGACACAAAGCTGTTCTCCATTACTTTTTGGTCACATCCTTTGGAGCAGGAGAACACTCAGCATGTAATACATGTAATACAGCATGTAATACTAATACACACAATACCACCCATGTGCATAATGTCTTAGTCACGCCTTGGGGTCTGCCCCTGTGGCATATGCATTGGAGAATACTTGGAGCCAGGTGCTTGCCCTGCCCTCCCAAAAGGTATTTGAACATATTTCTGCCCAGCTTTCTCTCTCTTGGTTTTTTTCTCTTCTAGACTCCCAGCAAGTTCTGTGAACTCTCTCCAAGCTAGATCCATATGTAGCTGGCACAATATGGCCCCAGTTCCATTTGGCTGCACCTAAATTGATCTAAGTTTCTTTTCTTTCCTCTTTTCCTTTTAGCCTCAACTTTTGTTAATCAGTTTGTCCTTTAAGTAAGTCCTATCTTCCTGCTCCTCCTGAAGTTTTTATAATAACTTATAAACTGGTTGAGCTACCTTTATTAAAGTTTAACCTTTTATTACCTCTGGGGTCAGATGATCTGTGAATTTTTCATTTAGAGCAAATCAGTTACCCATCATCAAGGTATACCCCTCTTCGTGGGTTCAAATTCTCTCAGACACTTAGTTGTGCCACCCTGGACAAGTCATTTAACCTTATTAACCTTAGTTTTCTCATCTGTAAAATGAACTGGAGAAGGAAATGGCACACCATTCCAGTATCTCTGCCAAGAAAACTTCAAATGGGGATCACAGAGGCAGAAATGACTGAGCAACAACATGGTCTCTTCTAAAATCTAGATCTATAATCCTTCTAGGAAGCAGCTTAGTGACTTGGTAAATAGAGTACTGGGCCTGGAGTAAGGAAGACTTGAGTTCAAATTCAACCTCAATCACTTACTAGTTAGGTGACCCCAAGCAACTTAACTCATGTTTGCCTTATCCACTAGAGAATGAAACCTCAAACCATTACAGTGTCTTTGCCAAGAAAACCCAAAAGACAGCATGGTTCACAGAATCATGAAGAAGTGGACACAGCTGAATGACTAAACAACAATAGAATATAAATGTCTTAATTCACAAGTAAACAAATAAAAACACACATACCTGGTTTACAAGCTTGGTGGATGTTTGTTAGTAATTGTATGCATTTATCATCTGCCCAATCATGAAGAATCCTAGCCAAAATGTACAGATCAGCTTCAGGAATGGTATCTCTGAAAAAGTCCCCTGAAATACAAAACCTGAGGTCATCTAGCAACTCAATTTTATTTGGATGAATCTGAACTAGGTCAAAGAATCCTATGTTAAAGCATCTGCAATGACACATAGGAAGTATAACCCTTTTTTGAGCTGCCACTGCTGAGGCAGAGTCAAAACCCTCAAAAAAAACCTTTTGAAAATCCTGTACAATAAAACTATTGGCAGTGAGATGGTCAGAGCTGAAACTAATTGTCCCTTGAGCACAGAAGAGGCAGCTGGAAGGAAGAGATCACTTTAGGGTGCTACCATTCAGGAGGAGAAAGAATGACACCAAATTTTTACTTTGGTCAAGGACTAGATACTGCTAAGGAGGTGGAAGAGACAGAAGTGTACCCTAAGACAAAATCAGTTATCTGATGGTGGGACTAGATGGTAAATTCACAAGGACAGTGGTCAAAATAGAAGAGAGAGCTTGTGAAGAGGTAAATTCCAGGGTATTTCAAAACCCCAGTCGTCCTGCACTAATTAAAATTCTACTTGGGCTACTTTTCCTTAAGGATAGAAAACTCTGGGAAAATGTGCCATGAAATAAAATATTCTTCAGAACTTGAACTTGAGTCTTTTTTTGTAAAACAGAGGGCTTTTCAGGACAAAAATACCTACAGATCACAATCATGATTCAGACATCCACCATATCAAGAATATCATGTATGTGTGTGTATATATATATATATATATATATATATATATATATACACATATATATATATGTAAAAACCAAGCTATCTTCTTATATTATTCAAACCAATGAATCCCCACTATATAAAGTGGACCTGCTATAATATTAGCTGTGTGCTACACACTACACCTTTTTGCAATGGAGAAAAGGAAAGGAACAGTGCCATAGCCATGGATTTGCCATGTCAAGTATTCAATTGCAGTAATTCTTCAAAGACAACCATAGGCCTTTTGAGCTAGAAGGGCCTATAGAGATACTTAATCCAATCTCTTAATTTTATGGAAGAGTAACCTAAAATAATAAAAGATTAAGCAACATTCTTCATTGTTTCCAGTCTAGTAGTATACTGGACAATGTATTGGGCTGCTTTTCAATATATTCATAACTAGCTCAGATTCTGGAAGTAATATACTTCCTAGTATCCTTAAATAAAGTGATTCATTTGAAAATTCTTAAATTAAATGAAATAAATCTGATAACATTAAATTACACAAAAATCCAAGAATGATAATTTAGTATGATTTTTGCAACTTCTGTACATACAAAATTATGAAAATATAAATGTATCTACATCTCAAAATTCTTTGTATATGTAAATACTGCTATCACAGTATAAAGGGACTTGAAGACATTCAGACACATGAAAACTGGGTCGATGGTCATGACATTTCTTTCATCAAAAATGGAAATTCTTTCCTTACTTTAGAAGTACCACGAAAGCTTCTACCAAGTCTTCCCACTACCAGGTAAAATTTTTATCTTCCTCCTCAAATTTCTCATATTGCTTTGCTAAATTTTTTTTCTTTGCATTGATCTGATCTTTCTTTGTTTTCCCTCTTTTTTTAGGTTTTTTTTTGTAAGGCAAATGGGGTTAAAGTGGCTTGCCCAAGGCCACAAAGCTAGGTAATTCTTAAATGTCTGAGACAGGATTTGAACCCAGGTACTCCTGACTCCAGGGCCGGTGCTTTATCCACTACGCCACCTAGCTGCCCCCTTCCCTCTTTTTTTTTAATAAAGCTTTTCCCCACATGGGAGTAAAAGAAAGTCCTTTTATCTCAGTCTTTGGAGATTCAGTGATAATTTATATTCTGAGATTCCCCCAAAAAAGACAATCAAAGAATAGGGATAAGATAAGTCAAAGAGATAATATCTTGAGAAACCCACAATACTGAACCTGACGCATATAAACCCAAAGTTTGGGATTATGGTTTGACTGCTTTTATAATCATGAAGCCATTTAATATATGTTTTTGAAATGAGTTAAATTGTAGTTCTCCATTCCAAATTTTGCCTAACTTCCTCATCTCATAGTTACTAGAAATCCTCCTGTAACTGAGTAATTCTTCTTCCCTTTATGACTTTGGTTAAAATCTAAAAGGGTGATTGGGGAGGGAGCCAAGATGGGAGAGGCATCTGCTCAGCTGATCTCTCCCAAAATCCTCCTCCAAAATTTTAAATTAATGCCTCAAATCAAATTCTGGATTGGCAGAGCCAAGAATGTGCTGCAGTGAGACATTCTATCTAGCCCAAGGCATTATAGGAGGTAGGTAAGAAAGGTCTGTGACATTTGGGTTGGGGTTGGCCTGGAGCACAGGTACTGACAACTTCATTAGTAGGTCCATAGCTCCAGCTTCAGGAGCTCTCAGAACATAGACAAATAAGGAGTCAGCCAAATGATCAGAAAAAAATTACCAAGATCCTGTTGCATTACCTATACACACTGTCCAAGTGACAGCTGAAAATAAAGAATAGTAGAGCTTATGGTAGCAAAGAAGCAGATGCCTAGGTCACAATTCCAGAGTGGAGAAGAGTGTACATGAACACTAACAAGGAAGCAGGTGCTCTGGTCTCAGTTCAAAGGAAGAAAGGAGCCCTAGCACTTGTGGCTGCAGAAGAACAGGGAACCTGGTCACAATTTCAGGATTAAGAGAAATGTTAGCACTTACAGGGGAGTAAGGTCCCTCACCTGAGTAAAGGTCAGAAGCACCAAAAATTTAAATAACTTCATAAATAGCCCTAAAAAGAGCAACACAAAAAACCTGAAGCTTAGGACAGTGACTCCTCAGCCATGACAGCAGAGCCCAACTTTAAAATTGAATGAAAAAAATGAATAAACAACAATAAAAAGAACCTGATTTTAAAAAGCTACTATGATGACAAGGAAGTTCAAGAAGTTCAGAAGATATCAGTATTAAAATAGCTACAAGCAAAGCCTCAAGAAAAAAAAGTGAAATGAACACAAGCCCAACAAGAATTCCTGTAAAAATTCAAAAAGGATATTTTTGTTTTCATTTTTATTTTTTATTAATTAATCAATTTATTTTTCAAATAATATACAAATTTAGTTTTCAACACTTATTTTTGTAAAGTTTCCTCCCTCCCACCCTGATCTAAGATAGTAAGTAATCTGGTAGAGGTTACACATGCATAATCATGTTATACATATTTCCATATTAGCATGTTATTTAAGAAGAATCAAAAAAAAGGGAAAAACAAAGGAACTGCCCCAAACTGACTTCAAGTAAGATTATATGATCTAACACAATTCCCCCACCATCGTCCCTCTCTGTTGACTCATTGGTTAGTCTTCACAGTCACATTCTACTTGTAAAAATCTACCCCAGCAACAATGAATGAAAGATTTTCATAAAAATATTTACCTCACCATCCAGACAGTGAGAATAACCTTCAGGATTATAATTATCTTATTGAAGTAATGTAACTTGTCTTCGAAAACAAGGAACAGTCTACTTATCATCAAACAAGAGGAGTCTTATGAGCTTCTTTAGAATGCAAAGTTTTTCTCATGGCAAAAAGTCTACTATCCATCTAGTAGTCAGTAAAAGTAATCTTATCACAAGTTAGGAGAGTGAGCCACCTGTTTGGAACAAGGGGCTTTCTTCTAGAAATAGTTTAAGAATAATAGCTTGTTCTTTCTTTAATATTTCTTAACCCTGAGAGGATTTATTGAAATGGTTTTATTGGGAATATTATACTCATAAATAACCTTCCTATAGCTGTAGTGAGGAAAGAATTTTTGAAGCTTCATAAGTTATTATTTGTATTTATCCCTTGAGTCATAATTTCAAAACTTAGAAGTCAGTATCTAATATTTCCCACTCATGTTTTTGACTTGATCTTCCAGTACAAAATAATGAAAATTCTTTTTAGCCCCATTTATAACCATATCATCATTTCCCCCTCAATATCCTATGCAATCAGTTCCCATATATTTGTTTCATTTTGCTGGTATAGCCATTATGGAAAACAATAGAAAATTAATCATAAAGCAACAATATAGATGATTTTTAAAAATTATAAAAGAAGTCCTGTAAACTTTCTGAATATCACTTAGATACTAAGCGTGACTGTAGAACAAAGACTGTATTTTTTTATTCTAGGTGCGGCCCTCAAATAATTACTTTATTTTAATGTGGCCCTAAGATAACCTAAGGTGATAACTAGGAAACTTCACAAGAGCTGCTTAACTTAACTCAGATAAACTCAGAACCTAGCTTATCTTCAATGTGAATATAAAATTATTTGAAGTGTTTCGAAAGTCAATTTAATCCAACAAGTATTGATCCAACAATTTAATCCAACAAGTAACAAGTAAATACTTGTTATCATATGCAGGGCATTGTACCCAGGGCTAGGAATAGAAAGACAAAGATCTAGGACAGCTAGATTGCACAGTGGTTAGAACACCAGCCCTTGAATCAGGAGGACCTGAGGTCAAATTGGGTTTCAGACACTTGATACTTAATAGCTTGTGACTAGGGGCATTAACCCAATTAAACCCATTGCCTCACCAAAAGAAAGACAAAGGTCAAAATAGCCCCTTCCTAAAAAAAAAAAACAAAAAACAAAACCTTATATTCTACTAGGGAATCCCTGTATTGTGCAGTTTTGATTAAGTTGTTTCTCAAAAGGTACTGTGGAGGTGTGTGTAATAGGGTCTTACTGAACACATGAGAAGGTTCTGAATGTCGATAGTCTGCTTCAAGGAAACTAAATTTGGAACATACAAAACATTGCAGGAAAACAGTTTCAATAAGGGCGTATGCTTAAAATATGAAGGTCAGTCAGCAACAGGTCTGCTGGACACCTGGGGCCCCAGAGAGAATGAGGCAGCCCATCCCACTAAAGTTTGTTGGGTTTTTGAAGAGTTCTATGAGGCTAGCAAAAACAAGCATTAGGGAAATGGGGTGCCCCCCAGAACTGCTACTAATTTATGTTAGTTAGGGCAAAGATAGGAACGGGAGAAGGAATGGGTAATTGACAAATACCTGGTATTCAACATAGAAAGGTGGAATTTGGGCAATTAATGCTAATATTCCTGTGATAGGGTGACAATACATAGTTTCTTCCTTCATCAGGGTGGAAAGGGTACTTACCGGGGTCATTACAAGAAGAAAAGAGAAAGTAAAACCTTTTCAAATATATATTAAAAAATCAAATCTTCATGGTTCCTTATTTCCTCCAGGATAAAATACAAACCCTTCAAAACCTTGGTTTAGAGTCAAAGATGCTGATTCTTTAGTCAGAGGACTCGTGTCAGCTTCACCCCTTTGCAACTATTTAATTGTGTGATGAATTTTACTTTACCTCTTGTTTATCATTTTCTTTTATTGTGCAAATGATGAATATGTTCCCTTCCAGTTCTATTTTACTAAAAAATAAAAAATAAAAAGCTTATCCCTTGAACAGTATCTATCTTTCCTCATGGACTAAAACAGTACATTCACACCTACCTATGTGGTAACTGATTCGAGGTTCCTCAAGAAATGGAAAATACTTCCTTGCCACTTGTGCCACCTCTTCCTTTTCAAATATTGTCACTTGGCATTCAGGATATGTGGTGATACACTCTTTGGCTAGGGCACCTGAACAACCTCAAAAACAAAACAAGAGGAAGGATAAAGATGGAAGTCACACCAGTTGCACATACATCACTAATCAATCAACTCCAGGGGCCCTTTATTCAGGAGAGTCCATGATCAATACCTTCTCCTTTTTGCTACCTTCTTTTTTCTATCATTTAATCTTTCGCCAGCACCAGATTCAGAAAATTTCCCTTTCTACATGTATTATGTGGGCCCCATCCCATCTCAGCTTAATAATATCTTTCTTCTGCTTCAAGGAGGGGATGTCCTCTTGTAGAATTATGGATTTAGAGCAGGAAGAGGCCTCAGAGGTCATCTAGTTCAACTTTTCTTATTTTTCTGATCAGGAAACAGACCTGACAAGATCAAGTGACTTACTCAAGACCACATATAGTACCCATTGGAGTTGGAATATAAATTCAACTCCAAACACAGATCTCTTTCCTATGTACCACACTTCCTCCATGATGTCTGTAGTGATCTCCAAAACTACTAAGTCCTCCTCACTTGAATTTCTCAGGCTATTCTATTGGTAAACCCCACTTCTTAGGCAATCATTTTCCAAAATATAATATTCATATTCATATTTCATTCCATCTACTAGATTTTAAACTCAAGGATAGGATTATGTTTTATGTGTTTTTGTTTTTTATCTTTGACCTGTCATAATCTAATATAGTGCCTTATATGCAATAGGTGCAGGAATCAAGTCAGAGATTGTGTTGGAAGATAGGAAAAAAAGATTAAATCAATTCATTTAAAAATGAAAGACATGATTAAGCATCTATTGCGCTCATTATGATTTGGCTCTTTGCTGACCCTACTGTCTGACCCTACAGTGGGCCATATTCTTATTTCTAGGGCTAAAATGCTCATTAACCAAACCTGCAACTTAAAGACAGAAAAACCTCCCATAGTATGAATGACCACTGGATTACATGTACCAATCTGTAACCACCATGTTTATACTGTTTCCACTGATTGTGTATTCATCTTACCTCCAATCACAGTTCAAATTCCTGAGTACTACAGGACATACCTACTCATCAAAAAAATTATTACTGCATTTTGGGGTTTGGGAGGGGTTTGCAAGGCAAATGGAGTTAAAGTGGCTTGCTCAAGGTCACATAGCTAGGTAATTATTAAATGTCTGAGGCTGGATTTGACTGACTCCAGGGCCAGTGCTCTATCTACTGTGCCACCTAGCTACCCCAATGAATTTTGTTTTTACACTCCCTACATTTTCCACTATATAGTCATCCCTTATATTAAAGAATAAAAAGGAGGAAAGTTTAGGAAAATTAATCAATTGATCAAAAACACAAACGATGTATGTAGTGTTCCACAACCAATTTCTAAAAATAAATGGAGAGAGATGTGTTCTTTGGTACCAAGAATCTAATTCCATTGTCAATCACATATGTATTGTTTTCATGGTTCTTCTTCCTTCACATTATTTCTCTTGTTCATCCTATACCATCTCAGTAAATGTCTTTTCTCTGAAGTAATTAACTATCAGAAGACTATTCAAAGCAAATATTTTGATATAGAGTCATGTGGACTCACAGAGTACCTTGACCTTGGATATAGTTATCCACTAAGTATGAGTGTATGGCAAAGTAAAGTTGCAAAAGGGACATTATTCAAAATATAATAAACAAATGGCAGGATGGAGGATGGCATATATTGGAAATTTTTTCTTTTTCTCTCTTCACACCCCTCCCAACCCACCTCATGCTCACTCACAGGCCAGGACTTCGGGAAAATAAGTATCTCATGTTTTAGGTACAGTGTGGACCCACCGAGTTCAAGGTAGTCTGTGTGTCCACATTCCCAGGACTACTTCTCGTGGGTCAATAATTGGTGTTTTATCCTAAATTACTTAACCAATAGGCAGAATTAATCCAAAACAAAAGTATTTGCTGAGATAGCATAGAATAAATAAAAGTAACAGTACTCTCAAAAACCTAGAACTGTGTTCTCCCACAATTTTATTCAGCATCAATGAGAAGAGGAAGAATCTTCAATAGATAACAACCTTCCAACCTGTGCCTTATCTTCACCTTTTCTTGGCTATCAAGACCTGTTCAGGGCAATCTAGCAAGAAGAGATCATAGCTATTTACACTACTTGAATGAGTCCACAACTGGGTGACTAGGAATCTTTCTGGTCTCAAGGAAAACTAAAATGTCTAACAATCTGACTAGCTAATTCACCCTAAGGCAGCTATTCATTATACTGGTTGCTGAATAGGATGACTGATAATGTTTATCCTTTGTTCTGGAAGAAGATCATCACATCAGGGAGGTGATGCCATGACAAGCACATGCATTGGATTTAAGTGAGGGGGGGGGGGGGCTGTGATAAGTCACTAGCCTCCTCCAGAGTCGTTTGGGTCCAGTGGCCAGGTATGAATGAGTCAGGACAACTAGAGATGGCCCTGAATGTAAGGGAATCAGGGTTAAGTGACTTTCCCAAAACAAAATGAGCAGTTAGGTAGCACAGTGGATAGGGCACTGGTCTTGGGGTCAGGAGGATGGGAGTTTGAATCCAGCTTCAGACACTTGATTGCCTTGTATCCAGGGCCATCTCTAGTCATCCTGACTCATATTTGACCACATTTGATTCTGGAGGTGAAGGTGAAGTTGGTAACTTAGCACAGCTCCCCCTCACTCAAATCCAAATCAACCTCCCTGATGTTGTGGTCTTCTTTGAAATGAAGGGCAAACATTTGTATATGTGTTAAAGGAGAGAAAGAAAGCTATTGAAGCAACATCTCTGATGGACTTATGATAAAGAAAGCAACTCATCCCAGAGACAGTGCCAATGGAATCTGAACACAGACTGATATACATTTTTTTTCTCTCACTTCATTTCTCTTAGGGTTTCTCTCTCTTTTGTCAGGGAAAGGGGTTTATGTTTACTTTCACAACAGGATTATTGTAATGATATCAAAATAAATAAACTACCAAAAAATAGATTTTCTTAGAATAAAAGTCCAGTCCAATCCCTCTGAAAAGAATTACATATATGAATATATTTCTATAATGACTGAGTAAAAAGAAAACTCATACTTAAAAATGACAATAAAGGATAAGTTCTCAATCTGGAAAAAAAAAAGACTTGGATTTTCTTCTCTACAGATAGCTCTCTTTTCTGCTACCAGAGGTCATATTTCCTCTAAACTGTTTTCTAAACCTAGAAGTCTTAATTTTTAAAGGTCTACCAGGGTTGTGATCATTCTCTAGCTACCTAACCACTCCTTCAAACTTAATTGAAAAACTTCTTCACACTTCATAAAGGCCCAACAAAATATAAAACCTTTCCCTGCACTTTAAGACCTCAACAATTCATTAACTCTTTTCCCTGCCCCTTAACATTTATCACCCTAGGGAAATAAACTGATCAATCCTTCAACACTTCTTTCCCATTGCCCTTCAGTTGAGTATTTTGCTCTGAGAGTTCTTAAAAGATTTGTTTCCTCTCTTGAGTAGGCTAAGAATTATTGATAGTCAGAGTAAGTGGCCCTCTGCTGGCAGAACTGCTTTTTCACCTGGCTTGGTTCTGAATGGATAGTTTGGTTTTTTTTTTTTTTTGAACAATTTTAAATGTCAAAACATGCAGTATTAGAACTTACATACTAGAAACACTAGTATATTTTTCCATGCTCCTCAATCATTTTTTTAGGTTTTTGCAAGGCAATGGGGTTAAGTAGCTTGCCCAAGGTCATACAGCTAGGTAATCATTAAATGTCTGAGGTCATATTTGAACTCAGGTCCTCCTGACTCCAGGGCCAGTGCTCTATCCACTGTGCCACCTAGCTTCCCCTCCTTAATCATTTTTTTTAAAAATGTATTCACTATCATCTCTGTTCAGATCACTCCTTAATCTATTTATTCAACTATATCTCCCTCAAATTTCAGTTCTAGATAACAAATCGTCTATTGGACATTTCAAACTGGATACTCCAGGAGCATCTCAAACTCAGCATGTCAAAACTGAGCCCATTATTGTCCCTCAAGTTCTCTCCTTTTAAAATTCCCATAGCTCTTTTGTATTTCAATTTCCATAGCTCCCATTTCCAATGTTGTAGGGTCATAATCTCAATAATAACCTGCACTCCTGATTTTCCTTTACCCCATATATCCATTTATTCACCAAAACTTGTCAGTTCTACCTTCATAGCATCTCTTGCATCCAGAACTTTGTTTCCTCACATACTTCCCACATTTGACCACAAGCTCTACCTTCACAGCATCTCTTGCATCCAGAACTTCCTACTCCCTCACATACTTACCACATTTGACCACATAATTATCACTTCTTCCTAGTTTATTGTCTCAACCTGCCAGTGCATTACCTCACTTCAAGTTGGCCCCACTCCAGGTCATTCTACACACTGTCTCCAAAGAAATTTTCCTGAAGCACAGATCTGACATGTAATCCACTACTCAACCAATTCCTGAGGTTTTCCATTGCCTAATGGATAAAATATAAGCTCCTGTTCAGCTTTTAATAACCCAGCTTTAACCTAACCTATTTTTCAGCCTCATGGGATACTATTCTTCTTAACATGTTCTGTGATCCAAAGTTATCTTCCCTCTGTTCCACATTCACGGACTCCTTCTCCCATTTGTATCTTTACATTAACTGTTTTCCATTCCTAGAATGCTCTCTCTCTCTCTCCTTAGCTCTTCCTCATGGATTCCTTCTCTTCTTTTAAGAAACAACTTGGGGGCAGCTAGGTGGCACAGTGGATAGAGCACTTGCCCTGGAGTCAGGAGTACCTGAGTTCAAATCCGGTCTCAGACACTTAATGATTACCTAGCTGTGTGGCCTTGGGCAAGCCACTTAACCCCATTTGCCTTGCAAAAACCTTAAAAAAAGAGAGAGAGAGAGAGAGTGGAAAGAAACAACTTGAGCACCAGGTACACAGGTACAAAATCTTTCCTGATCTCCACAGCTACTAAAATTCTTTCTCCCAAACTACCTTGCATTTAACTACTTTGTATTTATTTGTGTGTATATATATTTGTATTTGTGCATGTAAACATGTACATATATGCAGGCATTACACATATGTATTATTTATATGTATACACACACATACACATACACACACATACACACACACACACGAGTCTCCTACATTTATCATATACTTTTTTTTAATTTTTGTAAGGCAATGGGGTTAAGTGACTTGCCCAAGGTCATACAGCTAGGTAATCAATAAGTGTCTGGGGTCAGATTTGAACTCAGATCCACCTGATTCCAGGGCCGGTGATCTATGCACTGTGTCACCTAGCTGCTCCTGTCTCCTACATTTAAATATGAGCTCCTTGTCATCAGGGATCTTTCCATTCTTGGTACTTGTATGTCCAGCATCTAGCACAGTGGCTAACACATGATTAGTGTTTAATAAATATAAGCAATAGCTGAATGCTGTAGTGGATAGAGGACTAGGCTTGGAATCAGGAATATTCATCTTTCTGGTTTCAAATCTGGCCTCAGACATTTACTAACTGAGTGATCCTGGGCAAGTCACTTAACTCTGTTTGCCTCAGTTCTTCATCTGTAAAATGAGCTGGAGAAGGAAATGGCAAAACCACTCCTCTATCTATACCAAGAAAACTTCAAAGTAGGATCATGAAGAGTACAATATAAATGAAAAGTGACTGAACAGTAACAATATATACCACTTGTGTGATTAATTCATTTACTTAGTTTAGTCAAGAGATTGCCAAAGCTTAGTTGAGAGATTGCCAAAGCCAAAGATATCAGGATATTTGAATATGGATGTAACTTCTTAAAGTGGGCTCTTTTACCTTAAAATATCTCAACAAAATCTTTCCTTCTACTTTATCAAAAGAAATTTTCCACGGAGAAACACCATTGGCTATCAAGTGAATCTCTATGACTCCTTGGATCATAAAATCATGGATATTACTTCAGTCCCTGAGGCAAATTATTAAAGGAGCATAGATTTTAGATTTTTAGATTCCTTTAGATTCCTTGTCATTTTACAGATGGAAAAAAACTGATACTAAGTGGCAACTGAGACCAATCAAACAATAGGTCTCCAGACTCCAGATTCAGGTCATTTAACATTAACTATTACCCCACCCAGTCTAAAAATTCCTAATAAATGTGGCAACAAAATAGAGGAAATATTTGGAGCTCAGGAATTTAGAAACAATTGCCTTTTTTGAAGGCCAGAAACTCAAACTAGAAGGAAATTAACTTTCTTGCTGTACAGAGACAGGTAGCAATAGAGTGACTAAAAAATTGGGTCTGGAGTCAGAAAGACCTGAGTTCAAATCCATCTTTAGGTACTCACTAGCTGTGTGACTCTTGGTAAGTCCCTTAACCTTCTTTGTCTCTATTTCCTCAACTATAAAATAGGAATAATTTTTTTCCTCATGGAGTTGTTATGAGATACCCTTCATGCAATTTCTTGCACACTGTAGGAATTAATATAAATGCTTATTTCCTTCTTATAGTTCCACAACATTGTTCTAATTCTCATGTATAATTTTTATTCATCCTCCATGAAAGTGCTGAGTTCTCAGTCCTCATCTAGAAGCAATTCTTAATTCTTTACTAATACTTACCACCAAGATCATAAATGAGAGGGAAAGGGGAAAGGTCAAATGCAGTAATCACATCTCTCCCATTAATACTCCAAATCTCATGCAGGCCATGCATGAATTTTGCCAGCTCTTCCTCTGATCTAGTAGGTGAAATAATGTCACATGTTATGTGTTATATCACACAGTATGAAGTAGTGGATAGAGAGTCAACCTTGGAGTCAGAAAAAAATCAAATACTCTTTATATCATAGTGAAAAGTGATTAAAGGTAATCCCAACTAATGTCCTCTTTAAAAATGGGATATGAGTAATGAATTGGATTTTACAAAGATTAGGAAATAAACCTTAATCATTTTTTCTAAAACTTCTTTTCATAGTCTTATTAGATCTTGTATAACTTTCTCCTGATGAATTTTATATATTGAAGAGGGTTTATCTCCATTTCATTAAATGACTAAAATATTTCCCTAGACGTTTGATATCAAGGTATCATTCAAACACTGATGATGAACCTATACATCAAAATGAAATTTAAAAATTCATAGATTATTTAGCCCCAAATAAAATATCTAAACTATTTCAGTTGTTTACTTAGATTTTAGACTGTCTTTGTACACTCAAAATGAAGTGATTAGGCATTTCATTGTTATAGATATTAACAATGAAATGAGTTAGGCCACAAATTTGATTTGGGATTGTCTATGAGAAAAGATTCATTTGGAACTTCTCTATTTTAATTAGTATTAATCAGTTTGAAACTTTACATATATTATATAGGGACAATTAAATAAGATAGTTTCTTATAATAGGCCTTTCTAATGGGCCTCAAACTTTAATGTAATGTTCACTACCTATTTACCAGTTATGAAGCTCACTTGCACAACCAAAAAAATTCTGACAGAGATATCTCTATCCTGAGCAAATTCCATGTCTAAGCCTAGAGTGAATGGGATGCCTTGATTCTTTAGAAAATCTGGCAACTTATTTTTGTATCTCTGGAACATTCTCTCTTGTTAAACAAGAGCAGATGACCACGGAGATGCCCTGTGTGCCACTCTATCTGTGACCTCTCCCCTGCCCCTGCTGATATATCATTTTTGACCGATGCCTCATTTTTGGCCCTCAAGAGCAAGGTCTATAAACTAGTGAAATTTTGTAGTTTTCCATGTCTCTTTTGCATCTCAAATCAAGAAGAAGATCTTAGATCTACTTCTCTGGAGGGTACTATGGCCCTTTTTTAATAGGTTGTTTTTTGGAAAGACAATGGGGTTAAGTGACATGCCCAAGGTCACACAGCTAGCTAATTATTAAGTGTCTGAGGCTGGATTTGAACTCAGGTACTCCTGACTCCAGGGCCAGTGCTCTGTCTACTGTGCCACCTAGCTGCCCCTCACTATGACCCTTTAATAAAATGACCCTTGGTTCAGATCTCTGCCTCAATTCCTTTTTTTTTTTGTAGGCTGGGTAATTTTAAACACCACAGGTCTGAATTATATAGGTTTGCCATTGACTTTGCTAAAATTAGTTGGATAATCACAGCTCTCAATTTCATTTTGTGCTTTTATTTCAGCTTATTCTCTCCTATAGTAATTATAATTAAAGAGAACAGATCATTGGGGTGGTTCATTTTACCTGTAGATAGCTTCAAAAAGATCATCTGATGGAATACCAAATGTCCTCATATATTGATTTTTTCCTTCCCTGAGGGGGAAAAGGCTATTATTACTTATGTGTACTTACTGAGCATCAGCCAATTACTAGATGTTCCAGACTCCTGAGTACATATAAAACCTTTCTTAATGAGCTCATAAATACACATGTTCAACAGTAGACTCCCTTAACAAGCAATGTTCTTTAAGTTGAGCCAAGGAAGAAACTCAATATGAGGCCACTAAAAAAGAAAAACGTTGAAAAATATTTTTATGATAAGATAAGATGGATGGAATTGCATGGGAGATAAACTCCAATATTATTTTGAACATTTTTGGCATGTTTACTACTTCTTGTTTAACCCATCATGTGATATTTATGAAAAAAGAGTTACAGATCTCCATTGCTATATATTTTAAGGCTTCTCAAATAATTGTGATATTTGGATGGAAGATGACCACCTTATGACCATCTTATGATCACTTACTCAGTGGAGATCCCTTTGGTTCCACCCTGCCTATGACCTCTCCCCCACCTCTCTTGATATATCATTTTTGGCTGATAACTCATTTTTGGTCCACAAGAGCAAGATCTATAAACCAGTGAGATTCTGTATTTTCCTATGCCTCTTTTGCATATTTGAGATTCCCCGGGAACCAAGGAATTTAGTTATTATTGAAAGAGAATCTTTTAGATAACATTTGCTCTGCCAAATAATTTTAAACATAAAAGATTGAATTGTATTGTCTACAACTTCCCAATATTATATGATAACAAAAAGGTAGTATATTATGAAATATTGTTTGAGAAGACAACATGCTCATAATACCAAGAAAGATTTCTTCAATGTATGAAAAATGATTTCCTTTAAAATTATATGTAGTTAGAAAAGCAAGAATATAAATTAGTAGACACTTTCTTTGGATACCACTTTACAATATTAATAAAGTCTGATATTTTTCCATAGTTTTTATTTCTCTTTCCTTTAGACAACTTGTAAATAAATCTCACAATATTTTCAGTTATGTTGACATGTCTATGTAGATCTCCTTTGTGTATACTTAGTGTAGCTTTTTTGTTCTTTTTAATGCCATTTATATACCCTCTATAAGCAAATTTGGATTGGTGAATTTAGAATTCAAGTGTCGTGGATCTACTCTCTTTGATGAAGGAACAAAAATTCAACTTAAAGAAAAGTCTTTGCAAATGTTTTCATTTTCTCTTCTTTATTACCTTTCTATTTTTATACTTAAATGCTCTTGGGATAACTTGTTTAGCTAAGTCTTCCTACAAACTCCACTGCTCCTCTCTCTCAATCTCTGTCTCTCTTTCTGTGTCTCTGTCTCTGTCTCTTTCTCTCCCTCTCTCTCTGTCTCTGTGTGTCTCTGTCTCTCTCTCTATCTCTCTGTCTCTCTCTCTCACACACAGAGAGAGAGAGAGAGAGAGAGAGAGAGAGAGAGAGAGAGAGAGAGAGAGAGAGAGAGAGAGAGAGAGAGAGAGAGAGAGAGAGAGAGAGAGAGAGAGAGAGAGAGAGATCAGTGTTCACTTCTCCATAACGCTTTGCATATAAGCTTATATTCTAGTTCGGTGATGTGGTCTTTGACTACCATTTCTTTCTACTTGTCAAATTTTGGCTAATTAAGGGAATTTTTAGTCTCCAAGGCATTTGGGACTCTCATCGCCTTGAGAGTAGAAGAGCTGTTTTGTCTAGAAAGAGAAAAATAAAGATCAGAAGAAAAAGAGCTAGAAGGGAAGTGGTTTAATGTGGTGCAGATTGTTCCTGAAGAAAAAAGATTTCAAGTCTTCATTCCGGAGTTGTGAATTGTCCCAGGCACATGATTTCTCCCTCTCAAGTGCCTTCCTCCCAGATTTCTATAAGTGTATGCACACTCTCCTCCAAGGACATTGCATATACTGAGAAAATGTAGCCCAGGTTTATGGGCAGACAGTGTTATTTTGATCAATCCTGCTTTTGTCTTCTATTGAACAACTGTGATATTTTGATTATTTGGGGTTTGCCTTTTATTGACTTAAGTCACAATCATTACTATTTTACATTCTATTTAAGCAAATGTTATGATTATTATTGTTTTTCATTGTCATTTAGTAAATGATTTGTGTTTAAGAATCAAGAGTTTGAGTACTAAGAAATTATTCTTCCCTTACCAAGAATGCCCCTAGTATTCTCACAGGACTGGAATTATAGACAAGAGGTTGTGACTGAGATCAGTCTCAATCTGGGGGAAAACTCCAAGATTTGCTAGTGTCAAGGCATTTAAGATGACAGAGCCACCTCTGAGAAAACTGAAGTGAGTGAAGATGCCAGGTTTAATAGTATATAGGAAGGTGGTATTGCTTACATCAGTGAACCAGTATCCAGTACCACATCTGGGCCACAATAGTACACCCCTCAAAAAAACTAATAAATGAACATCATTAATATATAGGTTCAGAGGGAAATACAGGCAAGTGAGACAGCTATGGAACAAATATGCTGAATTTATTATATACTTTAAAGACAAGCTATAGGAAATGAAGTTTTACAATTTCATATACAATTCTTGCTCTGTTCTTTTATATTAAAATATTCATAATTGTTAGTGCTTATCCATTTCAAAATTACAAAATTAATTTAAATATATAATCAATTTTAGTGTGTGATATTATTTTGTGCTCCAAATATACTTTACCTACCAAAGCTTTTTTTGAAGGAGATATTTATCATACATAAATATAAGATTGCGACACAGTCTATCAGCCTTTAGACTTTCTCTTTCCTTACACTGGATTCAAAACTCCTGTTTTCCAAAATATTTCTCACCATCCTTACATACTCCTGCCTTTGCTTTGAAGTCAGGTAACAATTAAGTATATATAATTTTGATTTAATATTGTGGGTTTTATAAACTTCTACATAGAAATTCTTTACCTCTTCATTCTCTGCAAAAATATTTGTTGAATACTACTGTTTTCATGGTGAACTTTTTGTAAATATTCCAATGGTATTTATAATATAAGATGACCAAAATATCCATAAAATGATTTTTCTTATCTTTGGGCACACCAAAAATGTTATTCAGTAAATTCCTTTATATACCTCTACATGAAAAGTTGAACTTTATCCTTCAATCTAGCTACAATTTCCTTCTTTTTTTTTTCATTTATAGTGACAATATCAAGATTATTATGATTCAGGCCCTCCAATAATATATCCCTTCATCATGGGACACAGATCACATGTAGAATGGCAACTGTTAAAGTTTATGAATGTCTTAAATTTATTTTCTTACTTTTTTTAGGGTTTTTTTTTTGCAAGGCAATGGTGTTAAGTGACTTACCCAAGGCCACACAGCTAGGTAATTATTAAGTGTCTGAGGCTGAATTTGAACTCAGGTACTCCTGACTCCAGGGTCGGTGCTCTATCCACTGTGTGACCTAGCTGCCCCATTTTCTTACTTTTATAGTGATCTCTGACCCCTTTTCTACCTCTTCTCTGCTATCACTGCAGAAGAAAAATGCTGTGAGACAATTTATATTTTCATTTGGTTCAATATGACAATAACCATAGAATCAATCCATCACTAAATGGCAAGGTACTTCTATGTGCTTAGGTAATCTGGTCTTCAGATAAGACTTCATCTTTTACCAGGACTATAACTGAAATTTTTCCAGTATAACAGAATCCCAGATAATATGCATAACTTTTGAGAACCCATGCCTCACTTCCATTCCATGATGAGACATATAACTAAGATTTCCAAAAAAAAAAAAAAACTCTCACATTCAAAAATAACTGATAGAATCAGTCAGAATTAGAGTAACTAGAGTATTTAAGGTTTGAGAAATGCTTTACATATGTTATCTTATTTGGTCCTCACAATGACCCTATTATCTCCATTACGTATATGGAAAAAACTAAGGCTGAGAGGTTAAATGATTTGCCCAGGATCACACAGTTAATAAGAGGATGAAGTGGGATATAACCTCAGATTTTCCTAAATCTGAGTCTCATATTCAATTCATTACATAACCTAGGTGCATATATAAAAGTCTTAGAAGTCAGTACATTATTTAGGATCTCCTCTCCCCCCCCCCCATTTTAGATTATCTAAATCATCACTCACCTTCATTGGCATAGCTTTCTAGATATGGACAGGTAACGTGTGTTTCTATAATTAATTCAAGTGCTTGTTCTTCTGGCACTGGTTTATTGAATTCCACCAAGAGAAAGTAAACTATTGTTTTAATTCAACTTCAGGTAAATTTAATAGGTCATGCTTAAAAGAAGCCTAGTAATTTTTTTTTTACTTTTCTAGTGTTGTCATAAAACATGATAGAATAAGCTATCACTATTTGTAAAAAAAAAACAAAACTTGCCTAACTTACCTTATGGCTTCAGTTAAGTGATTCCAGCATGGATAGGTAGTTTTGGACATGTAAAGTAACATATTGTACTGGGATTTAGGACCAGACTTGGTGAGATACAGGGTGGAAAGTTTTGTGTTTTGATAGAAAGCTGAAAAGGAAACACAATTATTACCTTTGTAATCATAAGTATATTGAGTCCATTTATCCCCATTGAGATTTAGATTACCACAAATAACAAGTTGTAAGAAGAGTAGGATAATTTAGCATCAACCAGTATAACCTTGTGAATTTAGTTAGGAAAATCATTCCTGATCAACTTACAAAAAAGAGGGAGTAAATATATAAACAAATATATATAAACAAATATATAAAATATATAAACAATTCAAGAGCTTAATATTTTAATTTTGTAAAAAAAAAATTTAAATGAAATAAGTCACCTCAAAAATAAATAAAATGCTTTATCACAAGGAGGAAAATAACAGAGATTAAAAAATTAAAATTAAGAATAAAATACTTCTAGAGATAGTGTCAGGAGATTAAAAAATTAAAATTACAGTATTGTAATCCAGTATTACAAATACTTCTCTGAATAGTGTCAGCAGTTAGATTCTAATAAATGGTATAAAAATATCTCTAAGACCGAATGTAATTCTTACAGATAGCACAAATCTTCTGGGTAAAAGTATTTCAAGCCCATAAGCTAAACTAAATAAAATCTATATAAAGCAATATGTTATCACAGAAAAAAGCACTGAATTAAGAGTCAGAAACCCTGGAATCTAACTCCCTCTATATAAATTTAAATCCAGCTAAACTTTCTTAACATCAGAGTGTATATGAGATTAGGTAGAGGAAAAAAAGCATATCCCATTGCTTGCATGTGGCCCACAAACCTCCTGAGTGTTACCCAAATCAAAATGTCGTGGAATTATATTTAAAAAAATAAATTAAAATACAATAAAACATTATTTTAATATGTGGTTTTTCTAATTCAATAAACCTACAGAGATTTTTATGTGCATTCCCTTTTCCCTATTTGAGTTTGATATCATTGGATAGATATTATCTGAAATCCTTACAGAATCTAAAATTCCATGGCCCTATCAGGAAAGAGAATTGATAGAATCCTGATGTAAGCTTAAGGGGTGTTGATTTTTCATAGACCATGTCACAGAAAAGAGATGGTATAATGAGTTGTTAAATTAACTATAAAAATGCAGTCTCACTAGATTATCCCTTTGTAAGGTGCAAATTAGACCCTTTGAGGGAAGGGGATAAAGAAAGCAAAAAATAAACAGCAACAGGCCACAGTTCTGGGGAACTTGGAAAAGTTCACTGACTTTGGGTAACAGTCAAGCTACATGGAGCTTGCTTAAAGGAAGTTCTGGAGAAGGGGAAACAGCCAGAAGGAAAGGGACTAGAACTCTATTAAGGACTTGGACTAATCAGTGTGATGTGCTACATAGAAGCTATGAGCTAAAATACTCCTAGACCCAAAGGTGGTAATTTTGTATCATATTTCTCTCCAGCATATTCAGCAATTTTTCAGATATATCTGGTTCTTTGTGACCAATGTGGGATTTTCTTTGCAATTTACTTCTCCAGCTCATTTTTCAGATGAAGAAATGGAGGCAAACACGATTAAGTGATTTGCCCAGGGTCACACAACTAGAAAGTGTCTGAGGTAGGATTTGAACTCTGGGAGATGAGTCTTCCTGACTCTAGGCCCAATCCTGTATCCATTGCACCACCTAGCTGCACTCCTTTCTTTTCTATCACTTCTGAATGGGCGATTCAAACATTTTCCTCTGAACACATCTGTTTACCTTTCTTTGTTTACTTTGTCTTTTTAAAAAGTGTTAACCACCACCATTTGTTGTTTTATTGGGATAGAGCTTAAGTGTTTATTGAGATATAGTTACATAGCCTTGATTAAGATGTTGTGCCAAAAGTACTGTCATGGCTGGGGACTTAGAGCTAACAAAAATGATAAAGAGAATTACAGAACCTTTGATATTACTTCTTAGGGCCAAGAAGGAGCATCTATTCTAGAAAATCAATCTGCACAGTAAATCAGTGGATAATTGGAGAGTTTGAAAAATTCTCATCAATATATACTCTCCACTTGCTGTAAGGACCATTTAGGGAGCAAAAAATGTTATAAGCGGGAATCATTAAAGGCCATTATCTATAGCCACTGGACTGAAACATGCCAAAATACAAACAAAATATTAAACTTTGAAAGCAAAGGAGAGAATATTATTTAGACCTTTTAAAAATTGAGCAATGGGGCGGCTAGGTGGCGTAGTGGATAGAGCACTGGCCCTGGAGTCAAGAGTACCTGAGTTCAAATCCAGCCTCAGACACTTAATAATTACCTAGCTGTGTGGCCTTGGGCAAGCCACTTAACCCCATTTGCCTTGCAAAAATCTAAAAAAAAAATGAGCAATGAAATATCTAAGAATTTTAGTGTTGAATATCATCAGTTAGCTAAGCCAACCAAAACAAATCCAAAGATTTTTATGGCCTTCTCAGGTTTGCAGAGCCTCAAGAGCTAAAAAAGGGTATAGAGCAAGCTATGTAAGTGCCTTAGAGTTAGCAAAGACTAGACTAGCAAGTGCCCTTGCTCTGGGGATTAAAAAACAAGGAAAGGAAGATTAATAATAATTTTAGGTAATTTTAGAGCACTTAACAGGCTTGCAAAACAATTTGCATCCAATTTGAATCATCACAGCATCCCTATGAGACAGGACTATGGATATTCTTATTCTCGTTTGTGGTTTGTTTGTTTTTGTTAGTGGTGGTTAGTGGTTGTTTGTAGTCCAATCTTCAAAAGCAAATCAATGGTATTAGGAGGGTGATGTCTTGACTTGTAAGTGAATTCGATTCAAATGAGACAAAGCTGAGCAAAGTCATCTTCAGTCTCTCCTCTAGAGTCATTGGAGTCCAATGGCAAGACATAGTTTAGGATGACTGGAAATGGCTCCAGATACAATGACCTTTTTCAAGATTACTTCAAAAGTGCTTCTAGGGGTGGCTAGGTGGCGCAGTGGATAGAGCACCGGCCCTGGAGTCAGGAGTACCTGAGTTGAAATCCAGTCTCAGACACTTAATAATTACCTAGCTATGTGGCCTTGGGCAAGCCACTTAACCCCATTGCCTTGCAAAAACTAAAAAAAAAAAAAGTGCTTCTAGGTCTAACTCTATTATCCCAATATTAAAGATAAGGAAACCGAAGTTCAAAAAGAATGTGCAATTTGGACATAGTCACATATCTTACAAGAATAAGAAGCAAGATTTTATTCTAAGGTCTTCATTCTTTCCATCACACCATATGATCACCCCATTTCCTTTCTAGTTCTATAATAAGCTATCTATAAAATTGGAACATGATATTAAGAAAATACTTCTCTTAAAATTTGTCACAATACATTGGAAGCCTGGGCTTACAGGATAAACAGAAACCAATTGAACATGAAATAGTTTTATATTATTATCAGACATAGAATTTCAGATATAGAATGGGCCTTGGTGGACTTGTAGTCCAATCCATAGTACCAAAGAATAATCCCAATACAACATGAAAAAAGTAAATATTCAACCTTCATATGAAGAACTCAAATGAGAGGTAACACACCACCTGTCAAACAATACATTCACATGTGGATAGCTTTAAATGTTATCAAATTTTCCTATACATAAATCTTAAAGTGACCTTTCTGTGACTTCCTCTTTTTCTAGTTCTCTCCTCTATAAAGCAAATCTAGCCCCCTCTTCTACATTGCTCTGAGTCATTTCAGACATGTCCAACTCTTCATGACCCCATTTGGGGTTTTCTTGGCAAAGATACTGATAGATGAGGAAACTGAGGCAAACAGGGACAAGTGATTTGTGCAAGGCCACACAGCTGTTAAGTATCCAAGGTGAGATTTGAATTCAGGTTCTCCTGACTCAAGGGTTGGCACTCTATTCACTGAACCATCTAAATTAGCAAACTTCAAATACTTGAAGAAAATCCCTGATCATATACCCCTGAGTCTCCTATACTCTATGCTAAACATCCCTAGTTCCTTCAGTCATTCCTCTTACAACATGGATTGTATCTCGTTTTTATTTTAGTTGCCCTCCTCTGAGTGAACTTCAGTATATCAAAGTCTTTCCAAATATGTGTCCAACACTCCATATCTTGTCTGATCATGACAGAAAACAGATCTATTATCATTATTTTTATTTCTATAAAAAATATTCATTTCTCAATATATCTTAAGATTCCACTTCTTTTTTTACTGTCATATTACATTGTTGAAACCTTTTTTTTACATTCCACTAAGACACCCAGGATCTTTTTTCAAACTATTATCCAACTACATATCTCCCACATATACTAATTAAGTTGATTTACTTTGAGCACAAGTACAAGATTTTAAATTTAGCCCCATTTAATTTCATCTTATTAGATTCAGTCCAAAATTATAGCCACTCAAGATCTTTTTTAATCATCTCTGTCACTCTATGTCATCTTATCCAAAGCTTCTCCCAGCCTTGTGGCATTGAAAATGTGCAAAGTAGGAAGGCATCTAGGTGGTACAGTGGATAGAATACTGGCCCTGAAGTCAGGAGGACCTGAGTTCAAATCTAGCCTCAGAAACTTAATAATTGCTTAGCTTTGTGACCTTGTACAAGTCACGTAACCACATTGCCTTAAATAAATAAAATTTAAAAAAAAAAAGAAAAAATATGAGAAGAATCTCAACTACATTTTTATCTAATTCACTAATAAAAAAATATTAAAAAACAAAGAGCCAGAAATAGATCCCTCATAATTCCATTGTCAACTTTCTTCAAAGTTGACATTGATCTATTAAAAATAACTTTCAAAGTCTGGCTATCTAACTGACTTTTAATGCATCTCAGAGTTTCCAGTCAATATCTCTCCAATTTTCCATAAGAACAGCAAGAGATTATCTATCAAATGCTCTTCTAGAACCTGGTTTAGTCAAACCTTTAGCATTACTTTGACCTACCAGTTTAGTTAGGAAATAAGATTGGTCCAGTATGATCTATTTTTTGCTGAAACTCATGCTGGTTTTTTACAATCACCACTTCTTTTTCTTTACTATTTTCTTCACTATCTCTTTACTAACAGAATTTTCTCAAGAATTGAAGTCAAATTCACTGGCCTACATTTTGCAAACTCTATTGACCCTTTTTGAAAATCAGAAATTTGGGGAGGCTAGGTGGCGTAGTGGATAAAGCACCAGCCTTGGAGTCAGGAGTACCTGGGTTCAAATCTGACACTTAATAATTACTTAGCTGTGTGGCCTTGGGCAAGCCACTTAACCCCATTTGCCTTGCAAAAACCTAAAAAAAAAAATCAGAAATTTACCAGTCTTCACCCTCAGGTTGCCTTTTCAACTCTTCATGAACTTTAAAATGTTATTGACAAGGGCTCAGCAATCATATCAATTATTTCTTTCAGTACCTGAGGACACAATTCATCTGTCAGATGCCTTAAATTCACCAATGACAATTAGTGTTCTTTTACTATATCCTTATATTAAATGTTATCTTTTTTTTTTAGTTTCAATCTGTAAAACTCTCTGCACCCATGCAGATCAACTAGTTACCTGTAACTTTTAGTCTTCAAGAGTTATCTGTGGACCCCAAGAGACTGTGACCTCCTATTGTCATTCAATTAGTTTGTCATAGATGTAAGTCTCTAACCCTGGCATTCCTGATGCCAAGGTTGTCTCTCTGTTATGCTATCTTTCAGATAATATTAATTCACATTTACATATTGCTTTACAATTTATAAAACACTCTACTAAAGATTATCCTATGAGATACATAATGCAAGAATTCATGGAATTCAGCACAATATTTTATACACATAACTTCAAAGGGTGATCTCTGAAGTTATCCCAAGACACAGCCCTACCAGGTTTGAACCCAGCATTCCTTAATAATTTGGAATTTAAATGAATGAAAATTCAACATAGAGTGTGTAACTGTCCAAGGGAGTTCATCTGTGTCCAAAAATATCTTGGTTCCAGGTCTGTCATTACCATAGAAACAACTCAGTAACTACATGCCCCATTCTTAAACACTATAAATCCACTGTTACTCCTGAGGATCAGATTTCTTCATTCTTCTCTTTTCATCAAGATCTCTCTAAGACTTAAGAATATGTATCAGTTTCCTATTTCACAAGAGATTTTAAATAATCTTGTTATCACCAATATTAAATTTACCTGAACTTCTCTAAGCTCATTATTAGGGGCCCCAAAATTTAAAAAGGTGGCACTCCTCTACTCCACTTCTTTTAAAGCTTTTTTTTATTTTCTCATTATTGCTGATGCTAAAGTGGAAGCAAGATGCCCACCTGCCAGGGATGTAGTAAATGGGATTCTTACTTATGTTTGGCTTAGCAAAAATGACCCTTCCAAATCATAGGATCATAGATACAGGGAAAGAAGAACTTCACAGTCACCTAATCCAATTTCTTAAGGTCATACAGATAGTATCAAAGCATGGGAACCTAAATTCTCTCCTTACAGAGCCTGTGCTCCTTCTATTTTGCTATGCTATTTCCCCAACATTGGGACATTGGGACTTAAAATAACAAAAACATTCCTTTGGGAATCCTACTCCTATTATATTTACCTTTTTCTCTCTTCATTTCTACATTTAGTAGCTTCAGGGTCACACAGATATCAAGTAATTGTTCCATTCCTTGGGAATTGGTACCTAAGCGTTCAGCAATGACATCAAAGGTCAGGCATCCTTCAGATTCTAAGAGGTCAAACACTCCCAATTCACAGGCAGTGAACATGGCCTCAGGACAAGAAAAGCAAAAAGAAAAAGTTAGGGTGTTTTATTCTTCTGGGGAAAATAGCTAAGGGGACATAAATAGGTTAAGAGATGCAATGTTTTTTCAATGAGCTTAGCATGTAGAGTTGAACATTCTTCTGAAAAATGGTCCCAAAAGGTATGAGGGTCATTAGCTAGTAGAGGAGGGAAGGGGGGGGGGACAGAAATATTAACAATGTCTTATCTCTTATTTACACAGCACTTTTCTTCTTACAACAACCCTATGAGTTAGGTAATAAACTATGGTGATCCTCAGTTTTTAGGTCCTCATTTTTATATCTTCAAATGGGGGTTTTCCCCAACTCCAAATTTAGTGTTTTCTCCACATTTTTGTGTCTAGAACTGATAGCAGGGATGGGAGAGGGTCAAGAAAAGGAGGAAAGTGTATTTGTAATTGGTTTCTAATACAAATCTTTGCAGTGATAAATGCAAAAAAAAAGGTAAAGGGAAACCAGAGGAAGTTAAGTAGCTGAAAGAGTCTTAAGAGTAAAGTTTCTTCAAACCATCTCCCCCCCACCATTTCAACCTGGGTAGCATTTGAACAGTTCTTGAAACCTCCTAGGACAAACCTCCTTTGGTCTCAAGACTACTTTTTACACTTAAAAACTATTTAGCATCCCAGAGTCTCTGTTTGTGTGACTCATTTCTATAAACATTTACTCTATTAAAAATTTAAATACCTTAATGTTATTGTGAAAAAAATTGACCTTGTGAACTCCTAGGGGTCCACACTTTCAGGACAACTGGACAATTTAAAACAAAAGGACACACACACACACACACACACACACACACACACACACACACAGTAGCTCAAGCAGGAGAAAGATACTGGATAGAGAAATTCCTGAAGGACCCTTTATAATTGGAATGAGTTACTGGCAAATGTATTATAGAAAAACCTCCAGGCAATAAAAATTTTTGCCAAAAAGAAATTGCAAAGTCATATATCTGAGTAACATAAGCATATCTTACATATCTTACATTTTAATTTCTTCTTTTGGATGAACTTATTACAAGTTACCAAGGTCTTAACTCTTTTTTTTTTACTATAACTAAGTCATGAATGTTACATTGTGAACCCTTTTAATCCATTTGTGTATCATAGTTTTACCCATCATGATCAACCCAGTAAATTTTGGGAAATGTCATGAAAGTATAGGCTTTATCTCTGACAATGAGAAAGAACATGAACACCTCAGTGTCTGTGCAAACAGGCTAGATTTGATGCTCTCTTTCTGCCTAAGAGAAATGCTGAGTGACACTAAAATCAGTAACTATTTCCAAGGTTCTACAAGAAACAGATTTTAATTTATATTGATCACTTTCTAATTTTAAAAGAATTATAATCAAGAAGCACTGGCAGAATGAATAGAACTAATTTCAGTCAGAAAGACCTGGGTCCAAGTGTCATCTTTGCCATATATTATGTATATGACAAGAGTATGGACGAGTCACTGAACCCAGTGCTACAGGCAATTCTGTAAGGCTATATATGTCATGGAGGGTCTGATCTACATTGGTAGAGGGGGTGAAGGGAAGGGCAGGGAAGGGCAGGAAAGGGCAGGGAAGGGAAGTTATAAGCAGAAAATAGCACATCTCTGCTATTGTTCCCCCCCCCGCCCCACCACCACCCCACCTCATCCCTGAAATGTAGTAAATAACTATGATCACCATTAAAGAATGAGCACTGTTCAACTTCTCCAGTATAATGACAAGATTAACTCACCTACAGTTACAGAACAAAATATTTTCCTCCCAATAACTTGTTACATTATGTTACATTCTTACCTTGGAAACCATGAAGCCATTCATGTACTCATTAAAAAGGTTATAGTCAAGGTCTTCCGTAAAACTCATTTTTTTTTCCTCTCAGAGCTAGGCCATAGTCAGAAAGGTCTTGCTTGTCCTAGTTTAAATGATTGCTTCTAAAAGCCCACTGTCACACTGGGGTTAGTCATAAGCAGATAATTCTGAAGGCTCCATGTACCTTATTAATGGGCACACACTAGCTTTCTTTAAACTAATTTCCAACATTACAGTCATCCTTCCTGTTTCTATGTCCTTTAAGCTATCATCCATATAACCTTGTTACTTCATTAGCAGAATTAATTCCCCTGAGAGAAACTTAGGCAAAGGGAAAAGTTCTTGAAAGCCCAGTCTAAAGATAGAGGAGGTTATCACTGCAGCCAGGATGCCCCCAGGGCCCAGGGATAATAGGGATAAATGAAATCCATTGATAATCTTTCAATTTCATTTTAGCTATTAGTTTCAGTAAACCTTTTTCAGAGGTTCTAATCAGAAGCAGCATTTGACAGATTGGCATCCCTCCTCTCTGACAGGGGAAGATGCCAAATAATGGAGAATGTGCTAACAAGAAAAGAGAACTAGTCAAAATATTGGCAGGGGAAGAGAAGAGAAGAAAGAGAGAGGAAGAAAAGGGTATGGATAAGCAAAATGGCATCATAAGTAACTTCTGATTAAATATATGTTGGTTGCCTTTATGGAGTAAGAAGTATCATCTATCAATAATAAATCAATACTGTACAAAAGAGACAACAGTCAAACATTGCATTCTAAAGATACAGTGTTGGTTGGCTAAAGTCAGGTAAAACCTCTTAGGTCAAAAACCTACTCAGATCTATCCAGGAAATAAATAACAGTAGATTATTCTTCAAAAGCCAAAAAACTAACAGTAACCTTGTAATAAATCCCTTATAAGACAAGAAAAATAAATTCAGCAGACTTTGAAAAAGAAGGCAACACTATTGACTAGGGGATCAGAAAGACTTCCCATAGTAAATGACACCTAGGCTGAGATGTGCAAAGAAGGAGGGGGGGGGGGGGGTAAAGTCCATGCTTTTCAGAAAGCCAAAATAAGAGCATCATGGTGGGAGATGGGTTGTTGAATTAAAGGAATGTAGGCCAGTTTGCCCAGAGCAAAGAATATATTAAGGAGAACAGGGTGAAATTAGTCTATAAAGGGATGATTAGAAAAGACTTTAAAAATAAGGATAAATATTTCATCCAAAAGACAATAGGGAGCCAGAGAAGATTTTTGGGCAAGGCAAAGCACATTATTGGCACCTAGATGTCACAGTGGTTAGAGCACCAGCCCTGGAGTCAGGAAAACCTGAATTCAAATCTGGTCTCAAGTACTTAACTAGCAATATGACCCTTGCTTGGCATGTTCCTTAACCCTGTATACCTCAGTTTCTTCATCTATAAAATGAGCTGGGAAAGTAAAGGTAAACCAAGGAAAGACTGTTGTTAATCATGGTTATAGGAACACAAGATTTAGGACAGGAAGTAAGCTGAGTTTACTTCAGTGATAATCTAGTCCAACTCTATCATTTTACAAATGGGAAAAAAAGAGAGTTTATGAGAAATATAGTGACTTGACCAAGGACATGCAGTAATTAGGATTCAAACACAAGTCTTTTGTCAACAAAACTCTAAATGAGTATAACAAAGACTCAAACACAGTTGATAGTGTCAAACACAGCAAAAAAAGACACATTATTAACCAATTTCTGCATAAAAATAATCTATTTTGTCTTCAATGCACATTTGCTCCTGGTAGTACTTATAAAGCACCTGGGAAAACCTTAACTCTTGTTCACAGAGCAAGTCCTAGAATGGATGATTTCTTCAGGTACAGGCATTCATCCCCAACTATAACTTATGATTCTCCCATTTGATAAGATTGCCTTTCTTAGACAGAAGACCAAGTTAATTCAAAGCATAAATGTTTAATGCCATAACATAGTAATAAAAGTGCTAATACAGCATTTTCTCCATAAACCAAGGTGATCTTTCCCAAAAATACCCACTACTCCAATATTAAGAGTGGATATATGGAGAAAATATGTATGGAGATACACATTCAAAGGTAATACATGTAATCAAGGTGCACACAAAAAAGGGATAATATTGCATGGCCAATGGACATTCCTATATGGACTTGTGGTATGCTTCACATTTTTCCTGATTTTAAATCCCTTAAGACCAAATAATAAATTTTATTGTTGAGTCATTTCAGTCATATATAACTCTATGCAATCCCACTTGGATTCTTCTTGGCAAAGAGACTGAAGTGGTTTTCCATTTCCTGCCCCAGCCCATTTTACAAATGAAGAAACTGAAGCAAATAGGGCTGAGTGACTTGCCCAAGATTACAAAGCTATCAAGTATCAGAGGTCATATTTGAACTCAAATCTGAACAGTCTTTCTAACTTCAAGCCTGGTACTCTATCTAGTGTACCAACTAGTTGCCCCCAAAACTATAAACTATAAAGCAGGTAAAGATTATTTGCCCAGTAACTACAAAATAGCTTTCGAATTTGGGGTTCCCCAGTTTTCAAATCCCAAGTACCTTCTACTCTTCTTTGTAGATAATAACAATAATGTTTGTCCTTTAAAGAAGACCACAACATCAGGGAGGTGATACCATAACAAGCACATGAATTGGATTTGAGTAAGGGGGTGCTGTGCTAAGTCACCAAGCTTACTTTCTCCTCCAGAGCCATCTGGGTCCAGTGGACAGAAATGAATCAGAACAACTGGAGATGGCCCTGGATATGAAGCAATCAGGGTGAAGTGACTTGCCCAAAGTCACACAGCTAGCGTCAAGTGTCTGAGGCCAGATTCAAACTCCCATTCTCCTGAATCCAAGGCCAGAATCTATCCACTTCACCACCTAACTGCCCCTTCATGTAGATAATGTAGATAAGCAGGGGAACAAAAGCAGAGATATAGAATGCCAATCCAGATGTTGATGTAATAAATCAATATCTGAAAGGAACCTTGCCATACTCCTTAGTCATAGTTAGTCATAACTCTTATACTGTGACTTAAAAGGAATGTGATTCTACTTCTAGCTTTCAAAAGAAACGACTACTTAGAATAGAAGGCAGGATGAGGAGGGCTTAAATTGTGAAGAATGTGAAAGATTGTACTGGTGATTGATGATTTGAGAACTGTGAGTATCAGAAAAACAGAGGAAAATTGTGGGGAAAATTGAGAAGAGATTGAAAGAGAAAACAAGATGAAGCAGAAGGGTTCATATGCTAAAGAAGTACATGATCTGAAAGAGATAGAATTGATTTGAAGTAGAAAAAGAAAAGTTTGATGAAGAGTAAGAAAATGACTTGAGCAGAATGACTTAAGGAAGAGAAGGAAGAGTAGAAGTTTAAAGACTCTAGAAGAAGAAGAAGAAGCATGATGAATATGAATAATAAAGAGAAACATGGGAAGACTTGAATTAACTAAGAGTGAAGTAAATAGGATGAGGAAGACAATGATGACAACAATGTAAATGGAAAGAAAAACAACAATAAATTAAATTAATACTATATAACTGTATTAGATGAGCTTAGCCCCCCAAAAATAAAAGAGGAAATAAATTCCTACCAAACTTTGCAAGGGAGAGAAGAAGGGTGGAATATTAGTATAGAACATTGCCTATGCTGTCAGGTTTAGTTGATTTGTTTGTGTGAACTTTGCTGAACTTTTATTCTTTTTTTCTCTTCCTTTATTATTCTTGTTATAAGAGATGGATTTCTTGGAAAGCAATTTGGAATTATGCCCAAAGTACAAACAAATTATGAATACCCTTTGATCCAGTAATACAATTACTAGGTATGCATCCCAAAGAGATTATTAAAAAGTAAAAAATACTTACATGTACCCAAATATTCATAGGAATTCTTTATTGAGGTGGCAAAGAATTGGAAATTGAGGGAACACTTATCATTTTGAGAATGGCTGAACAAGTTGTGGTATATGAATGTAATGGAATACTATTGTGCTATAAGAAATGATGAACAAGTAAATTTCAGAAAAACCTGGAAAGGCTTATATGAATCGATGCAAAGTAAAGTGAACAGAACCAAAAAAACATTGTATCCAGTATCAGCAATATTGTGCAATGATCAACCATAAACAACTTAGCTTTCTTCCACAATGCAAAGAACCCATGATGGAAAATCCTATCTACATCCAGAGAAAGAACCCATGATGGAAAATCCTGTGTACATCCAGAGAAAGAACTTTCATCTGAATGAAGATGAAAGCATGCGACTTTCATTTTCTTTCTCTTTTTTCTGCTTCTTTTCTTTGGCCCTGTCCCTTCTTTCACAATATAACTAACATAGAAATATGTTTTACATGCCTACACATATAAATCCTATCTCAAATTGCTTATTGTCTTAGGGAGATGGTGATAAGGAAGAAAAAAATTTGGATCTCAAATATTTTTAAATTTCTTTACAAGTAATTGGAAAAAATAAAATACTATTTAAAAAAGGGATGACTTTCTGGTAGAAGTAGTAGGAAAGATCTATTTGAAAATGAAAGTGATGAAAAAGACCAAAGATATCAATAAAATAATTTTCAAAAGGAAGAGAAAGATGAGCTGAAAGAGGAAGAAAAGTAAACAAATAAGGTCTCAAGAAGATGGAGTCATTCATAAAATAAGAAAAGCAAATTATGATGGAAAGTTAGAAATTAGTGGAAGAAGGGGAAAGGAACTGATGATGATAATCAAGGTATCAAGAATTCTAAAGAGAGTTATCAAAGTGTTGTTCAGTCTTCATGACCCTATTTGTAGTTTTCTTGGCAAAGATACTGAAATAGCTTTTCATTTCCTTCTCTAGCTAATTTTACAATTGAGGAAACAGGCAAACAGAGTTATGTGACTTGCCCAGAGTCACAGAGCTCACAAGTGTCTGAGACCAGATTTAAAGTCATAAAGATGAATCTTCTGGACTCCAGGTCTGATATTTTATTTACTACACCTCCTTGCTGTCCTATCAAAATGTTAAAAGGGAGCCAAAGAGAAGAGTGGTAACTCTTGGAGTGAAGTCAACCAAGAGCAATTTGCCACAATAGTCCTGTAGGGAAGCCACTAGAAAGGACAAAAACTGAAGACCTCATTTTGACTAAGTTTAGAAAAACAAGATAAATTTTGTCACAGTCCATATTCACCACTCTGCATTCTTTCAAGGTCATTAGACTCATGTCTATGTTCAATAATTAGACTGTTTTTCTATGTGATTAAAAAATAATAATGAAGGCCCATAGCTCAAAGGTGAGGACATGATTCAAAAAAAAACTTTTATTCACAGATATGTATGATAGTGATAGAAATACTGTTGACACTTTCCTTTGACAAAATTCTCTCAAGATTTTCTGTCATCCAAGCAAGCTATAAACACAAACTATAAATACAACCCTTACTGGTACAAAATGACAACAAAAATAAGGGTAGTTTTGGTGAATCACAATCTGTATGCAGCTGGCCTTTGAAGGAAGACAGAGTAGTTTGTTTCATTCAGGGAGAGAGAACATAAGATTACTAGTCTGTCATTGACCTCAGGGTAGAGAGTACAAGGCAACTTTGCTTTGCAATGTGGTCAGCCTTAATAGAAGAAATGGGATAGAAATGTAACCAAGATATAGAAAAGTAGATGAGTCTCCTCAATTACACTAAAATGAAGGCCAGGTTAACAAGGGAATTACTCAGGTCAGATGAGGAAATATACAAATATTCTTCTCTCTATATACCTCCATATCCTCCTAGGAGAGAAGATAAATTGTCTCTGGGGAGGAAGCATTACTTGTTCTCCAAAGAGTGATCATCTAGATCCTCTGGTGCTGTCAGATGAGGCATCATCTGTTAGGGCCAAAAGAAGAAGATAATGGTTGACAGCTAATGACAACCTGCTAAAGAAATGAGGACAATAGAAGGTTCTTCTTTCTTTCTGTGACATATTTCTAAGATGAGGGAATTAAAAGAAGATTTTTATCAAATTACTTACCAGCAAAGCACAGTGCTAGCTACTGGGGATACAGACAGAAAAGCAATACAACCACTGTTCTTAAGGAGTTTATACTCTAACAGGAGGAAATAACACACATAATTGGCATATATGCCAGAGAATTACTCCAAACCTATAAAACTGGATATAAGTGACTCATCTTAGGTGATTAACAAAGTTGAAAAATGATACTTACAGAAAGAGCCAAGAAAGAATTACTAAAGGATATGATGTCCTGAGCAAGACACTGAAGATCTTAAAGGGCTAGTTGGTGTTTTCATCACTGCACTACACTGCACTCCCTCCCCATTGAAGAAATGTAGATTTTGAAAATGAATGAAGAGATAGTCAAGTAGTGTCTTAATTGAGATTTGTACTACTACACCACAGCTTAGATGATAGAAATGACTAGTGCACAGAGATAAATTTGACTTCATAGGTATCACTGGATCTTCATAGGATAATAATGATTGGGACAAACAAACAGGACAGATAAACTGTGGCTTTATTTGGCCTTATGGCTTGAGTTAAAGCAAAAACCTAAATTTAGGAAATTACAGGAAATCAGTATTCAGGAAGTTGACACAAATAAGTGATCTACTATTATGCAATTCAGCAAGTAAGAGAAGAAGGAAGAGAAAAAGGAGCAGGAGGAGTAATGGTTGTTATAGTATATACAAGCACAGTTAATATAGACAGAAGTTCATCCCACAGATGCCAGAAACTGACCCAGAATGAGGGGGAATGAAACATATCAAGGAAAGTACATGCTTAAAATTGGGATTCTGGTAGAGAAGGTATATGCCCTAAAATTAATCTTGGTAAAAAACAACCAGTCTTAGGTAAGGAACATGATGTAATGGAGTTCTTAGAGTCATTTATTAATACTAGACCTTGGTACAGAGTTTCTTTACCAGGATGCAAAATTGAAATAGTTGCCAAGAGTCTGATCAAAAGTTCAGACACACATTTATCATATCTCAGAATGTTGGAAAAGCACAGTCATGTCTATCTTTGTCCATATGTTTTGTGGGTATTATGATCACTTAGCCTAAGTGACTCCAAATTAGAATCCTGTCATAACTATTACATCAAACAATATAAAAATCACAATCATCAAAAGACTTATAGTCATATTGTATAATAAGACATAATCATTCAGGAAAAATTCAGGCAAAGGAAAGCCTTTTGGAGAATATTTGAGTAAATATCTCAGAAATTATACCCACAGAGAATTTGGACAAAAAAGAGAAAACAGATGAGGAATTCAGGACCAGTCTGACATAAAGGCATGATATAGTGGTGATTGAGGACACCAGTTATCTAGGCATTAATGTGAGCTCTCTTTTTGTAGTTAGCAATCCTTTCACTTACCAAATGACTGCTTCTCCCAACAGGGGGAAATTCTATTTTGAACCCAAATTCAAAAAGAGGGAGGAACTCATTGCTAGATTGAAAATAATGAAAAACCTAGAGGAGGATATGTTCACTCCATCTTAGAGATTGTAACAGGAAAAGCTATGCACTTGCTTCAAAAAGACAGGCCACTATTAACTGGGTACTTTAGAAAAGGGTTCCCAGACAAACTTATTTTTGAATTATACACTCTCAGAGTTAAAAGAAATTAGGTGTCACCTAACCCATACTAGTATCTCTATAGGAGTCTCTTCTTAGACATCTAGTAGCATTACTTCCCCAGCCATTTTCACTTTTGGAATAACAAGGTTGTTAGAATTCCTTTTTTTTAGACATAGTGGATAGTGTTTTAGTGTTGCAAAACTAGCAAATGAGAAGAGTTCTGCAGATGAAAATTTAGGAAAGTATTTGGCAAAATATCTCAAGTGGTTAAGAAGATAGTGTCTCAAAATGAAATTTAGATTTCTAGATCCTGACTTAAAATATATAAATGACAGGTTCCTAGTCATGAATTCTGTACATTTGACAAAATTTCTGGAAATGTATTTGCCTGATGTCTAATTTTTTTAAAAAAATCTAATTTTTAAGAAAGGTTTTAAACTGAACGGATTGGAAAGAGAGATAAGTACCTACATACCTTTGCCATTCTGGATACTGTAGAGGATTGCTACAAAGAACAGTCATTGTGATATCCAGGAGTTTAAGGAGACAAATTCCAAGAAAGAATCCAAAGTAAATTATTTGAAGTCAAATGTTTATATTAACATGAACAAAATGTAGGCAATATGCAGGATAACTCAGAGGTCTTAATGCAAGGAGGCAATTTTGATCTTCTAAATATCACTGAAACTTGCTGTCTTGGTGGTTACATTGTATTCAAAAGAAACAGCAAAGATAAAAGAGAGAGTACACATGAATGTACCTTCTTAATAGTATTACTAAGGTACATTCATATGAGGGAATTAAACAAGAAAAGAAAGGAGAAGTATAGTGAAAAACTTTTGAAAGATGATCAGGAGGGATTTAGTCATCAGAGATTACCCAGATAGAAAAGAGAAACAGATAAGAGTTAAAGGGAATAGGGACCATAACTGGTGATGAAGAAATTCATTTTAACAGAAAGCACTGTAACTTATTCTCTCTCTGACAAAGCAGAACAGCTAACATTTTGTCATAAATTGGTGAAAATTTTATCCTTCAAAAAATGGTACAATCAATGAGGGAAATTCTAGATAGAACCTGAAATCAGGGAGACATGAGCTTTGTCATTTTGTAATTGTGTGATCCTGGGCAAGTCACTTTACTTTTGTCTGTTCATTTCCTCATTTGTAAAACCAGGATAACAACATCTTCCTCTCAGAGTTAGAGATATTTGTAATGTGCTTTTCAAACTATAAAGCACTACAAGTATTAGTTTTATTTTTATTTTTATTATTATCAATTATTATTATTATTATCATTATTCCATTCTGGATCTGATTCTCATGAGCAGAGAATTACTTCTTGCTGGGATGAAAGTGACAGAAACCATACATGAAAATGATCTTATAGAGATTATGAAAAAGAGGAAATCTGAGGATAGTCCAAGGGTATGTTGATAAATGCTTAATGAATAGATTTCTAAGTCTATCTATGTATGCATGCATATATGTGTATAATTGGTATCAATATTTTTCTCCCTTTCTTAAATCTGGACCTGATTTGTAGCATTTGCTCATTTCTGAGATGTAAATGCTCACACTGAAAATTTAACATTGGTTCTAACCATATGATCTTGCTTCAGAATAGTCTGATATGAACTCTGGATTCTGGAACAGTTGATCTCAAAGGGTTTAAAGGAAGGACAGTTAGAATCCCATGTACTAAAATTCTAGAGGGGAAATTAGATCAAGAGGTATAGAAAACTCTAAGGACTGTCTGAAGACACAAAGGGAAAGAGTTATGGGAATAAAAATGGAAGTTGTCTAATAAGATTGATATGTCAGAGATCTTATCAAATACCTAGATTTTTAAAAACTCTGTATAATTGGAGGGTTGCACAAAGAGTACCAGAACTTCCTTTTCTGCTTGAACACCTTGGGGATGAGAAGTCTCTGTCTGTTTCCAGTCATGTGCAATTCAGCCTTGAGGGACACCTGAACTCTGAAAGAATGAAATGGTCCCTTTATGGGATTAGATAGAGATAGATGAAGATGGAGATGGAGATGGAGATGGAGATGGAGATGGAGATGGAGATGGAGATGGAGATGGAGATGGAGATGGAGATGGAGATGGAGATGGAGATGATGGAGATGGAGATGATGGAGATGGAGATGATAGAGATAGAGATACAGAGATAGATATAGATAATCTCCCATGTTTTCATATGTATATATATACATATATATATATATATCCTATAACTAGTACATAAATCAGAAGATCGTTAAAAGGAGAGTACCATCTTTCTCTTCTTTTATCTCTTCCATGTAGCAAGTCAGTCTTTTTCACTAAACTGTCTTCAAGGGAATGAGAGAGGAAATGATCTTTCTCCTATGCTAGGCCCTATGGACATCAATCCCATGGAACAACTAGAGAAAAATGAGTAAGCTTGAGTCTCATTATCTTTCTCTCCTTCTTCTGTTTCCTTTCCTAAACAGATATCCAAACATTTCTCTTGAGATAGAGGTGTCCAGGCTTAGTGGAGAATGTGTGATGTTGGGATGAGTAAAGGAAACTAAAGTCAACCATGAGTGTGAGGTATTGGGTCTTCAGTCGTTCTTCTGAGCAATCATAGGCCACACTAGCTATGTGTTTCTGTATAAATCACCTATGCTACATATTTTTAAGGAGTTGAAAAGGGGAATCTCCTTCCTCTCTGCTGTATTTTACTCTGTAAATCTAAGAGTATACATTATTAAGATAGTCTAGAGGATAAGTACAATGGAATCATTTCACAACTCATTCTTATAGACCACAGGAAGGGTAACTTCATCAATAAGAGGTCAGTCCTAGGGGGCAGCTAGGTGGTACAGTGGATAAAGCACCGGCCCTGGACTCAGGAGTACCTGGGTTCAAATCCAGTCTCAGACACTTAATAATTACCTAGCCCTGTGGCCTTAGGCAAGCCACTTAACCCCATTTGCCTTGCAAAAAAACCTAAAAAAAAAAATTAAGAGGTCAGTCCTACTGAAATTCAATCAATCATCAAGAACAATCAAAGTCATTGGAAACCAAGTCCTAATCATTGATAACTTAGTAGGGAGTTGGAAAAGATGTCTAAAACCCTGAGATTTTATCAGATGGTTTAGAGGGACTAAAAAAATTGATCAGAAATTCACCTGATCCACTCTGCATATTTTCATATCATCCCTGCTAAAAATACAAAAGCATGGCATATAATACTAAGAACACTGTCAGGAATGCTAAAATTCAGAATGAGCTGAAGTCAGTAAGAAAAGTTAAATACACCAAAATAAGTTAATTTTTTTGTGTTTAGTTATATGAGTTAGTTATATATAGAAGACGAGATAGGACAGTTGGTCAAGGATGATAACCCATAAAACAAAGATAAAAATAGATCTAATTCTTATTTTACTTCTGTTCTGTTGAGAAACCTCATAGTATAATAGATAGAAAGCTGGTCTCAAAGAAAGATCAGTCAAGGCCTGTCTTTCAAATATGTTGACTGTGTGACCCTATGACCTAGAGGTCACTTAACCTCTAGACAATTCTCTTAAGACTTTAAGTAGCAAAGAAAATAGCAGCTTGCCTTGGCCTTATGTGAGAATGCCCAATATCAGTGAAATAAGAGATACTGACCCTATCCTTCTTCTATAAGGACAATGATCTTTGATTTGAAGAGGACAGAACAAAAACAGCTAATTGGAATTTGATACCCAATATAAACAAAAAGATACTAAGAGAGTATCTAACTACTCTTAATGGAGTCAAGTCACCTGTCCCAGGTAAATTAGTGGATGTTATCACTGAGCCACTATCAATGATATTTTCAAGATTGTAGAGCACAAAAATAAATTAGATCTAGAGAAAAGCACACATCTTGATTTTTCTTTATAAATTTTTATTTTTCAGTTCCAAATTATTGCCCTCTCTCCTCCCCCTTCCAATCCATTAAAAAGGCAAGAAATACAAATATCCATTTCATGCAAACTTCATGCAAAAGATATGTCTGTGTTGTTGTTCAGTAATTCAATCACTTCCAAATCATCATGATCCTGTAAATAATAGCAGATCAGGTCCTTCATACTGAGTTTTGTTGGTAAAGATACTTCAGTGATTTGCCATTTCCTTCTCCAATGAATCACCTTTTGTCAGAACTCTCAACTATGATCTGTCCGCCTTCAGTAACTCTGCACAGCACAGCACATGATTTCATTGAGCAGGCAAGCCCCTCTGCCATGACAAAGCAGTGATCAAAGAGGGGATATCTGTATTAGCCATATTTTTGAAAAAAGAAAAAATATGCTTCAATCTGTTCAATGAGTCTATCATTCTCTATCCGGAGGTGGATAGGATTTTTCATTGTGAATCTTTTGAAATTGTGGTGGGTCATGGTATTGATCAGTTACTAAGGCAAATCTTTCAATGCTGCTATTACTATAACTGTTATCTTAGTTCTGTTCTTTTCACTTTGCATTTTTCCTTATAAGTCTTCTCAGGTTAATTGTGGGAAATGAATTAAATCACACTGACTCCAGCTCTTGACTCAATTCTAGAACATTAGTTCCTTTTCTACTCAATTGTGAATCTAGTCTAAATTCTGTCTTGTGAGAAACTTTTATTCCATTGTGGCAATTACTGTATTGTCTGAACCTAGTCCTGCATGACTGAGAAGCTAGACCACCTCTCCCTGCTGCTTGTATACTCTTAATCAAGGACCTAACTCATGCTGACCAGAAACCCAGTCATATTCAAAAACTCATGAAAGTAGTTTTCTCATGATTGCACATTTCAAGCAAGCCATTTGCCTTATCTGAAAACTGGCTCCATACTGATCAATTACTGTTTTCATATTCCTTTGTTTACAAACACTTTGGGAAGTGAGATACCTACTTTTCTTATTTCAAGGAATCACAACCTTGCTCATTGTCCCCTCCCAACTTGGAAAGTCCCCAATCTTTTATCCAATTAGAAATTAGATTACCTAATGTATTTTCTTTTAACTAACCTTATTTGTTTCTAATGTATAAAAGTCTGTCTTTCCCCTATATTTGGAGTCCAGTACTAGACTGAGGAAAGTGCCTGGCCCACATTTTTCATGCTGTTGACAGATAGGTAGTTGGTACAGAGGATAGGCAACAAGCCTGGAATTAGGAAGACCTAATTCAAATACAGTCTCAGAGTCTTACTAGACAAAGCACTTAACCCTATTTGGCTCAATTCCTTATTTGTAAAATGAGCTAGGGAATGAAATGGCAGAATATTTCAATATTTCTTCCTAGAAAATTCCAAATGGGTTAATGATGAGTTGAATACAACTTAAAACAAGCCTCAATACAACCAAAAATGAACAAACAACAAAATGAATTGTTTAATAAATCAACGTGCTCAGAAACTTGGACCTTTGTTTCCTCAGTTGTATTCTTCCTTCACCAACCACAATGTCAGCTTTGAAGGTTTCCAATGGAGTGGCTCAGAGATCTGTGCACAGCTCTGTGCTGTTTAACACCTTCCTTAGCAAGTTAGATCAAGACACAGATGGCATTCTTATCTAATTTGCACCAAGCTAGTAGGGACAACACACTGGATGTCAGTTTTAGGATTCAAAGGGCCAGAGCATTGGACTAAATCTAATATGATGAAATAGGATTAAATCTAATAATCCTATTGTTTTTTAATCAGCTTTACAAACACAAGGTTGTAGTGTTAAATAGCAATTAATCTGAAAAAGATATGAGAATCAACTTCCAAATGAAGTAACAGTGTTTTAGTGAACTGCAAGCTCATTATGAAACAATAGGGTGAAATTGCATCCAAAAAAGCAAATGCAACTTTGAATGACATTAAATGTCATCCTCCCTCAGTAGTCCAGACTGTCAGACTACATCCAGAGAATTGAGTTTATTTCTATGTGTCCCAATTTAGGAAGGGTATCAAAAATTGGAGAGTATCTAGAGTAGGGCAACCAGAATGGTGAATGGATATGATCCATGCCATACCATAATCAAGAGAAACTGAGGATGTTTAACTTTGGATAAGAGAAAACTCAAAAAGGGACATGATAACTATCAAGAATTTAAGGGTTTTCATATGGAAGAGAAAGTAAATTGATTTAAGGTAGGTATTTTGATGTCTACTTTTTGGTCCCAAAGAGAATAAGTAGGAGTAATAGGTAAAAGTTAAAAAGAGACAAATTTAGGCTTAATAATAAGAAAACATTCCTCACAATTAGAGCTGTCCAAAAGTAAAATGAATTTCAAAAGGAGGTCTGCAGGTGAATGCTTATTGGAAATACTGAAAAGGACATACTTTTTCAGGTTTGGATTTAACTAGATGATCCTGGAGAATCTTTCTCACAAGAGAGCAAACTTAAAGACAAACAAATTCATTCATGGAAAAAAAAGGTAATGATTTCACTTAAAAACTAAAACTGACTACCAGTAGTAATTTTTTTTTCTCATCTGTACCTATAGAGAGAAAAAGATGTAAAATCTCTGGATAGTATATTGCTTTTTTTTTAAAAGAACTAACCAGGTTAGGTTAGATCAAATATTATATTCATGAAGTTGCATATAAAATAACTCAAGAATAAGAGCAACATTTCAAAGCAATCTAAGGAGAGTTAAGGGAAGACAATAAAGTACACTTATTTAATTAAAAACAAACAACAATGTTCTAGAGAAGTTAAATGAACAGCTGTTGCTATTGTCTATCCAGGATAAACAACTAAGGAGATTACTTAAAGTAAATGAGATTCAGTGTTGAATATACCAGCAAAAGAAACTGTAGATCAATATTTGAGGTGCAAAGTTACTTCTCGGAGTGATTATTCTGAAGCACTAGCTTTAAGCACATTACAAAATACTCATGAATTTTTGTCCTGTGAAATTTTCTCTGAGATACCATATACCCCAGCTAATCATACAGAGCTATTATTCTAAATATAAATGCTGCAATTCAGCATTTTTAGACATTTCTTGCCATAGAGTTACTTACTGCAAGCAATACCATAGTGACCACCATATAATTTTAATCCAATTGGTATGGAATAATTTAGGTTTCCCCAAAAAAATTATTCAACCTTTCCCAGTATGTTGCATCCCTCTCAATTTGAGGGCAAAGAGAGTCTCAGTGTCTCATTATCCTCAAATTGAGAGGGATGCAACATACTGAGAAAGGTTTGAAGTAGAGGACACTATAGCTATTTCACCAAGAGAGCTGTTGGATATTATGAAGAATTTTCAAGTCTCCATTGTGATATCCAGAGTTGTGGTACAAGTCAATGCTCCCAGAGACACCTTAGTGAAATTTGAAGGGATAATAACATCTAAGGGGAAGAATATAAAGGATGTGCTAGAGATGAGTCTGGTTTAGAGTCCTTCTGAATTTTCCCTGTGGTTCCTTAAGGAAGTGTTCATCTTTTAATTAAATTGCTGAGAAGAATTATGGGTAAAGGGATTTTCCTCATTGGGAATTTTCCACACCAATGAAATTATAAAACAATCTTTTCTTTTTTGGATTAATTCAATTTTATTAAAGAAAGTTATTAAAACTTATTACATGTAGGTTATTGCACAAGTAATGTGAATACCTGAAATAGTGACTTATCCCAAAGAACTTTACTGGAAATTTGCCTAGTTTCCTTTAAAGTTCAATTCAAAGGTCACCTTCTGCATGACTCTTTGCCTGTCCCTTACAAGAGAAGGGCTTTTCCTCCATAACTATCTGGTGTTGGTTTTGGAGAGAGAGAGAGAGAGAGAGAGAGAGAGAGAGAGAGAGAGAGAGAGAGAGAGAGAGAGAGAGAGAGAGAGAGTTAACCCTTCAAGGGCCTTCACTTTTATCTTTTTTATCCCCAGAACCTAACGTAGTGTCTAGAACACTAGGAAATAGTAGGGCTTAATAAATATTTGTTGATTTATTGACTGATCTGAGACAACCCCGCTGTTATTCTTTTAGAATTCTGCAGGGAAAAAAGATAAGGAGAAGGTATATTACAGATGGATTTAGGGGACAATTTCTGCTAAGAAATATCTTGAACCAAGCTCAGTAAAAAAAAAGCTCAGGTTGCCTCAAGGGTCTAATAAAGAAAGCAGAATAACAGGAAATTGGATCCAAAAGGTAGATGGGAGGTTAAACTATGAATGGCTTGAAATTCCAGGCTGAAAATTTTGTATTTTTAACATAATACTCAAATGTATAAAGTAAGCCACATAGGATTAAAAGGAAACCAATGATACTGAAATAATTTTTTAAAAATTGTTTTTAACTAGTCCAGCAAACTCAGTTTAAGAACTATTGTCCCAGTGGTAATTTAAAGGCATTAAAGAGGAGTGACCTGATTAATCTGTGTTTTAAGAATCTCAGGGCAGACAGAGGATGAATTGGAGAAGGGAGAGACTAGCTGCAAGGAGACAATTAGAAGGGTTTTGCAATAGTCTAGGGAAGATATGATGGGGTTCTGATTTAGGTTCAGAGATTATATAGGTGGAAAGAAGATAAATGCCAGGGAAGATATGCCAGTGGTAATATCCACAAACTTTGTTTCTTGACCTGGGATCAAATGCTGTTTTTCTTTTTCTATGTTGTAATATTTATTTTATTTTTTTAATTTATGGAATAAATTTTCATAATAAAAATTATTGTACACACACACACACACACATACATATATATTTATCAGTTCTTTCTTTGGATCCAGATACCATCTTCCCTCATAGGTCCTTTGTAGCTAATTTGGATACTTATAATAGTTGAAATGACTTACTCGCTCAACATTGTTCTTAATATTGTTATGTCATACAGTGTTTTCTTGGTTCTGCTCACTTTGCTCTTCATTACTTTGTGCAAGTCTATTACATGCTTTCCTATGATCATGGAGCTTATTATTTCTTACAGCACAGTGGTATTCCATCAATCATAAACCACAACTCATTCATCCATTCCCAATCAACAGGCATCATTTATCCTATATAATTTACTTTATACATTTAAAAATAATCTTCTAAGAAGGGTTCCATGTGCTTGACCAGACTATCAGAGGGACTGTGACACAAATAGGGTTAAGAACCTTTAACTTAGACTAATACATGGACAGGCTTTATTTTATGTAACAAAAAAATTCAAAGGTCTTACATTTGAGCCCATAAACTTTCAAAGTGATTTATCTTCCTCTCCAAAGGGACTTTATCTGTCAATGACCTATGAAGGCCTCCAAACTTAAGTCCATACCTCAAACCACCTAAAAGAAAGTCAGGGTTGCTAGAGAATAAGCCCTGTTCTCCTACCTTGTGACATGTGGGTATTCAACAGAACCAGTGAAGGGCACAGTCCAGGTTTAATCCTTTACATTATGGTTTTGTGAATTGTTATTAATCAGGTGCTTCCTTTCAAAGGAAAAAATAAGGGCATAGTCCAGATATTCTGAAACTTGGTTACATGCCTTTAGTAGGGATTTAATAAGGCAACCAACATCCAAAGCATGTCCACATCTTGTCAAGAAGATAAGATCAATGTGAAATTATAGGTCTCATTATTATCTTATTAACATTGAATTTACCTTTTGTGCATTCCTTGAGGTTCTGACTTGAGTCCTCTTCTATCTCTTTTTCTGGATTTTCCCAAAAAATTGAAATCTTTTTTTCCTAGAGATTTCAATTTTTCAAGAAAATCCATGGTGGGGATAAGATGGGCTAAATTCTCATGTTCCCACAGAAAACCAAAGTTAGGGTAAAAAGTCTAAGAGTACTGGAGGTAGGGTCATAGAATCCTACATCAATAGATTTAGAGCCGAAAAGGATTTTAGAAGACATAATTCAATCCAAATTGAGATCCAGAGAAGTAATGAGTTGCCTTAAGTTACACAGTAAGTAAAGATAAGACCTAGAATTTAAACCTAGAGGGGCGGCCAGGTGGCACAGTGGATAAAGCGCCGGCCCTGGAGTCAGGAGTACCTGGGTTCAAATCCATTCTCAGACACTCAATAATTACCTAGCTGTGTGGCCTTGGGTAAGCCACTTAACCCCATTTGCCTTACAAAAAAATAAATAATAATAAAAAAAAAGAATTTAAACCTAGGCCTCTGACCACCAGTTCAGTGGTACCATGTTGAAACATCTTCAAGAATGAATTCTATCTGTTTGAGTTCAGAGTTTTGGTTCTCCTGATACACTGTGAGAGTCTGAGAATTGATCAATAATGCCTTTTTGTGCTCTCAAGACTGAATCCCAATGTCATTTTCAATGTAAAAAATCAGAAAAATGTCACTTCATTTATCCTTAACATTTTTATATCAAGAAGTGGCTGACAAATCCATTTAAGTGATTTTGCACTGACCAAAGGGACAAGCTCCAAGTGGACACAAAAGTAAATAAGATTAAAGATAACTTTAGCAAGAAGTAGGGTCAGTTTGCTCTCAGAAACTAAAGAAAATGGGGAGAGGTTAAGTGAAGATTTAGTAGTTTTAAGGTACTGAATAAAAAAAGCAAATGAGATAATGTTGAAAAAAATGACTATTTTTCCCTGTAAAGCAGTGAAACTATTGTTTTACAAGATTGACAGTTTTCCCTTTTTAGTTTTGTTGGACTTATTTGTGCAGAAAAAGGTTTTAATTTTATATAATCAAAATTTCATTTTATCTTCTGGGTTCCTCTCTATTCCTTCTCTGGTCATGAAGTTCTCCTTTGCCTACAATAGCTATGGTGTGCTATTGAAACTCAGACAGCTCTTTTTAAAGAAATCCTATCTTAATTGGGTCCTTACTACTTTATAGCAATCTTTTTTATTTTTCATGATTACCTCTCCAATATGATTTCAGTCACATTTGTTCCAAACTTTCTCTCTCTCTCCTCAAATGCCATTTCTGTCTACCTCTTTATTTAAAAAAAAAGTTTTAGGGGTGTTCTATTTTTCCATTCCAAACATGTATACTTCATTAGAGGTCCCTTGTAAAACAGTAAACAATTTAGTAAAAGCAATAATACAGTGACTTCATCTAATAATGCATGCCACACTTCACATCAGTAGCATCCCTTTAACTCTCTAGTAAAACAAAAAACCACCAGAAATCTATTTTCTCTCCCTTTAACAAATATGGATAGGCAAGCAAAACAAATAAACAAATTCCTTCAATGGCTATATGCAAAAACATTATGTTTTATTCTGAAACCCCAAATTCATTAAGTCTCTGTAATGGATAGCATATTTCATCATCAGTTATCTGGAATGATGTAAGTTCTTACAGCTTTCAAAGCTGTCTGCTTTTACAATATTGTTATTGTATAAATTATATTTTTGGCACTGCTAATTTATTGTTTTTAGCAGTTTAGAATTTTTTTTTCTTCTGGTACTTCTTACTTCGTTCTACATCAGGTCACATAAATCTTTGTGTTTTGGGGGGTGGCTAGGTGGCGCAGTGGATAAAGCACAGGTCCTGGAGTCAGGAGTACCTGGGTTCAAATCCAGTCTCAGACACTTAATAATTGCCTAGCTGTGTGGCCTTGGGCAAGCCACTTAACCCCATTGCCTTGCAAAAACCTAAAAAAAAAAAAAAACTTTGTGTTTTTGAAATCATTGATTTCCTCATTTTTTATAGTTCTCCAATTCATTCACATACCACAATTTTTCCAGTCATTCCTTAATAATTAAACATCATCTTAGTTTCCAATTTTTACTCCTAAGCAAATGAGCTGCCTTAAATATTTATGTATAGGTGGTATAGATAGATGAGTTAGTAACTTTTTTGTACATAATTCCAAAATATTTTCCAGAATGGTTGTATCCACTCACAGACAAACCAACAGCTCATTAAAAGTTCCTATTTTCTCATAGTTCCTTCAGTCTTTATAATTTTCCTTTCTTGTCATCATGTCATTCCAAAGGGTTTGAGATGGAATTTCAGATGGAATTTGTCTCACCAGTGGTGATTTTGAGCACATTTTCATATAGTTACAACTTGGTTTTCCTTCTGTGAGAAAGATTTTTCTATATATTTGGACCATTTATCAATTGGGAAATGATTCTTTTTTTCTTATAAATTTGAATCAGTTCCATAAAATGACTTTTTCTCAGGCAAAGATAAGCTCTAGAGGGCTATGTGAGCTAGATGTAAGAGCTTATGTTATAATCAAATTAGAAAATGGAAAAAATGCTTATAGAATAGTGTTGTACCATTACCAAAAAAGGACAATACCATGTCAGAAAAACTCAGGAAATATGAATTAATGTTGAGTGAAATAAGTCAAATCTGGAGAACAACTTATATATAACTATAACATTGTAAATACAAAAATTTTTAAAGATTTAAGAACTCTGGGCAATACAATAATAAACTACTGGTTCAAGAGTGATGAAGAATGCACCCCATCTCCTGACCAATTAGTGATGAACTCAAGATACAGAATGAGACATACATTTTTAGATATGGCCAGGGGGAGAATTTATTTTCCTCATTTGTGCACATTTCTTACATGGATTTTGTTTTGTTTTGTTTTTACTTTCTTTACAAGGTAGGAGAAAAGAGGGATAGAAAGAAAATAAACGCCTAGTAATGGAAAAAATAATTTTAAAAGGGTGAGAAATTCTATTCTGGATTTATTTCTAACATTGAGAAATTACATGCTGTGGTGGAAATTATAGAATCCCTAGAGAGAATGACTTTTCCTTTCCAGATTTATGATAAAGGAGAGGAAATTTGGGCATAGTCTGACAAGCACTCCAGATTTTGAAAAAGTAGATATCAAAGAGTTCAGGAGAATAATATGAAAGATCCTAAGACCTTTATCTACCATTTGAGAAGGCCCAGAAGGAATGAGAAATGCTCAACAATGAAATTCTGAGAGCACAAGAAGAACCAATTTCAAAGAGGAGAAAAAGTAAGATTAATCTGAAGAAACCAAAGTGAATGCAAAGGAAAATCAATCAATTTTGACATTAAGAAAAAATGCATAGGAAGTAGAAGCTAGCTAGGGCAGGTAACAAAGAATGAAAATAAGAGTGATGAATGACTGTAAAAACAGGAGTGAAGCCCAAAATACTTAAGACACTCACTATTAGTGATAAGCACTTTAAAAATATCTCACCTGATCCTCACAACTGTGGAAGGCAAATGCTATTACTATTCCTATTTTACATTAAAGAAAACTGAGACAAAGAGAGGTCAAGTGATTTGCCCAGTCATACAATGAGCAAGTGTCTAAGACAATATATAAACTCAAGTCTTCCAAGTCTAGATCCAGTTCTCTCTCCACCAAACCACCTTGCTACTTTATAAATAAAAAAAAAATAAATTAGAGAACAAAAATGGCTGAATTAGAACTGATTCCTAAGGACAAAGATAGTAAAAACAAACAAGCCAACAACAAACCATCTGTTGCCCTTGATGAATTCAAGTCATCTGGTCCTGGATAATTTATATCCTGAGGTACTGAAAGATGGGAGATACATTTACTGAGCCACTGTCAGTAATAAATCACTGAGAGAAAAGAAAAAGAAAATGGAAGAATTAATATAAGATTGGAGAAATGCAATTATCTCAACTTTTTGTTTTATAGGGTTTTGGTGGGGAGGGGCTGTTTTATTTTTAAGTAAAGAGATCACTCTGGAGGAGTGAGGGTGATGACTGTACAGTTCTATCTCACTTGAATCCAATTCACAGCAAGTCAAAATATTCTTGTAATACCATTGGTGCTCTTTGAGAATGAAGAATCTGAGGAGTAGCAGCTGCCCTCTAGGCTGAGTTGGGCAATGCTACTATCTTCTCCTTGTCCTCCCTCTCCCTTCTCTTCCTTCTTCCTAGTTGATAATACAATCAGAAGGATTCAGATTTAGGTGGAAGGGTAAATCCATGAAGTTACAGGTCAATGTCAATGTGACAGAAGATCTCCAGTGGACTACCTAGAGGGATGTATGTCTGACCCCTATGCTATTTAACATTTTTATCAGTTATTTGGTTAAAGGCGTGGCTAGCATGCTCATCAAACTTGCAGATAACACAAACTTGGGAGGGAGGGGGAGAGTCAAGAGGAGAGGTTCAGAGAACACTGGATGACTGAATCGCAAACACAGGCTAAAAGCATTGAATTCCATGAGATGAAATTCAAAAGGGATAATTACAAAGTCTTACTTGGTTACCAAAAAAAAAAAAATCAACTTGATTAGTAAAATATAGATATAGCATGGGCTAGTTAAGTTGTGAAAAAGATCTGGGAGCTTTAATGGGCTGCAAACTCAAGTCTTTCTTGTCGAGGCCAACTCCTCTACATGGCACTTTGATACTATACCTTGTCTTCATCTTGGGCAAATTGTCTCACATTCCCCAACTCCTTCAGGTCTCAACCTCTCAAATAATGGTTTCTTTCCTACAGACTTCAAACCACATTCAGGTCTCAATTCCGTAAAAAAAAAAAATCATTTGATGCTATCATCCTCTCAAACTACTCTACTGTACTTTTTCTCCTAGTCTTAGAAAGTTACCTAAAATTACTTCTTCCTCTCCTCTCACTTTTCAGCTTTGTTGCATTATAGCTTTTAGCTTTATGATTCAACTGAAATAGCTCTTCCAAAAGTTATCAAATATCTTTTAATTGCCAAACCTGATGAACTTTTTATTAGCTTTCATTCTTCTAGACCTCTCTGTAGCATATAACATCCAGTTTCATGAACCATTCTCTCTTGGTTCTCTTCCTACAAACTTCTCAATTTATCTGCTGGATCATAGTTCATATTTGCCCCTAAATGTGGATGTACCCCCAAAGCATTGCTGAAATATCTTGTTATCCTGTTCTTTTGGTGACCTCATAAATTCCAATTTATTTAAATACCACCTCTATGAAGATGAATCCCAGATATGGATATCCAACTTTATTCTTAAATCACCAGTTTCCAACTGGGCATTTCCAATATATGTCTTAAAGAAATCCCAAATTCAAAATGTTCAAAAGAGAATTTGTCATCTCTCTTCCCCTCTTTTGAATTTCCCTTTCTGTCAAGGGCATCACCACTAATCCTTCTAAATCATCCAGATTTGAAAACCTCAGTCACCCTCAGAATCTATTTTTTCTAGCACCACAGTATCTTACTTCTGCTCCTTCTCTCTAGCCAGTGTCATCACCCTAGGTCAGTATCTGAAATATAAGTGCTTAATGAGTACTTTTGAATGAATTCAGTTTTAAAATAACAATGTGATCACTAAGTCAAAGGACATTAACATTTTAGTAATTTTTTAGCACCATTCCAAATTGATTCACTTCAAAAATCATTTTTTCCCTTACTGAAAGCAAGAAGTTGAGCTGTATGAAGAAAAGAATCTGCTTTTTGTAGGTGATGAGGATGTGTTTAAAGTACTGAAACACTGAAAAACTTTAAGATGGTAGAAGGGAACAACTTCCTGGAAATGGTGAGGCATCAATATGAGAACACAAGGAAGTGCAAGGAGTCAGCAACTAGTCTAGGCAACTTGTGAAATAAATGTTCACTGCTTCCAGGTTGTAATTGTCTCTCCACCTGTCAGTGAATAGAAGGTCAGAAGTGTTTCCAGATCAGAAATTTAAAACTTAAAAGTTCAAGAACTTGAACAAAGATTTTACATCTCCCTACTTCAATTTTTTCACTCAAACCTATCTCTAACATAGGTGTTAAAGTAATGATCTGATCATGTCATTTTCCTATTCAATAATATTTTGATAGCTTTATATTTAAACTTGATATTTATATAATTATATGTAATATTATTTGTATTACAACTCAATATTTCCCTATTATCTGTAGAAGATGTCTCCTTTAGATTTTGAAGCCCAAGCCCTTCTTTGACCCAGCCATTCTAATTCTAGGCTTATATCCAGAATTATAAAAAATGTGCAAAGTCCCACATGTCTCAAAATATTCATAAGCAGCTCTTTTTGTAGTGACAAAGAATTGGAAATTGAGGGGATGCCCATCAATTTGGCAATGGCCAAATAAGTTATAGTACATGGATATTATAGTATACCATTGTTCTGTAAGAAACCATAAATGGTCGGACTCTAGAGAAACATGGAATGAATTGCAGGATCTGATGCCAAGCAAAGGGAGCAGAACCAAGAGAACAATATATACATTAACAACACCATTGTGAGATGATCAGCCTTGATTAAAACAGCTCCTCTCAGCAGTTCAGAGAGCTAGGACAACCCTTTCAGACCAGCTATAGGCAATGCTATCCACATCCAGAGGAAGAAAAACAAAACAAAAAACCTTCAGAATCTGATGAACACTATATTCACTTAAAAAAAAAATTGGTATCTCATATTTTTCTTTCTCTTAATCTTAATTCCTCATACTGAAAATGGTTAAACTATAAATATGTTTAACACAAATGTATATGTACAATATTAACCTGTTTGCCACTGAGGGGAGAGGGATGGGAAGGGAGGCTGAAAGGAAATTTTGTAACTTAAAAATATACATAGGCATAGGGATGTTGAAAAACTTGCATAACATGTATTTGGAAAAATAAAGTATCAATTAAAAAATAAAAGATTTAGAAGCCTTTCCCAACTTGGTCCAAAATTATTTTTCCAACTTCCCTCACTGTTGAAACCCAGCCAAACAGGCTGTCTCTGTTCCTTACACATTGAGTAAGGAATTGTTTAATTGAGTTTACATTGACCATCATCTTACCTGACATGCATTTCTTCCTTTCCTTCACCTCAAAGAATCCCTCCCTATCATTAAGAGATAACTCCAACACCCCCTACATGAATAAAACCTTCCTTAATTTCCTCTACTGCTATTTCTTTCCCTTCTACCTTGTATTGGTATTCCCTTCTGAATGTACTCAAACACACACACACACACACACACACACACACACACCTCCCTTGATTGTAAACTCCTAAGTATCATTCCATTTTTCATTTTTCCCTAACATCAAACACATTGCTTCAAAGTAGACACTAAATGCTTCTTGATGGATATTCTACATCCCCACCAAAAAGCATACCCTACTTTCTATTATTCCCAACTCAGCACCCCACCTACCACACACGTGCCCTTGCATAGCATCCATTCCCCAAGCCAGGAATGCATTTCTTCCTCACCTCCACTTCTTAGAATCCTTCTAAGGTTCAACTCAGATTTCTATTGCATCATGGAAAGATTTTCTGCATCTAATCTATTATATAATTTGTTTGTACACTCCCAACAGAATGCAAACTCTTTGAAGAGAGGAAATACTTCAATATGTAGTGCCTTCCCCACTCCACCCCAGAATTTCAGGGAATTCTCAACAAGGGAATTTCCTCTAAACTTGAGTCCAGCACCACCTTTATCACAACTTTTTTTTAATGTTTTTGCAAGGCAAATGGGGTTAAGTGGCTTGCCCAAGGTTAGGTAATTATTAAGTGTCTGAGACAGGATTTGAACCCAGGTACTCCTGACTCAAGGGCCTGTGCTTTATCCACTGTGCCACCTAGCCGCCCCAATCACAAGACTTTTAAAAGCTGCTCTGAGAGGTCACATTTGTCCAAGGTCCTAGCAAAAAGACCTAAATCTAGGTGTTCCTGATTCCAGTTAGCTCACTAACCACTACATCGTGCTGTGCATGGAGTAAGCACTTTATACTGTTAAACAGACATAGAAATGGAACAGAATGGAAATTCTTGGATAAGAATAAACTTGATAATCTCTACCTTTATAATAAAGTAGCTTTATGGCTCTATATAGTGCCCCATTAATTATCTATCTTGTCTCAGTTAAAAGTTGAATTCAGCAAGACCAATCTGAATTTGACAGATTAAAAATTACCACACATGCACGTGTGCACGCGCGCGCACACACACACACACACACACACAAAACAGAACCAACAAAGTTCAAGGCCCTCATTTCTTCTGGCACTTTCCCTCCTTTCCCTCTCTCCTTCCCATGACTTGCTAAGTATCTTGGCATTCTCAGACCCCAAGATATATAGGGAATGGGAATGGAACAGCAGCTTAACAGCATGTAATTTTGCCATACCGGGACTGAAGATATATAAGGAATAGACTAGTAGCTTAAGGGCATTTGCGCAATATTTTTTCTCCATTTCTATCAATGGATTTTGCCTTTCATTAACCAATTCATAACCCACTTAGTCACGGTAAGTGAATAACCATGTCAATAAAAATCCAGAGTTTAGGTCCCAGAAACAATTGGCTTTTATGCTAATCAACTCAAAATTTCTTGAGCAGGACAATCATCATGATGAAATTAACAGCTCCTCCAGTCATGGCTGGTATATAGGGACTTTGGATGCTAACCCAATAAGCAGATTGAAGTGATTACATGATGATTAGCTCAGACAACAAAATAAAAAAATTAACCATAGTTCTTTTCCAAGTTCAGAAATTGTACTACAGGAAAGACAATGGCTATAAATACTAATGATTCTTTTTCACATTCTTAGCTAAAAGCAGGCAATTCAATCTTCTGTCAGAAATTAACACAGAATGGAGGTCTCTCATGTACTCAAATTATGATATCAAACATGTTACCTTAGAAATGATTCTTCCTAACAGGACAAAATTATAAGGAGGTAGAGAAAAAAGGATAGATTATGTTAACCTCCCATTCTTAAGATATAGTAAGGAAGCTATTAGGTTGTCAATCTTTCCCAAAAACAGGAGCTAGAAGATTGTCAGCCACATCCTTCCCTTCTCAGTTTTTCCTAATAGAATTAAAATTACTTCAGAACTAACTTAAATCCCAATTTATTTCAAAAGTAGTATGACAATAATGAAGAGACAAAATAGTAGATGTAGAAGAGAGGTAAGAAACTGAATTGAGGAGATTATTCTATTAAACAATCACAATACATGATTTGAGAGTTGAAGAGGACATTAAAAATCATCCACCTAAAAAAATTCAACTAAACTTTTTGAAAAGGAAAAGCAAAGAAAGATGAAATTACATTCCCAAGATGATCACATACATTTAAGTGGCAGAACTGGTACTAAACAACAAATCTCCCAACTTCCAATTCTCTGCTCTTTCCACAATACTAAACATCTATTAAATAGTAGCGAAGTTAAATAAAATTTATTTCTCCCTCTTTATGTTCTTATTGATGAAAACGACTGAAATGAACGGTTGGTTGGTTCTTGTCCTTCCTTAATGAAGATCAAAATTACATCACTATGTTTACCGCCCTTATCTCTCTGACTTATAATTTATGAGTTAGTTAAATTAGCCAGCCTGCCTGGTCAAATTGCTGCACCCAAAACCATGTGGTCATTAAGGAATTCTTAGCTACTCTCAAAATGACTAAAAAATGAAGTATCAAAGGAAAAATCAAAAACCTTAGGAAAATTAGATCATCTTCCTTTGTATATACATAGCCTGTATATGACAAGCTATCTTGAGTCTGTAAAAGTAAATAAGAATCTTAGGTTGCAGTTTATAATATCAGTCCCTTCACTTTTTCATCTCATTTTTCAAATTTGCCTTGAATCTCTTAATGTTATGTATTTCTACAGTAACTTACATGTGCCTCTAACTTGTTTTATGTTACCAGAAAGAAGCTGTAATTGTTATAGCATGCTGGAACTTATTAAAAAATATTTACAGCTGAGACTTATTGAAGGTTCCATCACTGGAGTCCTTAGAATTATAGTCCGATAAATCCTCATTGACACAGCAGTATTACATTCCTAAGTCTTGCCCAGAATTACACTTGCACACAAATAGAACAGATTATACAGTAAAAGTAAAATGTTCTATTCCATCTGTATTATGGAGTAAACAGGTTGCTACAAATCTTCTTGTCTGGTCGATTTTTAACAGCATAAGAGATTATAAAGTAACATGCAAGTCCCACAATAGAAAGGGTATAATGATTTAATTCAATACAAACAAATGAAGCAATTCCTACTTCTAGTTTGTAAAAGCTAATAAAGGAACCTGTATTACTCTACAACACATTTTAAGGCTATAAGAATAGTTAGTAAATTCAATAAATGCTTTATATTGACATTCTATTAATTGAATATCACAGAATTACTGTGAAGGAAGCACTTTGCAAAGTGAAAAATGCCACATTATGTTCTTATCGCTTATTATTCTACGAGGATCCATAAATATATTTTACAACACTAAGTATAATGTACTGTAACAAAATCAGATGCATTGGTGAATATTAATATCACTCATAATTTGAAATGTTTTCAATACAATCTACAAACTCCAATTAATATGAAAATAAGATTTTTTTAATGTGCTTGACTGCTAAAGGATAAACAGAAATGCAGTTTCATCATCCTTTAAAATATAAAGACAGGAGTTTCGGGATCACTGGAAAAGCCTTTTATTTCACCATAAAAATGCAAACTGGAATAAACACAACCTTTTATAACCCAAAGGTTACAACTACTTTAAAGTCTTCCTGAGCTTCATCTTAAGAAGCAAAAGATTATAAAATTTAACAAGTTTGCAGCCTTGAATCTCTTTGAAACATTTGCCAAGTAAAAATAATTTAGCAAAACAGCTTCTTAAAAAAACCACGCACACTAATTTGTTCTAGAAACAAAAGTTTTTAACTTTTTACTCTCAATTATTTTAATTTGTAAAAAGTCAAGGTTTCAGAAGCAATGGAGCATCTCCAGACCACTCTGTCTCATACTCCTACTTACTGGAATCCTTAAAAAATATAGTGCATTTGTGTTTTCAATTTTAAACGAATTCTACCTACATTTTATTATATATGGCTTACTATGCCATGATCATTTTGTTCCCACATCTTTCCACCACCATCTCCATGTTTTTGAATCAGTTAAATATAAAATGAAATCAAAACTACCAAGGTTTTTTTTTTTTTCTTTTAAATGTCCTATAAGTTTTTGTGGTTGTTCATAACATTTAACATTTGGCAACGTATCTCAAGTTCAATTAAATTTGCCCTTTTTTTCTGCAGTACATGTTGACTTAATTGAGTGCATCAAGAATTTTGCATACATTTATGTAATAGAGCTGAAATTCTTAAAACTGTCAGTCTATACATTTCTCCTGATTAAAAGAGGACTGATGACATTAAAGCTATCAGATCAAAATATTTAAAAAGGAAAAGGAGAGCTAATGAAAAACAAATTACCAACACAGTTGAAACTGAAGCACAAATAATTATGCAATCTTAAAAAAAGAAAATAAATTTCCAATGTAATTGTGTTTCCTTTCACAAAAGGAGTTCACTTTACATTCATTAAGCAGAGACTCAGTTTTCTTACGCTGGTTAAGAAGCCAAAAACTTCAGAACCTCTTGCTGGTCCTGGTCTATCCTGTATGTGGGGCCTTAAAAAGGCAGAGTCCTTTACTACCTGCTCCAAGTACTTCTGTGCTTGCTCAGGGATCGGGATCTCCCTCGCCGACTGCGCTTCCTACCCACACTTCTTCTATCCCGGCTTCTATCCCTTCTACTATATCTGTCTCTGCTGTAGGACCTCCGATACCGAGACCTATCCGGGCTTACACTTCTTCGATGAGGACTATAATCCTTGTAAGAGTGTCTTCTATGAAGTCGTCTTTCTTTTCTTTGTCTTTCATCCTCTTTACTTGCCTCCCTTCTATGCTTGCTCCTATCCCTTTTATGTCTCTCCTCAGTACTTCTGTCTCTACTGGACCGGCTTTTTCCTTTACTTGGTTCTCTATTACATTTGTCTTGTTCGGAAGATGAATCTTTTTTGGGTATGTTCTGATCACAATTAGATGTACCTTTTTGTTGTTGATTATTGGCAGGAATACAAGAGAGTACACCTGAACATTTTTTTTCTGTACAGTTTTCACTTGTAATACAGTTAAGTTGCTTACTTTCTTTGCATTGAGCTTCTTCACTTAAGTTGCCATTCACATTTTTGGAATTAAAATTAATCTCCTGATTTGATAGCATTTCTCTTTGACAGATCTGAGTTGGCTGACCTATGAGGGAATGCAAGGAGGTAGAAGTAACACAGCTTGAAGACACAGACTGTATAATATCTATAACAGGTTGTAAAAGGGCAGAATGAGATGCCACTACTTCCTCCTTAGTCTGCTGTGTCTCATCTATTTTCTTGCTCAACAAAATATTTAATAGCCTCTCTCTTAGTTCTTTTTCTTTTCTCTGGAGTCCTAGAGCTCGCTCTTTTTCCTCCTCCACCCGTCTAAGTTCAGCCTCCTGAAGTCGTCTTCTCTCTTCAAGTTGCTGAAGGCGAATTTTTTCTTCTTTTTGTTCATGTTCTAGTAATTTTACTGCCTGAAAAAAATAAAAGAAACTAAATTAGAAGACAAAAATTATTCTAGCACCTAATGTTAAGAAGATATTTGTAGAGATGTATTTTGAAGAACAAAATTTATTCAGTGGCTATTTACTGATTTTAACAAATGCTGTCCAAGAGAATAATACAGTAAACACAAATGTTTACAAATCACCTGGTTTAAATTGAGCTGATATCAGCACTACAATAAAACTTAAATAATTCCTTCTTTCCCTTCTGAAGTATGTGTTTTCAAGCTATAAGAATATTATTTAATAATTACTTTCAGTTGCTGCAAAAAGTAATTACTTCTATACCTAAATTTTCCCAACTATGTGCCACTATAGCAGATCAAATCTGTTATGTAAGAAACATTCATCAGGGGAAAAAAAGTTTATAAAAATGGGAACCTAATAATATAAAAGCATTGGGAATGCAAAGTGTTCTTCTTCACTATCTCAAATGCCTGAATATAAATAAGAATTTCTTTTCCTTAATGGAATCTTTTAAATTATTATAAAATGTATAATGAATTGAGACAAAGCAAGTGAAAATTTCCTAAATGTTAGGAAAGGTTGAAATGGAGGGTAAATTATCTTCTTGTACAAAAATATTTCAGAAAATTCTATAATTTATCCACCCTAATGTTTCATGTTATCAAGGAGGATACAGAGATGTAAGATACAATCTACCTGGAAAGCCAAGGGTTTCCACAGATTAAAAAATGTAAAACTAGCTAGTCTAGTCTATGCTCAGTAACACTAAGGGGTACTAAAAGCTAAGACCAGCTAGGCAGTTCAGTGAGCTTAGAGTCAGGAAGACCTGAGTTCATAAACCAGCCTTAGATCTTACTGGTTGTGTGACCCTAAGCAAGTTACTTAGCCACCCTTTGAATTTGTTTCCTCAACTGTAAAACAGGGATAAAGACAGTCTCTACCTTCCCATGTTGTGAGGCTCAATGAGATCCTATTTGTTAAGCACTGAGCACAGTGCCTGACCCATAGAAGGCAATATTAAAATGCTGTTTATCATTTAATCTTCATTTTCCACCTCATCATCATCGTCATCTTCATCATTATTACTGTAGGAATTTCGAAGAGAAGAAACCTAAACAGGAATGGAAGGAGCCCATCTGGAAGTGCAAACATTACCTGCTTGGTAACTGAGGAAAAACTATTGAGGAAAAACAACAGATATTCTCCTCCCCACTCAAAGAATTTAACCAGTTTTAGTAAAGAGTATCCAGGAGTTTTTGTCTTGACACTGTAAAGACTCAGCTATACTACAGAAGCTCAAACATTTGATCTGAATTACCTTTTGTAGGGATCAGCTCCCATAATGCTCTGTGGGGTTTTTTTTGTATATAAAACAAGCCAATACCTAATGCGACTAAATGGTTGTTGGAAGGAGAAAGTAGGGAGGAGGGAAGAAAAGGAAAGGGAAAAAAAAAGGAAAAATAGTCCCACCCAAAAAATAAAAAAAAAACTAGAAATACGTATAGTAGTTCTCTGGAGTGAAGGAGATTACAAATCCACAAATAAGTCAATATACTTTTTAAAGGAAGTCAGAAGAAATAACAAAAATAACATCTAAATACGGCATTTTAAATGGCTATATCTATCAAAGAAATAACTCTAAGGTAGATGCTATCATCTTCCTTTTACATATGAAGCAACTGACTCAGAGGAGTTAAGTAACTTACCCAGTCTAGTGTCTTAATAGCTGTGTGCTAATAAGTGCCAGAAGTATGATTTAAACCTAAGGCTTCTGGACTTCAGGTTCAGTGCTCTATTCACTGTAATTATTCTTGTAGGTTACTTTCAGCTGTAAGATTCCAAGTTTTTAATATGAAAAATCACTATTGTCAGTATTACAACCCATTCCCAAACCTATACAGCAATAAGACCTAAATTCTATTATCCAAGTCCTCCATCTGGGTTATGTCTTTGGCCACATCACTTTAGAATCCTTATCTGTAAACCTACACTCAGTGTTACTTTGAGAATGATTGTGATAAAAAGATGCAAGCTCTATCAAACAAAATACATTATTATCAGATGAATCCTTTGAGCTTCTGTAGTACAGCTGAGTCTTTACAGTGTCAAGACAAAAAATTCTGGTTATTAAAACTATCTGCTCAGGATTTTTTGGTCATTTTCTTAATTACTAATGAGAATGAATCTATTCCAATGGCTTCTCATCCAAAGCTGATTAGATTAGTTATTTTTTTTTAAATTATAGCTGAAATAACAGAGAAAAGAAAATGTTGCTGTCCAGTCTTATCTCTTCATTACAGACAATCCAAAAAAAATATGTATTAAAAACCAAAAGGACACTTGGTGAGAGAGTACTTAATGCTAGCATAGAAGGTCAATATAACATTACCTTTGCTCTGCTTAACAGTTCTGCAATTAATCTTATTGACTGAAGATTTCTTTGAGCCAATAATAATTTTCTCTCCTCTAATTTTATCTTCTCTTGTAATTTTTTCTGCTCTTCTGCTTGTATCTTCTCCAGTTTTTTCTGATTTCGACGAACTTCACGGTCTTTTTGTTTTTGTTCTCTCTTACGTAGCTTCTCTTCCCGTTTTCTTTCTCTTTCCAATTCCTCTAATTCTTTCTGTTTTCTAAGTAAAATAAATCAAATGTTTTGTCAACAAAAAAATCAAAAGTAACCAATATTTCTAGATTGGTCTTTTTGTCAAAACTACTTTCCCTTCATATATAATATACCATAACTCATTAAGTAATCATGAAATTTAAGAATCTGAAAACTGTCCATATGTTCACAAAATGTACCCTACAATAATAACATTCCCAAAGATAAGATTCATTTACAGCTTTAAGCCTAAACTCTATTATTCTTTTTCAAGGACAAAACCATTCTATTAAATATCCTCTTATTCAAAAATTAAGAACACTGACAAGTATAACAAAGTGCAGCACTCTCTCTTAATTGTTATCATCCATTCCAGCCATGGCATTTTTATCTTTATTACCTGATGTCTTAAATTCTTTGCCTTCATACAAACCAGACCACAATCCTGAGCCTATGGTGAAATATGGCAGTTAAAATAATTATCAGTATACATGAATCCAAACTCCTTTATTCACAAGTCATCAGAATGACAACTGAGTTTCTGCTTCAAGTGGCTGTGTTTGGTTCCTGACTTTACACTAAAGTAACCCCACCAAAAAACCCAACAATGACAAGAACAACAAAAAACTTTATTTTAAAATTTTTAATTGGCATTAAGAAAAATGGTACAAACTTTTCGGTATAGCAATTAAGATAAGAGGTGTCAAACGTAAAACTCCCAAGTGGCTCAAACTAGAACAAAATATTAATTAGGAAAATTTAACCAATAAATGGTAGATAATTTGTGTTTTTCTAAGTCAACATGGAGCACACAAGGATCTACTTTTATTTTAATTTGATACTATTAAGACTATTCCTTCATCTACTGAATTCCAACCAATGAGGTTAAATGTTATTACTTAAGTGTTCATGGATATGCTTCTTCATATAATTTGTCAATAAGGTAAATACAAAAGATTTCTGACTGGATCTACTGAGAGTCTGTCCAAAAAAATAATCAGTCTCTCTAAATGAATATTAGAGAATCATGACTGAATATATATTATTCTATTAAGTCACTAAAAAAAAGGAGCAATTGTGGTGTAAAAGTATCTGAAAACAACAATTCCTCTGCTACCAAGGAGAACTGTTTTTTCTATTTCCATAAGGTGACATTTTTAAAATTCTGAGGTTTCATTAGAGATTATTTGTTCCCTTAAAATCTCCAAAACACTTAAATGTTACTTGGTAACCTGTATCACATTCAACAGATACTTAACAAGAACCTGCCAGATATCATAGGAAATACAAAGATGAGCAAGACAGACCCTGATCACAATATGTTATTTCCTTTATTAGACAGTTAAAACTAACAAAAAAGAAATAGTAGTTTCAAAAGTACTGTGAAACATAAAACTTACAAAATACTTTCCTAACTACTATTTAATTTACTTTTCATACCTCTGCAAACTAGGTAAAGTATAAATTATCCCCATTTGACAAATGAAGTAACAAAATGAATGAGATTAAATCCTCATCCACGTGCACATACATAAATGGGAGAAAGAAAGTATTCAAAGCTAGGTCTTTTGACTACACAGTCTGATGCTTTTTTCCAATCACAGGATATTAAATGACAAGTATGCAAGTAACAATAAAGCAAAGTATAACAAATGTCATAAGAGAGTACTATGAGAGATCCAAGGAGGAAAAGAACATATTCAGTTTGGCCAAGGACTTAGAAAAATTTGGCCATGGACCTAGAAAATTTAGGGCTAAGAGTAAGAAAAACTTAAGTTTATACAGAAGAAAGCAAATCCCATCCTGAAGCCTTTGAACTCCTAAGCATTTTACAAGTGAGACCTCAGAATAACAAGCCAGCTATCAGCCAACATTCTCCCTGCTCCATATTCTTATTAAGCATTAAACTGCCTAACATATCTGTTAACTGTCATCATTTCCAAAACTCTAGTCTAGAATTGACAAACCTTGCCAAAACAGAGCAAGAACTGATGAAGATAGGATTTTCATAAAATAAAACTTACAAGAGAATTACACTGTGTTCTGAAAGGAAAAAAATAAATAAATAAAACAAATATTGTTGAAGATACACATCAACCCACTATATTTTATAGTGGACTGCTGGGTGGCATAATAGATAAAGTGCCAGGCCTGGAAGTCAGGAAGATTCAGACTCAAGAATTCAAATCCAGCCTCAGATATTTATTACTGTGTGACCCTGGACAAATCACTTAACTCTCAGTTTCCTCATCTGTAAAATGAGCTGGAGAAGGAAATGGCCAACTATTTCAATATCTTCGTCAAGAAAACTCCAAATGGGGTCACAAAGAGTAAGACACAATTGGAAAACAACTCAACAACAAAGAAAGTAATGAGACTAATAGTGAACTCATTCATATGTGGGGGAAAAAGTTTTCAACACAATCCAATTCATAAAACTGACATAGGTTTCAGGTGTGAATTTATCTAAGTCTCTTTATTTTGTTCTTCTTTCCTCCAAATGCTTTTTTCCTCTAAACATGTCACTGCTGTCAGTTCCTTATGAGGAAAAAAGGTAGAAAAGGATGCAAGGTAAATAATTAACTTTTCTGATACTGTTTCCTTATTCACACCACCACACTAAAATATTAGGATGTTTTATCTGCAATAACTAGAATATTAAAGATTTTCTTTTATTATGATGTTTCTATAGCGTAATAGTAATTTTTGGACCAATAAATTAAGAAAATGAAAGTGAAAACATAAACTCTAAATTAATGATAGATGCTTTTTCCCTATAACTCAAAGAACTGACAATGCTTTCAGTACTAATTTTCAGAGATACCTGGTACAAATATAATATAAATTCTCATCCTGGTAATAAATAAATTTTCAAAGTACTACAGATATTTATAGCCAAAAGTGATAGACTATAATATAAATTCTCATCCTGGTAATAAATAAATTCTCAAAGTACTACAGATATTTATAGCCAAAAGTGATAGACTAGAATAATGAGGTATCTATGGTACATGGAATTTTAAGTCCTGAGTTCAAATTTGGCCTCAGACCCTTATTAAATGTAACCCTAGAAAAATAACTTAAAAAAAATACTGCTTGCCTCAGTTTCCTCAATTGTAAAATTAGAATAATAGCACCTCTTTTGCAGGATGTGAGAATCAAATGAGATATTTATAAGATATCAGCAGTCTTTGGCACATATTTGGAGCTACATAAATGATTAATCCCTTCCACTTTTTGGAAAAGCTGTTCATATTTTCTATTAAGATATCAGTTGCATTCACAAATTTCATTATCTCACAGAAATGGAGAAATCAGACTTATACAAATACAATGTTAATATTCACTCAGACTTTGAAAAATACTTTGTACAGGATACCTCATTTCATATCACTTTACTGTGTTCTGTGGATACTGGGATGTGGGTGTGGGTGTGGGTGTGGGTGAGAGAAAGAAAGAGACAATCTGAAGATTTGTGGCAATCCTGCTTCAAGCAAGTCTACCAGGGCCACTTGTCATATGCTCACATCATGACTGTGTAATTGGTAGTTCTCACAATACTGCAATATTTCAAATTTTTAAATTATTATTTTATCTGTTATGGTGATCTGCAATCAGTGATCTTTGATGTTCCAATGTAACTGTTTTTTAAGTCTCCATTATAAATGACAGCAAACAGTCAATAAATGTTGTGTGTTCTTACTGCTTCACTAACTTACTGTTCTCCCATCTCCATCCCTCTTCTTCAGCCTCTCTATCCTAGTCACAATAATACTGAAGAATATCACATCAACTTAGTTGATAAAGCAGAAGCAGGCTATAAGAGGATTGACTCCAATTTTCAAAGTTCTACTGTGGGTAAAATGCTATCAACAACATCCTATGCCACAGGGAAATCATTTTGTGAAAGGAAGGGCCAATTGATGCAGCAAATTTCATTGTTGTCTCATTTTAAGAAATTGCCAGTCACCCAACCTTCAGCAACCATCATCCTCCTGATCAGTTGACAGTCATCAATATCAAGGCAAGATCCTTGATCAGAAAAAAGATTATAATTTACATGATGATTAGCATTTTTAGAAAAAAAGGTTTTTTATTTTTAATTAAGGTATGTACATTTTTAAGACATTATTTCACACTTAATACACTACTGGTGTAACAAGTATAAATATAACTTTTATAAACATTGAGGAAAAAAATTTGTGTGGTTTGGTTCATTTCAATGGTTACATGATAGTGTAGTTGTCTGGAACCATATTCCACAATATCACCAAAGTATTTTTGTACTTATACATAATTACCACAATCAAAGTAATTTCTCTTCTACTTTAGAATCCCAGACATAGGACTATGCTTTATTTATCTTTTATCCTTCCCCCCCATACAAGGTTCTACTTAATGGTGCACTTAATAAGTGTTAAGCTGAACTAAATTAATTCATAGACTGGTTGAAAATACTGGCTAATTGACTCCAAAGAGATTAAACATCCAGGAGAAATCTTACTGATTCTACCCCATACCCTTTTTAGCTAAGTAATTTATTTTTGCTTAAAAGAATTCTCAGTTCAGAACTGAGCTCTATTTTATACTGATTCTTTGCTATCTGACATGAGGTTCATACCTAATATTGAGTTGTGGTGAGCAAAGAAAGAGTTGAGCAGTGGAACTCAAGAGGGTGGATAACTACACCCTTCATTTTGGAATATGAAATATACACTATTTTAAAGTACTTAGGGAGAGGCAAAGGGAAGATGAAAGAGAAAAGGTAGGGACTTACTGAGCTCTCTCCCAAATCCCTCCAAATACCTTTTTTAGAAAATGCCTCAAAATAAAATTCTAGAGTAGCAGAACCTACAAAATGACTGATGAAACAATTTTCCAGCCTAAGACAACTTAGAATGTCAGCAGGAAAGGTCTGTTGCACCAGAGTGAGAGTAGAGTGCAGTCCAGTACAGACTAAGTCCCAGCAAACCACCTGTGGGTTTTCGAAGTGACTTGAATCAGAGACATCAGTGCTGATTTCTGGAACTCTCAACTCTCAAATACTAAGGTCAGAAGGTAATTAATTATAGAGGTCCCTTTGCTGGCACAGGGGAAGGGCTGTTGCATTGCCACTTGAATCTAGGTTGCAGTCCTGGGTCTCAGTACCAGGGAAAGAAAGAGAACTAGCACACCAGAATTTGAAGCCTTAGGGAAGGTGGGCCCCTGGTCAACAGTTCCAGGATGTTAAAGAGTACTTATAGTTGCTCACAAACCAGAGAACAAAACAGAAAAGTAGTAAACACACCCAGATCATACCACTTTGGAAGAATTGAAGAATTTGGAATTCCAATTTGGAAGAAATAAAAACTCTGAAGTCCCCAAAATTACCTCTAAAAAAATAGCTGCACAAAGATCCCTGAAATTTGGGATAGTATTCCCTCCACTCTTGAAGCAGAGCCCCATTTTAGCATAGAGTTAAAAGGCAAGAAATGGGCTGGAAAAATGAGCAAAAAGAAGAAAGAGATCCTTACTATAGAATATTAGTATGGTTACAAGGAAAATCAAAGCACAGATTCATAAATAGACAAAAAAGTCAAAAGTCCTACTACACTCAAAGCCTCAAGGAAAAATATAACAATTTACAGCCTCAGACCTTCAAAAGGAATTTTAAAAATCATGTTAGAGAGGTACAGGAAAAATTGGCAAAAGAAATGAGAGTAATGCAAAAAAATTATGAAAAAAAAGTTAACAGCTTGTTAAAGGACTACCAAAATAAATTTGAAGAAAATAATACCTTAAAAAACAAAATAGGCCAAATGGTAAAATATATACAAAAAAAAAAGAATCCCTGAAGAGATAAACACCTTAAAAGGTAAGAATTGCATTGATTTTGGTTGTTAAAAAAAACTTTTGTGATTAGAGAAATATAAATTCAAACAACTCTGAGCTATCACTTCACACCTATCATCAGATTGGCTAATAAGACAAAAAAAGAAAATGATGGAGCCATGAGCTAATCCAAACATTCTAAGGAACAATTTGGAACTATGTCCAAAGGCTTATAAAATTATCCATAATGCCACTGCTAGGTCTATATTCCAAAGACATTTTTTAAAAAAAAGGAGGTGGTGGTAGAAGACCTATTTATATAAAAATATTTAAAGTAGTTCCTTTCTGTGGTAATTAAGAGCTGAAAATCAAAGGGATGTCCATCAACTGGGCAATGGCTAAAGAAGCTGAAGTATATGACTGTGATGGAAATATTATTGTGCTTTAAGAAATGACAAACAAGATGATTTCAGAAAAAAACATGAAAAGATTTACATAAACTGATGCAAAGTAAAGTGAGCAGAAGCAGAAGAGAACATTGTATACAGTAACAGTAACATTGTGCAATGAAGAATTGCAAATGACGTAGTGACATAGCTTTTCTCAGGAAAAGAATGATCTAAGACAATCCCAAAGGACTAATGATAAAGCATACTATCTGCCTACAGAGAAAGAACAGATATTATATGAATACAGATTGAAGCATGTTATTTTTCACTTTCTTTCATTCTTTTTCTTTTGAGTTTTTTAATAAAAAAAAAAAATTACTAAAATTAGGACAGCTAGGTGGCACAGTGAATAAAACACAGGCCCTGGAGTCAAGAAGATCTAAATTCATATCCAACCTCCGACACTTAATTACCTAGTTTTGTAACATTGGACAAGTCACTTTAACCAGACTGTCTTGCCAAAGCCAAAAAAAAAAAAATTTACTAAAATTAAAGTGTTTTACATAATTGCACATGTATAACTTATATTTAATCATCATCTTGGGGAGGAGGAAAGGAAGGGAGGAAAAGGATAGAATTTGGAATTCTAAATGTTAAAAAAATTGATTTAACATGTAATTTGTGAAAAAATAAGATATTTTTAAAGAAAATAAAGAACACTAACAACAACAAAATGCAGAATTGACCAAATGATAAAGCATTAGTTATCAAAACTGTCTAGTACTGGCTAAGAAATAGAGTGGTAGATAAGTGGAATAGTTTAGGTACAAAAGAGACAGCAGGAAATGATTATAGTAATCTACTATTTGATAAACCCCAAAACTCCAACTTCTGGGATAAGAACTCTCTTCAATAAAAACTACTGGGAAAAGTAGAAGATAGTATGGCAGAAATAGGATTAGACCAACAACTCACACCCTATTCCAAGATAAGGTCAAATTAGATGCAGGATTTAGACATAAAAGCCAATATTATAAAACAATATTAGGAGAACCAGGAATAGTTTACCTGTCAGATCTATGAAAAGGGAAGCAGTTTATGACCAAAGAGAGAACATTATAAAAAATAAATTGGATATTTTTGATTACATTAAATTAAAAAGCTTTTGCACAAACAAAACCATTGCAACCTAGATCAAAAAGAATGTAGTAAATTAGAAAACAATTTTTACAACCAGTGTTTCTGACAAAGGACTCATTGCTAAAATAGATAGAAAACTGAGTCAACTTTATTAAAAAAAATAAGTCATTACCCAACTGACAAAAGGTCAAAGGATAATATGCAAAAGCAATTTTCAAATGAAGAAATTAAAGTCATTATTGATAAGGGAAATGCAAATTAAAACATCTCTGTGGTATTACCAATTGGCCAACGTAACTAGAAAGGATAATGATCAATGTTGGAGGGGAAGTGGGAAATCTGGTACATATTCATTTTGATGGAGTTGTGAACTGATCCAAACTTTCTGGAGAGCAATTTGGAATTATGCCCAAAGGGCAATAAAACTGCATAGTCTCTGATCCAGCAATACCACTACTGGATCTTATATCCTGAAGAGATCATGAATAGGAATAAAAATCCTACATTACAAAAATATTCATAGCAGCTCTGTCTGTAGTAGCAAAGAATTGGAAATTGAGGGAATGTCCATCAAGTGGAAATGTTTGAACAAATTGTGATACATGTATGTGACGGAACACTATTGTTCTATAAGAAATCATGGGGGAAGGGACTTCAGAAAAGCCTGGAAAGGTTTGCAGGAATTGATGCTGAGTGAGATGAGTAGAATCAGAAGAACATTATACATCTCAACAACATCAGACAATGATCAACCCTTAATGGACTTGCTCACTCCTTCAGTGCAATAATCAGGTACGATTTTAGGGGATCTTTGATGGAGAACACCATCTGTATTCAGAGAAGGAACTGTGGATTTTGAATGAAGACCAAAAATTATTATCTTCAATTTTTAAAAGTTGTCATATGTATTACATAATTTTTCTATCTCTAATGTTTTCTTTCTTCCTTTTGGATGCTTTCTCTCAACACATTCAACTTGGATCTATGTATATCATGGAAGCACATGTAATGACTATATTGCCTTCTGTTGGGGGGGAGGGAGGGAGCGGAAGGAGGAAAAAAATTTGTAAAATCTCAAAACTTTGCAAAAAACAGACTGGCAGAAATTACTATTGTATGTAATTGAAAAACAAAATATTTATATAATTTTTTTTAAAATTCAAAAAAAAGAAAAAACAATAAAATTGACCAAATGGAAAAAGAGGTACAAAAATTCACTGAAGAAAAGAACTCCCTAAAAAATAAAATTGGTCAAATGAAAAAGGAGACACAAAAGCTCACTGGATAAAATAATTTCTTAAAAAATGAAATGGGGAAAGCTGAAGTTAGTAAAATAAGAAATAAAGAACCCACACACCATTTTTCAAAAAAAATTATCAAGAAAAACTACTTTGATATTCCAGAATCAGAGAGTAAAATAGAAAGAATTCACCAATCACATCCTGAAAGACATTCCAAAATGAACTCCCAGGAGAATATAAGCTAAATTACAGAGCTACCAGCTCAAGAAAAAAATGTACCAAATAGCCCAAATGAAACAATTCAAATACCATGGAGCCACAGTAAGGATAACTTAGATTTAGGGGGCTTTTACATTAAAGGATCAAAAGGTCTGAAATATATTCTGGAAAGCAAAAGTTAGAATTACAACCAAAAAAATCACCCAGCAAAACTGAGTATACTCCTTCAGGGGAAATAAATGGATATTCAATGAAACAGAGGACTTTCAAGCATTCCTAATAAAAAAAAGTAAACAGGAAAGAAAAAAATCATAAGGGATTCAATAAGGCTAAACTGCTTGCATTCCTACATGGGAAAATGATACTTGTTAACTCCTAAAAACTTTTTCATTACAGGACTCAGAAGGAGTAGACATAGAAGAGGTATGAGTTGAATATTGGGAGAATTATCTAAAAAAAAAATTATGCACTGGAAGAAGGGGAAAGGAAGAGAATGGTATAAACTATTTGACATAAAAGATGCACAAAAGAGATTTTTACAATGGAGGGAAAGGCAGGGGAGGGAAGCACATGAACCTTACTTATCAGAATTGCCTCAGAGGGTATAACATTCATTTAGGTATAGAAATCTATCTTACTTTACAGAAAAGCAAAGGGTAAGGGATAAGAGAAGAGGGGGGGTTGGGGCAGCTAGGTGGTACAGTGGATAGAGCACTGGCCCTATAGTCAGGAGTAGTCAATACCAAGAAAGAAATTTTTAAATAGGGCACAAGAGTAAGAGAGGGGGAAAAAGTCAAAGACCTATAGATTATAAACAGTTCTCATACATCTTTGCCATATTACTCACCTTAAATGTTATCTGCAAGAAAAAAAAAATGGAAAAAACTGACAATGAATAACATGAGAAAATTAAACTGGTTACATTTTAAATAAATTACCAACTTGTATGCAATTAGACTGACTTGTTTAAACAAAGATCAAAACTAGACAAATAAAAATGAGAAAAAGATTTAAAATTTAAAAATTCTAACCTGATCTATTTGTATACTTTATGAAAGCTCAAAACTGGGAAATTCATTGATTTGGCATCTATGTCAATTACAATACTTTCTTACAGAAGCTCAAATGATATAAATCAATTGTGGCACAATGGAGAAAATGTAGGGTCAGAGGACAATGGTTCAAATTTGGATCTACCATTTACTAGCTGTTTGATGTTAAATAAATCACTTAATCTCTCTGGTTCTCTTTCCTCATCTATAAAATGAAGAGTTGGACTGGCTGATCCCTAAGATCTTGAAATCTAAATCTGTGATCTTATTATCTCCAATGAGAAGAATAAAACTAAAAATCACCTTACTGGAAAAATACTAGTCTACTGGTCAAGAAGGGACAAATGGAAACCATGGGGAACACTAGCTTAGAATATAAACTTGTTTATAAAATTTCAGAGAAAAAGATGGTGAAATTTATGAAAATAATCTCTCAATAAGGCAGGAACTATCAATAGAGAGAAAAATCAGAAATAAAAAGAAAGCTCAACAAGAGACATAACTAAGTAATATTATTTAAGGATATTTAGTCATAAAAACTGAAGGAGAGCAAGAAAATCTGAAAAAAAAAATATAGCAAATTTTTCACTGAAGAAGAATGCCACTCATTGGCATTGATTAAGAGTTGAACTCTTAACATCACTTTGAACAGTCCCAGATGTGTTATAGAGGAAGTGGAAATGGAACTGAAAGGAGGGGGGAAATGAGGTGGACTAGGTCAAGTAGGTAAACATGCACATGCATACACACACACACACACACACACACACACACACACACACACACACGATTTGGGCTTAAACCAAATTAATTTTGGTGATTCCAAGAAATCAATTCTCAAAACATCTGAAAGAGAAGAAGATAAACTCTTATGGGAATAGAGAGAAAACACTGCCCTTGTTCTTACTCAAATAAAAAGGACAAAAGAAAAAATATCAACTACCTACCTGTATTCTTACTTATCCCATCTCTACAAGAACTTATGAAAATAATCTACATACATATTAAAAGGCATCTTTGACGGAAGTTATAAGAAGGAATCAGGAAGACTTTCACAAATATTTTATAGTAGATAACATCTTTAATAGTCACAAAAGACTGAATAAATATAGTGAATACAAAAATCCCATAGTTCTCGCTATTTGATTCAATAGAGGAAAATGCCACTTTTAAAGTCACTACAAGGTATATCCCAAGCAAAGATCAAAATAATCTGCACAATTATAGATTATAACAGAAACAATTGACAACCCTCTAATTACAAACATCAAAAAAGACCAAAAAAAGATTTTTCAGTGTTTGCCAATATCAGATAGTAGTACTATTACACTCAAAATAGAAACAGGGACCATTAAACTGTTCATAAAGATTCCAGCAGAAAACCATACATTACATACCTATACTGTATTGCATTTTTTATATATTTTGTTAAATATGTCCCAAGTATGTTTTAATCTAATTATGGATATATATATATATATATATATATAGTGAAGTCCATATTGCCCCTCTTTGTGAATGATACTGTACTGGTTCTATCAAGTCCTAAAACTTTGAAAGGTTTCTTAAATAAGATCACAGGAGGGGCAGGTAGGTAGTACAGTGGATAGAGTATTGGTCCTGCAGTCAGGAGGGCCTGAGCTCAAATCCCATCTCAGACACTTAATAACTGCCTAGAGCTGTGTGACTTTGGGCAAGTCACTTAACATTGCCTTAAATAAATTTTTTTAAAAAAGATCACAGGAACTCAAAAAAAAAGTTTAGCCTATGGCTAATCCATACAAAGGATCCAAAAGTACCTATATTGTAGATACATGTTGATTTGAACTTGTCCAAGAATTGAATAAGAGATGAAAGTATGGCTAGATTGCATCTGAGAAAAATAAGTGCTTTTAATAACCACAAATTTTTCAAAGAAACAAAATCCTGGGTTTTTTTAAACAGCAATTATTTTTGTGATATTATATGGCTTTAAAGCAAACAATAAAACAATGTACAAAGAATTAGAATTAAAGTTGTGAAAAACCCTAAACAGAAATAAAGAATTATGCAGTGGAACTGAATACAATATTACGTATTACAAATTATGTAGTGGAAGCCAGAGGAAAAGACATCTTTAGAGAGATGAATAACTAGAAAAGGAGGTGAGCTAGTTATAGTCAAAGTGAAAGATAACTAATAGAGTCTATATGCTTCATTAGGATCTGTGAAATTTCAAGAAAATTGAAGGAAAACCCCCCTGCAGGTTGAGTGGAACCCCTGAGAAGTCACAGACAAGATATGTTAAGATGAGAAGATATAGGTAAGATTTTTATCTGTGCTTTTACAGAACAAGCCATATTGATGGGTTCACTGACATCAAAGTAAAATATGATCATATTATTGCAGAAACCAAAAGAAAGTTCATTGAAATGCTTTTATTTTGGCTCAATAAAAAAAAAATGCTAATTGGTCCAAAAGTGGACTGAACTGCCACAAAAAGCCAGTAGCACTGGAAGAATTTTAGCTAAGGCTAGATGACTATCAGAATTGCCATAGATGGGGGCTCTACCATTCAATATCAAAGATTTATTTAAAGAACATCTAAATTACCTTTAAAACTATAATTTTAGAATCATTAGCTAACTTGTTCAAAGGCAAAAGACAACTCATTTCTATTAACTAGACATCTCCAAGATCTTTGACTTTTTTGGTAAAAATCAAGTTAATATAATTGTTTATATATTACATATATATATATATATATATGAATGATGTAAGGTAATGGATATAAAATGCAAAATCATTACTAAAAAAATTTTTTAAATACAACTTAGAAAATTAATTTTGGTACAAGATAAAGGCATTAAGGACCAGGAAATGTCTCCTGTACAAAGTAAGACTTGAATTTTTGTCTTGAAGGGAGCCAAGGAAGCTAAAAGGTAAAAGTGAAAAGAGAATATTCCAGACCTGAGGGTCAAGTAGTGCAAAGATTCAGATTTAGGAGCTAAATACCACGTACAAGGAATAGTAAGCAGGAGCGGTGATGGTGAACTGAAGGGAAAAAAAATGTAACAAACCTGAAAAGATAGGAATGGCCAGATATGAAGAGATATAAATACCAATAAATTTATAACTGATCCTGGAGAAAATAGAAAATACTTAGGGTTTATTAAGCAGGACTGTGACATGGACAACTGCACTTTCAGAAAATCACATTGGCAGTTAAATGGAGGATGGATTCATAAAGTAAAGAATAAAGTCTTTCACCTAATCACAATAAATCAATTATAATCAAGTAACTAGCATTCATGAAGCCTATCATGGGCCGGGAACAAACTCTAGAAGGAATAAAACAATCCCAAAATACAAGTACATATTTAGAAGTATATTAAAAATATATTTGAAAAGAATATATGTGAAATAATTAAAATTTAAGGTACTTTGATAAGGAGTTTATTAGGAGAGATCAGGATCTACATTGTTAGGGAAGAGAGATTCTATGAGATCAAAGGCATGAAAGATGTCCAAAGTAAAGGCAAGAGAAAGGACATGGAATGTAGTGCTGAATATAGAGAAATAGAAAATCAATTTGGCTTCATCACAGAGCAAGGGATTAGAAGAGGCTGAAAAAAAAGGCTGGGACAAAGGGTGAAAGGCTTTCAAAGTTAACCTTACAGATTTATATTTTCTCCTGGTGACAAAATCTTAGTTTAATGAGCTGGATAGTTACATGGTCTGATTTGTGTTCAAACAAAATCACTTTGGCAGCAGAAAGGATGATAACCTGAAATGAGAAGACTCTGAGAGAGATCAATTAGAAGGCAGTTGAAATCATCTAGGAGAAAAGTAATGATGGCTTTGAATAGTCTCAGTTTTCTCGGTAAAGTAAGAGGTAAAGTCCTTAAACTGAGAGAGAGAAAGGGCAAAGGGAAGGTATGGGAAGATTAATGAAAGAAAAAAAAAAAGATTTAGAATAGTTTTAGTGAGAAGTGAGATGAGGAAGTGACTAGAGATCAAGAGAGGGAGAGCATTAATATGAAAAGGGATCAGTAAAGTCTTCTTGTAAAAGATGACATTTGAAGCAAGAGAATCAGGAGCCTTTTATGTTTGATCCTGGAAGTGATCCTATTAGTGTCAGTGAGGCTCAATCCAATGCAATAACCCTCTCTAAAGTATCTATATGCAAAGTTATATGCTAGGCTTTTAGGGTTACAGAAAGGCAGGCATGGCACAATGGAAAGAGTACTCAATTTGGAATCAAAAGACCTGGGTCTCAATTCTAACTCTGCCACAACTACCTATGTGACCTCAGATAAGTCATTTAACCTTTCTGGGTCTCAGTTCTCTTAACCATAAAAAGGAGCTATTATAGATGATCTCTAATGTACTTTCCATCTCTAAATTTTTGAAATGACAAGACAAAAATTTAACTACTCTCTATATCCTATCACCCAGTTCAATTGCCCTACTTAAAAAATTATAAAAGCTTCCATTAAACAAAACTCAATCTAGTCAGACAAGGTCATGATCTTCAAAAATATAACCATACAGAGCTAATTTTTTTAAACAAAATATTAACTTAAAACAACAAATGATATTCAGTAATAAAAAATATAAATTTCCAAAGCCCAATTTGATTTCTAATTGAACCTGTGATTAAAAGGGGGAAACCAGTAACAGAGAAGCACCTTTGCAGAAAATTTTTATAACACCAGTCTCCTCCTGTGTCCCCAATGCTTAAATGTGCCCAACACACAGTTGACATTTAATAAATGCTTGCTGATTTTCCTAAGACATATAATTGATTCAAATTTATAAAAATAAGAGCTATCCCTCAAGGGATTGTAAAAAGTCAGTTTTCAGAAAAAGAAATAAAAGCTATCAATATCTATATGAAATATGCTCCAAATTACTAATAATTAGAAAAATAATAAGTAAGCAAGAATCTACCTCATACCCATCAGACTGGCAAAGTTGACAAAAATGTGAAAATGAAATGCTGGAGGAAACAGCAGGAAAATAGGCAAATTAATGAACTGTTCAAGGAACTGTGAATTGATGCAATCTATAAACAGAAAGTAATAAAACTGTACCTAATTACTTTGTCTCAGCAAAACCACTACTAGGTCTAAACTCCAAAGGGATTAAAGAAATGGAAAAGTATTCAAATATAGAAATTATAACAACTCTATTTAGTGATAAAGAACAAATTATGGTATATGAATGTAATGGAATACTAGTGTGCTATATAAGAAATAAAGAAGGAGGGGCGGCTAGGTGGCACAGTGGATAGAGCACTGACCCTGGAGTCAGGAGTACCTGAGTTCAAATCTGGTCTCAGACACTTAATAATTACCTAGCTGTGTGGCCTTGAGCAAACCACTTAAAACCCATTGCCTTGCAAAAAAAAAAAAAAAAAAAAAAAACTAAAAAAAAGAAATAAAGAAGGTGATAGCTTCAGGAGAACCTGAGAAAATTTGTATGAATTGATACAGAACATATACAATAACATCATCATTATAAAGACAAATAACTTTGAAAGACTCTCTAATCAAAGTCAAAAAAAATAAACAAAATTCATTTTTTGACTCAGGTGATAAAACTCTTATTGAGTACTTATTGAGACATTTTTATTTTGGATGTGGTCAATGTCAGAATTTGTTTGGATTACTATACATGACTGTTACAAGTAGGTTCTTTTCCATCAACAGGAGCAGGGGAAGTGGGAGAGAGAAAATATTTGTTGATTGAAAATAACAAAATGTGATTTTAAAATATTAAAGTGTTTTGTTTTTGTCAGCCTTCAATTTTGCTACATTTTCATAATTGTCTCAATTCTCTGTTAGAATGTATATGAAAGTACAAAATGGCCAGGATACTGGATTTTTTTCATTACATAAATAAGTGATAAAAGAAAATTAAAATCCTACAAAAATTTCACAGAGCCAAAGTTTAGTGATAAACTATCACATTTACATCTCTTTTCTGAGAGGGAAAAAGTATTAAGAGGTATAGGCAGTCAATTTCTAACTTGCAAACAGATTTGATTCAATTTATCTCAACAAATACTTGTGAAGATTGTTTACTTTATACAAACAAAAGGGATCCAATGAAAATCTATCGTACCTGTACTCAAGGAGCTTACATTCTACTGGGGAGGATACAAGTACCAAAATATATACATTTTCCCAATGTTCTAAATACAGCTAAAGTCCTAAACCAGTCCACAAAAATTTCACCCATAAATAAAGATACCAATGAACCTATTTTTTTTTTTTGTTATGGGGAAAAAGGCATTCCTAGCTCTAATTTGGTAGGCTTTAGGAAAATGTGTTCCTCTTACTGTACTTAATGGGATTTTTTTGAGGGAATTATTTTGTAGGCAATACAGAAGCTCCCTAACACTGTAATTCTACTATAATGTACCAAGAATCCAGGTTTGCAAATTGGAAAGGCAATGAGGCTGATTTAGGATATCAGTTCTGATTAGTAAGGAGAAAAGAATGTAAGAAGGAAAATCCTAAGACTCGAAACAGTGAAAAAAGAAGTCCAGTGGTCATTCACAGAAATCAAGAAGGGGTTCTAGTTTTGTTATGCAAATTGAAAGTACAAGCAGTAAATGAGGGAAATGGATTCTTACCTTTCTTCTTCTTTTTGCCTTTCTTCAGCTTCTTTTTCTTTACGTTTCTGCTCTTCTCTCTGCTGTTCAAGTTCTTGAAGTTTCTGCCTTTCAAGTTGCCGTTTTTTAATTGAGGCATCACTAAGGTGTTTAGTTGAGTCAAAAGAAACCTTTCCAAAATAAAACAGGGAAAAAATAGGCTAAATGTCTCATTTTTAATTATCAAAGTCCATCCTTCCATTTATTTCAAATGTTTAATTCAATGAATGAAAATCAAACAGAGAATTTAGACTTTTTGGGATTTTACTAGAACAGCTAGTTAACAACAGTGGATACAGCACCAGGCCTGGAATCAGGAAGTCACACCTAGCCTCGGACACTTACCATTGAGTGACCCTGTGTGTCACTCTACTCTGTTGGCCTCAGTTTCTTCATCTCTAAAATGTACTGGAGGAGAAACTGGCAAACCACTCCAGTTAACTTTGCCAAGAAAACCCCAAGTCTCATACACAACTGAAGAACACCAGACAGAGGATTTTATTGCCTTAAGTTTGCTTTCCCAGTTTCCAATAAAATATCTTTAAAAGACCTCTTTTTTTTTCCATCATGGTACAATAAAAAAGTATGCTAGTTTTGGAGTCAGGACCTGGGTTCAAAAAGATTTGATTTCCTGATCTCTGGACAATTCCATGAAGCATTCAGTGGCAGTCAAAATATGAATCATTTTAAAACTTTATTAGTTTAGATAGCCTACTTGAGGATAAACTGCTACAAGCTATTAAAAAATAAATAAAATAAATAAAAAATTAAAAAATATATGGCCTGGGGCAGTTAGGTGGAGCAGTGGATAAAGCACCTGCCCTGGAGTCAGGAGTACCTGGGTTCAAATCCAGTCTCAGACACTTAACAATTACCTATCTGTGTGGCCTTGAGCAAGCCACTTAACCCCATTTGCCTTGCAAAAACCTTAAAAAAAAATGGCCTAGTGCCATTCCAATAAATGTGAATTCCATAATTGATTGTAATCTAAGGAAATATTATTATACGAACCATCCAATTTCTAGGTGAAGATGTTTACCTGTTCTTTAATTTCTCTAGAATTTTTTCTTGAATCTGAAATCAAGGCTATAGATTGGCCACTTTGAATTTTTCAGTATTAAAAGTTATGGAAAATTAAAAGCAAAAAATATTGCAATTTCTCACCTTTATATTGCAGGCTACTGCTTTGCCATCTTCACCTTTATACATTAGTTTCATACCACGCAAGGCATTCATAGCTTTGATAAAGCCAACATACTCTTTATACTGAACATAAGCTTCAAAATTCAAATGTCCACCAAAACTAAAAGTATGAAAATTTCTGCCAGTCATTTCTTCTCTATAAGGGTCCAACATTGGGATGTCCACATTCCGTATTTCTCCAAATGTCTCAAATACCTTAATGAGAACTTCTTCATTTGGTTTTTCTGAGCCAGATTCTTTCAATGCAAACCATTTACAAGGTAGTCCTTCCAAATGAATTGTGTCTGGTCTCTCTCCTGGCAGAGTCTCATTCATATCTTTTGCATCACGGAAAAAGGAATCCCAGTCATGCCGAGTTGGAAAATCTATTTTAAACTCAGCAGCCCGAACTTTTAAAATATCAGAAAAACCACTAAGCTTTATTGTTTTGCCATCAAGACATGCAAGAAAAGACTTAACCAAACTTTTATTTTCAACTTCTCCTTCAAAACGGATGAAATCCATAGTGCTTTTAGAAATTCGAAGAGTGGAAAATTGATGACTCTGTACCATTCCTTTCAATCTTTCCATCACTTCCCAATTAGAAATGGATTTTCCAGGTTGCTTCAATTGTGGAAGTGCCACACTAATTGTCATTTTTGTAATTGGCTTGAGGTATAATCCATATAAACTACAGAGTTCAACTGCTTCAGATGTATCATGAACAATCGTAGCAGCCGCCATAGCCAAAAGCTAGACCTAAAAAAAAATTGTCAAGATAGCATACTGAAAAAAAAAAGTTACAACACTGACAGGCATTCCAAACTTGAGCAACAGAATAAATGTTTAATCGTTTTTTTAATTCCTAACAGAAAATGGCCGAACACCTGATTTTACAATTAAGTCATAAACAGAATCAGAATTCAGCCATACTAAAAATTAATAGAATGGGTTATGACAAACCTCAAAATTAAAATCATCAAGTTACTAAAAAAGACAGTCAAAAACCATGAAGATCATAGGATTCAGACTAGGAAGAGACTTCCAACATCAAATGAGACGATTCACTGTCATTTCACAGACTACGGAGGCTTTAAAGAGTTTTCAATCCGCCTCAAGTTCATAGAGAAGTCCAACTGGAAAGCCGAGTGACTCTGACTGCATAAAAGGGGATTTTCCCACTACATTCAGAAACCTCTCATTTTAAGAAAGTCTTTTCATCTTGACTAAAATTAAAGCTAGGGAATGGGGTTAGATGTGGGGGGGGAGGGAAGATAGGACTGATTCAAGAGGAATTAAAATCATTTTTAAAAAAAGCATCGGACCATTTATGTTACTTAAAACCTTTTACCTGCCTCGGTCTATTCACAAGAGTTCAGAACCATTTTGACAAACTTATTAAAACCCTTCTAAGCTACAAAAGTCCAATCAAAAACTCGTTTTCTAAGGTGAAGGCGTGGAGGCCAGAAGGGGCCGGAAGGGCTCCGACCCCCCGGGGGACGGGCGCGGCGGGGCTCCTGCGCCCCTACAGAGTAGCTCAACTTGGGCAGGAAACGAAGTCCTGCCGGGGGCCGGGGGCCGGGGGGAGGGGCGGCCCGTGCCCTCCGACCGGGCGGCGGCGCCCCAAGGCTCGGTCCGCACAGGCCCGCGGCGGGAGGGGCCCCCCATTGTTAGAGCCAAGGCATCGGAGGCCCGGGGCAGCGCGGCCGCGGGCGCCCCCAGAGCTCTTCCCGGGGCGCCGGAGCCGGGCCACTGCGCCAGGCGGGTCCGGGCGGGCGAGAAAGCCGGCGGCCTGGGGCCGGGGGAGGGAGAAGCCACACCTGCCGCCCGCGGGGCGGCCCCGCGTCGGAGCTAGTGGGCCGGAGCCCAAGCCGGCGGCAGCCGGGCCGGGGCAAGCCCGGAGCAGCTCCCGGCGGGTGCAGCTCGCTCCGCGCCCCCCCCCCCCCCGCCCGGCCCGGCCCGGCCCGGCCCTCGGGCTCCGCGCGCGCCCGCGGCGGCGCGGAGGGGGGCGAGCCTCGGGCGCGAGCCTCGGCGCTCCCCGGCGGCCGCGGGGTCGCGCGCGCGGGGGCCGGGGGTGGGGGTGGGGTGGGGAGGAGGCGGTTGCCAGGAGCGCGGGGGGAGGGGGAGGAGAAGGACCAGACGGGGGGTGGAGAGCGGGAAGGCGGCCGAGGGGAGGCGGGCAGTCACCTGCTCTCGGAGTCCGCGGCTCCGGCTCCTCGGCGGTCGGAAGCTGGCTGCCCTGCATCCAACCCTCCCTCTGCCCCCCGACCCTCCCCCGGAGAACCAGAGCGGCCCCACCCCCCGCCCCCCAACAACACTTCCCCTTCCTTGGGCCACAGTTCTCCGGTGGCTCCCTGATCACGTGACCCTTCCGGCACAACCAGAGCCTTCCCCCTGTGACGCATTTCCGCTTCCTCAGAGCCCGCGGCGCCTCGGACCCGCCCCCGGCCTCTCTCCTTGCCCCGCCCCCAACTTCCTCGGCCCCAGGCTCGGGCCTGGCCTTTAAAGGGCCCGTGCGCGCCGCCGCCTGCCCGTGGACCGCGGGCCCCCGGCGTGGCGGGCTCCCCGCCCCCGGCCGAGCCGCAATGGCGCTGCGCGGGAGGCGGCCCCGGCGGGAGGCGGCGCTGCGCGGGAGGCGGCCCCGGCGAGAGATGGCGCTGCGCGGGAGGCGGCCCCGGCGGGAGGCGGGCCCGCGCTCTGAGTCAGCCTCCCTCCTGCCCTGGCCGCGGGAGCCCTGCAGAGTCCAAAGCCCCCGGGGCCCGGGCTTCAGTAACGGCCGAGGGCCGCCTGCCTGGCGGCCCGGGTCTCTCCGGTTCCTGCTGGGCGGCCTTGCTTCCTCCTCCCTTCCTTTTCTTCCTATCTTTCGACCTTCCTTCCTTTTCTCCATTCCCTTCCTTCCTTGCTTCTTAATTTCTTCTGGCCATTCTCTTCCTTCTTCCTCCCTTTTTTTTATTTCCTCCTTACCTGTCTTTCTTTTCTTCCTTGCTTTCTTCTTCATTCATTCTTTCCTTCCATTTTAATCTTTGTATCCTTTAGAGCCCAGAACAGTTCAGGAAAGGCATATGGAATTGCATTGATCACGTAGCATTCTATAAAACTCTTGTCTCCACTACCCTTTATCCATTCCCAGAATAAATCCCATCCTGTTAAATTTCATGAAAAATACAGAAAACACTAAATTTGGAACTGAGAATCCCTGGATTTGAAGCAGGACTCTACTATTTATTAGCAATATGACCTTAGACAAACAACTGACTCCCCTTCAGTCCTCCGTTCCCTTCTTGTTAACAAAATAGTGAGAGTAGTTGGTCCCTTAAGGCCCCTTTCAGTTCCATATTCTCTTGTGTATGATACTACTTCCAATCCCTACTTCAATAAAGTCAGAGTAACATGGCACAAGAAGTGACCCTTCTCATAATACTGCATTTTGCCAAAGTGCAACCACTTCCCCACCCCAAGCACAACATAAATAACTCAAAAGTATTATTAGGTGCTTGCTTTGCACATTGATATTCTTGAGAGATTCAAGGTTTTGACATAGTTTTCCCACTTTTTCCTCCATTTGCAAGGCAAAAGAAAGGGAAAAACATTCCTTTGGTATTAAAAGTCAAACTAGAAAGGGTCCAAGTAATAATTATAATTAAAAAATTTTTGAAGTTTTTCAAAATTTTTGACCAAAATGTCCTCCTGGACCACCTAATTCAACAAACAAAAACCCCTTTGTTTCCTATTTACCTAGCTCCCTAGTCCTCTGTTCTCTTAGGACCTAAACAAAAGAACCCTTAAACTTATCTACACAAAACAAACAATAATTACTTTCCTTAGTACCCTCTACAATGTAAAGACTATATACTCATCATTAAAAAGTAATTGTGGGGCAGCTAGGTGGCCAAGTGGATAAAGCATCGGCCCTGGAGTCAGGAGTACCTGGGTTAAATCCTGTCTCAGACACTTAATAATTACCTAGCTGTGTGGCCTTGAGCAAGCCACTTAATCCCATTGCCTTGCAAAAAATAAAAAAAATAAAAATAAAAATAAAATAATAATTGTTAGGCACTTAGTGTTAAGCAAAGTCTTTTCTACCTTATCCAACTCCCCTCCACACCCCCAAAATGTTAAACAATTATGTGCACATATTCACTTATTCCCTATCGAATAATGAATTTGAATGTGTATTTATTTAGAATAAAGAAAACACTTACCTTCCTTAAAACTCCTACAGTTTCCTCCTTGTAAGTGCATAGTGTACCCTACAGAAACCTAGGAGCCAAGATTGACTTGACAAGGTTAACTCCTTCTTTACAAGGTTGATAAACCAAAATGTAAATTCCCAGGGCCTAGGGATTTTCCCTGTTTCCTTAAGCCATTAAGGATAATTGATTGCTTCAAAACTAGTTCTTAACCTCTTGGATGTGCCCATTAAAATGCTAAATACACAGAAAGGGATTGAGAATTCTGGAGGAGAATATATAAATTGTTATCTAGATAGTAAACCTGGAGATCCTAACTGTAGGCTTGTCCAGGGAATTATGTGGTACCAGAGGCAGCAGAAGTTTCTAGGCCCAGTCAAGATTATAGGAACATAACTAACTGGTAGAGGGGCCTAACAGTTCCTAGAGAACCTGAGGAATTTCTGGAACAGCACATGTACATTATATGGAAGATACCATCAGATTTATGGGGAGAACAGGGTTAAAAAAAAGTGACCCTGAAAACTTTCACCTTGTAGAAAATTCAGTTTAGTACTGTAAACCTAAAGTGTATTTATATAGATATATTCACATATGTATAGCTGAGTTCTTTGTTGTTCAATTATGTTCAACTCTTTGTGATCCTATGTGAGGCAGTTAGGTGGTATGGTGGATAGAGTACTAGGCCTGTGTTCTAATGTGGCCTTAGATACTTAACTAGAAGTCTTGGTCAAGTCACTTAACCCTGTTGGTCTTAGTTTCCTCATCTATAAAATGAGGTAGAGAAGTAAATGGCAAACCATTCTAGGATCTCTACCAAGAAAACTCCCAACAAGATCATGCAGAGTCAGAATCAGATTTTTTTTGTGTGTGTGTGTGTGTGTGTGTGTGTGTGTGTGTGGTGCACATTCAATATTAACCTGAATTTCTTACAATTTAAGACTAACTAGAGATGATTAAATTCTATTCATATACATACAAGCAAATATATATATATTCATATATATTTTATTTCCACACATATATATTATATATCTATATATATATCTATATATCTATATATCTATATCTATATATATATATATATTTCTCCCCCCTTAAGTTTACAATACTAACCTGGATTTCCTACTTCTTAAGGCCAACTAAAATGAACTAAAATTCTATTTTTATATATGCATACATATATACACATATAAATACACATACACATATGTATGTATTTATAATATTTATACATGATGTGGGTAGATATATGCAAATAACGAAGTTACATCTGTTTATACATATTCTATATACACACAAATATCTCCTAGGGGAAATGGGATTTACCAGAGAAATGATGAATTGGTTTAGCTAAAATAGGTCACATTTGTGTAAATCTTAGTCTCAGCTAATAAATTCAAACGATTACTTAACCTGACAAACAGAAATTTGGTAAAGGCAATATCTGCCTTTTAGGCTAGGTTACTTTTTCCTTTAAAGTCTAAAAATTAACTCCAGATATTAGACTTTTCAAAGCGTTTTGATGATCCAAGTAGAAAAAACAACCCTCAAGGAGGCAGAGGAGGCTAAACTTTCTTCAGCTTCTCTAGTGAATTCCTGCATACCCTCTAGATAAGCAGGAATACTAAAAAGATATGATCAATTTAATCTCCAAAGGCCTCATTTCATTCCATTTCCAAACCTGAAGTACCAGACTATCATGAATCAGGTCCAACTCCAACAGGAACATAGTCACAGACTGTTTGCCCTCCTAGGTTTTATTGAAGGATGAATGCAAATAGAATTTAGGCATCTCTAATTGATCTTAAATAATGGCAATAACTTTATATAATCCTCCTCACCCCAAGAATCTCCTAAACCCCAAGGAATGAGCTTGGAATTTGATCTGAATTTCTGAAAGATCTGAGAACCTTCGCTACTGTTGTGGGAAAGGGATGTGTTGTGGATAAATAAGACCAATAGAGTAAGGATCACGTGAGAAGGGTAATTGCCTCAGAATTAGCCTGATTCCAAAAAAAAAAAAAGGTTCCTTCACTTTGGAAACGTTTCAAGATTTGGGTGAAAGTGTGGACTTGGGAAGGCTGCTTGTCACTCACAAACTATACCCACATTCATCCTGCATTTATTCTAGATTGGTTAAATAATCATAATCAAGTTTTTTGTCAGTCTGAATACCTGTCTAGCAATATTTATCCCTTTTCTCTCTTTTTGTAGACATCTAGACACTATCCAAATTGTTTTTCCAAAATAACATCCAGGGTAAGGATATAAGTTTAAAAGTGATATTATATCCTCAAATATTGAAGTTAATCCATGTAAATGCAGAGTTGATATTCGTTGATATGGATTATAATTCATAAATGTTTATTTACAACAACTTTAAACGCTCTAATTATCTGGCTTCTAATATCAATACCAATTTCTGAATATTAATTTCCTCAGACTTGTCTCAATTGTAGGAAAGAAAATCTCAACTCTAGAAAACTTTATATAATATTCACTAAAGAAACACTTCATATGCCCAAAAGGCAATAAAAATGTGCATATCCTTTGATCTAGCAATACCTCTACTGGATCTATACCCTGAAGAGATCATGAAAAAGGTTAAAAACAAAAATATTCATAGCAGCTCAGTTTTTGGTGGCAAAGAATTGGAAATTGAGGGGATGTCCATTAATTGGGGAATGGCTAAACAAATTGGGGTATGTGTATGTTATGGAACACTATTGTTCTATTAGAAACCAGGAGGGGTGGAATTTCAGAGAAGCCAGGAAAAACTTGCATGAATTGATGCTGAGTGATGAGCAGAACCAGAAGAATATTATACAACCTAACAGCAAAATGGGGGCAATGATCAACCTTAATGGACTCGCTCATTCCATCAGTACAATAATCAGGGACAATTTTAAGTATTGGGGATGGAGAATACCATCTGTATCTAAAGAAGAATCTGTGGAATTTAAACAAAGACCTTTTAATTTAAACAAATTACCTTCATTTAAAAAAAGAGTTGTCTTATGTACTGCATAATTTTGCTATCTGATATTTTATTTCTTCCTCAAAGATAGGTTTTTTTTCCCCTCTCAAAACATTCAATTTTGATTTATGGAAACGATGTAAAGATTATCAGATTGCCTTCTTAGGGGAGGGGAAGAGAAGAGAGGGTGGGGGGAAAATTGTAAAATTCAAAATCTTACAAAAAATGATAAGTAGAAACTACTGTTGTATATAATTGGAAAACAAAATATTTATATAATAATGATAATAATAATAAACATGATTAATAAAACAAAATAAAGTTACAATTCATACTTCAGTCTTTTGTTCATGTTCCTTGACTTTTCCCTATTATTTAGTAGATGGAGTTAATGTTCCTGATAAGATACATTTTCAGAAGAGCAATTTATCACACAAAAGGAAAAATAGTAGAGAAGTAGAAAATAAGAAACATTCTCTGAGGAGTAATTAGATGTAAGTAATGAGCTCCCCATGACCAGATATGGTGAAGCAGAGACAAGAAACCTTGACAGGGATTCTTTCATTCAGTTGTGTGAAAGAGATTAGACTAAATGATTGCTAAGATCTATTCCAACTCTAAATTCTAAAATAATAGGGGAAAAGGTCCATATAGGTAAATGAAGCCTGTGCCAAAAGACACTTTTGCTCCCAAAAGTAATCGCCCAATTTTTATCTCTCCTTGTTGGTATGCCATAGTGCTTGAATATTCCTGGCAATGCATTTGGATCCTACTGAAGATTTTAGACTTAAAATATACAGTGCAGAAAAGTAAAAATTTTAACTGTCTAAACCAAGAATGCAGGTTTGTTTGCCTGATCAAAATCATTAGAAAGCAAGACTGAAGTTTTAGGACTCAGGTCTAGTAATTTTTGATAAGGAGAGGAAGTGTAGAAAAAATAGGGAGTATCAACAATAACTTGACTCCTGAGCAGCTGACAAGTGGGAAGCTTTAGCCAGACAGTTATTGGAAGGGACTCTAAGATAATGTTTAAGGAGTCAAAAAACAGAAGAGAAAAGAAGATATTTGCCAGCTTCACAGTTTTGCCAGGAATCAATTCACTGAGGAGTGAAAGTACAACTCACTGAATCTCAGTTTTCATGACCTAATGAAATACTTATACCTGA